>NW_027478495.1:297500-897500 GCF_051014685.1 Ptiloglossa arizonensis
GCGAACGGATTGACCTAACCCAAAAATTCCTATTGCATCTGAAAGTAGAAACTCGCCCGATTACAACGGTTTGTGTATTTTTTCCCTAGGCCATTCTGGTTAAGCGTTTGGAGCAGCAGAATTGCGAAAAATATTTTGCCTTCTCAACCATTTCTTGGCTTCAAACTCCCATATCTCGCGAACGGATTGACCGAACCCAAAAATTCCTGTTGCTTGTGAAAGTAGAAACTCGCCCGATTACAACGGTACGTGTATTTTTCCCCTAGGGCATTCTGGTTAAGCGATTGGAGCAGCAGAAGTGCGAAAAATTTGTTGTCTTGTCAACCATTTCTTAGATTCAAAGTCCCATATCTCGCGAACGGATTGACCAAACCCAAAAATTCCTTCTGCGTCTGAAAGTAGAAACTCGCCCGATTACAACGGTGTGTGTATTTTTTCCCTAGGCCATTCTGGTTAAGCGTTTGAAGCAGCAGAATTGCGAAAAATTTGTTGTCTTCACAACCATTTCTTAGCTTCAAAGTCCCATATCTCGCGAACGGATAGACCAAACCCAAAATTCCTATTGCATCTGAAAGTAGAAACTCGCCCGATTACAACGGTATGTGTATTTTTTCCCTAGACCATTCTGGTTAAGCGTTTGGAGCAGCAGAATTGCGAAAAATTGTTTGCCTTCTCAACCATTTCTTGGATTCAAACTCCCATATCTCGCGAACGGATTGACCAAACCCAAAAATTCCTGCTGCGTCTGAAAGTAGAAACTCGCCCGGTTACAACGGTATGTGTATTTTTTCCCTGGGCCATTGTGGTTAAGCGTTTGGAGCAGCAGAATTGCGAAAAATTTTTTGCCTTCTCAACCATTTCTTGGCTTCAAACTCCCATATCTCGCGAACGGATTGACATAACCCAAAAATTCCGATTGCATCTGAAAGTAGAAACTCGCCCGATTACAACGGTATGTGTAATTTTTCCCTAGGCCATTCTGTTTAAGCGTTTGGAGCAGCAGAATTGCGAAAAATTTTTTGCCTTCTAAACCATTTCTTGGCTTCAAACTCCCATATCTCGCGAACGGATTGTCCTAACCCAAAAATTCCTGTTGCGTCTGAAAGTAGAAACTCTCCCAATTACAACGGTATGTGAATTTTATCCCTAGCCCATTCTGGTTAAGCGTTTGGAGCAGCAGAAATGCGAAAAATTTGTTGTCTTCTCAACCATTTCTTAGATTCAAAGTCCCATATCTCGCGAACGGATAGACCAAACCCAAAATTCCTATTGCATCTGAAAGTAGAAACTCGCCCGATTACAACGGTATGTGTATTTTTTCCCTAGACCATTCTGGTTAAGCGTTTGGAGCAGCAGAATTGCGAAAAATTTTTTGCCTTCTCAACCATTTCTTGGCTTCAAACTCCCATATCTCGCGAACGGATTGACATAACCCAAAAATTCCGATTGCATCTGAAAGTAGAAACTCGCCCGATTACAACGGTATGTGTATTTTTTCTCTAGGCCATTCTGTTTAAGCGTTTGGAGCAGCAGAATTGCGAAAAATTTTTTGCCTTCTCAACCATTTCTTGGCTTCAAACTCCCATATCTCGCGAACGGATTGTCCTAACCCAAAAATTCCTGTTGCGTCTGAAAGTAGAAACTCGCCCAATTACAACGGTATGTGAATTTTTTCCCTAGCCCATTCTAGTTAAGCGTTTGGAGCAGCAGAAGTGCGAAAAATTTGTTGTCTTCTCAACCATTTCTTAGATTCAAAGTCCCATATCTCGCGAACGGATTGACCAAACCCAAAAATTCCTTCTGCGTCTGAAAGTAGAAACTCGCCCGATTACAAGGGTGTGCGTATTTTTCCCCTAGGGCATTCTGGTTAAGCGATTGGAGCAGCAGAAGTGCGAAAAATTTGTTGTCTTCACAACCATTTCTTAGCTTCAAAGTCCATATCTCGCGAACGGATAGACCAAAGCCAAAATTCCTATTGCATCTGAAAGTAGAAACTCGCCCGATTACAACGGTATGTGTATTTTTTCCCTAGATCATTCTGGTTAAGCGTTTGGAGCAGCAGAATTGCGAAAAACTTTTTGCCTACTCAACCATTTCTTGGCTTCAAAGTCCCATATCTCGCGAACGGATTGACCAAACCCAAAAATTCCTGCTGCGTCTGAAAGTAGAAACTCGCCCGGTTACAACGGTATGTGTATTTTTTCCCTGGGCCATTGTGGTTAAGCGTTTGGAGCAGCAGAATTGCGAAAAGTTTTTTGCCTTCTCAACCATTTCTTGGCTTCAAACTCCCATATCTCGCGAACGGATTGTCCTAACCCAAAAATTCCTGTTGCGTCTGAAAGTAGAAACTCGCCCGATTACAACGGTATGCGTATTTTTCCCCTAGGGCATTCTGGTTAAGCGATTGGAGCAGCAGAAGTGCGAAAAATTTGTTGTCTTCACAACCATTTCTTAGCTTCAAAGTCCCATATCTCGCGAACGGATAGACCAAACCCAAAATTCCTATTGCATCTGAAAGTAGAAACTCGCCCGATTACAACGGTATGTGAATTTTTTCCCTAGACCATTCTGGTTAAGCGTTTGGAGCAGCAGAATTGCGAAAAATTTTTGCCTTCTCAACCATTTCTTGGCTTCAAAGTCTCATATCTCGCGAACGGATTGACCAAACCCAAAAATTCCTGCTGCGTCTGAAAGTAGAAACTCGCCCGATTACAACGGTATGTGTATTTTTTCCCTGGGCCATTCTTGTTAAGCGTTTGGAGCAGCAGAATTGCGAAAAATTTCTTGCCTTCTCAACCATTTCTTGGCTTCAAACTCCCATATCTCGCGAACGGATTGACATAACCCAAAAATTCCGATTGCATCTGAAAGTAGAAACTCGCCCGATTACAACGGTATGTGTATTTTTTCCCTAGGCCATTCTGTATAAGCGTTTGGAGCAGCAGAATTGCGAAAAATTTTTTGCCTTCTCAACCATTTCTTGGCGTCAAACTCCCATATCTCGCGAACGGATTGTCCTAACCCAAAAATTCCTGTTGCGTCTGAAAGTAGAAACTCGCCCAATTACAACGGTATGTGAATTTTTTCCCTAGCCCATTCTGGTTAAGCGTTTGGAGCAGCAGAAATGCGAAAAATTTGTTGTCTTCTCAACCATTTCTTAGATTCAAAGTCCCATATCTAGCGAACGGATTGACCAAACCCAGAAATGCCTTCTGCGTCTGAAAGTAGAAACTCGCCCGATTACAAGGGTGTGCGTATTTTTCCCTAGGCCATTCTGGTTAAGCGTTTGGAGCAGCAGAATTGCGAAAAATTTGTTGTCTTCTCAACCATTTCTTAGCTTCAAACTCCCATATCTCGCGAACGGATTGACCTAACCCAAAAATTCCTATTGCATCTGAAAGTAGAAACTCGCCCGATTACAACGGTTTGTGTATTTTTTCCCTAGGCCATTCTGGTTAAGCGTTTGGAGCAGCAGAATTGCGAAAAATATTTTGCCTTCTCAACCATTTCTTGGCTTCAAACTCCCATATCTCGCGAACGGATTGACCGAACCCAAAAATTCCTGTTGCTTGTGAAAGTAGAAACTCGCCCGATTACAACGGTACGTGTATTTTTCCCCTAGGGCATTCTGGTTAAGCGATTGGAGCAGCAGAAGTGCGAAAAATTTGTTGTCTTGTCAACCATTTCTTAGATTCAAAGTCCCATATCTCGCGAACGGATTGACCAAACCCAAAAATTCCTTCTGCGTCTGAAAGTAGAAACTCGCCCGATTACAACGGTGTGTGTATTTTTTCCCTAGGCCATTCTGGTTAAGCGTTTGAAGCAGCAGAATTGCGAAAAATTGTTTGCCTTCTCAACCATTTCTTGGATTCAAACTCCCATATCTCGCGAACGGATTGACCAAACCCAAAAATTCCTGCTGCGTCTGAAAGTAGAAACTCGCCCGGTTACAACGGTATGTGTATTTTTTCCCTGGGCCATTGTGGTTAAGCGTTTGGAGCAGCAGAATTGCGAAAAATTTTTTGCCTTCTCAACCATTTCTTGGCTTCAAACTCCCATATCTCGCGAACGGATTGACATAACCCAAAAATTCCGATTGCATCTGAAAGTAGAAACTCGCCCGATTACAACGGTATGTGTAATTTTTCCCTAGGCCATTCTGTTTAAGCGTTTGGAGCAGCAGAATTGCGAAAAATTTTTTGCCTTCTAAACCATTTCTTGGCTTCAAACTCCCATATCTCGCGAACGGATTGTCCTAACCCAAAAATTCCTGTTGCGTCTGAAAGTAGAAACTCTCCCAATTACAACGGTATGTGAATTTTATCCCTAGCCCATTCTGGTTAAGCGTTTGGAGCAGCAGAAATGCGAAAAATTTGTTGTCTTCTCAACCATTTCTTAGATTCAAAGTCCCATATCTCGCGAACGGATAGACCAAACCCAAAATTCCTATTGCATCTGAAAGTAGAAACTCGCCCGATTACAACGGTATGTGTATTTTTTCCCTAGACCATTCTGGTTAAGCGTTTGGAGCAGCAGAATTGCGAAAAATTTTTTGCCTTCTCAACCATTTCTTGGCTTCAAACTCCCATATCTCGCGAACGGATTGACATAACCCAAAAATTCCGATTGCATCTGAAAGTAGAAACTCGCCCGATTACAACGGTATGTGTATTTTTTCTCTAGGCCATTCTGTTTAAGCGTTTGGAGCAGCAGAATTGCGAAAAATTTTTTGCCTTCTCAACCATTTCTTGGCTTCAAACTCCCATATCTCGCGAACGGATTGTCCTAACCCAAAAATTCCTGTTGCGTCTGAAAGTAGAAACTCGCCCAATTACAACGGTATGTGAATTTTTTCCCTAGCCCATTCTAGTTAAGCGTTTGGAGCAGCAGAAGTGCGAAAAATTTGTTGTCTTCTCAACCATTTCTTAGATTCAAAGTCCCATATCTCGCGAACGGATTGACCAAACCCAAAAATTCCTTCTGCGTCTGAAAGTAGAAACTCGCCCGATTACAAGGGTGTGCGTATTTTTCCCCTAGGGCATTCTGGTTAAGCGATTGGAGCAGCAGAAGTGCGAAAAATTTGTTGTCTTCACAACCATTTCTTAGCTTCAAAGTCCATATCTCGCGAACGGATAGACCAAAGCCAAAATTCCTATTGCATCTGAAAGTAGAAACTCGCCCGATTACAACGGTATGTGTATTCTTTCCCTAGATCATTCTGGTTAAGCGTTTGGAGCAGCAGAATTGCGAAAAACTTTTTGCCTACTCAACCATTTCTTGGCTTCAAAGTCCCATATCTCGCGAACGGATTGACCAAACCCAAAAATTCCTGCTGCGTCTGAAAGTAGAAACTCGCCCGGTTACAACGGTATGTGTATTTTTTCCCTGGGCCATTGTGGTTAAGCGTTTGGAGCAGCAGAATTGCGAAAAGTTTTTTGCCTTCTCAACCATTTCTTGGCTTCAAACTCCCATATCTCGCGAACGGATTGTCCTAACCCAAAAATTCCTGTTGCGTCTGAAAGTAGAAACTCGCCCGATTACAACGGTATGCGTATTTTTCCCCTAGGGCATTCTGGTTAAGCGATTGGAGCAGCAGAAGTGCGAAAAATTTGTTGTCTTCACAACCATTTCTTAGCTTCAAAGTCCCATATCTCGCGAACGGATAGACCAAACCCAAAATTCCTATTGCATCTGAAAGTAGAAACTCGCCCGATTACAACGGTATGTGAATTTTTTCCCTAGACCATTCTGGTTAAGCGTTTGGAGCAGCAGAATTGCGAAAAATTTTTGCCTTCTCAACCATTTCTTGGCTTCAAAGTCTCATATCTCGCGAACGGATTGACCAAACCCAAAAATTCCTGCTGCGTCTGAAAGTAGAAACTCGCCCGATTACAACGGTATGTGTATTTTTTCCCTGGGCCATTCTTGTTAAGCGTTTGGAGCAGCAGAATTGCGAAAAATTTCTTGCCTTCTCAACCATTTCTTGGCTTCAAACTCCCATATCTCGCGAACGGATTGACATAACCCAAAAATTCCGATTGCATCTGAAAGTAGAAACTCGCCCGATTACAACGGTATGTGTATTTTTTCCCTAGGCCATTCTGTATAAGCGTTTGGAGCAGCAGAATTGCGAAAAATTTTTTGCCTTCTCAACCATTTCTTGGCGTCAAACTCCCATATCTCGCGAACGGATTGTCCTAACCCAAAAATTCCTGTTGCGTCTGAAAGTAGAAACTCGCCCAATTACAACGGTATGTGAATTTTTTCCCTAGCCCATTCTGGTTAAGCGTTTGGAGCAGCAGAAATGCGAAAAATTTGTTGTCTTCTCAACCATTTCTTAGATTCAAAGTCCCATATCTAGCGAACGGATTGACCAAACCCAGAAATGCCTTCTGCGTCTGAAAGTAGAAACTCGCCCGATTACAAGGGTGTGCGTATTTTTCCCTAGGCCATTCTGGTTAAGCGTTTGGAGCAGCAGAATTGCGAAAAATTTGTTGTCTTCTCAACCATTTCTTAGCTTCAAACTCCCATATCTCGCGAACGGATTGACCTAACCCAAAAATTCCTATTGCATCTGAAAGTAGAAACTCGCCCGATTACAACGGTTTGTGTATTTTTTCCCTAGGCCATTCTGGTTAAGCGTTTGGAGCAGCAGAATTGCGAAAAATATTTTGCCTTCTCAACCATTTCTTGGCTTCAAACTCCCATATCTCGCGAACGGATTGACCGAACCCAAAAATTCCTGTTGCTTGTGAAAGTAGAAACTCGCCCGATTACAACGGTACGTGTATTTTTCCCCTAGGGCATTCTGGTTAAGCGATTGGAGCAGCAGAAGTGCGAAAAATTTGTTGTCTTGTCAACCATTTCTTAGATTCAAAGTCCCATATCTCGCGAACGGATTGACCAAACCCAAAAATTCCTTCTGCGTCTGAAAGTAGAAACTCGCCCGATTACAACGGTGTGTGTATTTTTTCCCTAGGCCATTCTGGTTAAGCGTTTGAAGCAGCAGAATTGCGAAAAATTGTTTGCCTTCTCAACCATTTCTTGGATTCAAACTCCCATATCTCGCGAACGGATTGACCAAACCCAAAAATTCCTGCTGCGTCTGAAAGTAGAAACTCGCCCGGTTACAACGGTATGTGTATTTTTTCCCTGGGCCATTGTGGTTAAGCGTTTGGAGCAGCAGAATTGCGAAAAATTTTTTGCCTTCTCAACCATTTCTTGGCTTCAAACTCCCATATCTCGCGAACGGATTGACATAACCCAAAAATTCCGATTGCATCTGAAAGTAGAAACTCGCCCGATTACAACGGTATGTGTAATTTTTCCCTAGGCCATTCTGTTTAAGCGTTTGGAGCAGCAGAATTGCGAAAAATTTTTTGCCTTCTAAACCATTTCTTGGCTTCAAACTCCCATATCTCGCGAACGGATTGTCCTAACCCAAAAATTCCTGTTGCGTCTGAAAGTAGAAACTCTCCCAATTACAACGGTATGTGAATTTTATCCCTAGCCCATTCTGGTTAAGCGTTTGGAGCAGCAGAAATGCGAAAAATTTGTTGTCTTCTCAACCATTTCTTAGATTCAAAGTCCCATATCTCGCGAACGGATAGACCAAACCCAAAATTCCTATTGCATCTGAAAGTAGAAACTCGCCCGATTACAACGGTATGTGTATTTTTTCCCTAGACCATTCTGGTTAAGCGTTTGGAGCAGCAGAATTGCGAAAAATTTTTTGCCTTCTCAACCATTTCTTGGCTTCAAACTCCCATATCTCGCGAACGGATTGACATAACCCAAAAATTCCGATTGCATCTGAAAGTAGAAACTCGCCCGATTACAACGGTATGTGTATTTTTTCTCTAGGCCATTCTGTTTAAGCGTTTGGAGCAGCAGAATTGCGAAAAATTTTTTGCCTTCTCAACCATTTCTTGGCTTCAAACTCCCATATCTCGCGAACGGATTGTCCTAACCCAAAAATTCCTGTTGCGTCTGAAAGTAGAAACTCGCCCAATTACAACGGTATGTGAATTTTTTCCCTAGCCCATTCTAGTTAAGCGTTTGGAGCAGCAGAAGTGCGAAAAATTTGTTGTCTTCTCAACCATTTCTTAGATTCAAAGTCCCATATCTCGCGAACGGATTGACCAAACCCAAAAATTCCTTCTGCGTCTGAAAGTAGAAACTCGCCCGATTACAAGGGTGTGCGTATTTTTCCCCTAGGGCATTCTGGTTAAGCGATTGGAGCAGCAGAAGTGCGAAAAATTTGTTGTCTTCACAACCATTTCTTAGCTTCAAAGTCCATATCTCGCGAACGGATAGACCAAAGCCAAAATTCCTATTGCATCTGAAAATAGAAACTCGCCCGATTACAACGGTATGTGTATTTTTTCCCTAGATCATTCTGGTTAAGCGTTTGGAGCAGCAGAATTGCGAAAAACTTTTTGCCTACTCAACCATTTCTTGGCTTCAAAGTCCCATATCTCGCGAACGGATTGACCAAACCCAAAAATTCCTGCTGCGTCTGAAAGTAGAAACTCGCCCGGTTACAACGGTATGTGTATTTTTTCCCTGGGCCATTGTGGTTAAGCGTTTGGAGCAGCAGAATTGCGAAAAGTTTTTTGCCTTCTCAACCATTTCTTGGCTTCAAACTCCCATATCTCGCGAACGGATTGTCCTAACCCAAAAATTCCTGTTGCGTCTGAAAGTAGAAACTCGCCCGATTACAACGGTATGCGTATTTTTCCCCTAGGGCATTCTGGTTAAGCGATTGGAGCAGCAGAAGTGCGAAAAATTTGTTGTCTTCACAACCATTTCTTAGCTTCAAAGTCCCATATCTCGCGAACGGATAGACCAAACCCAAAATTCCTATTGCATCTGAAAGTAGAAACTCGCCCGATTACAACGGTATGTGAATTTTTTCCCTAGACCATTCTGGTTAAGCGTTTGGAGCAGCAGAATTGCGAAAAATTTTTGCCTTCTCAACCATTTCTTGGCTTCAAAGTCTCATATCTCGCGAACGGATTGACCAAACCCAAAAATTCCTGCTGCGTCTGAAAGTAGAAACTCGCCCGATTACAACGGTATGTGTATTTTTTCCCTGGGCCATTCTTGTTAAGCGTTTGGAGCAGCAGAATTGCGAAAAATTTCTTGCCTTCTCAACCATTTCTTGGCTTCAAACTCCCATATCTCGCGAACGGATTGACATAACCCAAAAATTCCGATTGCATCTGAAAGTAGAAACTCGCCCGATTACAACGGTATGTGTATTTTTTCCCTAGGCCATTCTGTATAAGCGTTTGGAGCAGCAGAATTGCGAAAAATTTTTTGCCTTCTCAACCATTTCTTGGCGTCTAACTCCCATATCTCGCGAACGGATTGTCCTAACCCAAAAATTCCTGTTGCGTCTGAAAGTAGAAACTCGCCCAATTACAACGGTATGTGAATTTTTTCCCTAGCCCATTCTGGTTAAGCGTTTGGAGCAGCAGAAATGCGAAAAATTTGTTGTCTTCTCAACCATTTCTTAGATTCAAAGTCCCATATCTAGCGAACGGATTGACCAAACCCAGAAATGCCTTCTGCGTCTGAAAGTAGAAACTCGCCCGATTACAAGGGTGTGCGTATTTTTCCCTAGGCCATTCTGGTTAAGCGTTTGGAGCAGCAGAATTGCGAAAAATTTGTTGTCTTCTCAACCATTTCTTAGCTTCAAACTCCCATATCTCGCGAACGGATTGACCTAACCCAAAAATTCCTATTGCATCTGAAAGTAGAAACTCGCCCGATTACAACGGTTTGTGTATTTTTTCCCTAGGCCATTCTGGTTAAGCGTTTGGAGCAGCAGAATTGCGAAAAATATTTTGCCTTCTCAACCATTTCTTGGCTTCAAACTCCCATATCTCGCGAACGGATTGACCGAACCCAAAAATTCCTGTTGCTTGTGAAAGTAGAAACTCGCCCGATTACAACGGTACGTGTATTTTTCCCCTAGGGCATTCTGGTTAAGCGATTGGAGCAGCAGAAGTGCGAAAAATTTGTTGTCTTGTCAACCATTTCTTAGATTCAAAGTCCCATATCTCGCGAACGGATTGACCAAACCCAAAAATTCCTTCTGCGTCTGAAAGTAGAAACTCGCCCGATTACAACGGTGTGTGTATTTTTTCCCTAGGCCATTCTGGTTAAGCGTTTGAAAGAGGAGAATTGCGAAAAATTTTTTGCCTTCTCAACCATTTCTTGGCTTCAAACTCCCATATCTCGCGAACGGATTGACCAAACCCAAAATTCCTTCTGCGTCTGAAAGTAGAAACTCGCCCGATTACAACGGTATGCGTATTTTTCCCCTAGGGCATTCTGGTTAAGCGATTGGAGCAGCAGAAGTGCGAAAAATTTGTTGTCTTGTCAACCATTTCTTAGATTCAAAGTCCCATATCTCGCGAACGGATTGACCAAACCCAAAAATTCCTTCTGCGTCTGAAAGTAGAAACTCGCCCGATTACAACGGTGTGTGTATTTTTTCCCTAGGCCATTCTGGTTAAGCGTTTGGAGCAGCAGAATTGCGAAAAATTTTTTGCCTTCTCAACCATTTCCTGGCTTCAAAGTCCCATATCTCGCGAACGGATAGACCAAACCCAAAATTCCTATTGCATCTGAAAGTAGAAACTCGCCCGATTACAACGGTATGTGTATTTTTTCCCTAGACCATTCTGGTTAAGCGTTTGGAGCAGCAGAATTGCGACAAATTTTTTGCCTCCTCAACCATTTTTTGGCTTCAAACTCCCATATCTCGCGAACGGATTGACCTAACCCAAAAATTCCTATTGCATCTGAAAGTAGACACTCGCCCGACTACAGCGGCATGTGTATTTTTTCCCTAGACCATTCTGGTTAAGCGTTTGGAGCAGCAGAATTGCGACAAATTTTTTGCCTCCTCAACCATTTTTTGGCTTCAAACTCCCATATCTCGCGAACGGATTGACCTAACCCAAAAATTCCTATTGCATCTGAAAGTAGAAACTCGCCCGATTACAACGGTATGTGTATTTTTTCCCTAGGCCATTCTGGTTAAGCGTTTGGAGCAGCAGGATTGTGAACAATTTTTTGCCTTCTCTAACATTTCTTGGCTTCAAACTCCCATATCTCGCGAACGGATTGACCTAACCCAAAAATTCCTATTGCATCTGAAAGTAGAAACTCGCCCGATTACAACGGTATGTGTATTTTTTCCCTAGACCATTCTGGTTAAGCGTTTGGAGCAGCAGAATTGCGACAAATTTTTTGCCTCCTCAACCATTTTTTGGCTTCAAACTCCCATATCTCGCGAACGGATTGACCTAACCCAAAAATTCCTATTGCATCTGAAAGTAGACACTCGCCCGACTACAGCGGCATGTGTATTTTTTCCCTAGGCCATTCTGGTTAAGCGTTTGGATCAGCAGAATTGCGAAAAATTTTATGCCTTCTCAACCATTTCTTGGCTTCAAACTCCCATATCTCGCGAACGGATTGACATAACCCAAAAATTCCGATTGCATCTGAAAGTGGAAACTCGCCCGAGTACAACGGTATGTGTATTTTTTCCCTAGGCCATTCTGTTTAAGCGTTTGGAGCAGCAGAATTGCGAAAAATTTTTTGCCTTCTCAACCATTTCTTGGCTTCAAATTCCCATATCTCGCGAACGGATTGTCCTAACCCAAAAATTCCTGTTGCGTCTGAAAGTAGAAACTCGCCCAATTACAACGGTATGTGAATTTTATCCCTAGCCCATTCTGGTTAAGCGTTTGGAGCAGCAGAAATGCGAAAAATTTGTTGTCTTCTCAACCATTTCTTAGATTCAAAGTCCCATATCTCGCGAACGGATTGACCAAACCCAAAAATTCCTTCTGCGTCTGAAAGTAGAAACTCGCCCGATTACAACGGTATGCGTATTTTTCCCCTAGGGCATTCTGGTTAAGCGATTGGAGCAGCAGAAGTGCGAAAAATTTGTTGTCTTCACAACCATTTCTTAGCATCAAAGTCCCATATCTCGCGAACGGATAGACCAAACCCAAAATTCCTATTGCATCTGAAAGTAGAAACTCGCCCGATTACAACGGTATGTGTATTTTTTCCCTAGACCATTCTGGTTAAGCGTTTGGAGCAGCAGAATTGCGAAAAATTGTTTGCCTTCTCAACCATTTCTTGGCTTCAAACTCCCATATCTCGCGAACGGATTGACCAAACCCAAAAATTCCTGCTGCGTCTGAAAGTAGAAACTCGCCCGGTTACAACGGTATGTGTATTTTTTCCCTGGGCCATTGTGGTTAAGCGTTTGGAGCAGCAGAATTGCGAAAAATTTTTTGCCTTCTCAACCATTTCTTGGCTTCAAACTCCCATATCTCGCGAACGGATTGACATAACCCAAAAATTCCGATTGCATCTGAAAGTAGAAACTCGCCCGATTACAACGGTATGTGTAATTTTTCCCTAGGCCATTCTGTTTAAGCGTTTGGAGCAGCAGAATTGCGAAAAATTTTTTGCCTTCTCAACCATTTCTTGGCTTCAAACTCCCATATCTCGCGAACGGATTGTCCTAACCCAAAAATTCCTGTTGCGTCTGAAAGTAGAAACTCGCCCAATTACAACGGTATGTGAATTTTATCCCTAGCCCATTCTGGTTAAGCGTTTGGAGCAGCAGAAATGCGAAAAATTTGTTGTCTTCTCAACCATTTCTTAGATTCAAAGTCCCATATCTCGCGAACGGATTGACCAAACCCAAAAATTCCTTCTGCGTCTGAAAGTAGAAACTCGCCCGATTACAACGGTATGCGTATTTTTCCCCTAGGGCATTCTGGTTAAGCGATTGGAGCAGCAGAAGTGCGAAAAATTTGTTGTCTTCTCAACCATTTCTTAGATTCAAAGTCCCATATCTCGCGAACGGATTGACCAAACCCAGAAATTCCTTCTGCGTCTGAAAGTAGAAACTCGCCCGATTACAACGGTATGTGTATTTTATCCCTAGCCCATTCTGGTTAAGCGTTTGGAGCAGCAGAAATGCGAAAAATTTGTTGTCTTCTCTACCATGTCTTAGATTCAAAGTCCCATATCTCGCGAACGGATTGTCCTAACCCAAAAATTCCTTCTGCGTCTGAAAGTAGAAACTCGCCCAATTACAACGGTATGTGAATTTTATCCCTAGCCCATTCTGGTTAAGCGTATGGAGCAGCAGAAGTGCGAAAAATTTGTTGTCTTCTCAACCATTTCTTAGATTCAAAGTCCCATATCTCGCGAACGGATTGACCAAACCCAAAAATTCCTTCTGCGTCTGAAAGTAGAAACTCGCCCGATTACAACGGTATGCGTATTTTTCCCCTACGGCATTCTGGTTAAGCGATTGGAGCAGCAGAAGTGCGAAAAATTTGTTGTCTTCTCAACCATTTCTTAGATTCAAAGTCCCATATCTCGCGAACGGATTGACCAAACCCAGAAATTCCTTCTGCGTCTGAAAGTAGAAACTCGCCCGATTACAACGGTATGTGTATTTTTTCCCTAGGCCATTCTGGTTAAGCGTTTGAAGCAGCAGAATTGCGAAAAATTTTTTGAATTCTCAACCATTTCTTAGATTCAAAGTCCCATATCTCGCGAACGGATTGACCAAACCCAAAAATTCCTTCTGCGTCTGAAAGTAGGAACTCGCCCGATTACAACGGTATGCGTATTTTTCCCCTAGGGCATTCTGGTTAAGCGATTGGAGCAGCAGAAGTGCGAAAAATTTGTTGTCTTCACAACCATTTCTTAGCTTCAAAGTCCCATATCTCGCGAACGGATAGACCAAACCCAAAATTCCTATTGCATCTGAAAGTAGAAACTCGCCCGATTACAACGGTATGTGTATTTTTTCCCTAGACCATTCTGGTTAAGCGTTTGGAGCAGCAGAATTGCGAAAAATTGTTTGCCTTCTCAACCATTTCTTGGATTCAAACTCCCATATCTCGCGAACGGATTGACCAAACCCAAAAATTCCTGCTGCGTCTGAAAGTAGAAACTCGCCCGGTTACAACGGTATGTGTATTTTTTCCCTGGGCCATTGTGGTTAAGCGTTTGGAGCAGCAGAATCGCGAAAAATTTTTTGCCTTCTCAACCATTTCTTGGCTTCAAACTCCCATATCTCGCGAACGGATTGACATAACCCAAAAATTCCGATTGCATCTGAAAGTAGAAACTCGCCCGATTACAACGGTATGTGTATCTTTTCCCTAGGCCATTCTGTTTAAGCGTTTGGAGCAGCAGAATTGCGAAAAATTTTTTGCCTTCTCAACCATTTCTTGGCTTCAAACTCCCATATCTCGCGAACGGATTGTCGTAACCCAAAAATTCCTGTTGCGTCTGAAAGTAGAAACTCGCCCGATTACAACGGTATGCGTATTTTTCCCCTAGGACATTCTGGTTAAGCGATTGGAGCAGCAGAAGTGCGAAAAATTTGTTGTCTTCACAACCATTTCTTAGCTTCAAAGTCCATATCTCGCGAACGGATAGACCAAAGCCAAAATTCCTATTGCATCTGAAAGTAGAAACTCGCCCGATTACAACGGTATGTGTATTTTTTCCCTAGACCATTCTGGTTAAGCGTTTGGAGCAGCAGAATTGCGAAAAATTTTTTGCCTACTCAACCATTTCTTGGCTTCAAAGTCCCATATCTCGCGAACGGATTGACCAAACCCAAAAATTCCTGCTGCGTCTGAAAGTAGAAACTCGCCCGGTTACAACGGTATGTGTATTTTTTCCCTGGGCCATTGTGGTTAAGCGTTTGGAGCAGCAGAATTGCGAAAAGTTTTTTGCCTTCTCAACCATTTCTTGGCTTCAAACTCCCATATCTCGCGAACGGATTGTCCTAACCCAAAAATTCCTGTTGCGTCTGAAAGTAGAAACTCGCCCAATTACAACGGTATGTGAATTTTTCCCCTAGGGCATTCTGGTTAAGCGATTGGAGCAGCAGAAGTGCGAAGAATTTGTTGTCTTCACAACCATTTCTTAGCTTCAAAGTCCCATATCTCGCGAACGGATAGACCAAACCCAAAATTCCTATTGCATCTGAAAGTAGAAACTCGCCCGATTACAACGGTAGGTGTATTTTTTCCCTGGGCCATTGTGGTTAAGCGTTTGGAGCAGCAGAATTGCGAAAAATTTTTTGCCTTCACAACCATTTCTTAGCTTCAAAGTCCCATATCTCGCGAACGGATAGACCAAACCCAAAATTCCTATTGCATCTGAAAGTAGAAACTCGCCCGATTACAACGGTATGCGTATTTTTCCCCTAGGGCATTCTGGTTAAGCGATTGGAGCAGCAGAAGTGCGAAAAATTTGTTGTCTTCACAACCATTTCTTAGCTTCAAAGTCCCATATCTCGCGAACGGATAGACCAAACCCAAAATTCCTATTGCATCTGAAAGTAGAAACTCGCCCGATTACAACGGTATGTGAATTTTTTCCCTAGACCATTCTGGTTAAGCGTTTGGAGCAGCAGAATTGCGAAAAATTTTTGCCTTCTCAACCATTTCTTGGCTTCAAAGTCTCATATCTCGCGAACGGATTGACCAAACCCAAAAATTCCTGCTGCGTCTGAAAGTAGAAACTCGCCCGATTACAACGGTATGTGTATTTTTTCCCTAGACCATTCTGGTCAAGCGTTTGGAGCAGCAGAATTGCGAAAAATTTTTTGCCTTCTCAACCATTTCTTGGCTTCAAAGTCCCATATCTCGCGAACGGGTTGACCAAACCCAAAAATTCCTGCTGCGTCTGAAAGTAGAAACTCGCCCGATTACAACGGTATGTGTATTTTTTCCCTGGGCCATTCTTGTTAAGCGTTTGGAGCAGCAGAATTGCGAAAAATTTGTTGTCTTGTCAACCATTTCTTAGCTTCAAACTCCCATATCTCGCGAACGGATTGACCGAACCCAAAAATTCCTGTTGCTTGTGAAAGTAGAAACTCGCCCGATTACAACGGTACGTGTATTTTTCCCCTAGGGCATTCTGGTTAAGCGTTTGGAGCAGCAGAATTGCGAAAAATTTTTTGCCTTCTCAACCATTTCTTGGCTTCAAACTCCCATATCTCGCGAACGGATTGACCGAACCCAAAAATTCCTGTTGCTTGTGAAAGTAGAAACTCGCACGATTACAACGGTACGTGTATTTTTCCCCTAGGGCATTCTGGTTAAGCGTTTGGAGCAACAGAATTGCGAAAAGTTTTTTGCCTTCTCAACCATTTCTTGGCTTCAAACTCCCATATCTCGCGAACGGATTGACATAACCCAAAAATTCCGATTGCATCTGAAAGTAGAAACTCGCCCGATTACAACGGTATGTGTATTTTTTCCCTAGGCCATTCTGTTTAAGCGTTTGGAGCAGCAGAATTGCGAAAAATTTTTTGCCTTCTCAACCATTTCTTGGCTTCAAACTCCCATATCTCGCGAACGGATTGTCCTAACCCAAAAATTCCTGTTGCGTCTGAAAGTAGAAACTCGCCCAATTACAACGGTATGTGAATTTTTTCCCTAGCCCATTCTGGTTAAGCGTTTGGAGCAGCAGAAATGCGAAAAATTTGTTGTCTTCTCAACCATTTCTTAGATTCAAAGTCCCATATCTCGCGAACGGATTGACCAAACCCAAAAATTCCTTCTGCGTCTGAAAGTAGAAACTCGCCCAATTACAAGGGTGTGCGTATTTTTCCCCTAGGGCATTCTGGTTAAGCGATTGGAGCAGCAGAATTGCGAAAAATTTGTTGTCTTCACAACCATTTCTTAGCTTCAAAGTCCAACATCTCGCGAACGGATAGACCAAACCCAAAATTCCTATTGCATCTGAAAGTAGAAACTCGCCCGATTACAACGGTATGCGTATTTTTCCCCTAGGGCATTCTGGTTAAGCGATTGGAGCAGCAGAAGTGCGAAAAATTTGTTGTCTTCACAACCATTTCTTAGCTTCAAAGTCCCATATCTCGCGAACGGATAGACCAAACCCAAAATTCCTATTGCATCTGAAAGTAGAAACTCGCCCGATTACAACGGTATGTGAATTTTTTCCCTAGCCCATTCTGGTTAAGCGTTTGGAGCAGCAGAAGTGCGAAAAATTTGTTGTCTTCTCAACCATTTCTTAGATTCAAAGTCCCATATCTAGCGAACGGATTGACCAAACCCAGAAATGCCTTCTGCGTCTGAAATTAGAAACTCGCCCGATTACAAGGGTGTGCGTATTTTTCCCTAGGCCATTCTGGTTAAGCGTTTGGAGCAGCAGAATTGCGAAAAATTTGTTGTCTTCTCAACCATTTCTTAGCTTCAAACTCCCATATCTCGCGAACGGATTGACCTAACCCAAAAATTCCTGTTGCTTGTGAAAGTAGAAACACGCCCGATTACAACGGTACGTGTATTTTTCCCGTAGGGCATTCTGGTTAAGCGATTGGAGCAGCAGAAGTGCGAAAAATTTGTTGTCTTGTCAACCATTTCTTAGCTTCAAAGTCCCATATCTCGCGAATGGATTGACCGAACCCAAAAATTCCTATTGTAACTGAAAGTAGAAACTCGCCCGATTACAACGGTATGTGTATTTTTTCCCTAGGCCATTCTGTTTAAGCGTTTGGAGCAGCAGAATTGCGAAAAATTTTTTGCCTTCTCAACCATTTCTTGGATTCAATCTCCCATATCTCGCGAACGGATTGACCTAACCCAAAAATTCCTATTGCATCTGAAAGTAGAAACTCGACCGGTTACAACGGTATGTGTATTTTTTCCCTAGGCCATTCTGGTTAAGCGATTGGAGCAGCAGAAGTGCGAAAAATTTGTTGTCTTGCCAACCATTTCTTAGCTTCAAAGTCCCATATCTCGCGAACGGATTGAACAGACCCAAAAATTCCTTTTGTAACTGAAAGTAGAAATTTGCCCGATTACAACCGTATGTGTATTTTTTCCCTAGGCCATTCTGGTTAAGCGTTTGAAGCAGCAGAATTGCGAAAAATTTTTTGCCTTCTCAACCATTTCTTGGCTTCAAACTCCCATATCTCGCGAATGGATTGACCTAACCCAAAAATTCCTATTGAATCTGAAAGTAGAACCTCGCCCGATTACAACTGTATGTGTATTTTTTCCCTAGGTCATTCTTGTTAAGCGTTTGGAGCAGCAGAATTGTGAACAATTTTTTGCCTTCTCTACCTTTTCTTGGCTTCAAACTCCCATATCTCGCGAACGGATTGACCTAACCCATAAATTCCTATTGCATCTGAAAGTAGAATCTCGCCCGATTACAACGGTATGTGTATTTTTTCCCTAGACCATTCTGGTTAAGCGTTTGGAGCAGCAGAATTGCGAAAAATTTTTTGCCTTCTCAACCATTTCTTGGCTTCAAACTCCCATGTCTCGCGAACGGATTGACCTAACCCAAAAATTCCTATTGCATCTGAAAGTAGAAACTCGCCCGGTTACAACGGTATGTGTATTTCTCCCCTAGGCCTTTCTGGTTAAGCGATTGGAGCAGCAGAAGTGCGAAAAATTTGTTGTCTTGTCAACCATTTCTTAGCTTCAAAGTCCCATATCTCGCGAACGGATCGACCAGACCCAAAAATTCCGATTGTAACTGAAAGTAGAAACTCGCCCGATTACAACGGTATGTGTATTTTTTCCCTAGGCCATTCTGGTTAAGCGTTTGAAGCAGCAGAAATGCGAAAAATTTTTTGCCTTCTCAACCATTTCTTGGCTTCAAACTCCCATATCTCGCGAACGGATTGACCTAACCCAGAAATTCCTATTGCATCTGAAAGTAGAATCTCGCCCGATTACAACGGTATGTGTATTTTTTCTCTAGGCCATTCCGGTTAAGCGTTTGGAGCAGCAGAATTGTGTACAATTTTTTGCCTTCTCTACCATTTCTTGGCTTCAAACTCCCATATCTCGCGAACGGATTGACCAAACCCAAAAATTCCTGCTGCGTCTGAAAGTAGAAACTCGCCCGATTACAACGGTATGTGTATTTTTTCCCTGTGCCATTCTGGTTAAGCGTTTGGAGCAGCAGAATTGCGAAAAATTTTTTGCCTTCTCAACGATTTCTTGGCTTCAAACTCCCATATCTCGCGAACGGATTGACCAAACCCAAAATTCCTGCTGCGTCTGAAAGTAGAAACTCGCCCGATTACAACGGTATGCGTATTTTTCCCCTAGGGCATTCTGGTTAAGCGATTGGAGCAGCAGAAGTGCGAAAAATTTGTTGTCTTCACAACCATTTCTTAGCTTCAAAGTCCCATATCTCGCGAACGGATTGACCAAACCCAAAATTCTTATTGCATCTGAAAGTAGAAACTCGGCCGATTACAACGGTATGTGTATTTTTTCCCTAGACCATTCTGGTTAAGCGTTTGGAGCAGCAGAATTGCGAAAAATTTGTTGTCTTCTCAACCATTTATTAGATTCAATGTCCTATATCTCGCGAACGGATTGACCAAACCCAGAAATGCCTTCTGCGTCTGAAAGTAGAAACTCGCCCGATTACAAGGGTGTGCGCATTTTTTCCCTAGGCCATTCTGGTTAAGCGTTTGGAGCAGCAGAATTGCGAAAAATTTGTTGTCTTCTCAACCATTTCTTAGCTTCAAACTCCCATATCTCGCGAACGGATTGACATAACCCAAAAATTCCTATTGCATCTGAAAGTAGAAACTCGCCCGATTACAACGGTTTGTGTATTTTTTCCCTAGGCCATTCTGGTTAAGCGTTTGGAGCAGCAGAATTGCGAAAAATTTTTTGCCTTCTCAACCATTTCTTGGCTTCAAACTCCCATATCTCGCGAACGGATTGACCGAACCTAAAAATTCCTATTGCTTGTGAAAGTAGAAACTCGCCCGATTACAACGGTACGTGTATTTTTTCCCTAGGGCATTCTGGTTAAGCGATTGGAGCAGCAGAATTGCGAAAAATTTGTTGTCTTGTCAACCATTTCTTAGCTTCAAAGTCCCATATCTCGCGAACGGATTGACCGAACCCAAAAATTCCTATTGTAACTGAAAGTAGAAACTCGCCCGATTACAAGGGTGTGCGTATTTTTTCCCTAGGCCATTCTGGTTAAGCGTTTGGATCAGCAGAATTGCGAAAAATTTTATGCCTTCTCAACCATTTCTTGGCTTCAATCTCCCATATCTCACGAACGGATTGACCTAACCCAAAAATTCCTATTGCATCTGAAAGTAGAAACTCGCCTGGTTACAACGGTATGTGTATTTTTTCCCTAGGCCATTCTGGTTAAGCGTTTGGAGCAGCAGAATTGCGAAAAATTTTTTGCCTTCTCAACCATTTCTTGGCTTCAAACTCCCATATCTCGCGGACGGATTGACCACACCCAAAATTCCTGCTGCGTCTGAAAGTAGAAACTCGCCCGATTACAACGGTATGCGTATTTTTCCCCTAGGGCATTCTGGTTAAGCGATTGGAGCAGCAGAATTGCGAAAAATTTGTTGTCTTCTCAACCATTTCTTAGATTCAATGTCCTATATCTAGCGAACGGATTGACCAAACCCAGAAATGCCTTCTGCGTCTGAAAGTAGAAACTCGCCCGATTACAAGGGTGTGCGTATTTTTTCCCTAGGCCATTCTGGTTAAGCGTTTGGAGCAGCAGAATTGCGAAAAATTTGTTGTCTTCTCAACCATTTCTTAGCTTCAAACTCCCATATCTCGCGAACGGATTGACCGAACCTAAAAATTCCTGTTGCTTGTGAAAGTAGAAACTCGCCCGATTACAACGGTACGTGTATTTTTCCCCTAGGGCATTCTGGTTAAGCGATTGGAGCAGCAGAAGTGCGAAAAATTTGTTGTCTTGTCAACCATTTCTTAGCTTCAAAGTCCCATATCTCGCGAACGGATTGACCGAACCCAAAAATTCCTATTGTAACTGAAAGTAGAATCTCGCCCGATTACAACGGTATGTGTATTTTTTCCCTAGACCATTCTGGTTAAGCGTTTGGAGCAGCAGAATTGCGAAAAATTTTTTGCCTTCTCAACCATTTCTTGGCTTCAAACTCCCATGTCTCGCGAACGGATTGACCTAACCCAAAAATTCCTATTGCATCTGAAAGTAGAAACTCGCCCGGTTACAACGGTATGTGTATTTCTCCCCTAGGCCATTCTGGTTAAGCGATTGGAGCAGCAGAAGTGCGAAAAATTTGTTGTCTTGTCAACCATTTCTTAGCTTCAAAGTCCCATATCTCGCGAACGGATCGACCAGACCCAAAAATTCCTATTGTAACTGAAAGTAGAAACTCGCCCGATTACAACGGTATGTGTATTTTTTCCCTAGGCCATTCTGGTTAAGCGTTTGAAGCAGCAGAAATGCGAAAAATTTTTTGCCTTCTCAACCATTTCTTGGCTTCAAACTCCCATATCTCGCGAACGGATTGACCTAACCCAAAAATTCCTATTGCATCTGAAAGTAGAATCTCGCCCGATTACAACGGTATGTGTATTTTTTCCCTAGGCCATTCTGGTTAAGCCTTTGGAGCAGCAGAATTGTGTACAATTTTTTGCCTTCTCTACTATTTCTTGGCTTCAAACTCCCATATCTCGCGAACGGATTGACCAAACCCAAAAATTCCAGCTGCGTCTGAAAGTAGAAACTCGCCCGATTACAACCGTATGTGTATTTTTTCCCTGGGCCATTCTGGTTAAGCGTTTGGAGCAGCAGAATTGCGAAAAATTTTTTGCCTTCTCAACGATTTCTTGGCTTCAAACTCCCATATCTCGCGAACGGATTGACCAAACCCAAAATTCCTGCTGCGTCTGAAAGTAGAAACTCGCCCGATTACAACGGTATGCGTATTTTTCCCCTAGGGCATTCTGGTTAAGCGATTGGAGCAGCAGAAGTGCGAAAAATTTTTTGCCTTCTCAACGATTTCTTGGCTTCAAACTCCCATATCTCGCGAACGGATTGACCAAACCCAAAATTCCTGCTGCGTCTGAAAGTAGAAACTCGCCCGATTACAACGGTATGTGTATTTTTTCCCTAGACCATTCTGGTTAAGCGTTTGGAGCAGCAGAATTGCGAAAAATTTGTTGTCTTCTCAACCATTTCTTAGCTTCAAACTCCCATATCTCGCGAACGGATTGACCTAACCCAAAAATTCCTATTGCATCTGAAAGTAGAAACTCGCCCGATTACGACGGTATGTGTATTTTTTCCCTAGGCCATTCTGTTTAAGCGTTTGGAGCAGCAGAATTGCGAAAAATTTTTTGCCTTCTCAACCATTTCTTGGCTTCAAACTCCCATATCTCGCGAACGGATTGACCAAACCCAAAATTCCTGCTGCGTCTGAAAGTAGAAACTCGCCCGGTTACAACGGTATGCGTATTTTTCCCCTAGGGCATTCTGGTTAAGCGATTGGAGCAGCAGAAGTGCGAAAAATTTGTTGTCTTCACAACCATTTCTTAGCTTCAAAGTCCCATATCTCGCGAACGGATTGACCAAACCCAATATTCCTATTGCATCTGAAAGTAGAAACTCGCCCGATTACAACGGTATGTGTATTTTTTCCCTAGACCATTCTGGTTAAGCGTTTGGAGCAGCAGAATTGCGAAAAATTTGTTGTCTTCTCAACCATTTCTTAGATTCAATGTCCTATATCTAGCGAACGGATTGACCAAACCCAGAAATGCCTTCTGCGTCTGAAAGTAGAAACTCGCCCGATTACAAGGGTGTGCGTATTTTTTCCCTAGGCCATTCTGGTTAAGCGTTTGGAGCAGCAGAATTGCGAAAAATTTGTTGTCTTCTCAACCATTTCTTAGCTTCAAACTCCCATATCTCGCGAACGGATTGACCTAACCCAAAAATTCCTATTGCATCTGAAAGTAGAAACTCGCCCGATTACAACGGTTTGTGTATTTTTTCCCTAGGCCATTCTGGTTAAGCGTTTGGAGCAGCAGAATTGCGAAAAATTTTTTGCCTTCTCAACCATTTCTTGGCTTCAAACTCCCATATCTCGCGAACGGATTGACCGAACCTAAAAATTCCTGTTGCTTGTGAAAGTAGAAACTCGCACGATTACAACCGTACGTGTATTTTTCCCCTAGGGCATTCTGGTTAAGCGATTGGAGCAGCAGAAGTGCGAAAAATTTGTTGTCTTGTCAACCATTTCTTAGCTTCAAAGTCCCATATCTCGCGAACGGATTGACCGAACCCAAAAACTCCTATTGTAACTGAAAGTAGAATCTCGCCCGATTACAACGGTATGTGTATTTTTTCCCTAGACCATTCTGGTTAAGCGTTTGGAGCAGCAGAATTGCGAAAAATTTTTTGCCTTCTCAGCCATTTCTTGGCTTCAAACTCCCATATCTCGCGAACGGATTGACCAAACCCAAAATTCCTGCTGCGTCTGAAAGTAGAAACTCGCCCGATTACAACGGTATGCGTATTTCTCCCCTAGGGCATTCTGGTTAAGCGATTGGAGCAGCAGAAGTGCGAAAAATTTGTTGTCTTCACAACCATTTCTTAGCTTCAAAGTCCCATATCTCGCGAACGGATTGACCAAGCCCAATATTCCTATTGCATCTGAAAGTAGAAACTCGCCCGATTACAACGGTATGTGTATTTTTTCCCTAGACCATTCTGGTTAAGCGTTTGGAGCAGCAGAATTGCGAAAAATTTGTTGTCTTCTCAACCATTTCTTGGCTTCAAACTCCCATATCTCGCGAACGGATTGACCAAACCCAAAATTCCTGCTGCGTCTGAAAGTAGAAACTCGCCCGATTACAACGGTATGCGTATTTTTCCCCTAGGGCATTCTGGTTAAGCGATTGGAGCAGCAGAAGTGCGAAAAATTTGTTGTCTTCACAACCATTTCTTAGCTTCAAAGTCCCATATCTCGCGAACGGATTGACCAAACCCAAAATTCCTATTGCATCTGAAAGTAGAAACTCGCCCGATTACAACGGTATGTGTATTTTTTCCCTAGACCATTCTGGTTAAGCGTTTGGAGCAGCAGAATTGCGAAAAATTTGTTGTCTTCTCAACCATTTCTTAGATTCAATGTCCTATATCTAGCGAACGGATTGACATAACCCAAAAATTCCGATTGCATCTGAAAGTAGAAACTCGCCCGATTACAACGGTATGCGTATTTTTTCCCTAGGCCATTCTGATTAAGCGTTTGGAGCAGCAGCATTGCGAAAAATTTTTTGCCTTCTCAACCATTTCTTGGTTTCAAACTCCCATATCTCGCGAACGGATTGTCCTAACCCAAAAATTCCTGTTGCGTCTGAAAGTAGAAACTCGCCCGATTACAACGGCATGTGTATTTTTTCCCTAGGCCATTCTGGTTAAGCGCTTGAAGCAACAGAATTGCGAAAAATTTTTTGCCTTCTCAACCATTTCTTGGCTTCCAACTCCCATATCTCGCGAACGGATTGACCTAACCCAAAAATTCCTATTGTAACTGAAAGTAGAAACTCGCCCGATTACAACGGTATGTGTATTTTTTCCCTAGGCCATTCTGGTTAAGCGTTTGAAGCAGCAGAATTGCGAAAAATTTTTTGCCTTCTCAACCATTTCTTGGCTTCAAACTCCCATATCTCGCGAACGGATTGACCAAACCCAAAATTCCTGCTGCGTCTGAAAGTAGAAACTCGCCCGATTACAACGGTATGCGTATTTTTCCCCTAGGGCATTCTGGTTAAGCGATTGGAGCAGCAGAAGTGCGAAAAATTTGTTGTCTTCACAACCATTTCTTAGCTTCAAAGTCCCATATCTCGCGAACGGATTGACCAAACCCAAAATTCCCATTGCATCTGAAAGTAGAAACTCGCCCGATTACAACGGTATGTGTATTTTTTCCCTAGACCATTCTGGTTAAGCGTTTGGAGCAGCAGAATTGCGAAAAATTTTTTGCCTTCTCAACCATTTCTTGCCTTCAAACTCCCATATCTCGCGAACGGATTGACCAAACCCAAAATTCCTGCTGCGTCTGAAAGTAGAAACTCGCCCGATTACAACGGTATGCGTATTTTTCCCCTAGGGCATTCTGGTTAAGCGATTGGAGCAGCAGAAGTGCGAAAAATTTGTTGTCTTCACAACCATTTCTTAGCTTCAAAGTCCCATATCACGCGAACGGATTGACCAAACCCAAAATTCCCATTGCATCTGAAAGTAGAAACTCGCCCGATTACAACGGTATGTGTATTTTTTCCCTAGACCATTCTGGTTAAGCGTTTGGAGCAGCAGAATTGCGAAAAATTTTTTGCCTTCTCAACCATTTCTTGCCTTCAAAGTCCCATATCTCGCGAACGGATTGACCAAACCCAAAAATTCCTGCTGCGTCTGAAAGTAGAAACTCGCCCGATTACAACGGTATGTGTATTTTTTCCCTGGGCCATTCTGGTTAAGCGTTTGGAGCAGCAGAATTGCGAAAAATTTGTTGTCTTCTCAACCATTTCTTAGATTCAATGTCCCATATCTCGCGAACGGATAGACCAAACCCAAAAATTCCTTCTGCGTCTGAAAGTAGAAACCCGCCCGATTACAAGGGTGTGCGTATTTTTTCCCTAGGCCATTTTGGTTAAGCGTTTGGAGCAGCAGAATTGCGAAAAATTTGTTGTCTTCTCAACCATTTCTTAGCTTCAAACTCCCATATCTCGCGAACGGATTGACCTAACCCAAAAATTCCTATTGCATCTGAAAGTAGAAACTCGCCCGATTACGACGGTATGTGTATTTTTTCCCTAGGCCATTCTGTTTAAGCGTTTGGAGCAGCAGAATTGCGAAAAATTTGTTGTCTTCTCAACCTTTTCTTAGCTTCAAACTCCCATATCTCGCGAACGGATTGACCTAACCCAAAAATTCCTATTGCATCTGAAAGTAGAAACTCGCCCGATTACAACGGTATGTGTATTTTTTCCCTAGACCATTCTGGTTAAGCGTTTGGAGCAGCAGAATTGCGAAAAATTTGTTGTCTTCTCAACCATTTCTTAGATTCAATGTCCTATATCTAGCGAACGGATTGACCAAACCCAGAAATGCCTTCTGCGTCTGAAAGTAGAAACTCGCCCGATTACAAGGGTGTGCGTATTTTTTCCCTAGGCCATTCTGGTTAAGCGTTTGGAGCAGCAGAATTGCGAAAAATTTGTTGTCTTCTCAACCATTTCTTAGCTTCAAACTCCCATATCTCGCGAACGGATTGAGCTAACCCAAAAATTCATATTGCATCTGAAAGTAGAAACTCGCCCGATTACAACGGTTTGTGTATTTTTTCCCTAGGCCATTCTGGTTAAGCGTTTGGAGCAGCAGAATTGCGAAAAATTTTTTGCCTTCTCAACCATTTCTTGGCTTCAAACTCCCATATCTCGCGAACGGATTGAACGAACCTAAAAATTCCTGTTGCTTGTGAAAGTAGAAACTCGCCCGATTACAACTGTACGTGTATTTTTCCCCTAGGGCATTCTGGTTAAGCGATTGGAGCAGCAGAATTGCGAAAAATTTGTTGTCTTGTCAACCATTTCTTAGCTTCAAAGTCCCATATCTCGCGAACGGATTGACCGAACCCAAAAATTCCTATTGTAACTGAAAGTAGAAACTCGCCCGATTACAAGGGTGTGCGTATTTTTTCCCTAGGCCATTCTGGTTAAGTGTTTGGATCAGCAGAATTGCGAAAAATTTTATGCCTTCTCAACCATTTCTTGGCTTCAATCTCCCATATCTCGCGAACGGATTGACCTAACCCAAAAATTCCTATTGCATCTGAAAGTAGAAACTCGCCTGGTTACAACGGTATGTGTATTTTTTCCCTAGGCCATTCTGGTTAAGCGATTGGAGCAGCAGAAGTGCGAAAAATTTGTTGTCTTGTCAACCATTTCTTAGCTTCAAAGTCCCATATCTCGCGAACGGATTGACCAAACCCAAAATTCCTATTGCATCTGAAAGTAGAAACTCGCCCGATTACAACGGTATGCGTATTTTTCCCCTAGGGCATTCTGGTTAAGCGATTGGAGCAGCAGAAGTGCGAAAAATTTGTTGTCTTCACAACCATTTCTTAGCTTCAAAGTCCCATATCTCGCCAACGGATTGACCAAACCCAAAATTCCTATTGCATCTGAAAGTAGAAACTCGCCCGATTACAACGGTATGTGTATTTTTTCCCTAGACCATTCTGGTTAAGCGTTTGGAGCAGCAGAATTGCGAAAAATTTTTTGCCTTCTCAACCATTTCTTGGCTTCAAAGTCCCACATCTCGCGAACGGATTGACCAAACCCAAAAATTCCTGCTGCGTCTGAAAGTAGAAACTCGCCCGATTACAACGGTATGTGTATTTTTTCCCTGGGCCATTCTGGTTAAGCGTTTGGAGCAGCAGAAATGCGAAAAATTTTTTGCCTTCTCAACCATTTCTTGGCTTCAAACTCCCATATCTCGCGAACGGATTGACATAACCCAAAAATTCCGATTGCATCTGAAAGTAGAAACTCGCCCGATTACAACGGTATGCGTATTTTTTCCCTAGGCCATTCTGTTTAAGCGTTTGGAGCAGCAGAATTGCGAAAAATTTTTTGCCTTCTCAACCATTTCTTGGCTTCAAACTCCCATATCTCGCGAACGGATTGTCCTAACCCAAAAATTCCTGTTGCGTCTGAAAGTAGAAACTCGCCCAATTACAACGGTATATGAATTTTTTCCCTAGCCCATTCTGGTCAAGCGTTTGGAGTAGCAGAATTGCGAAAAATTTGTTGTCTTCTCAACCATTTCTTAGCTTCAAACTCCCATATCTCGCAAACGGATTGACCTAACCCAAAAATTCATATTGCATCTGAAAGTAGAAACTCGCCCGATTACGACGGTATGTGTATTTTTTCCCTAGGCCATTCTGTTTAAGCGTTTGGAGCAGCAGAATTGCGAAAAATTTTTTCCAATCTCAACCATTTCTTGGCTTCAAACTCCCATATCTCGCGAACGGATTGACATAACCCAAAAATTCCTATTGTAACTGAAAGTAGAAACTCGCCCGATTACAACGGCATGTGTATTTTTTCCCTAGGCCATTCTGGTTAAGCGTTTGGAGCAGCAGAATTGCGAAAAATTTTTTGCCTTCTCAACCATTTCTTGGCATCAAAGTCCCATATCTCGCGAACGGATTGACCAAACCCAAAAATTCCTGCTGCGTCTGAAAGTAGAAACTCTCCCGATTACAACGGTATGTGTATTTTTTCCCTGGGCCATTCTGGTTAAGCGTTTGGTGCAGCAGAATTGCGAAAAATTTGTTGTCTTCTCAACCATTTCTTAGATTCAATGTCCCATATCTCGCGAACGGATAGACCAAACCCAAAAATTCCTTCTGCGTCTGAAAGTAGAAACCCGCCCGATTACAAGGGTGTGCGTATTTTTTCCCTAGGCCATTCTGGTTAAGCGTTTGGAGCAGCAGAATTGCGAAAAATTTGTTGTCTTCTCAACCATTTCTTAGCTTCAAACTCCCATATCTCGCGAACGGATTGACCTAACCCAAAAATTCCTATTGCATCTGAAAGTAGAAACTCGCTCGATTACGACGGTATGTGTATTTTTTCCCTAGGCCATTCTGTTTAAGCGTTTGGAGCAGCAGAATTGCGAAAAATTTTTTGCCTTCTCAACCATTTCTTGGCTTCAAACTCCCATATCTCGCGAACGGATTGACCTAACCCAAAAATTCCTATTGCATCTGAAAGTAGAAACTCGCCCGGTTACAACGGTATGTGTATTTTTCCCCTAGGCAATTCTGGTTAAGCGATTGGAGCAGCAGAAGTGCGAAAAATTTGTTGTCTTGTCAACCATTTCTTAGCTTCAAAGTCCCATATCTCGCGAACGGATTGACCAGACCCAAAAATTCATATTGTAACTGAAAGTAGAAACTCGCCCGATTACAACGGTATGTGTATTTTTTCCCTAGGCCATTCTGGTTAAGCGTTTGAAGAAGCAGAATTGCGAAAAATTTTTGCCTTCTCAACCATTTCTTGGTTTCAAACTCCCATATCTCGCGAACGGATTGACGAAACCCAAAAATTCCTGCTGCGTCTGAAAGTAGAAACTCGCCCGATTACAACGGTATGTGTATTTTTTCCCTGGGCCATTCTGGTTAAGCGTTTGGAGCAGCAGAATTGCGAAAAATTTCTTGCCTTCTCAACCATTTCTTGGCTTCAAACTCCCATATCTCGCGAACGGATTGACATAACCCAAAAATTCCGATTGCATCTGAAAGTAGAAACTCGCCCGATTACAACGGTATGTGTATTTTTTCCCTAGGCCATTCTGTTTAAGCGTTTGGAGCAGCAGAATTGCGAAAAATTTTTTGCCTTCTCAACCATTTCTTGGCGTCAAACTCCCATATCTCGCGAACGGATTGTCCTAACCCAAAAATTCCTGTTGCGTCTGAAAGTATAAACTCGCCCAATTACAACGGTATGTGAATTTTTTCCCTAGCCCATTCTGGTTAAGCGTTTGGAGCAGCAGAATTGCGAAAAATTTGTTGTCTTCTCAACCATTTCTTAGATTCAAAGTCCCATATCTCGCGAACGGATTGACCAAACCCAAAAATTCCTTCTGCGTCTGAAGGTAGAAACTCGCCCGATTACAAGGGTGTGCGTATTTTTTCCCTAGGCCATTCTGGTTAAGCGTTTGGAGCAACAGAATTGCGAAAAATTTGTTGTCTTCTCAACCATTTCTTAGCTTTAAACTCTCATATCTCGCGAACGGATTGACCTAACCCAAAAATTCCTATTGCATCTGAAAGAAGAAACTCGCCCGATTACGACGGTATGTGTACTTTTTCCCTAGGCCATTCTGTTTAAGCGTTTGGAGCAGCAGAATTGCGAAAAATTTTTTGCCTTCTCAACCATTTCTTGGCTTCCAACTCCCATATCTCGCGAACGGATTGACCTAACCCAAAAATTCCAATTGCATCTGAAAGTAGAACCTCGCCCGATTACAACGGTATGTGTATTTTTTCCCTAGGCCATTCTGGTTAAGCGTTTGGAGCAGCAGAATTATGAACAATTTTTTGCCTTCTCTACCATTTCTTGGCTTCAAACTCCCATATCTCGCGAACGGATTGACCTAACCCAAAAATTCCTATTGTAACTGAAAGTAGAAACTCGCCCGATTACAACGGTATGTGTATTTTTTCCCTAGGCCATTCTGGTTAAGCGTTTGAAGCAGCAGAATTGCGAAAAATTTTTTGCCTTCTCAACCATTTCTTGGCTTCAAACTCCCATATCTCGCGAACGGATTGACCAAACCCAAAATTCCTGCTGCGTCTGAAAGTAGAAAATCGCCCGATTACAACGGTATGCATATTTTTCCCCTAGGGCATTCTGGTTAAGCGATTGGAGCAGCAGAAGTGCGAAAAATTTTTTGCCTTCTCAAACATTTCTTGGCTTCAAACTCCCATATCTCGCGAACGGATTGACCTAACCCAAAAATTCCTATTGCATCTGAAAGTAGAAACTCGCCCGATTACAACGGTACGTGTATTTTTTCCCTACCCCTTTCTGGTTAAGCGTTTGGAGCAGCAGCATTGCGAAAAATTTTTTGCTTTCTCAACCATTTCTTGGCTTCAAAGTCCCATATCTCGCGAACGGATTGACCAAACCCAAAAATTCCTGCTGCGTCTGAAAGTAGAAACTCGCCCGATTACAACGGTATGTGTATTTTTTCCCTGGGCCATTCTGGTTAAGCGTTTGGAGCAGCAGAATTGCGAAAAATTTGTTGTCTTCTCAACCATTTCTTAGATTCAATGTCCCATATCTCGCGAACGGATTGACCTAACCCAAAAATTCCTATTGTAACTGAAAGTAGAAACTCGCCCGATTACAACGGTATGTGTATTTTTTCCCTAGGCCATTCTGGTTAAGCGTTTGAAGCAGCAGAATTGCGAAAAATTTTTTGACTTCTCAACCATTTCTTGGCTTCAAACTCCCATATCTCGCGAACGGATTGACCAAACCCAAAATTCCTGCTGCGTCTGAAAGTAGAAACTCGCCCGATTACAACGGTATGCATATTTTTCCCCTAGGGCATTCTGGTTAAGCGATTGGAGCAGCAGAAGTGCGAAAAATTTGTTGTCTTCTAAACCATTTCTTAGCTTCAAAGTCCCATATCTCGCGAACGGATTGACCAAACCCAAAATTCCCATTGCATCTGAAAGTAGAAACTCGCCCGATTTCAACGGTATGTGTATTTTTTCCCTAGACCATTCTGGTTAAGCGTTTGAAGAAGCAGAATTGCGAAAAATTTTTGCCTTCTCAACCATTTCTTGGTTTCAAACTCCCATATCTCGCGAACGGATTGACGAAACCCAAAAATTCCTGCTGCGTCTGAAAGTAGAAACTCGCCCGATTACAACGGTATGTGTATTTTTTCCCTAGGCCATTCTGGTTAAGCGTTTGAAGCAGCAGAATTGCGAAAAATTTTTTGCCTTCTCAACCATTTCTTGGTTTCAAACTCCCATATCTCGCGAACGGATTGACCTAACCCAAAAATTCCTATTGCATCTGAAAGTAGAAACTCGCCCGGTTACAACGGTATGTGTATTTTTCCCCTAGGCAATTCTGGTTAAGCGATTGCAGCAGCAGAAGTGCGAAAAATTTGTTGTCTTGTCAACCATTTCTTAGCTTCAAAGTCCCATATCTCGCGAACGGATTGACCAGACCCAAAAATTCATATTGTAACTGAAAGTAGAAACTCGCCCGATTACAACGGTATGTGTATTTTTTCCCTAGGCCATTCTGGTTAAGCGTTTGAAGAAGCAGAATTGCGAAAAATTTTTGCCTTCTCAACCATTTCTTGGTTTCAAACTCCCATATCTCGCGAACGGATTGACGAAACCCAAAAATTCCTGCTGCGTCTGAAAGTAGAAACTCGCCCGATTACAACGGTATGTGTATTTTTTCCCTGGGCCATTCTGGTTAAGCGTTTGGAGCAGCAGAATTGCGAAAAATTTCTTGCCTTCTCAACCATTTCTTGGCTTCAAACTCCCATATCTCGCGAACGGATTGACATAACCCAAAAATTCCGATTGCATCTGAAAGTAGAAACTCGCCCGATTACAACGGTATGTGTATTTTTTCCCTAGGCCATTCTGTTTAAGCGTTTGGAGCAGCAGAATTGCGAAAAATTTTTTGCCTTCTCAACCATTTCTTGGCGTCAAACTCCCATATCTCGCGAACGGATTGTCCTAACCCAAAAATTCCTGTTGCGTCTGAAAGTATAAACTCGCCCAATTACAACGGTATGTGAATTTTTTCCCTAGCCCATTCTGGTTAAGCGTTTGGAGCAGCAGAATTGCGAAAAATTTGTTGTCTTCTCAACCATTTCTTAGATTCAAAGTCCCATATCTCGCGAACGGATTGACCAAACCCAAAAATTCCTTCTGCGTCTGAAGGTAGAAACTCGCCCGATTACAAGGGTGTGCGTATTTTTTCCCTAGGCCATTCTGGTTAAGCGTTTGGAGCAACAGAATTGCGAAAAATTTGTTGTCTTCTCAACCATTTCTTAGCTTTAAACTCTCATATCTCGCGAACGGATTGACCTAACCCAAAAATTCCTATTGCATCTGAAAGAAGAAACTCGCCCGATTACGACGGTATGTGTACTTTTTCCCTAGGCCATTCTGTTTAAGCGTTTGGAGCAGCAGAATTGCGAAAAATTTTTTGCCTTCTCAACCATTTCTTGGCTTCCAACTCCCATATCTCGCGAACGGATTGACCTAACCCAAAAATTCCAATTGCATCTGAAAGTAGAACCTCGCCCGATTACAACGGTATGTGTATTTTTTCCCTAGGCCATTCTGGTTAAGCGTTTGGAGCAGCAGAATTATGAACAATTTTTTGCCTTCTCTACCATTTCTTGGCTTCAAACTCCCATATCTCGCGAACGGATTGACCTAACCCAAAAATTCCTATTGTAACTGAAAGTAGAAACTCGCCCGATTACAACGGTATGTGTATTTTTTCCCTAGGCCATTCTGGTTAAGCGTTTGAAGCAGCAGAATTGCGAAAAATTTTTTGCCTTCTCAACCATTTCTTGGCTTCAAACTCCCATATCTCGCGAACGGATTGACCAAACCCAAAATTCCTGCTGCGTCTGAAAGTAGAAAATCGCCCGATTACAACGGTATGCATATTTTTCCCCTAGGGCATTCTGGTTAAGCGATTGGAGCAGCAGAAGTGCGAAAAATTTTTTGCCTTCTCAAACATTTCTTGGCTTCAAACTCCCATATCTCGCGAACGGATTGACCTAACCCAAAAATTCCTATTGCATCTGAAAGTAGAAACTCGCCCGATTACAACGGTACGTGTATTTTTTCCCTACCCCTTTCTGGTTAAGCGTTTGGAGCAGCAGCATTGCGAAAAATTTTTTGCTTTCTCAACCATTTCTTGGCTTCAAAGTCCCATATCTCGCGAACGGAATGACCTAACCCAAAAATTCCTATTGCATCTGAAAGTAGAACCTCGCCCGATTACAACGGTATGTGTATTTTTTCCCTAGGCCATTCTGGTTAAGCGTTTGGAGCAGCAGAATTGCGAAAAATTTTTTGCCTTCTCAACCATTTCTTGGCTTCAAACTCCCATATCTCGCGAACGGATTGACATAACCCAAGAATTCCTATTGCATCTGAAAGTAGAAACTCGCCCGGTTACAACGGTATGTGTATTTTTCCCCTAGGCCATTCTGGTTAAGCGATTGGAGCAGCAGAAGTGCGAAAAATTTGTTGTCTTGTCGACCATTTCTTAGCTTCAAAGTCCCATATCTCGCGAACGGATTGACCAGACCCAAAAATTCCTATTGTAACTGAAAGTAGAAACTCGCCCGATTACAACGGTATGTGTATTTTTTCCCTAGGCCATTCTGGTTAAGCGTTTGAAGCAACAGAATTGCGAAAAATTTTTTGCCTTCTCAACCATTTCTTGGCTTCAAACTCCCATATCTCGCGAACGGATTGACCTAACCCAAAAATTCCTATTGCATCTGAAAGTAGAACCTCGCCCGATTACAACGGTATGTGTATTTTTTCCCTAGGCCATTCTGGTTAAGCGTTTGCAGCAGCAGAATTGTGAACAATTTTTTGCCTTCTCTACCATTTCTTGGCTTCAAACTCCCATATCTCGCGAACGGATTGACCTAACCCAAAAATTCCTATTGCATCTGAAAGTAGAAACTCGCCCGATTACAACGGTATGTGTATTTTTTCCCTAGACCATTCTGGTTAAGCGTTTGGAGCAGCAGAATTGCGAAAAATTTTTTGCCTCCTCAACCATTTCTTGGCTTCAAACTCCCATATCTCGCGAACGGATTGACCTAACCCAAAAATTCCTATTGCATCTGAAAGTAGACACTCGCCCGACTACAGCGGTATGAGTATTTTTTCCCTAGGCCATTCTGGTTAAGCGTTTGAAGTAACAGAATTGCGAAAAATTTGTTGTCTTCTCAACCATTTCTTAGCTTTAAACTCCCATATCTCGCGAACGGATTGACCTAACCCAAAAATTCCTATTGCATCTGAAAGTAGAAACTCGCCCGATTACGACGGTATGTGTACTTTTTCCCTAGGCCATTCTGTTTAAGCGTTTGGAGCAGCAGAATTGCGAAAAATTTTTTGCCTTCTCAACCATTTCTTGGCTTCCAACTCCCATATCTCGCGAACGGATTGACCTAACCCAAAAATTCCAATTGCATCTGAAAGTAGAACCTCGCCCGATTACAACGGTATGTGTATTTTTTCCCTAGGCCATTCTGGTTAAGCGTTTGGAGCAGCAGAATTGTGAACAATTTTTTGCCTTCTCTACCATTTCTTGGCTTCAAACTCCCATATCTCGCGAACGGATTGACCTAACCCAAAAATTCCTATTGCATCTGAAAGTAGAAACTCGCCCGATTACAACGGTATGTGTATTTTTTCCCTAGACCATTCTGGTTAAGCGTTTGGAGCAGCAGAATTGCGAAAAATTTTTTGCCTCCTCAACCATTTCTTGGCTTCAAACTCCCATATCTCGCGAACGGATTGACCTAACCCAAAAATTCCTATTGCATCTGAAAGTAGACACTCGCCCGACTACAGCGGTATGAGTATTTTCTCCCTAGGCCATTCTGGTTAAGCGTTTGAAGTAACAGAATTGCGAAAAATTTGTTGTCTTCTCAACCATTTCTTAGTTTTAAACTCCCATATCTCGCGAACGGATTGACCTAACCCAAAAATTCCTATTGCATCTGAAAGTAGAAACTCGCCCGATTACGACGGTATGTGTACTTTTTCCCTAGGCCATTCCGGTTAAGCGTTTGAAGCAACAGAATTGCGAAAAATTTTTTGCCTTCTCAACCATTTCTTGGCTTCAAACTCCCATATCTCGCGAACGGAATGACCTAACCCAAAAATTCCTATTGCATCTGAAAGTAGAACCTCGCCCGATTACAACGGTATGTGTATTTTTTCCCTAGGCCATTCTGGTTAAGCGTTTGGAGCAGCAGAATTGCGAAAAATTTTTTGCCTTCTCAACCATTTCTTGGCTTCAAACTCCCATATCTCGCGAACGGATTGACATAACCCAAGAATTCCTATTGCATCTGAAAGTAGAAACTCGCCCGGTTACAACGGTATGTGTATTTTTCCCCTAGGCCATTCTGGTTAAGCGATTGGAGCAGCAGAAGTGCGAAAAATTTGTTGTCTTGTCGACCATTTCTTAGCTTCAAAGTCCCATATCTCGCGAACGGATTGACCAGACCCAAAAATTCCTATTGTAACTGAAAGTAGAAACTCGCCCGATTACAACGGCATGTGTATTTTTTCCCTAGGCCATTCTGGTTAAGCGTTTGAAGCAACAGAATTGCGAAAAATTTTTTGCCTTCTCAACCATTTCTTGGCTTCAAACTCCCATATCTCGCGAACGGATTGACCTAACCCAAAAATTCCTATTGCATCTGAAAGTAGAAACTCGCCCGATTACAACGGTATGTGTATTTTTTCCCTAGACCATTCTGGTTAAGCGTTTGGAGCAGCAGAATTGCGAAAAATTTTTTGCCTCCTCAACCATTTCTTGGCTTCAAACTCCCATATCTCGCGAACGGATTGACCTAACCCAAAAATTCCTATTGCATCTGAAAGTAGACACTTGCCCGACTACAGCGGTATGAGTATTTTTTCCCTAGGCCATTCTGGTTAAGCGTTTGGAGCAGCAGAATTGCGAAAAATTTTTTGCCTCCTCAGCCATTTCTTGGCTTCAAACTCCCATATCTCGCGAACGGATTGACCTAACCCAAAAATTCCTATTGCATCTGAAAGTAGACACTCGCCCGACTACAGCGGTATGAGTATTTTCTCCCTAGGCCATTCTGGTTAAGCGTTTGAAGTAACAGAATTGCGAAAAATTTGTTGTCTTCTCAACCATTTCTTAGCTTTAAACTCCCATATCTCGCGAACGGATTGACCTAACCCAAAAATTCCTATTGCATCTGAAAGTAGAAACTCGCCCGATTACGACGGTATGTGTACTTTTTCCCTAGGCCATTCTGTTTAAGCGTTTGGAGCAGCAGAATTGCGAAAAATTTTTTGCCTTCTCAACCATTTCTTGGCTTCCAACTCCCATATCTCGCGAACGGATTGACATAACCCAAAAATTCCGATTGCATCTGAAAGTAGAAACTCGCCCGATTACAACGGTATGCGTATTTTTTCCCTAGGCCATTCTGGTTAAGCGTTTGGAGCAGCAGAATTGCGAAAAATTTTTTGCCTTCTCAATCATTTCTTGGCTTCAAACTCCCATATCTCGCGAACGGATTGACCGAACCCAAAAATTCCTGTTGCTTGTGAAAGTAGAAACTCGCCCGATTACAACGGTACGTGTATTTTTCCCCTAGGGCATTCTGGTTAAGCGATTGGAGCAGCAGAAGTGCGAAAAATTTGTTGTCTTGTCAACCATTTCTTAGCTTCAAAGTCCCATATCTCGCGAACGGATTGACCGAACCCAAAAATTCCTATTGTAACTGAAAGTAGAAACTCGCCGGATTACAACGGTATGTGTATTTTTTCCCTAGGCCATTCTGTTTAAGCGTTTGGAGCAGCAGAATTGCGAAAAATTTTTTGCCTTCTCAACCATTTCTTGGCTTCAAACTCCCATGTCTCGCGAACGGATTGACCTAACCCAAAAATTCCTATTGCATCTGAAAGTAGAAACTCGCCCGGTTACAACGGTATGTGTATTTCTCCCCTAGGCCATTCTGGTGAAGCGTTTGGAGCAGCAGAAATGCGAAAAATTTTTTGCCTTCTCAACCATTTCTTGGCTTCAAACTCCCATATCTCGCGAACGGAATGACCAAACCCAAAATTCCTGCTGCGTCTGAAAGTAGAAACTCGCCCGATTACAACGGTATGCGTATTTTTCCCCTAGGGCATTCTGGTTAAGCGATTGGAGCAGCAGAAGTGCGAAAAATTTGTTGTCTTCACAACCATTTCTTAGCTTCAAAGTCCCATATCTCGCGAACGGATTGACCAAACCCAAAATTCCTATTGCATCTGAAAGTAGAAACTCGCCCGATTACAACGGTATGTGTATTTTTTCCCTAGACCATTCTGGTTAAGCGTTTGGAGCAGCAGAATTGCGAAAAATTTTTTGCCTTCTCAACCATTTCTTGGCTTCAAACTCCCATATCTCGCGAACGGATTGACCAAACCCAAAAATTCCTGTTGTTTGTGAAAGTAGAAACTCTACCGATTACAACGGTATGTGTATTTTTTCCCTAGGCCATTCTGGTTAAGCGTTTGAAGCAGCAGAATTGCGAAAAATTTGTTGCCTTCTCAACCATTTCTTGCCTTCAAACTCCCATATCTCGCGAACGGATTGACCTAACCCAAAAACTCCTATTGCATCTGAAAGTAGAACCTCGCCCGATTACAACGGTATGTGTATTTTTTCCCTAGGCCATTCTGGTTAAGCGTTTGGAGCAGCAGAATTGCGAAAAATTTTTTGCTCCTCAACCATTTCTTGGCTTCAAACTCCCATATCTCGCATACGGATTGACCTGGCCCAAAAATTCCTATTGCATCTGAAAGTAGACACTCGCCCGACTACAGCGGTATGTGTATTTTTTCCCTAGGCCATTCTGGTTAAGCGTTTGGATCAGCAGAATTGCGAAAAATTTTATGCCTTCTCAACCATTTCTTGGCTTCAAACTCCCATGTCTCGCGAACGGATTGACCAAACCCAAAAATTCCTGTTGCTTGTGAAAGTAGAAACTCTCCCGATTACAACGGTATGTGTATTTTTTCCCTACCCCATTCTGGTTAAGCGTTTGGAGCAGCAGAATTGCGAAAAATTTGTTGCCTACTCAACCATTTCTTGGCTTCAAACTCCCATATCTCGCGAACGGATTGACCTAACCCAAAAATTCCTATTGCATCTGAAAGTAGAAACTCGCCCGGTTACAACGGTATGTGTATTTTTCCCCTAGGCCTTTCTGGTTAAGCGTTTGGAGCAGCAGAATTGCGAAAAATTTTTTGCCTTCTCAACCATTTCTTGGCTTCAAACTCCCATATCTCGCGAACGGAATGACCAAACCCAAAATTCCTGCTGCGTCTGAAAGTAGAAACTCGCCCGATTACAACGGTATGCGTATTTTTCCCCTAGGGCATTCTGGTTAAGCGATTGGAGCAGCAAAAGTGCGAAAAATTTGTTGTCTTCACAACCATTTCTTAGCTTCAAAGTCCCATATCTCGCGAACGGATTGACCAAACCCAAAATTCCTATTGCATCTGAAAGTAGAAACTCGCCCGATTACAACGGTATGTGTATTTTTTCCCTAGACAATTCTGGTTAAGCGTTTGGAGCAGCAGAATTGCGAAAAATTTTTTGCCTTCTCAACCATTTCTTGGCTTCAAACTCCCATATCTCGCGAACGGATTGACCAAACCCAAAAATTCCTGTTGTTTGTGAAAGTAGAAACTCTACCGATTACAACGGTATGTGTATTTTTTCCCTAGGCCATTCTGGTTAAGCGTTTGAAGCAGCAGAATTGCGAAAAATTTGTTGCCTTCTCAACCATTTCTTGCCTTCAAACTCCCATATCTCGCGAACGGATTGACCTAACCCAAAAATTCCTATTGCATCTGAAAGTAGAACCTCGCCCGATTACAACGGTATGTGTATTTTTTCCCTAGGCCTTTCTGGTTAAGCGTTTGGAGCAGCAGAATTGCGAAAAATTTTTTGCTCCTCAACCATTTCTTGGCTTCAAACTCCCATATCTCGCATACGGATTGACCTCACCCAAAAATTCCTATTGCATCTGAAAGTAGACACTCGCCCGACTACAGCGGTATGTGTATTTTTTCCCTAGGCCATTCTGGTTAAGCGTTTGGATCAGCAGAATTGCGAAAAATTTTATGGCTTCTCAACCATTTCTTGGCTTCAAACTCCCATATCTCGCGAACGGATTGACCAAACCCAAAAATTCCTGTTGCTTGTGAAAGTAGAAACTCTCCCGATTACAACGGTATGTGTATTTTTTCCCTACCCCATTCTGGTTAAGCGTTTGGAGCAGCAGAATTGCGAAAAATTTGTTGCCTTCTCAACCATTTCTTAGCTTCAAAGTCCCATATCTCGCGAACGGATTGGCCAAACCCAAAATTCCTGCTGCGTCTGAAAGTAGAAACTCGCCCGATTACAACGGTGTGTGTATTTTTCCCCTAGGCCGTTCTGGTTAAGCGATTGGAGCAGCAGAAGTGCGAAAAATTTGTTGTCTTGTCAACCATTTCTTAGCTTCAAAGTCCCATATCTCGCGAACGGATTGACCAGACCCAAAAATTCCTATTGTAACTGAAAGTAGAAACTCGCCCGATTACAACGGTATGTGTATTTTTTCCCTGGGCCATTCTGGTTAAGCGTTTGAAGCAGCAGAATTGCGAAAAATTTTTTGCCTTCTCAACCATTTCTTGGCTTCAAACCCCCATATCTGGCGAACGGATTGACCTAACCCAAAAATTCCTATTGCATCTGAAAGTAGAACCTCGCCCGATTACAACGGTATGTGTATTTTTTCCCTAGGCCATTCTGGTTAAGCGTTTGGAGCAGCAGAATTGTGAACAATTTTTTGCCTTCTCTACCATTTCTTGGCTTCAAACTCCCATATCTCGCGAACGGATTGACCTAACCCAAAAATTCCTATTGCATCTGAAAGTAGAAACTCGCCCGATTACAACGGTATGTGTATTTTTTCCCTGGGCCATTCTGGTTAAGCGTTTGAAGCAGCAGAATTGCGAAAAATTTTTTGCCTTCTCAACCATTTCTTGGCTTCAAACCCCCATATCTGGCGAACGGATTGACCTAACCCAAAAATTCCTATTGCAACTGAAAGTAGAACCTCGCCCGATTACAACGGTATGTGTATTTTTTCCCTAGGCCATTCTGGTTAAGCGTTTGGAGCAGCAGAATTGTGAACAATTTTTTGCCATCTCTACCATTTCTTAGCTTCAAAGTCCCATATCTCGCGAACGGATTGACCAAACCCAAAAATTCCTGCTGCGTCTGAAAGTAGAAACTCGCCCGATTACAACGGTATGTGAATTTTTTCCCTGGGCCATTCTGGTTAAGCGTTTGGAGCAGCAGAATTGCGAAAAATTTTTTGCCTTCTCAACCATTTCTTGGCTTCAGACTCCCATATCTCGCGAACGGATTGACCAAACCCAAAATTCCTGCTGCGTCTGAAAGTAGAAACTCGCCCGATTACAACGGTATGCGTATTTTTCCCCTAGGGCATTCTGGTTAAGCGATTGTAGCAGCAGAAGTGCGAAAAATTTGTTGTCTTCACAACCATTTCTTAGCTTCAAAGTCCCATATTTCGCGAACGGAATGACCAAACCCAAAATTCCTGCTGCGTCTGAAAGTAGAAACTCGCCCGATTACAACGGTGTGTGTATTTTTCCCCTAGGCCGTTCTGGTTAAGCGATTGGAGCAGCAGAAGTGCGAAAAATTTGTTGTCTTCTCAACCATTTCTTGGCTTCAAACTCCCATATCTCGCGAACGGATTGACCAAACCCAAAATTCCTGCTGCGTCTGAAAGTAGAAACTCGCCCGATTACAACGGTATGCGTATTTTTCCCCTAGGGCATTCTGGTTAAGCGATTGTAGCAGCAGAAGTGCGAAAAATTTGTTGTCTTCACAACCATTTCTTAGCTTCAAAGTCCCATATCTCGCGAACGGATTGACCAAACCCAAAATTCCTGCTGCGTCTGAAAGTAGAAACTCGCCCGATTACAACGGTATGCGTATTTTTCCCCTAGGCCTTTCTGGTTAAGCGTTTGGAGCAGCAAAATTGAGAAAAATTTGTTGTCTTTTCAACCATTTCTTAGCTTCAAAGTCCCATATCTCGCGAACGGATTGACCAAACCCAAAATTCCTGCTGCGTCTGAAAGTAGAAACTCGCCCGATTACAACGGTGTGTGTATTTTTCCCCTAGGCCGTTCTGGTTAAGCGATTGGAGCAGCAGAAGTGCGAAAAATTTGTTGTCTTCTCAACCATTTCTTGGCTTCAAACTCCCATATCTCGCGAACGGATTGACCAAACCCAAAATTCCTGCTGCGTCTGAAAGTAGAAACTCGCCCGATTACAACGGTATGCGTATTTTTCCCCTAGGGCATTCTGGTTAAGCGATTGGAGCAGCAGAAGTGCGAAAAATTTGTTGTCTTCACAACCATTTCTTAGCTTCAAAGTCCCATATCTCGCGAACGGATTGACCAAACCCAAAATTCCTATTGCATCTGAAAGTAGAAACTCGCCCGATTACAACGGTATGTGTATTTTTTCCCTAGACCATTCTGGTTAAGCGTTTGGAGCAGCAGAATTGCGAAAAATTTTTTGCCTTCTCAACCATTTCTTGGTTTCAAAGTCCCATATCTCGCGAACGGATTGACCAAACCCAAAAATTCCTGCTGCGTCTGAAAGTAGAAACTCGCCCGATTACAACGGTATGTGTATTTTTTCCCTGGGCCATTCTGGTTAAGCGTTTGGAGCAGCAGAATTGCGAAAAATTTTTGCCTCCTCAACCATTTCTTGGCTTCAAACTCCCATATCTCGCATACGGATTGACCTGACCCAAAAATTCCTATTGCATCTGAAAGTAGACACTCGCCCGACTACAGCGGTATGTGTATTTTTTCCCTAGGCCATTCTGGTTAAGCGTTTGGATCAGCAGAATTGCGAAAAATTTTATGCCTTCTCAACCATTTCTTGGCTTCAAACTCCCATATCTCGCGAACGGATTGACCAAACCCAAAAATTCCTGTTGTTTGTGAAAGTAGAAACTCTACCGATTACAACGGTATGTGTATTTTTTCCCTAGGCCATTCTGGTTAAGCGTTTGAAGCAGCAGAATTGCGAAAAATTTGTTGCCTTCTCAACCATTTCTTGGCTTCAAAGTCCCATATCTCGCGAACGGATTGACCTAACCCAAAAATTCCTATTGCATCTGAAAGTAGACACTCGCCCGACTACAGCGGTATGTGTATTTTTTCCCTAGGCCATTCTGGTTAAGCGATTGGAGCAGCAGAAGTGCGAAAAATTTGTTGTCTTGTGAACCATTTCTTAGCTTCAAAGTCCCATATCTCGCGAACGGATTGACCAGATCCAAAAATTCCTATTGTAACTGAAAGTAGAACCTCGCCTGATTACAACGGTATGTGTATTTTTTCCCTAGGCCATTCTGGTTAAGCGTTTGGAGCAGCAGAATTGCGAAAAATTTTTTGCTCCTCAACCATTTCTTGGCTTCAAACTCCCATATCTCGCATACGGATTGACCTGACCCAAAAATTCCTATTGCATCTGAAAGTAGACACTCGCCCGACTACAGCGGTATGTGTATTTTTTCCCTAGGCCATTCTGGTTAAGCGTTTGGATCAGCAGAATTGCGAAAAATTTTATGCCTTCTCAACCATTTCTTGGCTTCAAACTCCCATGTCTCGCGAACGGATTGACCAAACCCAAAAATTCCTATTGCATCTGAAAGTAGAACCTCGCCCGATTACAACGGTATGTGTATTTTTTCCCTAGGCCATTCTGGTTAAGCGATTGGAGCAGCAGAAGTGCGAAAAATTTGTTGTCTTGTGAACCATTTCTTAGCTTCAAACTCCCATATCTCGCGAACGGATTGACCTAACCCAAAAATTCCTATTGCATCTGAAAGTAGAACCTCGCCTGATTACAACGGTATGTGTATTTTTTCCCTAGGCCATTCTGGTTAAGCGTTTGGAGCAGCAGAATTGCGAAAAATTTTTTGCTCCTCAACCATTTCTTGGCTTCAAACTCCCATATCTCGCATACGGATTGACCTGACCCAAAAATTCCTATTGCATCTGAAAGTAGACACTCGCCCGACTACAGCGGTATGTGTATTTTTTCCCTAGGCCATTCTGGTTAAGCGTTTGGATCAGCAGAATTGCGAAAAATTTTATGCCTTCTCAACCATTTCTTGGCTTCAAACTCCCATGTCTCGCGAACGGATTGACCAAACCCAAAAATTCCTGTTGCTTGTGAAAGTAGAAACTCTCCCGATTACAACGGTATGTGTATTTTTTCCCTGGACCATTCTGGTTAAGCGTTTGGAGCAGCAGAATTGCGAAAAATTTTTTGCCTTCTCAACCATTTCTTGGCTTCAAACTCCCATATCTCGCGAACGGATTGACCAAACCCAAAATTCCTGCTGCGTCTGAAAGTAGAAACTCGCCCGATTACAACGGTATGCGTATTTTTCCCCTAGGGCATTCTGGTTAAGCGATTGGAGCAGCAGATGTGCGAAAAATTTGTTGTCTTCACAACCATTTCTTAGCTTCAAAGTCCCATATCTCGCGAACGGATTGACCAAACCCAAAATTCCTATTGCATCTGAAAGTAGAAACTCGCCCGATTACAACGGTATGTGTATTTTTTCCCTAGACCATTCTGGTTAAGCGTTTGGAGCAGCAGAATTGCGAAAAATTTTTTGCCTTCTCAACCATTTCTTGGCTTCAAAGTCCCATATCTCGCGAACGGATTGACCAAACCCAAAAATTCCTGTTGTTTGTGAAAGTAGAATCTCTACCGATTACAACGGTATGTGTATTTTTTCCCTAGGCCATTCTGGTTAAGCGTTTGGAGCAGCAGAATTGCGAAAAATTTTTTGACTTCTCAACCATTTCTTGGCTTCAAACTCCCATATCTCGCGAACGGATTGACCAAACCCAAAAATTCCTGTTGTTTGTGAAAGTAGAAACTCTACCGATTACAACGGTATGTGTATTTTTTCCCTAGGCCATTCTGGTTAAGCGTTTGAAGCAGCAGAATTGCGAAAAATTTGTTGCCTCCTCAACCATTTCTTGGCTTCAAAGTCCCATATCTCGCGAACGGATTGACCTAACCCAAAAATTCCTATTGCATCTGAAAGTAGAAACTCGCCCGATTACAACGGTATGTGTATTTTTTCCCTAGGCCATTCTGGTTAAGCGATTGGAGCAGCAGAAGTGCGAAAAATTTGTTGTCTTGTGAACCATTTCTTAGCTTCAAAGTCCCATATCTCGCGAACGGATTGACCAGATCCAAAAATTCCTATTGTAACTGAAAGTAGAAACTCGCCCGATTACAACGGTATGTGTATTTTTTCCCTAGGCCATTCTGGTTAAGCGTTTGAAGCAGCAGAATTGCGAAAAATTTTTTGCCTTCTCAACCGTTTCTTGCCTTCAAACTCCCATATCTCGCGAACGGATTGACCTAACCCAAAAATTCCTATTGCATTTGAAAGTAGAACCTCGCCCGATTACAACGGTATGTGTATTTTTTCCCTAGGCCATTCTGGTTAAGCGTTTGGAGCAGCAGAATTGCGAAAAATTTTTTGCTCCTCAACCATTTCTTGGCTTCAAACTCCCATATCTCGCATACGGATTGACCTGACCCAAAAATTCCTACTGCATCTGAAAGTAGACACTCGCCCGACTACAGCGGTATGTGTATTTTTTCCCTAGGCCTTTCTGGTTAAGCGTTTGGATCAGCAGAATTGCGAAAAATTTTATGCCTTCTCAACCATTTCTTGGCTTCAAACTCCTATGTCTCGCGAACGGATTGACCAAACCCAAAAATTCCTGTTGCTTGTGAAAGTACAAACTCTCCCGATTACAACGGTATGTGTATTTTTTCCCTAGGCCATTCTGGTTAAGCGTTTGAAGCAGCAGAATTGCGAAAAATTTGTTGCCTTCTCAACCATTTCTTGCCTTCAAACTCCCATATCTCGCGAACGGATTGACCTAACCCAAAAATTCCTATTGCATCTGAAAGTAGAACCTCGCCTGATTACAACGGTATGTGTATTTTTTCCCTAGGCCATTCTGGTTAAGCGTTTGGAGCAGCAGAATTGCGAAAAATTTTTTGCTCCTCAACCATTTCTTGGCTTCAAACTCCCATATCTCGCATACGGATTGACCTGACCCAAAAATTCCTATTGCATCTGAAAGTAGACACTCGCCCGACTACAGCGGTATGTGTATTTTTTCCCTAGGCCATTCTGGTTAAGCGTTTGGATCAGCAGAATTGCGAAAAATTTTATGCCTTCTCAACCATTTCTTGGCTTCAAACTCCCATATCTCGCGAACGGATTGACCAAACCCAAAAATTCCTGTTGCTTGTGAAAGTAGAAACTCTCCCGATTACAACGGTATGTGTATTTTTTCCCTACCCCATTCTGGTTAAGCGTTTGGAGCAGCAGAATTGCGAAAAATTTGTTGCCTTCTCAACCATTTCTTAGCTTCAAAGTCCCATATCTCGCGAACGGATTGGCCAAACCCAAAATTCCTGCTGCGTCTGAAAGTAGAAACTCGCCCGATTACAACGGTATGTATATTTTTCCCCTAGGCCATTCTGGTTAAGCGATTGGAGCAGCAGAAGTGCGAAAAATTTGTTGTCTTGTCAACCATTTCTTAGCTTCAAAGTCCCATATCTCGCGAACGGATTGACCAGACCCAAAAATTCCTATTGTAACTGAAAGTAGAAACTCGCCCGATTACAACGGTATGTGTATTTTTTCCCTAGACCATTCTGGTTTAGCGTTTGGAGCAGCAGAATTGCGAAAAATTTTTTGCCTTCTCAACCATTTCTTGCCTTCAAACTCCCATATCTCGCGAACGGATTAACCTAACCCAAAAATTCCTATTGTAACTGAAAGTAGAAACTCGCCCGATTACAACGGTATGTGTATTTTTTCCCTAGGCCATTCTGGTTAAGCGTTTGAAGCAGCAGAATTGCGAAAAATTTTTTGCCTTCTCAACCATTTCTTGCCTTCAAACTCCCATATCTCGCGAACGGATTGACCTAACCCAAAAATTCCTATTGCATCTGAAAGTAGAACCTCGCCCGATTACAACGGTATGTGTATTTTTTCCCTAGGCCATTCTGGTTAAGCGTTTGGAGCAGCAGAATTGCGAAAAATTTTTTGCTCCTCAACCATTTCTTGGCTTCAAACTCCCATATCTCGCATACGGATTGACCTGACCCAAAAATTCCTATTGCATCTGAAAGTAGACACTCGCCCGACTACAGCGGTATGTGTATTTTTTCCCTAGGCCATTCTGGTTAAGCGTTTGGATCAGCAGAATTGCGAAAAATTTTATGCCTTCTCAACCATTTCTTGGCTTCAAACTCCCATGTCTCGCGAACGGATTGACCAAACCCAAAAATTCCTGTTGCTTGTGAAAGTAGAAACTCTCCCGATTACAACGGTATGTGTATTTTTTCCCTACCCCATTCTGGTTAAGCGTTTGGAGCAGCAGAATTGCGAAAAATTTGTTGCCTTCTCAACCATTTCTTAGCTTCAAAGTCCCATATCTCGCGAACGGATTGGCCAAACCCAAAATTCCTGCTGCGTCTGAAAGTAGAAACTCGCCCGATTACAACGGTATGTATATTTTTCCCCTAGGCCATTCTGGTTAAGCGATTGGAGCAGCAGAAGTGCGAAAAATTTGTTGTCTTGTCAACCATTTCTTAGCTTCAAAGTCCCATATCTCGCGAACGGATTGACCAGACCCAAAAATTCCTATTGTAACTGAAAGTAGAAACTCGCCCGATTACAACGGTATGTGTATTTTTTCCCTAGACCATTCTGGTTAAGCGTTTGGAGCAGCAGAATTGCGAAAAATTTTTTGCCTTCTCAACCATTTCTTGCCTTCAAACTCCCATATCTCGCGAACGGATTAACCTAACCCAAAAATTCCTATTGTAACTGAAAGTAGAAACTCGCCCGATTACAACGGTATGTGTATTTTTTCCCTAGGCCATTCTGGTTAAGCGTTTGAAGCAGCAGAATTGCGAAAAATTTTTTGCCTTCTCAACCATTTCTTGCCTTCAAACTCCCATATCTCGCGAACGGATTGACCTAACCCAAAAATTCCTATTGCATCTGAAAGTAGAACCTCGCCCGATTACAACGGTATGTGTATTTTTTCCCTAGGCCATTCTGGTTAAGCGTTTGGAGCAGCAGAATTGCGAAAAATTTTTTGCTCCTCAACCATTTCTTGGCTTCAAACTCCCATATCTCGCATACGGATTGACCTGACCCAAAAATTCCTATTGCATCTGAAAGTAGACACTCGCCCGACTACAGCGGTATGTGTATTTTTTCCCTAGGCCATTCTGGTTAAGCGTTTGGATCAGCAGAATTGCGAAAAATTTTATGCCTTCTCAACCATTTCTTGGCTTCAAACTCCCATGTCTCGCGAACGGATTGACCAAACCCAAAAATTCCTGTTGCTTGTGAAAGTAGAAACTCTCCCGATTACAACGGTATGCGTATTTTTCCCCTAGGGCATTCTGGTTAAGCGATTGGAGCAGCAGAAGTGCGAAAAATTTGTTGTCTTCACAACCATTTCTTAGCTTCAAAGTCCCATATCTCGCGAACGGATTGACCAAACCCAAAATTCCTATTGCATCTGAAAGTAGAAACTCGCCCGATTACAACGGTATGTGTATTTTTTCCCTAGACCATTCTGGTTAAGCGTTTGGAGCAGCAGAATTGCGAAAAATTTTTTGCCTTCTCAACCATTTCTTGGCTTCAAAGTCCCATATCTCGCGAACGGATTGACCAAACCCAAAAATTCCTGCTGCGTCTGAAAGTAGAAACTCGCCCGATTACAACGGTATGTGTATTTTTTCCCTGGGGCATTCTGGTTAAGCGTTTGGAGCAGCAGAATTGCGAAAAATTTTTTGCCTCCTCAACCATTTCTTGGCTTCAAACTCCCATATCTCGCATACGGATTGACCTGACCCAAAAATTCCTATTGCATCTGAAAGTAGACACTCGCCCGACTACAGCGGTATGTGTATTTTTTCCCTAGGCCATTCTGGTTAAGCGTTTGGATCAGCAGAATTGCGAAAAATTTTATGCCTTCTCAACCATTCCTTGGCTTCAAACTCCCATATCTCGCGAACGGATTGACCAAACCCAAAAATTCCTGTTGTTTGTGAAAGTAGAATCTCTACCGATTACAACGGTATGTGTATTTTTTCCCTAGGCCATTCTGGTTAAGCGTTTGGAGCAGCAGAATTGCGAAAAATTTTTTGCCTTCTCAACCATTTCTTGGCTTCAAACTCCAATATCTCGCGAACGGATTGACCAAACCCAAAAATTCCTGTTGTTTGTGAAAGTAGAAACTCTACCGATTACAACGGTATGTGTATTTTTTCCCTAGGCCATTCTGGTTAAGCGTTTGAAGCAGCAGAATTGCGAAAAATTTGTTGCCTCCTCAACCATTCCTTGGCTTCAAGGTCCCATATCTCGCGAACGGATTGACCTAACCCAAAAATTCCTATTGCATCTGAAAGTAGAAACTCGCCCGATTACAACGGTATGTGTATTTTTTCCCTAGGCCATTCTGGTTAAGCGATTGGAGCAGCAGAAGTGCGAAAAATTTGTTGTCTTGTGAACCATTTCTTAGCTTCAAAGTCCCATATCTCGCGAACGGATTGACCAGATCCAAAAATTCCTATTGTAACTGAAAGTAGAAACTCGCCCGATTACAACGGTATGTGTATTTTTTCCCTAGGCCATTCTGGTTAAGCGTTTGAAGCAGCAGAATTGCGAAAAATTTTTTGCCTTCTCAACCATTTCTTGCCTTCAAACTCCCATATCTCGCGAACGGATTGACCTAACCCAAAAATTCCTATTGCATCTGAAAGTAGAACCTCGCCCGATTACAACGGTATGTGTATTTTTTCCCTAGGCCTTTCTGGTTAAGCGTTTGGAGCAGCAGAATTGCGAAAAATTTTTTGCTCCTCAACCATTTCTTGGCTTCAAACTCCCATATCTCGCATACGGATTGACCTGACCCAAAAATTCCTACTGCATCTGAAAGTAGACACTCGCCCGACTACAGCGGTATGTGTATTTTTTCCCTAGGCCATTCTGGTTAAGCGTTTGAAGCAGCAGAATTGCGAACATTTTTTGCCTTCTCAACCATTTCTTGCCTTCAAACTCCCATATCTCGCGAACGGATTGACCTAACCCAAAAATTCCTATTGCATCTGAAAGTAGAACCTCGCCCGATTACAACGGTATGTGTATTTTTTCCCTAGGCCTTTCTGGTTAAGCGTTTGGAGCAGCAGAATTGCGAAAAATTTTTTGCTCCTCAACCATTTCTTGGCTTCAAACTCCCATATCTCGCATACGGATTGACCTGACCCAAAAATTCCTACTGCATCTGAAAGTAGACACTCGCCCGACTACAGCGGTATGTGTATTTTTTCCCTAGGCCTTTCTGGTTAAGCGTTTGGATCAGCAGAATTGCGAAAAATTTTATGCCTTCTCAACCATTTCTTGGCTTCAAACTCCCATGTCTCGCGAACGGATTGACCAAACCCAAAAATTCCTGTTGCTTGTGAAAGTACAAACTCTCCCGATTACAACGGTATGTGTATTTTTTCCCTAGGCCATTCTGGTTAAGCGTTTGAAGCAGCAGAATTGCGAAAAATTTTTTGCTCCTCAACCATTTCTTGGCTTCAAACTCCCATATCTCGCATACGGATTGACCTGACCCAAAAATTCCTATTGCATCTGAAAGTAGACACTCGCCCGACTACAGCGGTATGTGTATTTTTTCCCTAGGCCATTCTGGTTAAGCGTTTGGATCAGCAGAATTGCGAAAAATTTTATGCCTTCTCAACCATTTCTTGGCTTCAAACTCCCATGTCTCGCGAACGGATTGACCAAACCCAAAAATTCCTGTTGCTTGTGAAAGTAGAAACTCTCCCGATTACAACGGTATGTGTATTTTTTCCCTGGACCATTCTGGTTAAGCGTTTGGAGCAGCAGAATTGCGAAAAATTTTTTGCCTTCTCAACCATTTCTTGGCTTCAAACTCCCATATCTCGCGAACGGATTGACCAAACCCAAAATTCCTGCTGCGTCTGAAAGTAGAAACTCGCCCGATTACAACGGTATGCGTATTTTTCCCCTAGGGCATTCTGGTTAAGCGATTGGAGCAGCAGAAGTGCGAAAAATTTGTTGTCTTCACAACCATTTCTTAGCTTCAAAGTCCCATATCTCGCGAACGGATTGACCAAACCCAAAATTCCTATTGCATCTGAAAGTAGAAACTCGCCCGATTACAACGGTATGTGTATTTTTTCCCTAGACCATTCTGGTTAAGCGTTTGGAGCAGCAGAATTGCGAAAAATTTTTTGCCTTCTCAACCATTTCTTGGCTTCAAAGTCCCATATCTCGCGAACGGATTGACCAAACCCAAAAATTCCTGCTGCGTCTGAAAGTAGAAACTCGCCCGATTACAACGGTATGTGTATTTTTTCCCTGGGGCATTCTGGTTAAGCGTTTGGAGCAGCAGAATTGCGAAAAATTTTTTGCCTCCTCAACCATTTCTTGGCTTCAAACTCCCATATCTCGCATACGGATTGACCTGACCCAAAAATTCCTATTGCATCTGAAAGTAGACACTCGCCCAATACAGCGGTATGTGTATTTTTTCCCTAGGCCATTCTGGTTAAGCGTTTGGATCAGCAGAATTGCGAAAAATTTTATGCCTTCTCAACCATTTCTTGGCTTCAAACTCCCATATCTCGCGAACGGATTGACCAAACCCAAAAATTCCTGTTGTTTGTGAAAGTAGAATCTCTACCGATTACAACGGTATGTGTATTTTTTCCCTAGGCAATTCTGGTTAAGCGTTTGGAGCAGCAGAATTGCGAAAAATTTTTTGCCTTCTCAACCATTTCTTGGCTTCAAGCTCCCATATCTCGCGAACGGATTGACCAAACCCAAAAATTCCTGTTGTTTGTGAAAGTAGAAACTCTACCGATTACAACGGTATGTGTATTTTTTCCCTAGGCCATTCTGGTTAAGCGTTTGAAGCAGCAGAATTGCGAAAAATTTGTTGCCTCCTCAACCATTTCTTGGCTTCAAAGTCCCATATCTCGCGAACGGATTGACCTAACCCAAAAATTCCTATTGCATCTGAAAGAAGAAACTCGCCCGATTACAACGGTATGTGTATTTTTTCCCTAGGCCATTCTGGTTAAGCGATTGGAGCAGCAGAAGTGCGAAAAATTTGTTGTCTTGTGAACCATTTCTTAGCTTCAAAGTCCCATATCTCGCGAACGGATTGACCAGATCCAAAAATTCCTATTGTAACTGAAAGTAGAAACTCGCCCGATTACAACGGTATGTGTATTTTTTCCCTAGGCCATTCTGGTTAAGCGTTTGAAGCAGCAGAATTGCGAAAAATTTTTTGCCTTCTCAACCATTTCTTGCCTTCAAACTCCCATATCTCGCGAACGGATTGACCTAACCCAAAAATTCCTATTGCATCTGAAAGTAGAACCTCGCCCGATTACAACGGTATGTGTATTTTTTCCCTAGGCCTTTCTGGTTAAGCGTTTGGAGCAGCAGAATTGCGAAAAATTTTTTGCTCCTCAACCATTTCTTGGCTTCAAACTCCCATATCTCGCATACGGATTGACCTGACCCAAAAATTCCTACTGCATCTGAAAGTAGACACTCGCCCGACTACAGCGGTATGTGTATTTTTTCCCTAGGCCATTCTGGTTAAGCGTTTGAAGCAGCAGAATTGCGAAAATTTTTTGCCTTCTCAACCATTTCTTGCCTTCAAACTCCCATATCTCGCGAACGGATTGACCTAACCCAAAAATTCCTATTGCATCTGAAAGTAGAACCTCGCCCGATTACAACGGTATGTGTATTTTTTCCCTAGGCCTTTCTGGTTAAGCGTTTGGAGCAGCAGAATTGCGAAAAATTTTTTGCTCCTCAACCATTTCTTGGCTTCAAACTCCCATATCTCGCATACGGATTGACCTGACCCAAAAATTCCTACTGCATCTGAAAGTAGACACTCGCCCGACTACAGCGGTATGTGTATTTTTTCCCTAGGCCTTTCTGGTTAAGCGTTTGGATCAGCAGAATTGCGAAAAATTTTATGCCTTCTCAACCATTTCTTGGCTTCAAACTCCCATGTCTCGCGAACGGATTGACCAAACCCAAAAATTCCTGTTGCTTGTGAAAGTACAAACTCTCCCGATTACAACGGTATGTGTATTTTTTCCCTAGGCCATTCTGGTTAAGCGTTTGAAGCAGCAGAATTGCGAAAAATTTTTTGCTCCTCAACCATTTCTTGGCTTCAAACTCCCATATCTCGCATACGGATTGACCTGACCCAAAAATTCCTATTGCATCTGAAAGTAGACACTCGCCCGACTACAGCGGTATGTGTATTTTTTCCCTAGGCCATTCTGGTTAAGCGTTTGGATCAGCAGAATTGCGAAAAATTTTATGCCTTCTCAACCATTTCTTGGCTTCAAACTCCCATGTCTCGCGAACGGATTGACCAAACCCAAAAATTCCTGTTGCTTGTGAAAGTAGAAACTCTCCCGATTACAACGGTATGTGTATTTTTTCCCTGGACCATTCTGGTTAAGCGTTTGGAGCAGCAGAATTGCGAAAAATTTTTTGCCTTCTCAACCATTTCTTGGCTTCAAACTCCCATATCTCGCGAACGGATTGACCAAACCCAAAATTCCTGCTGCGTCTGAAAGTAGAAACTCGCCCGATTACAACGGTATGCGTATTTTTCCCCTAGGGCATTCTGGTTAAGCGATTGGAGCAGCAGAATTGCGAAAAATTTGTTGTCTTCACAACCATTTCTTAGCTTCAAAGTCCCATATCTCGCGAACGGATTGACCAAACCCAAAATTCCTATTGCATCTGAAAGTAGAAACTCGCCCGATTACAACGGTATGTGTATTTTTTCCCTAGACCATTCTGGTTAAGCGTTTGGAGCAGCAGAATTGCGAAAAAGTTTTTGCCTTCTCAACCATTTCTTGGCTTCAAAGTCCCATATCTCGCGAACGGATTGACCAAACCCAAAAATTCCTGCTGCGTCTGAAAGTAGAAACTCGCCCGATTACAACGGTATGTGTATTTTTTCCCTGGGGCATTCTGGTTAAGCGTTTGGAGCAGCAGAATTGCGTAAAATTTTTTGCCTCCTCAACCATTTCTTGGCTTCAAACTCCCATATCTCGCATACGGATTGACCTGACCCAAAAATTCCTATTGCATCTGAAAGTAGACACTCGCCCAATACAGCGGTATGTGTATTTTTTCCCTAGGCCATTCTGGTTAAGCGTTTGGATCAGCAGAATTGCGAAAAATTTTATGCCTTCTCAACCATTTCTTGGCTTCAAACTCCCATATCTCGCGAACGGATTGACCAAACCCAAAAATTCCTGTTGTTTGTGAAAGTAGAATCTCTACCGATTACAACGGTATGTGTATTTTTTCCCTAGGCAATTCTGGTTAAGCGTTTGGAGCAGCAGAATTGCGAAAAATTTTTTGCCTTCTCAACCATTTCTTGGCTTCAAGCTCCCATATCTCGCGAACGGATTGACCAAACCCAAAAATTCCTGTTGTTTGTGAAAGTAGAAACTCTACCGATTACAACGGTATGTGTATTTTTTCCCTAGGCCATTCTGGTTAAGCGTTTGAAGCAGCAGAATTGCGAAAAATTTGTTGCCTCCTCAACCATTTCTTGGCTTCAAAGTCCCATATCTCGCGAACGGATTGACCTAACCCAAAAATTCCTATTGCATCTGAAAGAAGAAACTCGCCCGATTACAACGGTATGTATATTTTTTCCCTAGGCCATTCTGGTTAAGCGATTGGAGCAGCAGAAGTGCGAAAAATTTGTTGTCTTGTGAACCATTTCTTAGCTTCAAAGTCCCATATCTCGCGAACGGATTGTCCAGATCCAAAAATTCCTATTGTAACTGAAAGTAGAAACTCGCCCGATTACAACGGTATGTGTATTTTTTCCCTAGGCCATTCTGGTTAAGCGTTTGAAGCAGCAGAATTGCGAAAAATTTTTTGCCTTCTCAACCATTTCTTGCCTTCAAACTCCCATATCTCGCGAACGGATTGACCTAACCCAAAAATTCCTACTGCATCTGAAAGTAGAACCTCGCCCGATTACAACGGTATGTGTATTTTTTCCCTAGGCCATTCTGGTTAAGCGTTTGGAGCAGCAGAATTGCGAAAAATTTTTTGCTCCTCAACCATTTCTTGGCTTCAAACTCCCATATCTCGCATACGGATTGACCTGACCCAAAAATTCCTATTGCATCTGAAAGTAGACACTCTCCCGATTACAACGGTATGTGTATTTTTTCCCTGGACCATTCTGGTTAAGCGTTTGGAGCAGCAGAATTGCGAAAAATTTTTTGCCTTCTCAACCATTTCTTGGCTTCAAACTCCCATATCTCGCGAACGGATTGACCAAACCCAAAAATTCCTGTTGCTTGTGAAAGTAGAAACTCTCCCGATTACAACGGTATGTGTATTTTTTCCCTGGACCATTCTGGTTAAGCGATTGGAGCAGCAGAAGTGCGAAAAATTTGTAGTCTTCACAACCATTTCTTAGCTTCAAAGTCCCATATCGCGCGAACGGATTGACCAAACCCAAAATTCCTATTGCATCTGAAAGTAGAAACTCGCCCGATTACAACGGTATGTGTATTTTTTCCCTAGACCATTCTGGTTAAGCGTTTGGAGCAGCAGAATTGCGAAAAATTTTTTGCCTTCTCAACCATTTCTTGGCTTCAAAGTCCCATATCTCGCGAACGGATTGACCAAACCCAAAAATTCCTGCTGCGTCTGAAAGTAGAAACTCGCCCGATTACAACGGTATGTGTATTTTTTCCCTGGGGCATTCTGGTTAAGCGTTTGGAGCAGCAGAATTGCGAAAAATTTTTTGCCTCCTCAACCATTTCTTGGCTTCAAACTCCCATATCTCGCATACGGATTGACCTGACCCAAAAATTCCTATTGCATCTGAAAGTAGACACTCGCCCGACTACAGCGGTATGTGTATTTTTTCCCTAGGCCATTCTGGTTAAGCGTTTGGATCAGCAGAATTGCGAAAAATTTTATGCCTTCTCAACCATTTCTTGGCTTCAAACTCCCATATCTCGCGAACGGATTGACCAAACCCAAAAATTCCTGTTGTTTGTGAAAGTAGAATCTCTACCGATTACAACGGTATGTGTATTTTTTCCCTAGGCCATTCTGGTTAAGCGTTTGGAGCAGCAGAATTGCGAAAAATTTTTTGCCTTCTCAACCATTTCTTGGCTTCAAACTCCCATATCTCGCGAACGGATTGACCAAACCCAAAAATTCCTGTTGTTTGTGAAAGTAGAAACTCTACCGATTACAACGGTATGTGTATTTTTTCCCTAGGCCATTCTGGTTAAGCGTTTGAAGCAGCAGAATTGCGAAAAATTTGTTGCCTCCTCAACCATTTCTTGGCTTCAAAGTCCCATATCTCGCGAACGGATTGACCTAACCCAAAAATTCCTATTGCATCTGAAAGTAGAAACTCGCCCGATTACAACGGTATGTGTATTTTTTCCCTAGGCCATTCTGGTTAAGCGATTGGAGCAGCAGAAGTGCGAAAAATTTGTTGTCTTGTGAACCATTTCTTAGCTTCAAAGTCCCATATCTCGCGAACGGATTGACCAGATCCAAAAATTCCTATTGTAACTGAAAGTAGAAACTCGCCCGATTACAACGGTATGTGTATTTTTTCCCTAGGCCATTCTGGTTAAGCGTTTGAAGCAGCAGAATTGCGAAAAATTTTTTGCCTTCTCAACCATTTCTTGCCTTCAAACTCCCATATCTCGCGAACGGATTGACCTAACCCAAAAATTCCTATTGCATCTGAAAGTAGAACCTCGCCCGATTACAACGGTATGTGTATTTTTTCCCTAGGCCTTTCTGGTTAAGCGTTTGGAGCAGCAGAATTGCGAAAAATTTTTTGCTCCTCAACCATTTCTTGGCTTCAAACTCCCATATCTCGCATACGGATTGACCTGACCCAAAAATTCCTACTGCATCTGAAAGTAGACACTCGCCCGACTACAGCGGTATGTGTATTTTTTCCCTAGGCCATTCTGGTTAAGCGTTTGAAGCAGCAGAATTGCGAAAAATTTTTTGCCTTCTCAACCATTTCTTGCCTTCAAACTCCCATATCTCGCGAACGGATTGACCTAACCCAAAAATTCCTATTGCATCTGAAAGTAGAACCTCGCCCGATTACAACGGTATGTGTATTTTTTCCCTAGGCCTTTCTGGTTAAGCGTTTGGAGCAGCAGAATTGCGAAAAATTTTTTGCTCCTCATCCATTTCTTGGCTTCAAACTCCCATATCTCGCATACGGATTGACCTGACCCAAAAATTCCTACTGCATCTGAAAGTAGACACTCGCCCGACTACAGCGGTATGTGTATTTTTTCCCTAGGCCTTTCTGGTTAAGCGTTTGGATCAGCAGAATTGCGAAAAATTTTATGCCTTCTCAACCATTTCTTGGCTTCAAACTCCCATGTCTCGCGAACGGATTGACCAAACCCAAAAATTCCTGTTGCTTGTGAAAGTAGAAACTCTACCGATTACAACGGTATGTGTATTTTTTCCCTAGGCCATTCTGGTTAAGCGTTTGAAGCAGCAGAATTGCGAAAAATTTTTGGCCTTCTCAACCATTTCTTGCCTTCAAACTCCCATATCTCGCGAACGGATTGACCTAACCCAAAAATTCCTATTGCATCTGAAAGTAGAACCTCGCCCGATTACAACGGTATGTGTATTTTTTCCCTAGGCCATTCTGGTTAAGCGTTTGAAGCAGCAGAATTGCGAAAAATTTGTTGCCTCCTCAACCATTTCTTGGCTTCAAAGTCCCATATCTCGCGAACGGATTGACCTAACCCAAAAATTCCTATTGCATCTGAAAGTAGAAACTCGCCCGATTACAACGGTATGTGTATTTTTTCCCTAGGCCATTCTGGTTAAGCGATTGGAGCAGCAGAAGTGCGAAAAATTTGTTGTCTTGTGAACCATTTCTTAGCTTCAAAGTCCCATATCTCGCGAACGGATTGACCAGATCCAAAAATTCCTATTGTAACTGAAAGTAGAAACTCGCCCGATTACAACGGTATGTGTATTTTTTCCCTAGGCCATTCTGGTTAAGCGTTTGAAGCAGCAGAATTGCGAAAAATTTTTTGCCTTCTCAACCATTTCTTGCCTTCAAACTCCCATATCTCGCGAACGGATTGACCTAACCCAAAAATTCCTATTGCATCTGAAAGTAGAACCTCGCCCGATTACAACGGTATGTGTATTTTTTCCCTAGGCCTTTCTGGTTAAGCGTTTGGAGCAGCAGAATTGCGAAAAATTTTTTGCTCCTCAACCATTTCTTGGCTTCAAACTCCCATATCTCGCATACGGATTGACCTGACCCAAAAATTCCTACTGCATCTGAAAGTAGACACTCGCCCGACTACAGCGGTATGTGTATTTTTTCCCTAGGCCATTCTGGTTAAGCGTTTGAAGCAGCAGAATTGCGAAAAATTTTTTGCCTTCTCAACCATTTCTTGCCTTCAAACTCCCATATCTCGCGAACGGATTGACCTAACCCAAAAATTCCTATTGCATCTGAAAGTAGAACCTCGCCCGATTACAACGGTATGTGTATTTCTTCCCTAGGCCTTTCTGGTTAAGCGTTTGGAGCAGCAGAATTGCGAAAAATTTTTTGCTCCTCATCCATTTCTTGGCTTCAAACTCCCATATCTCGCATACGGATTGACCTGACCCAAAAATTCCTACTGCATCTGAAAGTAGACACTCGCCCGACTACAGCGGTATGTGTATTTTTTCCCTAGGCCTTTCTGGTTAAGCGTTTGGATCAGCAGAATTGCGAAAAATTTTATGCCTTCTCAACCATTTCTTGGCTTCAAACTCCCATGTCTCGCGAACGGATTGACCAAACCCAAAAATTCCTGTTGCTTGTGAAAGTACAAACTCTCCCGATTACAACGGTATGTGTATTTTTTCCCTAGGCCATTCTGGTTAAGCGTTTGAAGCAGCAGAATTGCGAAAAATTTGTTGCCTTCTCAACCATTTCTTGCATTCAAACTCCCATATCTCGCGAACGGATTGACCTAACCCAAAAATTCCTATTGCATCTGAAAGTAGAACCTCGCCTGATTACAACGGTATGTGTATTTTTTCCCTAGGCCATTCTGGTTAAGCGTTTGGAGCAGCAGAATTGCGAAAAATTTTTTGCTCCTCAACCATTTCTTGGCTTCAAACTCCCATATCTCGCATACGGATTGACCTGACCCAAAAATTCCTATTGCATCTGAAAGTAGACACTCGCCCGACTACAGCGGTATGTGTATTTTTTCCCTAGGCCATTCTGGTTAAGCGTTTGGATCAGCAGAATTGCGAAAAATTTTATGCCTTCTCAACCATTTCTTGGCTTCAAACTCCCATATCTCGCGAACGGATTGACCAAACCCAAAAATTCCTGTTGCTTGTGAAAGTAGAAACTCGCCCGATTACAACGGTATGTGTATTTTTTCCCTACCCCATTCTGGTTAAGCGTTTGGAGCAGCAGAATTGCGAAAAATTTGTTGCCTTCTCAACCATTTCTTAGCTTCAAAGTCCCATATCTCGCGAACGGATTGGCCAAACCCAAAATTCCTGCTGCATCTGAAAGTAGAACCTCGCCTGATTACAACGGTATGTGTATTTTTTCCCTAGGCCATTCTGGTTAAGCGTTTGGAGCAGCAGAATTGCGAAAAATTTTTTGCTCCTCAACCATTTCTTGGCTTCAAACTCCCATATCTCGCATACGGATTGACCTGACCCAAAAATTCCTATTGCATCTGAAAGTAGACACTCGCCCGACTACAGCGGTATGTGTATTTTTTCCCTAGGCTGTTCTGGTTAAGCGATTGGAGCAGCAGAAGTGCGAAAAATTTGTTGTCTTGTCAACCATTTCTTAGCTTCAAAGTCCCATATCTCGCGAACGGATTGACCAGACCCAAAAATTCCTATTGTAACTGAAAGTAGAAACTCTCCCGATTACAACGGTTTGTGTATTTTTTCCCTACCCCATTCTGGTTAAGCGTTTGGAGCAGCAGAATTGCGAAAAATTTGTTGCCTTCTCAACCATTTCTTAGCTTCAAAGTCCCATATCTCGCGAACGGATTGGCCAAACCCAAAATTCCTGCTGCGTCTGAAAGTAGAAACTCGCCCGATTACAACGGTATGTATATTTTTCCCCTAGGCCATTCTGGTTAAGCGATTGGAGCAGCAGAAGTGCGAAAAATTTGTTGTCTTGTCAACCATTTCTTAGCTTCAAAGTCCCATATCCCGCGAACGGATTGACCAGACCCAAAAATTCCTATTGTAACTGAAAGTAGAAACTCGCCCGATTACAACGGTATGTGTATTTTTTCCCTAGACCATTCTGGTTAAGCGTTTGGAGCAGCAGAATTGCGAAAAATTTTTTGCCTTCTCAACCATTTCTTGGCTTCAAACTCCCATATCTCGCGAACGGATTGACCTAACCCAAAAATTCCTATTGCATCTGAAAGTAGACACTCGCCCGACTACAGCGGTATGTGTATTTTTTCCCTAGGCCATTCTGGTTAAGCGTTTGGATCAGCAGAAATGCGAAAAATTTTATGCCTTCTCAACCATTTCTTGGCTTCAAACTCCCATATCTCGCGAACGGATTGACCAAACCCAAAAATTCCTGTTGCTTGTGAAAGTAGACACTCTCCCGATTTCAACGGTATGTGTATTTTTTCCCTACCCCATTCTGGTTAAGCGTTTGGAGCAGCAGAATTGCGAAAAATTTGTTGCCTTCTCAACCATTTCTTGGTTTCAAACTCCCATATCTCGCGAACGGATTGACCTAACCCAAAAATTCCTATTGCATCTGAAAGTAGAAACTCGCCCGGTTACAACGGTATGTGTATTTTTCCCCTAGGCCTTTCTGGTTAAGCGTTTGGAGCAGCAAAATTGCGAAAAATTTGTTGTCTTTTCAACCATTTCTTAGCTTCAAAGTCCCATATCTCGCGAACGGATTGACCAAACCCAAAATTCCTGCTGCGTCTGAAAGTAGAAACTCGACCGAGTACAACGGTGTGTGTATTTTTCCCCTAGGCTGTTCTGGTTAAGCGATTGGAGCAGCAGAAGTGCGAAAAATTTGTTGTCTTGTCAACCATTTCTTAGCTTCAAAGTCCCATATCTCGCGAACGGATTGACCAGACCCAAAAATTCCTATTGTAACTGAAAGTAGAAACTCGCCCGATTACAACGGTATGTGTATTTTTTCCCTGGGCCATTCTGGTTAAGCGTTTGAAGCAGCAGAATTGCGAAAAATTTTTTGCCTTCTCAACCATTTCTTGGCTTCAAACCCCCATATCTGGCGAACGGATTGACCGAACCCAAAAATTCCTATTGCATCTGAAAGTAGAACCTCGCCCGATTACAACGGTATGTGTATTTTTTCCCTAGGCCATTCTGGTTAAGCGTTTGGAGCAGCAGAATTGTGAACAATTTTTTGCCTTCTCTACCATTTCTTGGCTTCAAACTCCCATATCTCGCGAACGGATTGACCTAACCCAAAAATTCCTATTGCATCTGAAAGTAGAAACTCGCCCGATTACAACGGTATGTGTATTTTTTCCCTACCCAATTCTGGTTAAGCGTTTGGAGCAGCAGAATTGCGAAAAATTTGTTGTCTTGTCAACCATTTCTTACCTTCAAAGTCCCATATCTCGCGAACGGATTGACCGAACCCAAAAATTCCTATTGTAACTGAAAGTAGAAACTCGCCCGATTACAACGGTATGCGTATTTTTTGGCTAGGCCATTCTGGTTAAGCGTTTGGAGCAACAGATTTGCGACAAATTTGTTGCCGTCTCAACCATTTCTTGGCTTCAAACTCCCATATCTCGCGAACGGATTGACCTAACCCAAAAATTCCTATTGCATCTGAAAGTAGAAACTCGCCCGATTACAACGGTATGTGTATTTTTTCCCTAGGCCATTCTGGTTAAGCGTTTGGAGCAGCAGAATTGTGAACAATTTTTTGCCTTCTCTACCATTTCTTGGCTTCAAACTCCCATATCTCGCGAACGGATTGACCAAACCCAAAAATTCCTGTTGCTTGTGAAAGTAGAAACTCTCCCGATTACAACGGTATGTGTATTTTTTCCCTACCCCATTCTGGTTAAGCGTTTGGAGCAGCAGAATTGCGAAAAATTTGTAGTCTTCTCAACCATTTCTTAGCTTCAAAGTCCCATTTCTCGCGAACGGATTGAACAAACCCAAAAATTCCTGTTGTTTGTGAAAGTAGAAACTCTACCGATTACAACGGTATGTGTATTTTTTCCCTAGGCCATTCTGGTTAAGCGTTTGAAGCAGCAGAATTGCGAAAAATTTGTTGCCTTCTCAACCATTTCTTGGCTTCAAAGTTCCATATCTCGCGAACGGATTGACCTAACCCAAAAGTTCCTATTGCATCTGAAAGTAGAAACTCGCCCGATTGCAACGGTATGTGTATTTTTTCCCTAGGCCATTCTGGTTAAGCGATTGGAGCAGCAGAAGTGCGAAAAATTTGTTGTCTTGTGAACCATTTCTTAGCTTCAAAGTCCGATATCTCGCGAACGGATTGACCAGATCCAAAAATTCCTATTGTAACTGAAAGTAGAAACTCGCCCGATTACAACGGTATGTGTATTTTTTCCCTGGGCCGTTCTGGTTAAGCGTTTGAAGCAGCAGAATTGCGAAAAATTTTTTGCCTTCTCAACCATTTCTTGCCTTCAAACTCCCATATCTCGCGAACGGATTGACCTAACCCAAAAATTCCTATTGCATCTGAAAGTAGAACCTCGCCCGATTACAACGGTATGTGTATTTTTTCCCTAGGCCATTCTGGTTAAGCGTTTGGAGCAGCAGAATTGCGAAAAATTTTTTGCCTTCTCAACCATTTCTTGGCTTCAAACTCCCATATCTCGCGAACGGATTGACCAAACCCAAAAATTCCTGTTGTTTGTGAAAGTAGAATCTCTACCGATTACAACGGTATGTGTATTTTTTCCCTAGCCCACTCTGGTTAAGCGTTTGGAGCAGAAGAATTGCGAAAAATTTGTTCTCTTCTCAACCATTTCTTAGATTCAAAGTCCCATATCTCGCGAACGGATTGACCAAACCCAAAAATTCCTTCTGGGTCTGAAAGTAGAAACTCGCCCGATTACAACGGTATGTGTATTTTTTCCCTAGGCCATTCTGGTTAAGCGTTTGGAGCAGCAGAATTGCGAAAAATTTTTTGCCTTCTCAACCATTTTTTGGCTTCAAACTCCCATATCTCGCGAACGGATTGACCTAACCCAAAAATTCCTATTGCATCTGAAAGTAGAAACTCGCCCGATTACAACGGTATGTGTATTTTTTCCCTACCCCATTCTGGATAAGCGTTTGGAGCAGCAGAAGTGCGAAAAATTTGTTGTCTTGTCAACCATTTCTTACCTTCAAAGTCCCATATCTCGCGAACGGATTGACCGAACCCAAAAATTCCTATTGTAACTGAAAGTAGAAACTCGCCCGATTACAACGGTATGCGTATTTTTTGGCTAGGCCATTCTGGTTAAGCGTTTGGAGCAACAGATTTGCGAAAAATTTGTTGCCTTCTCAACCATTTCTTGGCTTCAAACTCCCATATCTCGCGAACGGATTGACCTAACCCAAAAATTCCTATTGCATCTGAAAGTAGAAACTCGCCCGATTACAACGGTATGTGTATTTTTTCCCTAGGCCATTCTGGTTAAGCGTTTGAAGCAGCAGAATTGCGAAAAATTTTTTGCCTTCTCAACCATTTCTTGGCTTCAAACTCCCATATCTCGCGAACGGATTGACCTAACCCAAAAATTCCTATTGCATCTGAAAGTAGAACCTCGCCCGATTACAACGGTATGTGTATTTTTTCCCTAGGCCATTCTGGTTAAGCGTTTGGCGCAGCAGAATTGTGAACAATTTTTTGCCTTCTCTACTATTTCTTGGCTTCAAACTCCCATATCTCGCGAACGGATTGACCAAACCCAAAAATTCCTGTTGCTTGTGAAAGTAGAAACTCTCCCGATTACAACGGTATGTGTATTTTTTCCCTACCCCATTCTGGTTGAGCGTTTGGAGCAGCAGAATTGCGAAAAATTTGTTGTCTTCTCAACCATTTCTTAGCTTCAAAGTCCCATATCTCGCGAACGGATTGACCAAACCCAAAATTCCTATTGCATCTGAAAGTAGAAACTCGCCCGATTACAACGGTATGTGTATTTTTTCCCTACCCCATTCTGGTTAAGCGTTTGGAGCAGCAGAAGTGCGAAAAATTTGTTGTCTTCTCAATCATTTCTTAGCTTCAAAGTCCCATACCTCGCGAACGGAATGACCAAACCCAAAATTCCTGCTGCGTCTGAAAGTAGAAACTCGCCCGATTACAACGGTATGCGTATTTTTCCCCTAGGGCATTCTGGTTAACCGATTGGAGCAGCAGAAGTGCGAAAAATTTGTTGTCTTCACAACCATTTCTTAGCTTCAAAGTCCCATATCTCGCGAACGGATTGACCAAACCCAAAATTCCTATTGCATCTGAAAGTAGAAACTCGCCCGATTACAACGGTATGCGTATTTTTTGGCTAGGCCATTCTGGTTAAGCGTTTGGAGCAACAGATTTGCGAAAAATTTGTTGCCTTCTCAACCATTTCTTGGCTTCAAACTCCCATATCTCGCGAACGGATTGACCTAACCCAAAAATTCCTATTGCATGTGAAAGTAGAAACTCGCCCGATTACAACGGTATGTGTATTTTTTCCCTAGGCCATTCTGGTTAAGCGTTTGAAGCAGCAGAATTGCGAAAAATTGTTTGCCTTCTCAACCATTTCTTGGCTTCAAACTCCCATATCTCGCGAACGGATTGACCTAACCCAAAAATTCCTATTGCATCTGAAAGTAGAACCTCGCCCGATTACAACGGTATGTGTATTTTTTCCCTACCCCATTCTGGTTAAGCGTTTGGAGCAGCAGAAGTGCGAAAAATTTGTTGTCTTGTCAACCATTTCTTACCTTCAAAGTCCCATATCTCGCGAACGGATTGACCGAACCCAAAAATTCCTATTGTAACTGAAAGTAGAAACTCGCCCGATTACAACGGTATGCGTATTTTTTGGCTAGGCCATTCTGGTTAAGCGTTTGGAGCAACAGATTTGCGAAAAATTTGTTGCCTTCTCAACCATTTCTTGGCTTCAAACTCCCATATCTCGCGAACGGATTGACCAAACCCAAAAATTCCTGTTGTTTGTGAAAGTAGAATCTCTACCGATTACAACGGTATGTGTATTTTTTCCCTAGCCCACTCTGGTTAAGCGTTTGGAGCAGAAGAATTGCGAAAAATTTGTTCTCTTCTCAACCATTTCTTAGATTCAAAGTCCCATATCTCGCGAACGGATTGACCAAACCCAAAAATTCCTTCTGGGTCTGAAAGTAGAAACTCGCCCGATTACAACGGTATGTGTATTTTTTCCCTACCCCATTCTGGTTAAGCGTTTGGAGCAGCAGAAGTGCGAAAAATTTGTTGTCTTCTCAATCATTTCTTAGCTTCAAAGTCCCATACCTCGCGAACGGAATGACCAAACCCAAAATTCCTGCTGCGTCTGAAAGTAGAAACTCGCCCGATTACAACGGTATGCGTATTTTTCCCCTAGGGCATTCTGGTTAACCGATTGGAGCAGCAGAAGTGCGAAAAATTTGTTGTCTTCACAACCATTTCTTAGCTTCAAAGTCCCATATCTCGCGAACGGATTGACCAAACCCAAAATTCCTATTGCATCTGAAAGTAGAAACTCGCCCGATTACAACGGTATGCGTATTTTTTGGCTAGGCCATTCTGGTTAAGCGTTTGGAGCAACAGATTTGCGAAAAATTTGTTGCCTTCTCAACCATTTCTTGGCTTCAAACTCCCATATCTCGCGAACGGATTGACCTAACCCAAAAATTCCTATTGCATGTGAAAGTAGAAACTCGCCCGATTACAACGGTATGTGTATTTTTTCCCTAGGCCATTCTGGTTAAGCGTTTGAAGCAGCAGAATTGCGAAAAATTGTTTGCCTTCTCAACCATTTCTTGGCTTCAAACTCCCATATCTCGCGAACGGATTGACCTAACCCAAAAATTCCTATTGCATCTGAAAGTAGAACCTCGCCCGATTACAACGGTATGCGTATTTTTTCCCTACCCCATTCTGGTTAAGCGTTTGGAGCAGCAGAAGTGCGAAAAATTTGTTGTCTTGTCAACCATTTCTTACCTTCAAAGTCCCATATCTCGCGAACGGATTGACCGAACCCAAAAATTCCTATTGTAACTGAAAGTAGAAACTCGCCCGATTACAACGGTATGCGTATTTTTTGGCTAGGCCATTCTGGTTAAGCGTTTGGAGCAACAGATTTGCGAAAAATTTGTTGCCTTCTCAACCATTTCTTGGCTTCAAACTCCCATATCTCGCGAACGGATTGACCAAACCCAAAAATTCCTGTTGTTTGTGAAAGTAGAATCTCTACCGATTACAACGGTATGTGTATTTTTTCCCTAGCCCACTCTGGTTAAGCGTTTGGAGCAGAAGAATTGCGAAAAATTTGTTCTCTTCTCAACCATTTCTTAGATTCAAAGTCCCATATCTTGCGAACGGATTGACCAAACCCAAAAATTCCTTCTGGGTCTGAAAGTAGAAACTCGCCCGATTACAACGGTATGTGTATTTTTTCCCTAGGCCATTCTGGTTAAGCGTTTGGAGCAGCAGAATTGCGAAAAATTTTTTGCCTTCTCAACCATTTTTTGGCTTCAAACTCCCATATCTCGCGAACGGATTGACCTAACCCAAAAATTCCTATTGCATCTGAAAGTAGAAACTCGCCCGATTACAACGGTATGTGTATTTTTTCCCTACCCCATTCTGGATAAGCGTTTGGAGCAGCAGAAGTGCGAAAAATTTGTTGTCTTGTCAACCATTTCTTACCTTCAAAGTCCCATATCTCGCGAACGGATTGACCGAACCCAAAAATTCCTATTGTAACTGAAAGTAGAAACTCGCCCGATTACAACGGTATGCGTATTTTTTGGCTAGGCCATTCTGGTTAAGCGTTTGGAGCAACAGATTTGCGAAAAATTTGTTGCCTTCTCAACCATTTCTTGGCTTCAAACTCCCATATCTCGCGAACGGATTGACCTAACCCAAAAATTCCTATTGCATCTGAAAGTAGAAACTCGCCCGATTACAACGGTATGTGTATTTTTTCCCTAGGCCATTCTGGTTAAGCGTTTGAAGCAGCAGAATTGCGAAAAATTTTTTGCCTTCTCAACCATTTCTTGGCTTCAAACTCCCATATCTCGCGAACGGATTGACCTAACCCAAAAATTCCTATTGCATCTGAAAGTAGAACCTCGCCCGATTACAACGGTATGTGTATTTTTTCCCTAGGCCATTCTGGTTAAGCGTTTGGCGCAGCAGAATTGTGAACAATTTTTTGCCTTCTCTACTATTTCTTGGCTTCAAACTCCCATATCTCGAGAACGGATTGACCAAACCCAAAAATTCCTGTTGCTTGTGAAAGTAGAAACTCTCCCGATTACAACGGTATGTGTATTTTTTCCCTACCCCATTCTGGTTGAGCGTTTGGATAAGCAGAATTGCGAAAAATTTGTTGTCTTCTCAACCATTTCTTAGCTTCAAAGTCCCATATCTCGCGAACGGATTGACCAAACCCAAAATTCCTATTGCATCTGAAAGTAGAAACTCGCCCGATTACAACGGTATGTGTATTTTTTCCCTACCCCATTCTGGTTAAGCGTTTGGAGCAGCAGAAGTGCGAAAAATTTGTTGTCTTCTCAATCATTTCTTAGCTTCAAAGTCCCATACCTCGCGAACGGATTGACCAAACCCAAAAATTCCTGCTGCGTCTGAAAGTAGAAACTCGCCAGATTACAACGGTATGTGTATTTTTTCCCTGGGCCATTCTGGTTAAGCGTGTGGAGCAGCAGAATTGCGAAAAATTTTTTGTCTTCTCAACCATTTCTTAGCTTCAAAGTCCCATACCTCGCGAACGGATTGACCAAACCCAAAAATTCCTGCTGCATCTGAAAGTAGAAACTCGCCAGATTACAACGGTATGTGTATTTTTTCCCTGGGCCATTCTGGTTAAGCGTTTGGAGCAGCAGAATTGCGAAAAATTTTTTGCCTTCTCAACCATTTCTTGGCTTCAAACTCCCATATCTCGCGAACGGAATGACCAAACCCAAAATTCCTGCTGCGTCTGAAAGTAGAAACTCGCCCGATTACAACGGTATGCGTATTTTTCCCCTAGGGCATTCTGGTTAACCGATTGGAGCAGCAGAAGTGCGAAAAATTTGTTGTCTTCACAACCATTTCTTAGCTTCAAAGTCCCATATCTCGCGAACGGATTGACCAAACCCAAAATTCCTATTGCATCTGAAAGTAGAAACTCGCCCGATTACAACGGTATGCGTATTTTTTGGCTAGGCCATTCTGGTTAAGCGTTTGGAGCAACAGATTTGCGAAAAATTTGTTGCCTTCTCAACCATTTCTTGGCTTCAAACTCCCATATCTCGCGAACGGATTGACCTAACCCAAAAATTCCTATTGCATGTGAAAGTAGAAACTCGCCCGATTACAACGGTATGTGTATTTTTTCCCTAGGCCATTCTGGTTAAGCGTTTGAAGCAGCAGAATTGCGAAAAATTGTTTGCCTTCTCAACCATTTCTTGGCTTCAAACTCCCATATCTCGCGAACGGATTGACCTAACCCAAAAATTCCTATTGCATCTGAAAGTAGAACCTCGCCCGATTACAACGGTATGTGTATTTTTTCCCTACCCCATTCTGGTTAAGCGTTTGGAGCAGCAGAAGTGCGAAAAATTTGTTGTCTTGTCAACCATTTCTTACCTTCAAAGTCCCATATCTCGCGAACGGATTGACCGAACCCAAAAATTCCTATTGTAACTGAAAGTAGAAACTCGCCCGATTACAACGGTATGTGTATTTTTTCCCTAGGCCATTCTGGTTAAGCGTTTGAAGCAGCAGAATTGCGAAAAATTGTTTGCCTTCTCAACCATTTCTTGGCTTCAAACTCCCATATCTCGCGAACGGATTGACCTAACCCAAAAATTCCTATTGCATCTGAAAGTAGAACCTCGCCCGATTACAACGGTATGTGTATTTTTTCCCTACCCCATTCTGGTTAAGCGTTTGGAGCAGCAGAAGTGCGAAAAATTTGTTGTCTTGTCAACCATTTCTTACCTTCAAAGTCCCATATCTCGCGAACGGATTGACCGAACCCAAAAATTCCTATTGTAACTGAAAGTAGAAACTCGCCCGATTACAACGGTATGTGTATTTTTTCCCTAGGCCATTCTGGTTAAGCGTTTGAAGCAGCAGAATTGCGAAAAATTGTTTGCCTTCTCAACCATTTCTTGGCTTCAAACTCCCATATCTCGCGAACGGATTGACCTAACCCAAAAATTCCTATTGCATCTGAAAGTAGAACCTCGCCCGATTACAACGGTATGTGTATTTTTTCCCTACCCCATTCTGGTTAAGCGTTTGGAGCAGCAGAAGTGCGAAAAATTTGTTGTCTTGTCAACCATTTCTTACCTTCAAAGTCCCATATCTCGCGAACGGATTGACCGAATCCAAAAATTCCTATTGTAACTGAAAGTAGAAACTCGCCCGATTACAACGGTATGCGTATTTTTTGGCTAGGCCATTCTGGTTAAGCGTTTGGAGCAACAGATTTGCGAAAAATTTGTTGCCTTCTCAACCATTTCTTGGCTTCAAACTCCCATATCTCGCGAACGGATTGACCTAACCCAAAAATTCCTATTGCATCTGAAAGTAGAAACTCGCCCGATTACAACGGTATGTGTATTTTTTCCCTAGGCCATTCTGGTTAAGCGTTTGAAGCAGCAGAATTGCGAAAAATTTTTTGCCTTCTCAACCATTTCTTGGCTTCAAACTCCCATATCTCGCGAACGGATTGACCTAACCCAAAAATTCCTATTGCATCTGAAAGTAGAACCTCGCCCGATTACAACGGTATGTGTATTTTTTCCCTAGGCCATTCTGGTTAAGCGTTTGGAGCAGCAGAATTGTGAACAATTTTTTGCCTTCTCTACCATTTCTTGGCTTCAAACTCCCATATCTCGCGAACGGATTGACCAAACCCAAAAATTCCTGTTGCTTGTGAAAGTAGAAACTCTCCCGATTACAACGGTATGTGTATTTTTTCCCTACCCCATTCTGGTTAAGCGTTTGGAGCAGCAGAATTGCGAAAAATTTGTTGTCTTCTCAACCATTTCTTAGCTTCAAAGTCCCATACCTCGCGAACGGATTGACCAAACCCAAAAATTCCTGCTGCATCTGAAAGTAGAAACTCGCCAGATTACAACGGTATGTGTATTTTTTCCCTGGGCCATTCTGGTTAAGCGTTTGGAGCAGCAGAATTGCGAAAAATTTTTTGCCTTCTCAACCATTTCTTGGCTTCAAACTCCCATATCTCGCGAACGGAATGACCAATCCCAAAATTCCTGCTGCGTCTGAAAGTAGAAACTCGCCCGATTACAACGGTATGCGTATTTTTCCCCTAGGGCATTCTGGTTAAGCGATTGGAGCAGCAGAAGTGCGAAAAATTTGTTGTCTTCACAACCATTTCTTAGCTTCAAAGTCCCATATCTCGCGAACGGATTGACCAAACCCAAAATTCCTATTGCATCTGAAAGTAGAAACTCGCCCGATTACAACGGTATGCGTATTTTTTGGCTAGGCCATTCTGGTTAAGCGTTTGGAGCAACAGATTTGCGAAAAATTTGTTGCCTTCTCAACCATTTCTTGGCTTCAAACTCCCATATCTCGCGAACGGATTGACCTAACCCAAAAATTCCTATTGCATCTGAAAGTAGAAACTCGCCCGATTACAACGGTATGTGTATTTTTTCCCTAGGCCATTCTGGTTAAGCGTTTGAAGCAGCAGAATTGCGAAAAATTGTTTGCCTTCTCAACCATTTCTTGGCTTCAAACTCCCATATCTCGCGAACGGATTGACCTAACCCAAAAATTCCTATTGCATCTGAAAGTAGAACCTCGCCCGATTACAACGGTATGTGTATTTTTTCCCTAGGCCATTCTGGTTAAGCGTTTGGAGCAGCAGAATTGTGAACAATTTTTTGCCTTCTCTACCATTTCTTGGTTTCAAACTCCCATATCTCGCGAACGGATTGACCAAACCCAAAAATTCCTGTTGCTTGTGAACGTAGAAACTCTCCCGATTACAACGGTATGTGTATTTTTTCCCTACCCCATTCTGGTTAAGCGTTTGGAGCAGCAGAATTGCGAAAAATTTGTTGTCTTCTCAACCATTTCTTAGCTTCAAAGTCCCATACCTCGCGAACGGATTGACCAAACCCAAAAATTCCTGCTGCATCTGAAAGTAGAACCTCGCCCGATTACAACGGTATGCGTATTTTTTGGCTAGGCCATTCTGGTTAAGCGTTTGGAGCAACAGATTTGCGAAAAATTTGTTGCCTTCTCAACCATTTCTTGGCTTCAAACTCCCATATCTCGCGAACGGATTGACCTAACCCAAAAATTCCTATTGCATCTGAAAGTAGAAACTCGCCCGATTACAACGGTATGTGTATTTTTTCCCTAGGCCATTCTGGTTAAGCGTTTGAAGCAGCAGAATTGCGAAAAATTGTTTGCCTTCTCAACCATTTCTTGGCTTCAAACTCCCATATCTCGCGAACGGATTGACCTAACCCAAAAATTCCTATTGCATCTGAAAGTAGAACCTCGCCCGATTACAACGGTATGTGTATTTTTTCCCTGGGCCATTCTGGTTAAGCGTTTGGAGCAGCAGAATTGCGAAAAATTTTTTGCCTTCTCAACCATTTCTTGGCTTCAAACTCCCATATCTCGCGAACGGAATGACCAATCCCAAAATTCCTGCTGCGTCTGAAAGTAGAAACTCGCCCGATTACAACGGTATGCGTATTTTTCCCCTAGGGCATTCTGGTTAAGCGATTGGAGCAGCAGAAGTGCGAAAAATTTGTTGTCTTCACAACCATTTCTTAGCTTCAAAGTCCCATATCTCGCGAACGGATTGACCAAACCCAAAATTCCTATTGCATCTGAAAGTAGAAACTCGCCCGATTACAACGGTATGCGTATTTTTTGGCTAGGCCATTCTGGTTAAGCGTTTGGAGCAACAGATTTGCGAAAAATTTGTTGCCTTCTCAACCATTTCTTGGCTTCAAACTCCCATATCTCGCGAACGGATTGACCTAACCCAAAAATTCCTATTGCATCTGAAAGTAGAAACTCGCCCGATTACAACGGTATGTGTATTTTTTCCCTAGGCCATTCTGGTTAAGCGTTTGAAGCAGCAGAATTGCGAAAAATTGTTTGCCTTCTCAACCATTTCTTGGCTTCAAACTCCCATATCTCGCGAACGGATTGACCTAACCCAAAAATTCCTATTGCATCTGAAAGTAGAACCTCGCCCGATTACAACGGTATGTGTATTTTTTCCCTAGGCCATTCTGGTTAAGCGTTTGGAGCAGCAGAATTGTGAACAATTTTTTGCCTTCTCTACCATTTCTTGGTTTCAAACTCCCATATCTCGCAAACGGATTGACCAAACCCAAAAATTCCTGTTGCTTGTGAACGTAGAAACTCTCCCGATTACAACGGTATGTGTATTTTTTCCCTACCCCATTCTGGTTAAGCGTTTGGAGCAGCAGAATTGCGAAAAATTTGTTGTCTTCTCAACCATTTCTTAGCTTCAAAGTCCCATACCTCGCGAACGGATTGACCAAACCCAAAAATTCCTGCTGCATCTGAAAGTAGAACCTCGCCCGATTACAACGGTATGTGTATTTTTTCCCTACCCCATTCTGGTTAAGCGTTTGGAGCAGCAGAAGTGCGAAAAATTTGTTGTCTTGTCAACCATTTCTTACCTTCAAAGTCCCATATCTCGCGAACGGATTGACGGAACCCAAAAATTCCTATTGTAACTGAAAGTAGAAACCCGCCCGATTACAACGGTATGCGTATTTTTTGGCTAGGCCATTCTGGTTAAGCGTTTGGAGCAACAGATTTGCGAAAAATTTGTTGCCTTCTCAACCATTTCTTGGCTTCAAACTCCCATATCTCGCGAACGGATTGACCTAACCCAAAAATTCCTATTGCATCTGAAAGTAGAAACTCGCCCGATTACAACGGTATGTGTATTTTTTCCCTAGGCCATTCTGGTTAAGCGTTTGAAGCAGCAGAATTGCGAAAAATTTTTTGCCTCCTCAACCATTTCTTGGCTTCAAACTCCCATATCTCGCGAATGGATTGACCTAACCCAAAAATTCCTATTGCATCTGAAAGTAGAACCTCGCCCGATTACAACGGTATGTGTATTTTTTCCCTAGGCCATTCTGGTTAAGCGTTTGGAGCAGCAGAATTGTGAACAATTTTTTGCCTTCTCTACCATTTCTTGGCTTCAAACTCCCATATCTCGCGAACGGATTGACCAAACCCAAAAATTCCTGTTGCTTGTGAAAGTAGAAACTCTCCCGATTACAACGGTATGTGTATTTTTTCCCTACCCCATTCTGGTTAAGCGTTTGGAGCAGCAGAATTGCGAAAAATTTGTTGTCTTCTCAACCATTTCTTAGCTTCAAAGTCCCATACCTCGCGAACGGATTGACCAAACCCAAAAATTCCTGCTGCATCTGAAAGTAGAAACTCGCCAGATTACAACGGTATGTGTATTTTTTCCCTGGGCCATTCTGGTTAAGCGTTTGGAGCAGCAGAATTGCGAAAAATTTGTTGCCTTCTCAACCATTTCTTGGCTTCAAACTCCCATATCTCGCGAACGGAATGACCAAACCCAAAATTCCTGCTGCGTCTGAAAGTAGAAACTCGCCCGATTACAACGGTATGCGTATTTTTCCCCTAGGGCATTCTGGTTAAGCGATTGGAGCAGCAGAAGTGCGAAAAATTTGTTGTCTTCACAACCATTTCTTAGCTTCAAAGTCCCATATCTCGCGAACGGATTGACCAAACCCAAAATTCCTATTGCATCTGAAAGTAGAAACTCGCCCGATTACAACGGTATGCGTATTTTTTGGCTAGGCCATTCTGGTTAAGCGTTTGGAGCAACAGATTTGCGAAAAATTTGTTGCCTTCTCAACCATTTCTTGGCTTCAAACTCCCATATCTCGCGAACGGATTGACCTAACCCAAAAATTCCTATTGCATCTGAAAGTAGAAACTCGCCCGATTACAACGGTATGTGTATTTTTTCCCTAGGCCATTCTGGTTAAGCGTTTGAAGCAGCAGAATTGCGAAAAATTGTTTGCCTTCTCAACCATTTCTTGGCTTCAAACTCCCATATCTCGCGAACGGATTGACCTAACCCAAAAATTCCTATTGCATCTGAAAGTAGAACCTCGCCCGATTACAACGGTATGTGTATTTTTTCCCTAGGCCATTCTGGTTAAGCGTTTGGAGCAGCAGAATTGTGAACAATTTTTTGCCTTCTCTACCATTTCTTGGCTTCAAACTCCCATATCTCGCGAACGGATTGACCAAACCCAAAAATTCCTGTTGCTTATGAAAGTAGAAACTCTCCCGATTTCAACGGTATGTGTATTTTTTCCCTACCCCATTCTGGTTAAGCGTTTGGAGCAGCAGAATTGCGAAAAATTTGTTGCCTTCTCAACCATTTCTTGGCTTCAAACTCCCATATCTCGCGAACGGATTGACCTAACCCAAAAATTCCTATTGCATCTGAAAGTAGAAACTCGCCCGGTTACAACGGTATGTGTATTTTTCCCCTAGGCCTTTCTGGTTAAGCGTTTGGAGCAGCAAAATTGCGAAAAATTTGTTGTCTTTTCAACCATTTCTTAGCTTCAAAGTCCCATATCTCGCGAACGGATTGACCAAACCCAAAATTCCTGCTGCGTCTGAAAGTAGAAACTCGCCCGATTACAACGGTGTGTGTATTTTTCCCCTGGGCCGTTCTGGTTAAGCGATTGGAGCAGCAGAAGTGCGAAAAATTTGTTGTCTTGTCAACCATTTCTTAGCTTCAAAGTCGCATATCTCGGGAACGGATTGACCAAACCCAAAATTCCTATTGCATCTGAAAGTAGAAACTCGCCCGATTACAACGGTATGTGTATTTTTTCCCTAGACCATTCTGGTTAAGCGTTTGGAGCAGCAGAATTGCGAAAAATTTTTTGCCTTCTCAACCATTTCTTGGCTTCAAAGTCCCATATCTCGCGAACGGATTGACCAAACGCAAAAATTCCTGCTGCGTCTGAAAGTAGAAACTCGCCCGATTACAACGGTATGTGTATTTTTTCCCTGGGCCATTCTGGTTAAGCGTTTGGAGCAGCAGAATTGCGAAAAATTTTTTGCCTCCTCAACCATTTCTTGGCTTCAAACTCCCATATCTCGCGAACGGATAGACCTAACCCAAAAATTCCTATTGCAAATGAAAGTAGACACTCGCCCGACAACAGCGGTATGTGTATTTTTTCCCTAGGCAATTCTGGTTAAGCGTTTGGATCAGCAGAATCGCGAAAAATTTTTTGACTTCTCAACCATTTCTTGGCTTCAAACTCCCATATCTCGCGAACGGAATGTCCTAACCCAAAAATTCCTGTTGCGTCTGAAAGAAGAAACTCGCCCAATTACAAAGGTATGTGAATTTTTTCCCTAGCCCATTCTGGTTAAGCGTTTGGAGCAGCAGAATTGCGAAAAATTTGTTGTCTTCTCAACCATTTCTTAGATTCAAAGTCCCATATCTCGCGAACGGATTGACCAAACCCAAAAATTCCTATTGCATCTGAAAGTAGAACCTCGCCCGATTACAACGGTATGTGTATTTTTTCCCTAGGCCATTCTGGTTAAGCGTTTGGAGCAGCAGAATTGCGAAAAATTTTTTGCTCCTCAACTATTTCTTGGCTTCAAACTCCCATATCTCGCATACGGATTGACCTGACCCAAAAATTCCTATTGCATCTGAAAGTAGACACTCGCCCGACTACAGCGGTATGTGTATTTTTTCCCTAGGCCATTCTGGTTAAGCGTTTGGATCAGCAGAATTGCGAAAAATTTTATGCCTTCTCAACCATTTCTTGGCTTCAAACTCCCATATCTCGCGAACGGATTGACCAAACCCAAAAATTCCTGTTGCTTGTGAAAGTAGAAACTCTCCCGATTACAACGGTATGTGTATTTTTTCCCTACCCCATTCTGGTTAAGCGATTGGAGCAGCAGAAGTGCGAAAAATTTGTTGTCTTGTCAACCATTTCTCAGCTTCAAAGTCCCATATCTCGCGAACGGATTGACCAGACCCAAAAATTCCTATTGTAACTGAAAGTAGAAACTCGCCCGATTACAACGGTATGTGTATTTTTTCCCTAGACCATTCTGGTTAAGCGTTTGGAGCAGCAGAATTGCGAAAAATTTTTTGCCTTCTCAACCATTTCTTGGCTTCAAACTCCCATATCTCGCGAACGGATTGACCTAACCCAAAAATTCCAATTGCATCTGAAAGTAGACACTCGCCCGACTACAGCGGTATGTGTATTTTTTCCCTAGGCCATTCTGGTTAAGTGTTTGGATCAGCAGAATTGCGAAAAATTTTATGCCTTCTCAACCATTTCTTGGCTTCAAACTCCCATATCTCGCGAACGGATTGACCAAACCCAAAAATTCCTGTTGCTTGTGAAAGCAGAAACTCTCCCGATTTCAACGGTATGTGTATTTTTTCCCTACCCCATTCTGGTTAAGCGTTTGGAGCAGCAGAATTGCGAAAAATTTGTTGCCTTCTCAACCATTTCTTGGCTTCAAACTCCCATATCTCGCGAACGGATTGACCTAACCCAAAAATTCCTATTGCATCTGAAAGTAGAAACTCGCCCGGTTACAACGGTATGTGTATTTTTCCCCTAGGCCATTCTGGTTAAGCGTTTGGAGCAGCAGAATTGCGAAAAATTTGTTGTCTTGTCAACCATTTCTTACCTTCAAAGTCCCATATCTCGCGAACGGATTGACGGAACCCAAAAATTCCTATTGTAACTGAAAGTAGAAACCCGCCCGATTACAACGGTATGCGTATTTTTTGGCTAGGCCATTCTGGTTAAGCGTTTGGAGCAACAGATTTGCGAAAAATTTGTTGCCTTCTCAACCATTTCTTGGCTTCAAACTCCCATATCTCGCGAACGGATTGACCTAACCCAAAAATTCCTATTGCATCTGAAAGTAGAAACTCGCCCGATTACAACGGTATGTGTATTTTTTCCCTAGGCCATTCTGGTTAAGCGTTTGAAGCAGCAGAATTGCGAAAAATTTTTTGCCTCTTCAACCATTTCTTGGCTTCAAACTCCCATATCTCGCGAATGGATTGACCTAACCCAAAAATTCCTATTGCATCTGAAAGTAGAACCTCGCCCGATTACAACGGTATGTGTATTTTTTCCCTAGGCCATTCTGGTTAAGCGTTTGGAGCAGCAGAATTGTGAACAATTTTTTGCCTTCTCTACCATTTCTTGGCTTCAAACTCCCATATCTCGCGAACGGATTGACCAAACCCAAAAATTCCTGTTGCTTGTGAAAGTAGAAACTCTCCCGATTACAACGGTATGTGTATTTTTTCCCTACCCCATTCTGGTTAAGCGATTGGAGCAGCAGAATTGCGAAAAATTTGTTGTCTTCTCAACCATTTCTTAGCTTCAAAGTCCCATACCTCGCGAACGGATTGACCAAACCCAAAAATTCCTGCTGCATCTGAAAGTAGAAACTCGCCAGATTACAACGGTATGTGTATTTTTTCCCTGGGCCATTCTGGTTAAGCGTTTGGAGCAGCAGATTTGCGAAAAATTTTTTGCCTTCTCAACCATTTCTTGGCTTCAAACTCCCATATCTCGCGAACGGATAGACCTAACCCAAAAATTCCTATTGCAAATGAAAGTAGACACTCGCCCGACAACAGCGGTATGTGTATTTTTTCCCTAGGCAATTCTGGTTAAGCGTTTGGATCAGCAGAATTGCGAAAAATTTTTTGCCTTCTCAACCATTTCTTGGCTTCAAACTCCCATATCTCGCGAACGGAATGTCCTAACCCAAAAATTCCTGTTGCGTCTGAAAGAAGAAACTCGCCCAATTACAAAGGTATGTGAATTTTTTCCCTAGCCCATTCTGGTTAAGCGTTTGGAGCAGCAGAATTGCGAAAAATTTGTTGTCTTCTCAACCATTTCTTAGATTCAAAGTCCCATATCTCGCGAACGGATTGACCAAACCCAAAAATTCCTATTGCATCTGAAAGTAGAACCTCGCCCGATTACAACGGTATGTGTATTTTTTCCCTAGGCCATTCTGGTTAAGCGTTTGGAGCAGCAGAATTGCGAAAAATTTTTTGCTCCTCAACTATTTCTTGGCTTCAAACTCCCATATCTCGCATACGGATTGACCTGACCCAAAAATTCCTATTGCATCTGAAAGTAGACACTCGCCCGACTACAGCGGTATGTGTATTTTTTCCCTAGGCCATTCTGGTTAAGCGTTTGGATCAGCAGAATTGCGAAAAATTTTATGCCTTCTCAACCATTTCTTGGCTTCAAAGTCCCATATCTCGCGAACGGATTGACCAATCACAAAAATTCCTGTTGCTTGTGAAAGTAGAAACTCTTCCGATTACAACGGTATGTGTATTTTTTCCCTACCCCATTCTGGTTAAGCGTTTGGAGCAGCAGAATTGCGAAAAATTTGTTGCCTTCTCAACCATTTCTTAGCTTCAAAGTCCCATATCTGGCGAACGGATTGGCCAAACCCAAAATTCCTGCTGCGTCTGAAAGTAGAAACTCGCCCGATTACAACGGTATGTATATTTTTCCCCTAGGCCATTCTGGTTAAGCGATTGGAGCAGCAGAAGTGCGAAAAATTTGTTGTCTTGTCAACCATTTCTCAGCTTCAAAGTCCCATATCTCGCGAACGGATTGACCAGACCCAAAAATTCCTATTGTAACTGAAAGTAGAAACTCGCCCGATTACAACGGTATGTGTATTTTTTCCCTAGACCATTCTGGTTAAGCGTTTGGAGCAGCAGAATTGCGAAAAATTTTTTGCCTTCTCAACCATTTCTTGGCTCCAAACTCCCATATCTCGCGAACGGATTGACCAAACCCAAAAATTCCTGTTGCTTGTGAAAGTAGAAACTCTCCCGATTACAACGGTATGTGTATTTTTTCCCTAGGCCATTCTGGTTAAGTGTTTGGATCAGCAGAATTGCGAAAAATTTTATGCCTTCTCAACCATTTCTTGGCTTCAAACTCCCATATCTCGCGAACGGATTGACCAAACCCAAAAATTCCTGTTGCTTGTGAAAGCAGAAACTCTCCCGATTTCAACGGTATGTGTATTTTTTCCCTACCCCATTCTGGTTAAGCGTTTGGAGCAGCAGAATTGCGAAAAATTTGTTGCCTTCTCAACCATTTCTTGGCTTCAAACTCCCATATCTCGCGAACGGATTGACCTAACCCAAAAATTCCTATTGCATCTGAAAATAGAAACTCGCCCGGTTACAACGGTGTGTGTATTTTTCCCCTAGGCCATTCTGGTTAAGCGTTTGGAGCAGCAGAATTGCGAAAAATTTGTTGTCTTCTCAACCATTTCTTAGATTCAAAGTCCCATATCTCGCGAACGGATTGACCAAACCCAAAATTCCTGCTGCGTCTGAAAGTAGAAACTCGCCCGATTACAACGGTGTGTGTATTTTTCCCCTAGGCCGTTCTGGTTAAGCGATTGGAGCAGCAGAAGTGCGAAAAATTTGTTGTCTTGTCAACCATATCTTAGCTTCAAAGTCCCATATCTCGCGAACGGATTGACCAGACCCAAAAATTCCTATTGTAACTGAAAGTAGAAACTCGCCCGATTACAACGGTATGTGTATTTTTTCCCTAGGCCATTCTGGTTAAGCGTTTGAAACAGCAGAATTGCGAAAAATTTTTTGCCTTCTCAACCATTTCTTGGCTTCAAACTCCCATATCTCGCGAACGGATTGACCTAACCCAAAAATTCCTATTGCATCTGAAAGTAGAACCTCGCCCGATTACAACGGTATGTGTATTTTTTCCCTAGACCATTCTGGTTAAGCGTTTGGAGCAGCAGAATTGCGATAAATTTTTTGCTCCTCAACCATTTCTTGGTTTCAAACTCCCATATCTCGCGAACGGATTGACCTAAACCAAAAATTCCTATTAGATCTGAAAGTAGACACTCGCCCGACTACAGCGGTATGTGTATTTTTTCCCTAGGCCAATCTGGTTAAGCGTTTGGATCAGCAGAATTGCGAAAAATTTTATGCCTTCTCAACCATTTCTTGGCTTCAAACTCCCATATCTCGCGAACGGATTGACCAAACCCAAAAATTCCTGTTGCTTGTGAAAGTAGAAACTCTCCCGATTACAACGGTATGTGTATTTTTTCCCTACCTAATTCTGGTTAAGCGTTTGGAGCAGCAGAATTGCGAAAAATTTGTTGTCTTCTCAACCATTTCTTAGCTTCAAAGTCCCATATCTCGCGAACGGATTGACCAAACCCAAAAATTCCTGCTGCGTCTGAAAGTAGAAACTCGCCCGATTACAACGGTATGTGTATTTTTTCCCTGGGCCATTCTGGTTAAGCGATTGGAGCAGCAGAAGTGCGAAAAATTTGTTGTCTTGTCAACCATTTCTCAGCTTCAAAGTCCCATATCTCGCGAACGGATTGACCAGACCCAAAAATTCCTATTGTAACTGAAAGTAGAAACTCGCCCGATTACAACGGTATGTGTATTTTTTCCCTAGACCATTCTGGTTAAGCGTTTGGAGCAGCAGAATTGCGAAAAATTTTTTGCCTTCTCAACCATTTCTTGGCTCCAAACTCCCATATCTCGCGAACGGATTGACCAAACCCAAAAATTCCTGTTGCTTGTGAAAGTAGAAACTCTCCCGATTACAACGGTATGTGTATTTTTTCCCTAGGCCATTCTGGTTAAGTGTTTGGATCAGCAGAATTGCGAAAAATTTTATGCCTTCTCAACCATTTCTTGGCTTCAAACTCCCATATTTCGCGAACGGATTGACCAAACCCAAAAATTCCTGTTGCTTGTGAAAGCAGAAACTCTCCCGATTTCAACGGTATGTGTATTTTTTCCCTACCCCATTCTGGTTAAGCGTTTGGAGCAGCAGAATTGCGAAAAATTTGTTGCCTTCTCAACCATTTCTTGGCTCCAAACTCCCATATCTCGCGAACGGATTGACCTAACCCAAAAATTCCTATTGCATCTGAAAGTAGAAACTCGCCCGGTTACAACGGTATGTGTATTTTTCCCCTAGGCCATTCTGGTTAAGCGTTTGGAGCAGCAGAATTGCGAAAAATTTGTTGTCTTCTCAACCATTTCTTAGATTCAAAGTCCCATATCTCGCGAACGGATTGACCAAACCCAAAATTCCTGCTGCGTCTGAAAGTAGAAACTCGCCCGATTACAACGGTGTGTGTATTTTTCCCCTAGGCCGTTCTGGTTAAGCGATTGGAGCAGCAGAAGTGCGAAAAATTTGTTGTCTTGTCAACCATATCTTAGCTTCAAAGTCCCATATCTCGCGAACGGATTGACCAGACCCAAAAATTCCTATTGTAACTGAAAGTAGAAACTCGCCCGATTACAACGGTATGTGTATTTTTTCCCTAGGCCATTCTGGTTAAGCGTTTGAAACAGCAGAATTGCGAAAAATTTTTTGCCTTCTCAACCATTTCTTGGCTTCAAACTCCCATATCTCGCGAACGGATTGACCTAACCCAAAAATTCCTATTGCATCTGAAAGTAGAACCTCGCCCGATTACAACGGTATGTGTATTTTTTCCCTAGACCATTCTGGTTAAGCGTTTGGAGCAGCAGAATTGCGATAAATTTTTTGCTCCTCAACCATTTCTTGGTTTCAAACTCCCATATCTCGCGAACGGATTGACCTAAACCAAAAATTCCTATTAGATCTGAAAGTAGACACTCGCCCGACTACAGCGGTATGTGTATTTTTTCCCTAGGCCAATCTGGTTAAGCGTTTGGATCAGCAGAATTGCGAAAAATTTTATGCCTTCTCAACCATTTCTTGGCTTCAAACTCCCATATCTCGCGAACGGATTGACCAAACCCAAAAATTCCTGTTGCTTGTGAAAGTAGAAACTCTCCCGATTACAACGGTATGTGTATTTTTTCCCTACCTAATTCTGGTTAAGCGTTTGGAGCAGCAGAATTGCGAAAAATTTGTTGTCTTCTCAACCATTTCTTATCTTCAAAGTCCCATATCTCGCGAACGGATTGACCAAACCCAAAAATTCCTGCTGCGTCTGAAAGTAGAAACTCGCCCGATTACAACGGTATGTGTATTTTTTCCCTGGGCCATTCTGGTTAAGCGTTTGGAGCAGCAGAATTGCGAAAAATTTTTTGCCTTCTCAACCATTTCTTGGCTTCAAAGTCCCATATCTCGCGAACGGATTGACCAAACCCAAAATTCCTATTGCATCTGAAAGTAGAAACTCGCCCGATTACAACGGTATGTGTATTTTTTCCCTAGACCATTCTGGTTAAGCGTTTGGAGCAGCAGAATTGCGAAAAATTTTTTGCCTTCTCAACCATTTCTTGGCTTCAAAGTCCCATATCTCGCGAACGGATTGACCAAACCCAAAAATTCCTGCTGCGTCTGAAAGTAGAAACTCGCCCGATTACAACGGTATGTGTATTTTTTCCCTAGGCCATCCTGGTTAAGCGTTTGGAGCAGCAGAATTGCGAAAAATTTGTTGCCTTCTCAACCATTTCTTAGCTTCAAAGTCCCATATCTGGCGAACGGATTGGCCAAACCCAAAATTCCTGCTGCGTCTGAAAGTAGAAACTCGCCCGATTACAATGGTATGTATATTTTTCCCCTAGGCCATTCTGGTTAAGCGATTGGAGCAGCAGAAGTGCGAAAAATTTGTTGTCTTGTCAACCATTTCTCAGCTTCAAAGTCCCATATCTCGCGAACGGATTGACCAGACCCAAAAATTCCTATTGTAACTGAAAGTAGAAACTCGCCCGATTACAACGGTATGTGTATTTTTTCCCTAGACCATTCTGGTTAAGCGTTTGGAGCAGCAGAATTGCGATAAATTTTTTGCTCCTCAACCATTTCTTGGTTTCAAACTCCCATATCTCGCGAACGGATTGACCTAAACCAAAAATTCCTATTAGATCTGAAAGTAGACACTCGCCCGACTACAGCGGTATGTGTATTTTTTCCCTAGGCCAATCTGGTTAAGCGTTTGGATCAGCAGAATTGCGAAAAATTTTATGCCTTCTCAACCATTTCTTGGCTTCAAACTCCCATATCTCGCGAACGGATTGACCAAACCCAAAAATTCCTGTTGCTTGTGAAAGTAGAAACTCTCCCGATTACAACGGTATGTGTATTTTTTCCCTACCTAATTCTGGTTAAGCGTTTGGAGCAGCAGAATTGCGAAAAATTTGTTGTCTTCTCAACCATTTCTTAGCTTCAAAGTCCCATATCTCGCGAACGGATTGACCAAACCCAAAAATTCCTGCTGCGTCTGAAAGTAGAAACTCGCCCGATTACAACGGTATGTGTATTTTTTCCCTGGGCCATTCTGGTTAAGCGATTGGAGCAGCAGAAGTGCGAAAAATTTGTTGTCTTGTCAACCATTTCTCAGCTTCAAAGTCCCATATCTCGCGAACGGATTGACCAGACCCAAAAATTCCTATTGTAACTGAAAGTAGAAACTCGCCCGATTACAACGGTATGTGTATTTTTTCCCTAGACCATTCTGGTTAAGCGTTTGGAGCAGCAGAATTGCGAAAAATTTTTTGCCTTCTCAACCATTTCTTGGCTCCAAACTCCCATATCTCGCGAACGGATTGACCAAACCCAAAAATTCCTGTTGCTTGTGAAAGTAGAAACTCTCCCGATTACAACGGTATGTGTATTTTTTCCCTAGGCCATTCTGGTTAAGTGTTTGGATCAGCAGAATTGCGAAAAATTTTATGCCTTCTCAACCATTTCTTGGCTTCAAACTCCCATATTTCGCGAACGGATTGACCAAACCCAAAAATTCCTGTTGCTTGTGAAAGCAGAAACTCTCCCGATTTCAACGGTATGTGTATTTTTTCCCTACCCCATTCTGGTTAAGCGTTTGGAGCAGCAGAATTGCGAAAAATTTGTTGCCTTCTCAACCATTTCTTGGCTCCAAACTCCCATATCTCGCGAACGGATTGACCTAACCCAAAAATTCCTATTGCATCTGAAAGTAGAAACTCGCCCGGTTACAACGGTATGTGTATTTTTCCCCTAGGCCATTCTGGTTAAGCGTTTGGAGCAGCAGAATTGCGAAAAATTTGTTGTCTTCTCAACCATTTCTTAGATTCAAAGTCCCATATCTCGCGAACGGATTGACCAAACCCAAAATTCCTGCTGCGTCTGAAAGTAGAAACTCGCCCGATTACAACGGTGTGTGTATTTTTCCCCTAGGCCGTTCTGGTTAAGCGATTGGAGCAGCAGAAGTGCGAAAAATTTGTTGTCTTGTCAACCATATCTTAGCTTCAAAGTCCCATATCTCGCGAACGGATTGACCAGACCCAAAAATTCCTATTGTAACTGAAAGTAGAAACTCGCCCGATTACAACGGTATGTGTATTTTTTCCCTAGGCCATTCTGGTTAAGCGTTTGAAACAGCAGAATTGCGAAAAATTTTTTGCCTTCTCAACCATTTCTTGGCTTCAAACTCCCATATCTCGCGAACGGATTGACCTAACCCAAAAATTCCTATTGCATCTGAAAGTAGAACCTCGCCCGATTACAACGGTATGTGTATTTTTTCCCTAGACCATTCTGGTTAAGCGTTTGGAGCAGCAGAATTGCGATAAATTTTTTGCTCCTCAACCATTTCTTGGTTTCAAACTCCCATATCTCGCGAACGGATTGACCTAAACCAAAAATTCCTATTAGATCTGAAAGTAGACACTCGCCCGACTACAGCGGTATGTGTATTTTTTCCCTAGGCCAATCTGGTTAAGCGTTTGGATCAGCAGAATTGCGAAAAATTTTATGCCTTCTCAACCATTTCTTGGCTTCAAACTCCCATATCTCGCGAACGGATTGACCAAACCCAAAAATTCCTGTTGCTTGTGAAAGTAGAAACTCTCCCGATTACAACGGTATGTGTATTTTTTCCCTACCTAATTCTGGTTAAGCGTTTGGAGCAGCAGAATTGCGAAAAATTTGTTGTCTTCTCAACCATTTCTTATCTTCAAAGTCCCATATCTCGCGAACGGATTGACCAAACCCAAAAATTCCTGCTGCGTCTGAAAGTAGAAACTCGCCCGATTACAACGGTATGTGTATTTTTTCCCTGGGCCATTCTGGTTAAGCGTTTGGAGCAGCAGAATTGCGAAAAATTTTTTGCCTTCTCAACCATTTCTTGGCTTCAAAGTCCCATATCTCGCGAACGGATTGACCAAACCCAAAATTCCTATTGCATCTGAAAGTAGAAACTCGCCCGATTACAACGGTATGTGTATTTTTTCCCTAGACCATTCTGGTTAAGCGTTTGGAGCAGCAGAATTGCGAAAAATTTTTTGCCTTCTCAACCATTTCTTGGCTTCAAAGTCCCATATCTCGCGAACGGATTGACCAAACCCAAAAATTCCTGCTGCGTCTGAAAGTAGAAACTCGCCCGATTACAACGGTATGTGTATTTTTTCCCTAGGCCATCCTGGTTAAGCGTTTGGAGCAGCAGAATTGCGAAAAATTTGTTGCCTTCTCAACCATTTCTTAGCTTCAAAGTCCCATATCTGGCGAACGGATTGGCCAAACCCAAAATTCCTGCTGCGTCTGAAAGTAGAAACTCGCCCGATTACAATGGTATGTATATTTTTCCCCTAGGCCATTCTGGTTAAGCGATTGGAGCAGCAGAAGTGCGAAAAATTTGTTGTCTTGTCAACCATTTCTCAGCTTCAAAGTCCCATATCTCGCGAACGGATTGACCAGACCCAAAAATTCCTATTGTAACTGAAAGTAGAAACTCGCCCGATTACAACGGTATGTGTATTTTTTCCCTAGACCATTCTGGTTAAGCGTTTGGAGCAGCAGAATTGCGAAAAATTTTTTGCCTTCTCAACCATTTCTTGGCTCCAAACTCCCATATCTCGCGAACGGATTGACCAAACCCAAAAATTCCTGTTGCTTGTGAAAGTAGAAACTCTCCCGATTACAACGGTATGTGTATTTTTTCCCTAGGCCATTCTGGTTAAGTGTTTGGATCAGCAGAATTGCGAAAAATTTTATGCCTTCTCAACGATTTCTTGGCTTCAAACTCCCATATCTCGCGAACGGATTGACCAAACCCAAAAATTCCTGTTGCTTGTGAAAGCAGAAACTCTCCCGATTTCAACGGTATGTGTATTTTTTCCCTACCCCATTCTGGTTAAGCGTTTGGAGCAGCAGAATTGCGAAAAATTTGTTGCCTTCTCAACCATTTCTTGGCTTCAAACTCCCATATCTCGCGAACGGATTGACCTAACCCAAAAATTCCTATTGCATCTGAAAGTAGAAACTCGCCCGGTTACAACGGTATGTGTATTTTTCCCCTAGGCCATTCTGGTTAAGCGTTTGGAGCAGCAGAATTGCGAAAAATTTGTTGTCTTCTCAACCATTTCTTAGATTCAAAGTCCCATATCTCGCGAACGGATTGACCAAACCCAAAATTCCTGCTGCGTCTGAAAGTAGAAACTCGCCCGATTACAACGGTGTGTGTATTTTTCCCCTAGGCCGTTCTGGTTAAGCGATTGGAGCAGCAGAAGTGCGAAAAATTTGTTGTCTTGTCAACCATATCTTAGCTTCAAAGTCCCATATCTCGCGAACGGATTGACCAGACCCAAAAATTCCTATTGTAACTGAAAGTAGAACCTCGCCCGATTACAACGGTATGTGTATTTTTTCCCTAGACCATTCTGGTTAAGCGTTTGGAGCAGCAGAATTGCGATAAATTTTTTGCTCCTCAACCATTTCTTGGTTTCAAACTCCCATATCTCGCGAACGGATTGACCTAAACCAAAAATTCCTATTAGATCTGAAAGTAGACACTCGCCCGACTACAGCGGTATGTGTATTTTTTCCCTAGGCCAATCTGGTTAAGCGTTTGGATCAGCAGAATTGCGAAAAATTTTATGCCTTCTCAACCATTTCTTGGCTTCAAACTCCCATATCTCGCGAAAGGATTGACCAAACCCAAAAATTCCTGTTGCTTGTGAAAGTAGAAACTCTCCCGATTACAACGGTATGTGTATTTTTTCCCTACCTAATTCTGGTTAAGCGTTTGGAGCAGCAGAATTGCGAAAAATTTGTTGTCTTCTCAACCATTTCTTAGCTTCAAAGTCCCATATCTCGCGAACGGATTGACCAAACCCAAAAATTCCTGCTGCGTCTGAAAGTAGAAACTCGCCCGATTACAACGGTATGTCTATTTTTTCCCTGGGCCATTCTGGTTAAGCGTTTGGAGCAGCAGAATTGCGAAAAATTTTTTGCCTTCTCAACCATTTCTTGGCTTCAAAGTCCCATATCTCGCGAACGGATTGACCAAACCCAAAATTCCTATTGCATCTGAAAGTAGAAACTCGCCCGATTACAACGGTATGTGTATTTTTTCCCTAGACCATTCTGGTTAAGCGTTTGGAGCAGCAGAATTGCGAAAAATTTTTTGCCTTCTCAACCATTTCTTGGCTTCAAAGTCCCATATCTCGCGAACGGATTGACCAAACCCAAAAATTCCTGCTGCGTCTGAAAGTAGAAACTCGCCCGATTACAACGGTATGTGTATTTTTTCCCTAGGCCATCCTGGTTAAGCGATTGGAGCAGCAGAAGTGCGAAAAATTTGTTGTCATGTCAACCATTTCTTAGCTTCAAACTCCCATATCTCGCGAACGGATTGACCTAACCCAAAAATTCCTATTGCATCTGAAAGTAGAAACTCGCCCGATTACGACGGTATGTGTATTTTTTCCCTGGGCCATTCTGTTTAAGCGTTTGGAGCAGCAGAATTGCGAAAAATTTGTTGCCTTCTCAACCATTTCTTGGCTTCAAACTCCCATATCTCGCGAACGGATTGACCTAACCCAAAAATTCCTATTGCATCTGAAAGTAGAATCTCGCCCGGTTACAACGGTATGTGTATTTTTCCCCTAGGCCATCCTGGTTAAGCGATTGGAGCAGCAGAAGTGCGAAAAATTTGTTGTCATGTCAACCATTTCTTAGCTTCAAAGTCCCATATCTCGCGAACGGATTGACCAGACCCAAAAATTCCTATTGTAACTGAAAGTAGAAACTCGCCCGATTACAACGGTATGTGTATTTTTTCCCTAGGCCATTCTGGTTAAGCGTTTGAAGCAGCAGAATTGCGAAAAATTTTTTGCCTTCTCAACCATTTCTTGGCTTCAAACTCCCATACCTCGCGAACGGATTGACCTAACCCAAAAATTCCTATTGCATCTGAAAGTAGAACCTCGCCCGATTACAACGGTATGTGTATTTTTTCCCTAGGCCATTCTGGATAAGCGTTTGGAGCAGCAGAATTGTGAACAATTTTTTGCCTTCTCTACCATTTCTTGGCTTCAAACTCCCATATCTCGCGAACGGATTGACCTAACCCAAAAATTCCTATTGCATCTGAAAGTAGAAACTCGCCCGATTACAACGGTATGTGTATTTTTTCCCTAGACCATTCTGGTTAAGCGTTTGGAGCAGCAGAATTGCGATAAATTTTTTGCTCCTCAACCATTTCTTGGCTTCAAACTCCCATATCTCGCGAACGGATTGACCAAACCCAAAATTCCTGCTGCGTCTGAAAGTAGAAACTCGCCCGATTACAACGGTATGCGTATTTTTGCCCTAGGGCATTCTGGTTAAGCGATTGGAGCAGCAGAAGTGCGAAAAATTTGTTGTCTTCACAACCATTTCTTAGCTTCAAAGTCCCATATCTCGCGAACGGATTGACCAAACCCAAAATTCCTATTGCATCTGAAAGTAGAAACTCGCCCGATTACAACGGTATGTGTATTTTTTCCCTAGACCATTCTGGTTAAGCGTTTGGAGCAGCAGAATTGCGAAAAATTTTTTGCCTTCTCAACCATTTCTTGGCTTCAAAGTCCCATATCTCGCGAACGGATTGACCAAACCCAAAAATTCCTGCTGCGTCTGAAAGTAGAAACTCGCCCAATTACAAAGGTATGTGAATTTTTTCCCTAGCCCATTCTGGTTAAGCGTTTGGAGCAGCAGAATTGCGATAAATTTTTTGCTCCTCAACCATTTCTTGGCTTCAAACTCCCATATCTCGCGAACGGATTGACCAAACCCAAAAATTCCTGCTGCGTCTGAAAGTAGAAACTCGCCCGATTACAACGGTATGCGTATTTTTCCCCTAGGGCATTCTGGTTAGGCGATTAGAGCAGCAGAAGTGCGAAAAATTTGTTGTCTTCACAACCATTTCTTAGCTTCAAAGTCCCATATCTCGCGAACGGATTGACCAAACCTAAAATTCCTATTGCATCTGAAAGTAGAAACTCGCCCGATTACAACGGTATGTGTATTTTTTCCCTAGACCATTCTGGTTAAGCGTTTGGAGCAGCAGAATTGCGAAAAATTTGTTGCCGTCTCAACCATTTCTTGTCTTCAAACTCCCATATCTTGCGAACGGATTGACCAAACCCAAAATTCCTATTGCATCTGAATGTAGAAACTCGCCCGATTACAACGGTATGCGTATTTTTCCCCTAGGGCATTCTGGTTAAGCGATTAGAGCAGCAGAAGTGCGAAAAATTTTTTGCCTTCTCAACCATTTCTTGGCTTCAAACTCCCATATCTCGCGAACGGATTGACCAAACCCAAAATTCCTGCTGCGTCTGAAAGTAGAAACTCGCCCGATTACAACGGTATTTGTATTTTTTACCTGGGCCATTCTGGTTAAGCGTTTGGAGCAGCAGAATTGCGAAAAATTTTTTGCCCTCTCAACCATTTCTTGGCTTCAAACTCCCATATCTCGCGAACGGATTGACCAAACCCAAAATTCCTTCTGCGTCTGAATGTAGAAACTCGCCCGATTACAACGGTATGCGTATTTTTCCCCTAGGGCATTCTGGTTAAGCGATTAGAGCAGCAGAAGTGCGAAAAATTTGTTGTCTTCTCAACCATTTCTTAGCTTCAAAGTCCCATATCTCGCGAACGGATTGACCAAACCCAAAAATTCCTGCTGCGTCTGAAAGTAGATACTCGCCCGATTACAACGGTATGTGTATTTTTTCCCTGGGCCATTCTGTTTAAGCGTTTGGAGCAGCAGAATTGCGAAAAATTTGTTGCCTTCTCAACCATTTCTTGGCTTCAAAGTCCCATATCTCGCGAACGGATTGACCAAACCCAAAAATTCCTGCTGCGTCTGAAAGTAGAAACTCGCCCGACTACAGCGGTATGTGTATTTTTTCCCTAGGCCATTCTGGTTAAGCGTTTGGATCAGCAGAATTGCGAAAAATTTTATGCCTTCTCAACCATTTCTTGGCTTCAAAGTCCCATATCTCGCGAACGGATTGACCAATCACAAAAATTCCTGTTGCTTGTGAAAGCAGAAACTCTCCCGATTACAACGGTATGTGTATTTTTTCCCTACCCCATTCTGGTTAAGCGTTTGGAGCAGCAGAATTGCGAAAAATTTGTTGCCTTCTCAACCATTTCTTAGCTTCAAAGTCCCATATCTGGCGAACGGATTGGCCAAACCCAAAATTCCTGCTGCGTCTGAAAGTAGAAACTCGCCCGATTACAACGGTATGTATATTTTTCCCCTAGGCCATTCTGGTTAAGCGATTGGAGCAGCAGAATTGCGAAAAATTTTTTGCCTTCTCAACCATTTCTTGGCTCCAAACTCCCATATCTCGCGAACGGATTGACCAAACCCAAAAATTCCTGTTGCTTGTGAAAGTAGAAACTCTCCCGATTACAACGGTATGTGTATTTTTTCCCTACCCCATTCTGGTTAAGCGTTTGGAGCAGCAGAATTGCGAAAAATTTGTTGTCTTGTCAACCATTTCTCAGCTTCAAAGTCCCATATCTCGCGAACGGATTGACCAGACCCAAAAATTCCTATTGTAACTGAAAGTAGAAACTCGCCCGATTACAACGGTATGTGTATTTTTTCCCTAGACCATTCTGGTTAAGCGTTTGGAGCAGCAGAATTGCGAAAAATTTTTTGCCTTCTCAACCATTTCTTGGCTCCAAACTCCCATATCTCGCGAACGGATTGACCAAACCCAAAAATTCCTGTTGCTTGTGAAAGTAGAAACTCTCCCGATTACAACGGTATGTGTATTTTTTCCCTAGGCCATTCTGGTTAAGTGTTTGGATCAGCAGAATTGCGAAAAATTTTATGCCTTCTCAACCATTTCTTGGCTTCAAACTCCCATATCTCGCGAACGGATTGACCAAACCCAAAAATTCCTGTTGCTTGTGAAAGCAGAAACTCTCCCGATTTCAACGGTATGTGTATTTTTTCCCTACCCCATTCTGGTTAAGCGTTTGGAGCAGCAGAATTGCGAAAAATTTGTTGCCTTCTCAACCATTTCTTGGCTTCAAACTCCCATATCTCGCGAACGGATTGACCTAACCCAAAAATTCCTATTGCATCTGAAAGTAGAAACTCGCCCGGTTACAACGGTATGTGTATTTTTCCCCTAGGCCATTCTGGTTAAGCGTTTGGAGCAGCAGAATTGCGAAAAATTTGTTGTCTTCTCAACCATTTCTTAGATTCAAAGTCCCATATCTCGCGAACGGATTGACCAAACCCAAAATTCCTGCTGCGTCTGAAAGTAGAAACTCGCCCGATTACAACGGTGTGTGTATTTTTCCCCTAGGCCGTTCTGGTTAAGCGATTGGAGCAGCAGAAGTGCGAAAAATTTGTTGTCTTGTCAACCATATCTTAGCTTCAAAGTCCCATATCTCGCGAACGGATTGACCAGACCCAAAAATTCCTATTGTAACTGAAAGTAGAAACTCGCCCGATTACAACGGTATGTGTATTTTTTCCCTAGGCCATTCTGGTTAAGCGTTTGAAACAGCAGAATTGCGAAAAATTTTTTGCCTTCTCAACCATTTCTTGGCTTCAAACTCCCATATCTCGCGAACGGATTGACCTAACCCAAAAATTCCTATTGCATCTGAAAGTAGAACCTCGCCCGATTACAACGGTATGTGTATTTTTTCCCTAGACCATTCTGGTTAAGCGTTTGGAGCAGCAGAATTGCGATAAATTTTTTGCTCCTCAACCATTTCTTGGTTTCAAACTCCCATATCTCGCGAACGGATTGACCTAAACCAAAAATTCCTATTAGATCTGAAAGTAGACACTCGCCCGACTACAGCGGTATGTGTATTTTTTCCCTAGGCCAATCTGGTTAAGCGTTTGGATCAGCAGAATTGCGAAAAATTTTATGCCTTCTCAACCATTTCTTGGCTTCAAACTCCCATATCTCGCGAACGGATTGACCAAACCCAAAAATTCCTGTTGCTTGTGAAAGTAGAAACTCTCCCGATTACAACGGTATGTGTATTTTTTCCCTACCTAATTCTGGTTAAGCGTTTGGAGCAGCAGAATTGCGAAAAATTTGTTGTCTTCTCAACCATTTCTTAGCTTCAAAGTCCCATATCTCGCGAACGGATTGACCAAACCCAAAAATTCCTGCTGCGTCTGAAAGTAGAAACTCGCCCGATTACAACGGTATGTGTATTTTTTCCCTGGGCCATTCTGGTTAAGCGATTGGAGCAGCAGAAGTGCGAAAAATTTGTTGTCTTGTCAACCATTTCTCAGCTTCAAAGTCCCATATCTCGCGAACGGATTGACCAGACCCAAAAATTCCTATTGTAACTGAAAGTAGAAACTCGCCCGATTACAACGGTATGTGTATTTTTTCCCTAGACCATTCTGGTTAAGCGTTTGGAGCAGCAGAATTGCGAAAAATTTTTTGCCTTCTCAACCATTTCTTGGCTCCAAACTCCCATATCTCGCGAACGGATTGACCAAACCCAAAAATTCCTGTTGCTTGTGAAAGTAGAAACTCTCCCGATTACAACGGTATGTGTATTTTTTCCCTAGGCCATTCTGGTTAAGTGTTTGGATCAGCAGAATTGCGAAAAATTTTATGCCTTCTCAACCATTTCTTGGCTTCAAACTCCCATATCTCGCGAACGGATTGACCAAACCCAAAAATTCCTGTTGCTTGTGAAAGCAGAATCTCTCCCGATTTCAACGGTATGTGTATTTTTTCCCTACCCCATTCTGGTTAAGCGTTTGGAGCAGCAGAATTGCGAAAAATTTGTTGCCTTCTCAACCATTTCTTGGCTTCAAACTCCCATATCTCGCGAACGGATTGACCTAACCCAAAAATTCCTATTGCATCTGAAAGTAGAAACTCGCCCGGTTACAACGGTATGTGTATTTTTCCCCTAGGCCATTCTGGTTAAGCGTTTGGAGCAGCAGAATTGCGAAAAATTTGTTGTCTTCTCAACCATTTCTTAGATTCAAAGTCCCATATCTCGCGAACGGATTGACCAAACCCAAAATTCCTGCTGCGTCTGAAAGTAGAAACTCGCCCGATTACAACGGTGTGTGTATTTTTCCCCTAGGCCGTTCTGGTTAAGCGATTGGAGCAGCAGAAGTGCGAAAAATTTGTTGTCTTGTCAACCATGTCTTAGCTTCAAAGTCCCATATCTCGCGAACGGATTGACCAGACCCAAAAATTCCTATTGTAACTGAAAGTAGAAACTCGCCCGATTACAACGGTATGTGTATTTTTTCCCTAGGCCATTCTGGTTAAGCGTTTGAAACAGCAGAATTGCGAAAAATTTTTTGCCTTCTCAACCATTTCTTGGCTTCAAACTCCCATATCTCGCGAACGGATTGACCTAACCCAAAAATTCCTATTGCATCTGAAAGTAGAACCTCGCCCGATTACAACGGTATGTGTATTTTTTCCCTAGACCATTCTGGTTAAGCGTTTGGAGCAGCAGAATTGCGATAAATTTTTTGCTCCTCAACCATTTCTTGGTTTCAAACTCCCATATCTCGCGAACGGATTGACCTAAACCAAAAATTCCTATTAGATCTGAAAGTAGACACTCGCCCGACTACAGCGGTATGTGTATTTTTTCCCTAGGCCAATCTGGTTAAGCGTTTGGATCAGCAGAATTGCGAAAAATTTTATGCCTTCTCAACCATTTCTTGGCTTCAAACTCCCATATCTCGCGAACGGATTGACCAAACCCAAAAATTCCTGTTGCTTGTGAAAGTAGAAACTCTCCCGATTACAACGGTATGTGTATTTTTTCCCTACCTAATTCTGGTTAAGCGTTTGGAGCAGCAGAATTGCGAAAAATTTGTTGTCTTCTCAACCATTTCTTAGCTTCAAAGTCCCATATCTCGCGAACGGATTGACCAAACCCAAAAATTCCTGCTGCGTCTGAAAGTAGAAACTCGCCCGATTACAACGGTATGTGTATTTTTTCCCTGGGCCATTCTGGTTAAGCGTTTGGAGCAGCAGAATTGCGAAAAATTTTTTGCCTTCTCAACCATTTCTTGGCTTCAAAGTCCCATATCTCGCGAACGGATTGACCAAACCCAAAATTCCTATTGCATCTGAAAGTAGAAACTCGCCCGATTACAACGGTATGTGTATTTTTTCCCTAGACCATTCTGGTTAAGCGTTTGGAGCAGCAGAATTGCGAAAAATTTTTTGCCTTCTCAACCATTTCTTGGCTTCAAAGTCCCATATCTCGCGAACGGATTGACCAAACCCAAAAATTCCTGCTGCGTCTGAAAGTAGAAACTCGCCCGATTACAACGGTATGTGTATTTTTTCCCTAGGCCATCCTGGTTAAGCGTTTGGAGCAGCAGAATTGCGAAAAATTTGTTGCCTTCTCAACCATTTCTTAGCTTCAAAGTCCCATATCTGGCGAACGGATTGGCCAAACCCAAAATTCCTGCTGCGTCTGAAAGTAGAAACTCGCCCGATTACAACGGTATGTATATTTTTCCCCTAGGCCATTCTGGTTAAGCGATTGGAGCAGCAGAATTGCGAAAAATTTGTTGTCTTGTCAACCATTTCTCAGCTTCAAAGTCCCATATCTCGCGAACGGATTGACCAGACCCAAAAATTCCTATTGTAACTGAAAGTAGAAACTCGCCCGATTACAACGGTATGTGTATTTTTTCCCTAGACCATTCTGGTTAAGCGTTTGGAGCAGCAGAATTGCGAAAAATTTTTTGCCTTCTCAACCATTTCTTGGCTCCAAACTCCCATATCTCGCGAACGGATTGACCAAACCCAAAAATTCCTGTTGCTTGTGAAAGTAGAAACTCTCCCGATTACAACGGTATGTGTATTTTTTCCCTAGGCCATTCTGGTTAAGTGTTTGGATCAGCAGAATTGCGAAAAATTTTATGCCTTCTCAACGATTTCTTGGCTTCAAACTCCCATATCTCGCGAACGGATTGACCAAACCCAAAAATTCCTGTTGCTTGTGAAAGCAGAAACTCTCCCGATTTCAACGGTATGTGTATTTTTTCCCTACCCCATTCTGGTTAAGCGTTTGGAGCAGCAGAATTGCGAAAAATTTGTTGCCTTCTCAACCATTTCTTGGCTTCAAACTCCCATATCTCGCGAACGGATTGACCTAACCCAAAAATTCCTATTGCATCTGAAAGTAGAAACTCGCCCGGTTACAACGGTATGTGTATTTTTCCCCTAGGCCATTCTGGTTAAGCGTTTGGAGCAGCAGAATTGCGAAAAATTTGTTGTCTTCTCAACCATTTCTTAGATTCAAAGTCCCATATCTCGCGAACGGATTGACCAAACCCAAAATTCCTGCTGCGTCTGAAAGTAGAAACTCGCCCGATTACAACGGTGTGTGTATTTTTCCCCTAGGCCGTTCTGGTTAAGCGATTGGAGCAGCAGAAGTGCGAAAAATTTGTTGTCTTGTCAACCATATCTTAGCTTCAAAGTCCCATATCTCGCGAACGGATTGACCAGACCCAAAAATTCCTATTGTAACTGAAAGTAGAAACTCGCCCGATTACAACGGTATGTGTATTTTTTCCCTAGGCCATTCTGGTTAAGCGTTTGAAACAGCAGAATTGCGAAAAATTTTTTGCCTTCTCAACCATTTCTTGGCTTCAAACTCCCATATCTCGCGAACGGATTGACCTAACCCAAAAATTCCTATTGCATCTGAAAGTAGAACCTCGCCCGATTACAACGGTATGTGTATTTTTTCCCTAGACCATTCTGGTTAAGCGTTTGGAGCAGCAGAATTGCGATAAATTTTTTGCTCCTCAACCATTTCTTGGTTTCAAACTCCCATATCTCGCGAACGGATTGACCTAAACCAAAAATTCCTATTAGATCTGAAAGTAGACACTCGCCCGACTACAGCGGTATGTGTATTTTTTCCCTAGGCCAATCTGGTTAAGCGTTTGGATCAGCAGAATTGCGAAAAATTTTATGCCTTCTCAACCATTTCTTGGCTTCAAACTCCCATATCTCGCGAAAGGATTGACCAAACCCAAAAATTCCTGTTGCTTGTGAAAGTAGAAACTCTCCCGATTACAACGGTATGTGTATTTTTTCCCTACCTAATTCTGGTTAAGCGTTTGGAGCAGCAGAATTGCGAAAAATTTGTTGTCTTCTCAACCATTTCTTAGCTTCAAAGTCCCATATCTCGCGAACGGATTGACCAAACCCAAAAATTCCTGCTGCGTCTGAAAGTAGAAACTCGCCCGATTACAACGGTATGTGTATTTTTTCCCTGGGCCATTCTGGTTAAGCGTTTGGAGCAGCAGAATTGCGAAAAATTTTTTGCCTTCTCAACCATTTCTTGGCTTCAAAGTCCCATATCTCGCGAACGGATTGACCAAACCCAAAATTCCTATTGCATCTGAAAGTAGAAACTCGCCCGATTACAACGGTATGTGTATTTTTTCCCTAGACCATTCTGGTTAAGCGTTTGGAGCAGCAGAATTGCGAAAAATTTTTTGCCTTCTCAACCATTTCTTGGCTTCAAAGTCCCATATCTCGCGAACGGATTGACCAAACCCAAAAATTCCTGCTGCGTCTGAAAGTAGAAACTCGCCCGATTACAACGGTATGTGTATTTTTTCCCTAGGCCATCCTGGTTAAGCGATTGGAGCAGCAGAAGTGCGAAAAATTTGTTGTCATGTCAACCATTTCTTAGCTTCAAACTCCCATATCTCGCGAACGGATTGACCTAACCCAAAAATTCCTATTGCATCTGAAAGTAGAAACTCGCCCGATTACGACGGTATGTGTATTTTTTCCCTGGGCCATTCTGTTTAAGCGTTTGGAGCAGCAGAATTGCGAAAAATTTGTTGCCTTCTCAACCATTTCTTGGCTTCAAACTCCCATATCTCGCGAACGGATTGACCTAACCCAAAAATTCCTATTGCATCTGAAAGTAGAATCTCGCCCGGTTACAACGGTATGTGTATTTTTCCCCTAGGCCATCCTGGTTAAGCGATTGGAGCAGCAGAAGTGCGAAAAATTTGTTGTCATGTCAACCATTTCTTAGCTTCAAAGTCCCATATCTCGCGAACGGATTGACCAGACCCAAAAATTCCTATTGTAACTGAAAGTAGAAACTCGCCCGATTACAACGGTATGTGTATTTTTTCCCTAGGCCATTCTGGTTAAGCGTTTGAAGCAGCAGAATTGCGAAAAATTTTTTGCCTTCTCAACCATTTCTTGGCTTCAAACTCCCATATCTCGCGAACGGATTGACCTAACCCAAAAATTCCTATTGCATCTGAAAGTAGAACCTCGCCCGATTACAACGGTATGTGTATTTTTTCCCTAGACCATTCTGGTTAAGCGTTTGGAGCAGCAGAATTGCGATAAATTTTTTGCTCCTCAACCATTTCTTGGTTTCAAACTCCCATATCTCGCGAACGGATTGACCTAAACCAAAAATTCCTATTAGATCTGAAAGTAGACACTCGCCCGACTACAGCGGTATGTGTATTTTTTCCCTAGGCCAATCTGGTTAAGCGTTTGGATCAGCAGAATTGCGAAAAATTTTATGCCTTCTCAACCATTTCTTGGCTTCAAACTCCCATATCTCGCGAAAGGATTGACCAAACCCAAAAATTCCTGTTGCTTGTGAAAGTAGAAACTCTCCCGATTACAACGGTATGTGTATTTTTTCCCTACCTAATTCTGGTTAAGCGTTTGGAGCAGCAGAATTGCGAAAAATTTGTTGTCTTCTCAACCATTTCTTAGCTTCAAAGTCCCATATCTCGCGAACGGATTGACCAAACCCAAAAATTCCTGCTGCGTCTGAAAGTAGAAACTCGCCCGATTACAACGGTATGTGTATTTTTTCCCTGGGCCATTCTGGTTAAGCGTTTGGAGCAGCAGAATTGCGAAAAATTTTTTGCCTTCTCAACCATTTCTTGGCTTCAAAGTCCCATATCTCGCGAACGGATTGACCAAACCCAAAATTCCTATTGCATCTGAAAGTAGAAACTCGCCCGATTACAACGGTATGTGTATTTTTTCCCTAGACCATTCTGGTTAAGCGTTTGGAGCAGCAGAATTGCGAAAAATTTTTTGCCTTCTCAACCATTTCTTGGCTTCAAAGTCCCATATCTCGCGAACGGATTGACCAAACCCAAAAATTCCTGCTGCGTCTGAAAGTAGAAACTCGCCCGATTACAACGGTATGTGTATTTTTTCCCTAGGCCATCCTGGTTAAGCGATTGGAGCAGCAGAAGTGCGAAAAATTTGTTGTCATGTCAACCATTTCTTAGCTTCAAACTCCCATATCTCGCGAACGGATTGACCTAACCCAAAAATTCCTATTGCATCTGAAAGTAGAAACTCGCCCGATTACGACGGTATGTGTATTTTTTCCCTGGGCCATTCTGTTTAAGCGTTTGGAGCAGCAGAATTGCGAAAAATTTGTTGCCTTCTCAACCATTTCTTGGCTTCAAACTCCCATATCTCGCGAACGGATTGACCTAACCCAAAAATTCCTATTGCATCTGAAAGTAGAATCTCGCCCGGTTACAACGGTATGTGTATTTTTCCCCTAGGCCATCCTGGTTAAGCGATTGGAGCAGCAGAAGTGCGAAAAATTTGTTGTCATGTCAACCATTTCTTAGCTTCAAAGTCCCATATCTCGCGAACGGATTGACCAGACCCAAAAATTCCTATTGTAACTGAAAGTAGAAACTCGCCCGATTACAACGGTATGTGTATTTTTTCCCTAGGCCATTCTGGTTAAGCGTTTGAAGCAGCAGAATTGCGAAAAATTTTTTGCCTTCTCAACCATTTCTTGGCTTCAAACTCCCATACCTCGCGAACGGATTGACCTAACCCAAAAATTCCTATGGCATCTGAAAGTAGAACCTCGCCCGATTACAACGATATGTGTATTTTTTCCCTAGGCCATTCTGGATAAGCGTTTGGAGCAGCAGAATTGTGAACAATTTTTTGCCTTCTCTACCATTTCTTGGCTTCAAACTCCCATATCTCGCGAACGGATTGACCTAACCCAAAAATTCCTATTGCATCTGAAAGTAGAAACTCGCCCGATTACAACGGTATGTGTATTTTTTCCCTAGACCATTCTGGTTAAGCGTTTGGAGCAGCAGAATTGCGATAAATTTTTTGCTCCTCAACCATTTCTTGGCTTCAAACTCCCATATCTCGCGAACGGATTGACCAAACCCAAAATTCCTGCTGCGTCTGAAAGTAGAAACTCGCCCGATTACAACGGTATGCGTATTTTTGCCCTAGGGCATTCTGGTTAAGCGATTGGAGCAGCAGAAGTGCGAAAAATTTGTTGTCTTCACAACCATTTCTTAGCTTCAAAGTCCCATATCTCGCGAACGGATTGACCAAACCCAAAATTCCTATTGCATCTGAAAGTAGAAACTCGCCCGATTACAACGGTATGTGTATTTTTTCCCTAGACCATTCTGGTTAAGCGTTTGGAGCAGCAGAATTGCGAAAAATTTTTTGCCTTCTCAACCATTTCTTGGCTTCAAAGTCCCATATCTCGCGAACGGATTGACCAAACCCAAAAATTCCTGCTGCGTCTGAAAGTAGAAACGCGCCCAATTACAAAGGTATGTGAATTTTTTCCCTAGCCCATTCTGGTTAAGCGTTTGGAGCAGCAGAATTGCGATAAATTTTTTGCTCCTCAACCATTTCTTGGCTTCAAACTCCCATATCTCGCGAACGGATTGACCAAACCCAAAAATTCCTGCTGCGTCTGAAAGTAGAAACTCGCCCGATTACAACGGTATTTGTATTTTTTCCCTGGGCCATTCTGGTTAAGCGTTTGGAGCAGCAGAATTGCGAAAAATTTTTTCCCTTCTCAACCATTTCTTGGCTTCGAACTCCCATATCTCGCGAACGGATTGACCAAACCCAAAATTCCTGCTGCGTCTGAATGTAGAAACTCGCCCGATTACAACGGTATGCGTATTTTTCCCCTAGGGCATTCTGGTTAGGCGATTAGAGCAGCAGAAGTGCGAAAAATTTGTTGTCTTCACAACCATTTCTTAGCTTCAAAGTCCCATATCTCGCGAACGGATTGACCAAACCTAAAATTCCTATTGCATCTGAAAGTAGAAACTCGCCCGATTACAACGGTATGTGTATTTTTTCCCTAGACCATTCTGGTTAAGCGTTTGGAGCAGCAGAATTGCGAAAAATTTGTTGCCGTCTCAACCATTTCTTGTCTTCAAACTCCCATATCTTGCGAACGGATTGACAAAACCCAAAATTCCTATTGCATCTGAATGTAGAAACTCGCCCGATTACAACGGTATGCGTATTTTTCCCCTAGGGCATTCTGGTTAAGCGATTAGAGCAGCAGAAGTGCGAAAAATTTTTTGCCTTCTCAACCATTTCTTGGCTTCAAACTCCCATATCTCGCGAACGGATTGACCAAACCCAAAATTCCTGCTGCGTCTGAAAGTAGAAACTCGCCCGATTACAACGGTATTTGTATTTTTTCCCTGGGCCATTCTGGTTAAGCGTTTGGAGCAGCAGAATTGCGAAAAATTTTTTGCCCTCTCAACCATTTCTTGGCTTCAAACTCCCATATCTCGCGAACGGATTGACCAAACCCAAAATTCCTTCTGCGTCTGAATGTAGAAACTCGCCCGATTACAACGGTATGCGTATTTTTCCCCTAGGGCATTCTGGTTAAGCGATTAGAGCAGCAGAAGTGCGAAAAATTTGTTGTCTTCTCAACCATTTCTTAGCTTCAAAGTCCCATATCTCGCGAACGGATTGACCAAACCCAAAAATTCCTGCTGCGTCTGAAAGTAGATACTCGCCCGATTACAACGGTATGTGTATTTTTTCCCTGGGCCATTCTGGTTAAGCGTTCGGAGCAGCAGAATTGCGAAAAATTTTTTGCCGTCTCAACCATTTCTTGCCTTCAAACTCCCATATCTTGCGAACGGATTGACCAAACCCAAAATTCCTATTGCATCTGAAAGTAGAAACTCGCCCGATTACAACGGTATGTGTATTTTTTCCCTAGACCATTCTGGTTAAGCGTTTGGAGCAGCAGAATTGCGAAAAATTTTTTGCCTTCTCAACCATTTCTTGGCTTCAAACTCCCATATCTCGCGAACGGATTGACCAAACCCAAAAATTCCTGCTGCGTCTGAAAGTAGAAACTCGCCCGATTACAACGGTATGTGTATTTTTTCCCTAGGCCATCCTGGTTAAGCGATTGGAGCAGCAGAAGTGCGAAAAATTTGTTGTCATGTCAACCATTTCTTAGCTTCAAACTCCCATATCTCGCGAACGGATTGACCTAACCCAAAAATTCCTGCTGCGTCTGAAAGTAGAAACTCGCCCGATTACAACGGTATGTGTATTTTTTCCCTAGGCCATCCTGGTTAAGCGATTGGAGCAGCAGAAGTGCGAAAAATTTGTTGTCATGTCAACCATTTCTTAGCTTCAAACTCCCATATCTCGCGAACGGATTGACCTAACCCAAAAATTCCTATTACATCTGAAAGTAGAAACTCGCCCGATTACGACGGTATGTGTATTTTTTCCCTGGGCCATTCTGTTTAAGCGTTTGGAGCAGCAGAATTGCGAAAAATTTGTTGCCTTCTCAACCATTTCTTGGCTTCAAACTCCCATATCTCGCGAACGGATTGACCTAACCCAAAAATTCCTATTGCATCTGAAAGTAGAATCTCGCCCGGTTACAACGGTATGTGTATTTTTGTCCTAGGCCATCCTGGTTAAGCGATTGGAGCAGCAGAAGTGCGAAAAATTTGTTGTCATGTCAACCATTTCTTAGCTTCAAAGTCCCATATCTCGCGAACGGATTGACCAGACCCAAAAATTCCTATTGTAACTGAAAGTAGAAACTCGCCCGATTACAACGGTATGTGTATTTTTTCCCTAGGCCATTCTGGTTAAGCGTTTGAAGCAGCAGAATTGCGAAAAATTTTTTGCCTTCTCAACCATTTCTTGGCTTCAAACTCCCATATCTCGCGAACGGATTGACCTAACCCAAAAATTCCTATTGCATCTGAAAGTAGAACCTCGCCCGATTACAACGGTATGTGCATTTTTTCCCTAGGCCATTCTGGATAAGCGTTTGGAGCAGCAGAATTGTGAACAATTTTTTGCCTTCTCTACCATTTCTTGGCTTCAAACTCCCATATCTCGCGAACGGATTGACCTAACCCAAAAATTCCTATTGCATCTGAAAGTAGAAACTCGCCCGATTACAACGGTATGTGTATTTTCTCCCTAGACCATTCTGGTTAAGCGTTTGGAGCAGCAGAATTGCGATAAATTTTTTGCTCCTCAACCATTTCTTGGCTTCAAACTCCCATATCTCGCGAACGGATTGACCTAACCCAAAAATTCCTATTAGATCTGAAAGTAGACACTCGCCCGACTACAAAGGTATGTGTATTTTTTCCCTAGGCCATTCTGGTTAAGCGTTTGGATCAGCAGAATTGCGAAAAATTTTATGCCTTCTCAACCATTTCTTGGCCTCAAACTCCCATATCTCGCGAACGGATTGACCAAACCCAAAAATTCCTGTTGCTTGTGAAAGTAGAAACTCTCCCGATTACAACGGTATGTGTATTTTTTCCCTACCCAATTCTGGTTAAGCGTTTGGAGCAGCAGAATTGCGAAAAATTTGTTGTCTCCTCAACCATTTCTTAGCTTCAAAGTCCCATATCTCGCGAACGGATTGACCAAACCCCAAAATTCCTGCTGCGTCTGAAAGTAGAAACTCGCCCGATTACAACGGTATTTGTATTTTTTCCCTGGGCCATTCCGGCTAAGCGTTTGGAGCAGCAGAATTGCGAAAAATTTTTTGCCTTCTCAACCATTTCTTGGCTTCAAACTCCCATATCTCGCGAACGGATTGACCAAACCCAAAATTCCTGCTGCGTCTGAAAGTAGAAACTCGCCCGATAACAACGGTATGCGTATTTTTCCCCTAGGGCATTCTGGTTAAGCGATTGGAGCAGCAGAATTGCGAAAAATTTTTTGCCTCCTCAACCATTTCTTGGCTTCAAACTCCCATATCTCGCGAACGGATTGACCTAACCCAAAAATTCCTATTGCATCTGAAAGTAGACACTCGCCCGACTACAGCGGTATGTGTATTTTTTCCCTAGACCATTCTGTTTAAGCGTTTGGAGCAGCAGAATTGCGAAAAATTTTTTGCCTTCTCAACCATTTCTTGGCTTCAAACTCCCATACCTCGCGAACGGATTGACCTAACCCAAAAATTCCTATTGCATCTGAAAGTAGAACCTCGCCCGATTACAACGGTATGTGTATTTTTTCCCTAGCCCATTCTGGTTAAGCGTTTGGAGCAGCAGAATTGCGAAAAATTTGTTGCCTCCTCAACCATTTCTTGGCTTCAAACTCCCATATCTCGCGAACGGATTGACCTAACCCAAAAATTCCTATTGCATCTGAAAGTAGACACTCGCCCGACTACAGCGGTATGCGTATTTTTTCCCTAGGCCATTCTGTTTAAGCGTTTGGAGCAGCAGAATTGCGAAAAATTTTTTGCCTTCTCAACCTTTTCTTGGCTTCAAACTCCCATATCTCGCGAACGGATTGACCTAACCCAAAAATTCCTATTGCATCTGAAAGTAGAAACTCGCCCGGTTGCAACGGTATGTGTATTTTTCCCCTAGGCCATTCTGTTTAAGCGTTTGGAGCAGCAGAATTGCGAAAAATTTTTTGCCTTCTCAACCATTTCCTGGCTTCAAACTCCCATATCTCGCGAACGGATTGACCTAACCCAAAAATTCCTATTGCATCTGAAAGTAGAAACTCGTCCGATTACAAGGGTGTGCGTATTTTTTCCCTAGGCCATTCTGGTTAAGCGTTTGGAGCAGCAGAATTGCGAAAAATTTGTTGTCTTCTCAACCATTTCTTAGCTTCAAACTCCCATATCTCGCGAACGGATTGACCTAACCCAAAAATTCCTATTGCATCTGAAAGTAGAACCTCGCCCGATTACAACGGTATGTGTACTTTTTCCCTAGCCCATTCTGGTTAAGCGTTTGGAGCAGCAGAATTGTGAACAATTTTTTGCCTTCTCTACCATTTCTTGGCTTCAAACTCCCATATCTCGCGAACGGACTGACCTAACCCAAAAATTCCTATTGCATCTGAAAGTAAAAACTCGCCCGATTACAACGGTATGTGTATTTTTTCCCTAGAACATACTGGTTAAGCGTTTGGAGCAGCAGAATTGCGAAAAATTTTTTGCCTCCTCAACCATTTCTTGGCTTCAAACTCCCATATCTCGCGAACGGATTGACCTAACCCAAAAATTCCTATTCCATCTGAAAGTAGAAACTCGCCCGATTACAACGGTATGTGTATTTTTTCCCTAGCCCATTCTGGTTAAGCGTTTGGAGCAGCAGAATCGCGAAAAATTTGTTGTCTTCTCAACCATTTCTTAGATTCAAAGTCCCATATCTCGCGAACGGATTGACCTATCCCAAAAATTCCTATTGCATCTGAAAGTAGAAACTCGCCCGGTTACAACGGTATGTGTATTTTCCCCCTAGGCCATCCTGGTTAAGCGATTGGAGCAGCAGAAGTGCGAAAAATTTGTTGTCTTCTCAACCATTTCTTAGATTCAAAGTCCCATATCTCGCGAACGGATAGACCAAACCCAAAAATTCCTTCTGCGTCTGAAAGTAGAAACTCGCCCGATTACAAGGGTGTGCGTAGTTTTTCCCTAGGCCATTCTGGTTAAGCGTTTGGAGCAGCAGAATTGCGAAAAATTTTTTGCCTTCTCAACCATTTCTTGGCTTCAAACTCCCATACCTCGCGAACGGATTGACCAAACCCAAAATTCCTGCTGCGTCTGAAAGTAGAAACTCGCCCGATAACAACGGTATGCGTATTTTTCCCCTAGGGCTTTCTGGTTAAGCGATTGGAGCAGCAGAATTGCGAAAAATTTTTTGCCTCCTCAACCATTTCTTGGCTTCAAACTCCCATATCTCGCGAACGGATTGACCTAACCCAAAAATTCCTATTGCATCTGAAAGTAGACACTCGCCCGACTACAGCGGTATGTGTATTTTTTCCCTAGACCATTCTGTTTAAGCGTTTGGAGCAGCAGAATTGCGAAAAATTTTTTGCCTTCTCAACCATTTCTTGGCTTCAAACTCCCATACCTCGCGAACGGATTGACCTAACCCAAAAATTCCTATTGCATCTGAAAGTAGAACCTCGCCCGATTACAACGGTATGTGTATTTTTTCCCTAGCCCATTCTGGTTAAGCGTTTGGAGCAGCAGAATTGCGAAAAATTTGTTGCCTCCTCAACCATTTCTTGGCTTCAAACTCCCATATCTCGCGAACGGATTGACCTAACCCAAAAATTCCTATTGCATCTGAAAGTAGACACTCGCCCGACTACAGCGGTATGTGTATTTTTTCCCTAGGCCATTCTGTTTAAGCGTTTGGAGCAGCAGAATTGCGAAAAATTTTTTGCCTTCTCAACCTTTTCTTGGCTTCAAACTCCCATATCTCGCGAACGGATTGACCTAACCCAAAAATTCCTATTGCATCTGAAAGTAGAAACTCGCCCGGTTGCAACGGTATGTGTATTTTTCCCCTAGGCCATTCTGTTTAAGCGTTTGGAGCAGCAGAATTGCGAAAAATTTTTTGCCTTCTCAACCATTTCCTGGCTTCAAACTCCCATATCTCGCGAACGGATTGACCTAACCCAAAAATTCCTATTGCATCTGAAAGTAGAAACTCGTCCGATTACAAGGGTGTGCGTATTTTTTCCCTAGGCCATTCTGGTTAAGCGTTTGGAGCAGCAGAATTGCGAAAAATTTGTTGTCTTCTCAACCATTTCTTAGCTTCAAACTCCCATATCTCGCGAACGGATTGACCTAACCCAAAAATTCCTATTGCATCTGAAAGTAGAACCTCGCCCGATTACAACGGTATGTGTACTTTTTCCCTAGCCCATTCTGGTTAAGCGTTTGGAGCAGCAGAATTGTGAACAATTTTTTGCCTTCTCTACCATTTCTTGGCTTCAAACTCCCATATCTCGCGAACGGACTGACCTAACCCAAAAATTCCTATTGCATCTGAAAGTAAAAACTCGCCCGATTACAACGGTATGTGTATTTTTTCCCTAGAACATACTGGTTAAGCGTTTGGAGCAGCAGAATTGCGAAAAATTTTTTGCCTCCTCAACCATTTCTTGGCTTCAAACTCCCATATCTCGCGAACGGATTGACCTAACCCAAAAATTCCTATTACATCTGAAAGTAGAAACTCGCCCGATTACAACGGTATGTGTATTTTTTCCCTAGCCCATTCTGGTTAAGCGTTTGGAGCAGCAGAATCGCGAAAAATTTGTTGTCTTCTCAACCATTTCTTAGATTCAAAGTCCCATATCTCGCGAACGGATTGACCTATCCCAAAAATTCCTATTGCATCTGAAAGTAGAACCTCGCCCGGTTACAACGGTATGTGTATTTTCCCCCTAGGCCATCCTGGTTAAGCGATTGGAGCAGCAGAAGTGCGAAAAATTTGTTGTCTTCTCAACCATTTCTTAGATTCAAAGTCCCATATCTCGCGAACGGATAGACCAAACCCAAAAATTCCTTCTGCGTCTGAAAGTAGAAACTCGCCCGATTACAAGGGTGTGCGTAGTTTTTCCCTAGGCCATTCTGGTTAAGCGTTTGGAGCAGCAGAATAGCGAAAAATTTGTTGTCTTCTCAGCCATTTCTTAGATTCAAACTCCCATATCTCGCGAACGGATTGACCTATCCCAAAAATTCCTATTGCATCTGAAAGTAGAAACTCGCCCGATTACGACGGTATGTGTATTTTTTCCCTAGGCCATTCTGTTTAAGCGTTTGGAGCAGCAGAATTGCGAAAAATTTTTTGCCTTCTCAACCATTTCTTGGCTTCAAACTCCCATATCTCGCGAACGGATTGACCAGACCCAAAAATTCCTATTGTAACTGAAAGTAGAAACTCGCCCGATTACAACTGTATGTGTATTTTTTCCCTAGGCCATTCTGGTTAAGCGTTTGAAGCAGCACAATTGCGAAAAATTTTTTGCCTTCTCAACCATTTCTTGGCTTCAAACTCCCATACCTCGCGAACGGATTGACCTAACCCAAAAATTCCTATTGCATCTGAAAGTAGAACCTCGCCCGATTACAACGGTATGTGTATTTTTTCCGTAGCCCATTCTGGTTAAGCGTTTGGAGCAGCAGAATTGCGAAAAATTTGTTGCCTCCTCAACCATTTCTTGGCTTCAAACTCCCATATCTCGCGAACGGATTGACCTATCCCAAAAATTCCTATTGCATCTGAAAGTAGACACTCGCCCGACTACAGCGGTATGTGTATTTTTTCCCTAGGCCATTCTGTTTAAGCGTTTGGAGCAGCAGAATTGCGAAAAATTTTTTGCCTTCTCAACCATTTCTTGGCTTCAAACTCCCATATCTCGCGAACGGATTGACCTAACCCAAAAATTCCTATTGCATCTGAAAGTAGAAACTCGCCCGGTTGCAACGGTATGTGTATTTTTCCCCTAGGCCATTCTGTTTAAGCGTTTGGAGCAGCAGAATTGCGAAAAATTTTTTGCCTTCTCAACCATTTCCTGGCTTCAAACTCCCATATCTCGCGAACGGATTGACCTAACCCAAAAATTCCTATTGCATCTGAAAGTAGAAACTCGTCCGATTACAAGGGTGTGCGTATTTTTTCCCTAGGCCATTCTGGTTAAGCGTTTGGAGCAGCAGAATTGCGAAAAATTTGTTGTCTTCTCAACCATTTCTTAGCTTCAAACTCCCATATCTCGCGAACGGATTGACCTAACCCAAAAATTCCTATTGCATCTGAAAGTAGAAACTCGCCCGATTACGACGGTATGTGTATTTTTTCCTTTGGCCATTCTGTTTAAGCGTTTGGAGCAGCAGAAAAGCGAAAAATTTTTTGCCTTCTCAACCATTTCTTGGCTTCAAACTCCCATATCTCGCGAACGGATTGACCTAACCCAAAAATTCCTACTGCATCTGAAAGTAGAAACTCGCCCGGTTGCAACGGTATTTGTATTTTTCCGCTAGGCCATCCTGGTTAAGCGATTGGAGCAGCAGAAGTGCGAAAAATTTGTTGTCTTGTCAACCATTTCTTAGATTCAAAGTCCCATATCTCGCGAACGGATTGACCAGACCCAAAAATTCCTATTGTAACTGAAAGTAGAAACTCGCCCGATTACAACGGTATGTGTATTTTTTCCCTAGGCCATTCTGGTTAAGCGTTTGAAGCAGCAGAATTGCGAAAAATTTTTTGCCTTCTCAACCATTTCTTGGCTTCAAACTCCCATATCTCGCGAACGGATTGACCTAACCCAAAAATTCCTATTGCATCTGAAAGTAGAAACTCGCCCGATTACAACGGTATGTGAATTTTTTCCCTAGCCCATTCTGGTTAAGCGTTTGGAGCAGCAGAATTGCGAAAAATTTGTTGTCTTCTCAACCATTTCTTAGATTCAAAGTCCCATATCTCGCGAACCGATTGACCAAACCCAAAAATTCCTTTTGCGTCTGAAAGTAGAAACTCGTCCGATTACAAGGGTGTGCGTATTTTCTTCCTAGGCCATTCTGGTTAAGCGTTTGGAGCAGCAGAATTGCGAAAAATTTGTTGTCTTCTCAACCATTTCTTAGCTTCAAACTCCCATATCTCGCGAACGGATTGACCTAACCCAAAAATTCCTATTGCATCTGAAAGTAGAAACTCGCCCGATTACGACGGTATGTGTATTTTTTCCCTAGGCCATTCTGTTTAAGCGTTTGGAGCAGCAGAATTGCGAAAAATTGTTTGCCTTCTCAACCATTTCTTGGCTTCAAACTCCCATATCTCGCGAACGGATTGACCTAACCCAAAAATTCCTATTGCATCTGAAAGTAGAAACTCGCCCGGTTGCAACGGTATGTGTATTTTTCCCCTAGGGTATCCTGGTTAAGCGATTGGAGCAGCAGAATTGCGAAAAATTTGTTGTCTTGTCAACCATTTCTTAGCTTCAAAGTCCCATATCTCGCGAACGGATTGAGCAGACCGAAAAATTCCTATTGTAACTGAAAGTAGAAACTCGCCCGATTACAACGGTATGTGTATTTTTTCCCTAGGCCATTCTGGTTAAGCGTTTGAAGCAGCAGAATTGCGAAAAATTTTTTGCCTTCTCAACCATTTCTTGGCTTCAAACTCCCATATCTCGCGAACGGATTGACCTAACCCAAAAATTCCTATTGCATCTGAAAGTAGAACCTCGCCCGATTACAACGGTATGTGTATTTTTTCCCTAGCCCATTCTGGTTAAGCGTTTGGAGCAGCAGAATTGTGAACAATTTTTTGCCTTCTCTACCATTTCTTGGCTTCAAACTCCCATATCTCGCGAACGGATTGACCTAACCCAAAAATTCGTATTGCATCTGAAAGTAGAAACTCGCCCGATTACAACGGTATGTGTATTTTTTCCCTAGACCATTCTGGTTAAGCGTTTGGAGCAGCAGAATTGCGAAAAATTTTTTGCCTCCTCAACCATTTCTTGCCTTCAAACTCCCATATCTCGCGAACGGATTGACCTAACCCAAAAATTCCTATTGCATCTGAAAGTAGAAACTCGCCCGATTACAACGGTATGTGTATTTTTTTCCTAGCCCATTCTGGTTAAGCGTTTGGAGCAGCAGAATCGCGAAAAATTTGTTGTCTTCTCAACCATTTCTTAGATTCAAAGTCCCATATCTCGCGAACGGATTGACCAAACCAAAAAATTCCTTCTGCGTCTGAAAGTAGAAACTCGCCCGATTACAAGGGTGTGCGTATTTTTTCCCTAGGCCATTCTGGTTAAGCGTTTGGAGCAGCAGAATTGCGAAAAATTTGTTGTCTTCTCAACCATTTCTTAGCTTCAAACTCCCATATCTCGCGAACGGATTGACCTAACCCAAAAATTCCTATTGCATCTGAAAGTAGAAACTCGCCCGATTACGACGGTATGTGTATTTTTTCCCTAGGCCATTCTGTTTAAGCGTTTGGAGCATCAGAATTGCGAAAAATTTTTTGCCTTCTCAACCATTTCTTGGCTTCAAACTCCCATATCTCGCGAACGGATTGACCTAACCCAAAAATTCCTATTGCATCTGAAAGTAGAAGCTCGCCCGGTTACAACGGTACGTGTATTTTTCCCCTAGGCCATTCTGGTTAAGCGATTGGAGCAGCAGAAGTGCGAAAAATTTGTTGTCTTGTCAACCATTTCTTAGCTTCAAAGTCCCATATCTCGCGAACGGATTGTCTTAACCCAAAAATTCCTGTTGCGTCTGAAAGTAGAAACTCGCCCAATTACAACGGTATGTGAATTTTTTCCCTAGCCCATTCTGGTTAAGCGTTTGGAGCAGCAGAATTGCGAAAAATTTGTTGTCTTCTCAACCATTTCTTAGATTCAAAGTCCCATATCTCGCGAACGGATTGACCAAACCCAAAAATTCCTTCTGCGTCTGAAAGTAGAAACTCGTCCGATTACAAGGGTGTGCGTATTTTTTCCCTAGGCCATTCTGGTTAAGCGATTGGAGCAGCAGAATTGCGAAAAATTTGTTGTCTTCTCAACCATTTCTTAGCTTCAAACTCCCATATCTCGCGAACGGATTGACCTAACCCAAAAATTCCTATTGCATCTGAAAGTAGAAACTCGCCCGATTACAACGGTATGTGTATTTTTTTCCTAGCCCATTCTGGTTAAGCGTTTGGAGCAGCAGAATCGCGAAAAATTTGTTGTCTTCTCAACCATTTCTTAGATTCAAAGTCCCATATCTCGCGAACGGATTGACCAAACCAAAAAATTCCTTCTGCGTCTGAAAGTAGAAACTCGCCCGATTACAAGGGTGTGCGTATTTATTCCCTAGGCCATTCTGGTTAAGCGTTTGGAGCAGCAGAATTGCGAAAAATTTGTTGTCTTCTCAACCATTTCTTAGCTTCAAACTCCCATATCTCGCGAACGGATTGACCTAACCCAAAAATTCCTATTGCATCTGAAAGTAGAAACTCGCCCGATTACGACGGTATGTGTATTTTTTCCCCAGGCCATTCTGTTTAAGCGTTTGGAGCGGCAGAATTGCGAAAAATTTTTTGCCTTCTCGACCATTTCTTGGCTTCAAACTCCCATATCTCGCGAACGGATTGACCTAACCCAAAAATTCCTATTGCATCTGAAAGTAGAAACTCGCCCGGTTACAACGGTACGTGTATTTTTCCCCTAGGCCATTCTGGTTAAGCGATTGGAGCAGCAGAAGTGCGAAAAATTTGTTGTCTTGTCAACCATTTCTTAGCTTCAAAGTCCCATATCTCGCGAACGGATTGTCTTAACCCAAAAATTCCTGTTGCGTCTGAAAGTAGAAACTCGCCCAATTACAACGGTATGTGAATTTTTTCCCTAGCCCATTCTGGTTAAGCGTTTGGAGCAGCAGAATTGCGAAAAATTTGTTGTCTTCTAAACCATTTCTTAGATTCAAAGTCCCATATCTCGCGAACGGATTCACCAAACCCAAAAATTCCTTCTGCGTCTGAAAGTAGAAACTCGTCCGATTACAAGGGTGTGCGTATTTTTTCCCTAGACCATTCTGGTTAAGCGATTGGAGCAGCAGAATTGCGAAAAATTTGTTGTCTTCTCAACCATTTCTTAGCTTCAAACTCCCATATCTCGCGAACGGATTGACCTAACCCAAAAATTCCTATTGCATCTGAAAGTAGAAACTCGCCCGATTACGACGGTATGTGTATTTTCCCCCTAGGCCATCCTGGTTAAGCGATTGGAGCAGCAGAAGTGCGAAAAATTTGTTGTCTTGTCAACCATTTCTTAGCTTCAAAGTCCCATATCTCGCGAACGGATTGACCAGACCCAAAAATTCCTATTGTAACTGAAAGTAGAAACTCGCCCGATTACAACGGTATGTGTATTTTTTCCCTAGGCCATTCTGGTTAAGCGTTTGAAGCAGCAGAATTGCGAAAAATTTTTTGCCTTCTCAACCATTTCTTGGCTTCAAACTCCCATATCTCGCGAACGGATTGACCTAACCCAAAAATTCCTATTGCATCTGAAAGTAGAACCTCGCCCGATTACAACGGTGTGTGTATTTTTTCCCTAGCCCATTCTGGTTAAGCGTTTGGAGCAGCAGAATTGTGAACAATTTTTTGCCTTCTCTACCATTTCGTGGATTCAAACTCCCATATCTCGCGAACGGATTGACCTAACCCAAAAATTCCTATTGCATCTGAAAGTAGAAACTCGCCCGATTACAATGGTATGTGTATTTTTTCCCTAGGCCATTCTGGTTAAGCGTTTGAAGCAGCAGAATTGCGAAAAATTTTTTGCCTTCTCAACCATTTCTTGGCTTCAAACTCCCATATCTCGCGAACGGATTGACCTAACCCAAAAATTCCTATTGCATCTGAAAGTAGAACCTCGCCCGATTACAACGGTATGTGTATTTTTTCCCTAGCCCATTCTGGTTAAGCGTTTGGAGCAGCAGAATTGTGAACAATTTTTTGCCTTCTCTACCATTTCTTGGCTTCAAACTCCCATATCTCGCGAACGGATTGACCGAACCCAAAAATTCCTATTGCATCTGAAAGTAGAAACTCGCCCGATTACAACGGTATGTGTATTTTTTCCCTAGACCATTCTGGTTAAGTGTTTGGAGCAGCAGAATTGCGAAAAATTTTTTGCCTCCTCAACCATTTCTTGGCTTCAAACTCCCATATCTCGCGAACGGATTGACCTAACCCAAAAATTCCTATTGCATCTGAAAGTAGAAACTCGCCCGATTACGACGGTATGTGTATTTTTTCCCTAGGCCATTCTGGTTAAGCGTTTGGATCAGCAGAAGTGCGAAAAATTTGTTGTCTTGTCAACCATTTCTTAGCTTCAAAGTCCCATATCTCGCGAACGGATTGTGCTAACCCAAAAATTCCTGTTGCGTCTGAAAGTAGAAACTCGCCCAATTACAACGGTATGTGAATTTTTTCCCTAGCCCATTCTGGTTAAGAGTTTGGAGCAGCAGAATTGCGAAAAATTTGTTGTCTTCTCAACCATTTCTTAGATTCAAAGTCCCATATCTCGCGAACGGATTGACCAAACCCAAAAATTCCTTCTGCGTCTGAAAGTAGAAACTGGCCCAATTACAACGGTATGGGAATTTTTTCCCTAGCCCATTCTGGTTAAGCGTTTGGAGCAGCAGAATTGTGAACAGTTTTTTGCCTTCTCTACCATTTCTTGGCTTCAAACTCCCATATCTCGCGAACGGATTGACCTAACCCAAAAATTCCTATTGCATCTGAAAGTAGAAACCCGCCCGATTACGACGGTATGTGTATTTTTTCCCTAGGCCCTTCTGTTTAAGCGTTTGGAGCAGCAGAATTGCGAAAAATTTTTTGCCTTCTCAACCATTTCTTGGCTTCAAACTCCCATATCTCGCGAACGGATTGACCTAACCCAAAAATTCCTATTGCATCTGAAAGTAGAAACTCGCCCGGTTGCAACGGTATGTGTATTTTTCCCCTAGGCCATCCTGGTTAAGCGATTGGAGCAGCAGAAGTGCGAAAAATTTGTTGCCTTCTCAACCATTTCTTGGCTTCAAACTCCCATATCTCGCGAACGGATTGACCTAACCCAAAAATTCCTATTGCATCTGAAAGTAGAAACTCGCCCGATTACAATGGTATGTGTATTTTTTCCCTAGCCCATTCTGGTTAAGCGTTTGGAGCAGCAGAATTGTGAACAATTTTTTGCCTTCTCTACCATTTCTTGGCTTCAAACTCCCATATCTCGCGAACGGATTGACCTAACCCAAAAATTCCTATTGCATCTGAAAGTAGAAACTCGCCCGATTACAATGGTATGTGTATTTTTTCCCTAGGCCATTCTGGTTAAGCGTTTGAAGCAGCAGAATTGCGAAAAATTTTTTGCCTTCTCAACCATTTCTTGGCTTCAAACTCCCATATCTCGCGAACGGATTGACCTAACCCAAAAATTCCTATTGCATCTGAAAGTAGAACCTCGCCCGATTACAACGGTATGTGTATTTTTTCCCTAGCCCATTCTGGTTAAGCGTTTGGAGCAGCAGAATTGTGAACAATTTTTTGCCTTCTCTACCATTTCTTGGCTTCAAACTCCCATATCTCGCGAACGGATTGACCTAACCCAAAAATTCCTATTGCATCTGAAAGTAGAAACTCGCCCGATTACAAGGGTGTGCGTATTTTTTCCCTAGGCCATTCTGTTTAAGCGTTTGGAGCAGCAGAATTGCGAAAAATTTTTTGCCTTCTCAACCATTTCTTGGCTTCAAACTCCCATATCTCGCGAACGGATTGACCTAACCCAAAAATTCCTATTGCATCTGAAAGTAGAAACTCGCCCGGTTGCAACGGTATGTGTATTTTTTCCCTAGGCCATCCTGGTTAAGCGATTGGAGCAGCAGAAGTGCGAAAAATTTGTTGCCTTCTCAACCATTTCTTGGCTTCAAACTCCCATATCTCGCGAACGGATTGACCTAACCCAAAAATTCCTGTTGCGTCTGAAAGTAGAAACTCGCCCGGTTGCAACGGTATGTGTATTTTTCCCCTAGGCCATCCTGGTTAAGCGATTGGAGCAGCAGAAGTGCGAAAAATTTGTTGTCTTCTCAACCATTTCTTAGATTCAAAGTCCCATATCTCGCGAACGGATTGACCAAACCCAAAAATTCCTTCTGCGTCTGAAAGTAGAAACTCGCCCGATTACAAGGGTGTGCGTATGTTCTCCCTAGGCCATTCTGGTTAAGCGTTTGGAGCAGCAGAATTGCGAAAAATTTGTTGTCTTCTCAACCATTTCTTAGCTTCAAACTCCCATGTCTCGCGAACGGATTGACCTATCCCAAAAATTCCTATTGCATCTGAAAGTAGAAACTCGCCCGATTACGACGGTATGTGTATTTTTTCCCTAGGCCATTCTGTTTAAGCGTTTGGAGCAGCAGAATTGCGAAAAATTTTTTGCCTTCTCAACCATTTCTTGGCTTCAAACTCCCATATCTCGCGAACGGATTGACCTAACCCAAAAATTCCTATTGCATCTGAAAGTAGAAACTCGCCCGATTACAAGGGTGTGCGTATTTTTTCCCTAGGCCATTCTGTTTAAGCGTTTGGAGCAGCAGAATTGCGAAAAATTTTTTGCCTTCTCAACCATTTCTTGGCTTCAGACTCCCATATCTCGCGAACGGATTGACCTAACCCAAAAATTCCTATTGCATCTGAAAGTAGAAACTCGCCCGGTTGCAACGGTATGTGTATTTTTCCCCTAGGCCATCCTGGTTAAGCGATTGGAGCAGCAGAAGTGCGAAAAATTTGTTGTCTTGTCAACCATTTCTTAGCTTCAAAGTCCCATATCTCGCGAACGGATTGACCAGACCCAAAAATTCCTATTGTAACTGAAAGTAGAAACTCGCCCGATTACAACGGTATGTGTATTTTTTCCCTAGGCCATTCTGGTTAAGCGTTTGAAGCAGCAGAATTGCGAAAAATTTTTTGCCTTCTCAACCATTTCTTGGCTTCAAACTCCCATATCTCGCGAACGGATTGACCTAACCCAAAAATTCCTATTGCATCTGAAAGTAGAACCTCGCCCGATTACAACGGTATGTGTATTTTTTCCCTAGACCATTCTGGTTAAGCGTTTGGAGCAGCAGAATTGCGAAAAATTTTTTGCCTCCTCAACCATTTCTTGGCTTCAAACTCCCATATCTCGCGAACGGATTGACCTAACCCAAAAATTCCTATTGCATCTGAAAGTAGAAACTCGCCCGATTACAACGGTATGTGTATTTTTTCCCTAGCCCATTCTGGTTAAGCGTTTGGAGCAGCAGAATCGCGAAAAATTTGTTGTCTTCTCAACCATTTCTTAGATTCAAAGTCCCATATCTCGCGAACGGATTGACCAAACCCAAAAATTCCTTCTGCGTCTGAAAGTAGAAACTCGCCCGATTACAAGGGTGTGCGTATTTTTTCCCTAGGCCATTCTGGTTAAGCGTTTGGAGCAGCAGAATTGCGAAAAATTTTTTGCCTCCTCAACCATTTCTTGGCTTCAAACTCCCATATCTCGCGAACGGATTGACCTAACCCAAAAATTCCTATTGCATCTGAAAGTAGAAACTCGCCCGATTACAAGGGTGTGCGTATTTTTTCCCTAGGCCATTCTGTTTAAGCGTTTGGAGCAGCAGAATTGCGAAAAATTTTTTGCCTTCTCAACCATTTCTTGGCTTCAAACTCCCATATCTCGCGAACGGATTGACCTAACCCAAAAATTCCTATTGCATCTGAAAGTAGAAACTCGCCCGGTTGCAACGGTATGTGTATTTTTCCCCTAGGCCATCCTGGTTAAGCGATTGGAGCAGCAGAAGTGCGAAAAATTTGTTGTCTTGTCAACCATTTCTTAGCTTCAAAGTCCCATATCTCGCGAACGGATTGACCAGACCCAAAAATTCCTATTGTAACTGAAAGTAGAAACTCGCCCGATTACAACGGTATGTGTATTTTTTCCCTAGGCCATTCTGGTTAAGCGTTTGAAGCAGCAGAATTGCGAAAAATTTTTTGCCTTCTCAACCATTTCTTGGCTTCAAACTCCCATATCTCGCGAACGGATTGACCTAACCCAAAAATTCCTATTGCATCTGAAAGTAGAACCTCGCCCGATTACAACGGTATGTGTATTTTTTCCCTAGACCATTCTGGTTAAGCGTTTGGAGCAGCAGAATTGCGAAAAATTTTTTGCCTCCTCAACCATTTCTTGGCTTCAAACTCCCATATCTCGCGAACGGATTGACCTAACCCAAAAATTCCTATTGCATCTGAAAGTAGAAACTCGCCCGATTACAACGGTATGTGTATTTTTTCCCTAGCCCATTCTGGTTAAGCGTTTGGAGCAGCAGAATCGCGAAAAATTTGTTGTCTTCTCAACCATTTCTTAGATTCAAAGTCCCATATCTCGCGAACGGATTGACCAAACCCAAAAATTCCTTCTGCGTCTGAAAGTAGAAACTCGCCCGATTACAAGGGTGTGCGTATTTTTTCCCTAGGCCATTCTGGTTAAGCGTTTGGAGCAGCAGAATTGCGAAAAATTTTTTGCCTCCTCAACCATTTCTTGGCTTCAAACTCCCATATCTCGCGAACGGATTGACCTAACCCAAAAATTCCTATTGCATCTGAAAGTAGAAACTCGCCCGATTACAAGGGTGTGCGTATTTTTTCCCTAGGCCATTCTGTTTAAGCGTTTGGAGCAGCAGAATTGCGAAAAATTTTTTGCCTTCTCAACCATTTCTTGGCTTCAAACTCCCATATCTCGCGAACGGATTGACCTAACCCAAAAATTCCTATTGCATCTGAAAGTAGAAACTCGCCCGGTTGCAACGGTATGTGTATTTTTTCCCTAGGCCATCCTGGTTAAGCGATTGGAGCAGCAGAAGTGCGAAAAATTTGTTGCCTTCTCAACCATTTCTTGGCTTCAAACTCCCATATCTCGCGAACGGATTGACCTAACCCAAAAATTCCTGTTGCGTCTGAAAGTAGAAACTCGCCCGGTTGCAACGGTATGTGTATTTTTCCCCTAGGCCATCCTGGTTAAGCGATTGGAGCAGCAGAAGTGCGAAAAATTTGTTGTCTTCTCAACCATTTCTTAGATTCAAAGTCCCATATCTCGCGAACGGATTGACCAAACCCAAAAATTCCTTCTGCGTCTGAAAGTAGAAACTCGCCCGATTACAAGGGTGTGCGTATTTTTTCCCTAGGCCATTCTGGTTAAGCGTTTGGAGCAGCAGAATTGCGAAAAATTTTTTGCCTCCTCAACCATTTCTTGGCTTCAAACTCCCATATCTCGCGAACGGATTGACCTAACCCAAAAATTCCTATTGCATCTGAAAGTAGACACTCGCCCGACTACAGCGGTATGTGTATTTTTTCCCTAGGCCATTCTGGTTAAGCGTTTGGATCAGCAGAAGTGCGAAAAATTTGTTGTCTTGTCAACCATTTCTTAGCTTCAAAGTCCCATATCTCGCGAACGGATTGTCCTAACCCAAAAATTCCTGTTGCGTCTGAAAGTAGAAACTCGCCCAATTACAACGGTATATGAATTTTTTCCCTAGCCCATTCTGGTTAAGCGTTTGGAGCAGCAGAATTGCGAAAAATTTGTTGTCTTCTCAACCATTTCTTAGATTCAAAGTCCCATATCTCGCGAACGGATTGACCAAACCCAAAAATTCCTTCTGCGTCTGAAAGTAGAAACTCGCCCAATTACAACGGTATGTGAATTTTTTCCCTAGCCCATTCTGGTTAAGCGTTTGGAGCAGCAGAATTGCGAAAAATTTGTTGTCTTCTCAACCATTTCTTAGATTCAAAGTCCCATATCTCGCGAACGGATTGACCAAACCCAAAAATTCCTTCTGCGTCTGAAAGTAGAAACTCGCCCGATTACAAGGGTGTGCGTATTTTTTCCCTAGGCCATTCTGGTTAAGCGTTTGGAGCAGCAGAATTGCGAAAAATTTGTTGCCTTCTCAACCATTTCTTGGCTTCAAACTCCCATATCTCGCGAACGGATTGACCTAACCCAAAAATTCCTATTGCATCTGAAAGTAGAAACTCGCCCGGTTGCAACGGTATGTGTATTTTTCCCCTAGGCCATCCTGGTTAAGCGATTGGAGCAGAAGAAGTGCGAAAAATTTGTTGTCTTTTCAACCATTTCTTAGCTTCAAAGTCCCATATCTCGCGAACGGATTGACCAGACCCAAAAATTCCTATTGTAACTGAAAGTAGAAACTCGCCCGATTACAACGGTATGTGTATTTTTTCCCTAGGCCATTCTGGTTAAGCGTTTGAAGCAGCAGAATTGCGAAAAATTTTTTGCCTTCTCAACCATTTCTTGGCTTCAAACTCCCATATCTCGCGAACGGATTGACTTAACCCAAAAACTCCTATTGCATCTGAAAGTAGAAACTCGCCCGACTACAGCGGTATGTGTATTTTTTCCCTAGGCCATTCTGGTTAAGCGTTTGGATCAGCAGAAGTGCGAAAAATTTGTTGTCTTGTCAACCATTTCTTGGCTTCAAAGTCCCATATCTCGCGAACGGATTGTCCTAACCCAAAAATTCCTGTTGCGTCTGAAAGTAGAAACTCGCCCAATTACAACGGTATATGAATTTTTTCCCTAGCCCATTCTGGTTAAGCGTTTGGAGCAGCAGAATTGCGAAAAATTTGTTGTCTTCTCAACCATTTCTTAGATTCAAAGTCCCATATCTCGCGAACGGATTGACCAAACCCAAAAATTCCTTCTGCGTCTGAAAGTAGAAACTCGCCCAATTACAACGGTATGTGAATTTTTTCCCTAGCCGATTCTGGTTAAGCGTTTGGAGCAGCAGAATTGCGAAAAATTTGTTGTCTTCTCAACCATTTCTTAGATTCAAAGTCCCATATCTCGCGAACGGATTGACCAAACCCAAAAATTCCTTCTGCGTCTGAAAGTAGAAACTCGCCCGATTACAAGGGTGTGCGTATTTTTTCCCTAGGCCATTCTGGTTAAGCGTTTGGAGCAGCAGAATTGCGAAAAATTTGTTGCCTTCTCAACCATTTCTTGGCTTCAAACTCCCATATCTCGCGAACGGATTGACCTAACCCAAAAATTCCTTCTGCGTCTGAAAGTAGAAACTCGCCCAATTACAACGGTATGTGAATTTTTTCCCTAGCCCATTCTGGTTAAGCGTTTGGAGCAGCAGAATTGCGAAAAATTTGTTGTCTTCTCAACCATTTCTTAGATTCAAAGTCCCATATCTCGCGAACGGATTGACCAAACCCAAAAATTCCTTCTGCGTCTGAAAGTAGAAACTCGCCCGATTACAAGGGTGTGCGTATGTTCTCCCTAGGCCATTCTGGTTAAGCGTTTGGAGCAGCAGAATTGCGAAAAATTTGTTGTCTTCTCAACCATTTCTTAGCTTCAAACTCCCATGTCTCGCGAACGGATTGACCTATCCCAAAAATTCCTATTGCATCTGAAAGTAGAAACTCGCCCGATTACGACGGTATGTGTATTTTTTCCCTAGGCCATTCTGTTTAAGCGTTTGGAGCAGCAGAATTGCGAAAAATTTTTTGCCTTCTCAACCATTTCTTGGCTTCAAACTCCCATATCTCGCGAACGGATTGACCTAACCCAAAAATTCCTATTGCATCTGAAAGTAGAAACTCGCCCGATTACAAGGGTGTGCGTATTTTTTCCCTAGGCCATTCTGTTTAAGCGTTTGGAGCAGCAGAATTGCGAAAAATTTTTTGCCTTCTCAACCATTTCTTGGCTTCAAACTCCCATATCTCGCGAACGGATTGACCTAACCCAAAAATTCCTATTGCATCTGAAAGTAGAAACTCGCCCGGTTGCAACGGTATGTGTATTTTTCCCCTAGGCCATCCTGGTTAAGCGATTGGAGCAGCAGAAGTGCGAAAAATTTGTTGTCTTGTCAACCATTTCTTAGCTTCAAAGTCCCATATCTCGCGAACGGATTGACCAGACCCAAAAATTCCTATTGTAACTGAAAGTAGAAACTCGCCCGATTACAACGGTATGTGTATTTTTTCCCTAGGCCATTCTGGTTAAGCGTTTGAAGCAGCAGAATTGCGAAAAATTTTTTGCCTTCTCAACCATTTCTTGGCTTCAAACTCCCATATCTCGCGAACGGATTGACCTAACCCAAAAATTCCTATTGCATCTGAAAGTAGAACCTCGCCCGATTACAACGGTATGTGTATTTTTTCCCTAGACCATTCTGGTTAAGCGTTTGGAGCAGCAGAATTGCGAAAAATTTTTTGCCTCCTCAACCATTTCTTGGCTTCAAACTCCCATATCTCGCGAACGGATTGACCTAACCCAAAAATTCCTATTGCATCTGAAAGTAGAAACTCGCCCGATTACAACGGTATGTGTATTTTTTCCCTAGCCCATTCTGGTTAAGCGTTTGGAGCAGCAGAATCGCGAAAAATTTGTTGTCTTCTCAACCATTTCTTAGATTCAAAGTCCCATATCTCGCGAACGGATTGACCAAACCCAAAAATTCCTTCTGCGTCTGAAAGTAGAAACTCGCCCGATTACAAGGGTGTGCGTATTTTTTCCCTAGGCCATTCTGGTTAAGCGTTTGGAGCAGCAGAATTGCGAAAAATTTTTTGCCTCCTCAACCATTTCTTGGCTTCAAACTCCCATATCTCGCGAACGGATTGACCTAACCCAAAAATTCCTATTGCATCTGAAAGTAGAAACTCGCCCGATTACAAGGGTGTGCGTATTTTTTCCCTAGGCCATTCTGTTTAAGCGTTTGGAGCAGCAGAATTGCGAAAAATTTTTTGCCTTCTCAACCATTTCTTGGCTTCAAACTCCCATATCTCGCGAACGGATTGACCTAACCCAAAAATTCCTATTGCATCTGAAAGTAGAAACTCGCCCGGTTGCAACGGTATGTGTATTTTTCCCCTAGGCCATCCTGGTTAAGCGATTGGAGCAGCAGAAGTGCGAAAAATTTGTTGTCTTGTCAACCATTTCTTAGCTTCAAAGTCCCATATCTCGCGAACGGATTGACCAGACCCAAAAATTCCTATTGTAACTGAAAGTAGAAACTCGCCCGATTACAACGGTATGTGTATGTTCTCCCTAGGCCATTCTGGTTAAGCGTTTGGAGCAGCAGAATTGCGAAAAATTTGTTGTCTTCTCAACCATTTCTTAGCTTCAAACTCCCATGTCTCGCGAACGGATTGACCTATCCCAAAAATTCCTATTGCATCTGAAAGTAGAAACTCGCCCGATTACGACGGTATGTGTATTTTTTCCCTAGGCCATTCTGTTTAAGCGTTTGGAGCAGCAGAATTGCGAAAAATTTTTTGCCTTCTCAACCATTTCTTGGCTTCAAACTCCCATATCTCGCGAACGGATTGACCTAACCCAAAAATTCCTATTGCATCTGAAAGTAGAAACTCGCCCGATTACAAGGGTGTGCGTATTTTTTCCCTAGGCCATTCTGTTTAAGCGTTTGGAGCAGCAGAATTGCGAAAAATTTTTTGCCTTCTCAACCATTTCTTGGCTTCAAACTCCCATATCTCGCGAACGGATTGACCTAACCCAAAAATTCCTATTGCATCTGAAAGTAGAAACTCGCCCGGTTGCAACGGTATGTGTATTTTTCCCCTAGGCCATCCTGGTTAAGCGATTGGAGCAGCAGAAGTGCGAAAAATTTGTTGTCTTGTCAACCATTTCTTAGCTTCAAAGTCCCATATCTCGCGAACGGATTGACCAGACCCAAAAATTCCTATTGTAACTGAAAGTAGAAACTCGCCCGATTACAACGGTATGTGTATTTTTTCCCTAGGCCATTCTGGTTAAGCGTTTGAAGCAGCAGAATTGCGAAAAATTTTTTGCCTTCTCAACCATTTCTTGGCTTCAAACTCCCATATCTCGCGAACGGATTGACCTAACCCAAAAATTCCTATTGCATCTGAAAGTAGAACCTCGCCCGATTACAACGGTATGTGTATTTTTTCCCTAGACCATTCTGGTTAAGCGTTTGGAGCAGCAGAATTGCGAAAAATTTTTTGCCTCCTCAACCATTTCTTGGCTTCAAACTCCCATATCTCGCGAACGGATTGACCTAACCCAAAAATTCCTATTGCATCTGAAAGTAGAAACTCGCCCGATTACAACGGTATGTGTATTTTTTCCCTAGCCCATTCTGGTTAAGCGTTTGGAGCAGCAGAATCGCGAAAAATTTGTTGTCTTCTCAACCATTTCTTAGATTCAAAGTCCCATATCTCGCGAACGGATTGACCAAACCCAAAAATTCCTTCTGCGTCTGAAAGTAGAAACTCGCCCGATTACAAGGGTGTGCGTATTTTTTCCCTAGGCCATTCTGGTTAAGCGTTTGGAGCAGCAGAATTGCGAAAAATTTTTTGCCTCCTCAACCATTTCTTGGCTTCAAACTCCCATATCTCGCGAACGGATTGACCTAACCCAAAAATTCCTATTGCATCTGAAAGTAGAAACTCGCCCGATTACAAGGGTGTGCGTATTTTTTCCCTAGGCCATTCTGTTTAAGCGTTTGGAGCAGCAGAATTGCGAAAAATTTTTTGCCTTCTCAACCATTTCTTGGCTTCAAACTCCCATATCTCGCGAACGGATTGACCTAACCCAAAAATTCCTATTGCATCTGAAAGTAGAAACTCGCCCGGTTGCAACGGTATGTGTATTTTTCCCCTAGGCCATCCTGGTTAAGCGATTGGAGCAGCAGAAGTGCGAAAAATTTGTTGTCTTGTCAACCATTTCTTAGCTTCAAAGTCCCATATCTCGCGAACGGATTGACCAGACCCAAAAATTCCTATTGTAACTGAAAGTAGAAACTCGCCCGATTACAACGGTATGTGTATTTTTTCCCTAGGCCATTCTGCTTAAGCGTTTGAAGCAGCAGAATTGCGAAAAATTTTTTGCCTTCTCAACCATTTCTTGGCTTCAAACTCCCATATCTCGCGAACGGATTGACCTAACCCAAAAATTCCTATTGCATCTGAAAGTAGAACCTCGCCCGATTACAACGGTATGTGTATTTTTTCCCTAGACCATTCTGGTTAAGCGTTTGGAGCAGCAGAATTGCGAAAAATTTTTTGCCTCCTCAACCATTTCTTGGCTTCAAACTCCCATATCTCGCGAACGGATTGACCTAACCCAAAAATTCCTATTGCATCTGAAAGTAGAAACTCGCCCGATTACAACGGTATGTGTATTTTTTCCCTAGCCCATTCTGGTTAAGCGTTTGGAGCAGCAGAATCGCGAAAAATTTGTTGTCTTCTCAACCATTTCTTAGATTCAAAGTCCCATATCTCGCGAACGGATTGACCAAACCCAAAAATTCCTTCTGCGTCTGAAAGTAGAAACTCGCCCGATTACAAGGGTGTGCGTATTTTTTCCCTAGGCCATTCTGGTCAAGCGTTTGGAGCAGCAGAATTGCGAAAAATTTTTTGCCTCCTCAACCATTTCTTGGCTTCAAACTCCCATATCTCGCGAACGGATTGACCTAACCCAAAAATTCCTATTGCATCTGAAAGTAGAAACTCGCCCGATTACAAGGGTGTGCGTATTTTTTCCCTAGGCCATTCTGTTTAAGCGTTTGGAGCAGCAGAATTGCGAAAAATTTTTTGCCTTCTCAACCATTTCTTGGCTTCAAACTCCCATATCTCGCGAACGGATTGACCTAACCCAAAAATTCCTATTGCATCTGAAAGTAGAAACTCGCCCGGTTGCAACGGTATGTGTATTTTTTCCCTAGGCCATCCTGGTTAAGCGATTGGAGCAGCAGAAGTGCGAAAAATTTGTTGCCTTCTCAACCATTTCTTGGCTTCAAACTCCCATATCTCGCGAACGGATTGACCTAACCCAAAAATTCCTGTTGCGTCTGAAAGTAGAAACTCGCCCGGTTGCAACGGTATGTGTATTTTTCCCCTAGGCCATCCTGGTTAAGCGATTGGAGCAGCAGAAGTGCGAAAAATTTGTTGTCTTCTCAACCATTTCTTAGATTCAAAGTCCCATATCTCGCGAACGGATTGACCAAACCCAAAAATTCCTTCTGCGTCTGAAAGTAGAAACTCGCCCGATTACAAGGGTGTGCGTATTTTTTCCCTAGGCCATTCTGGTTAAGCGTTTGGAGCAGCAGAATTGCGAAAAATTTTTTGCCTCCTCAACCATTTCTTGGCTTCAAACTCCCATATCTCGCGAACGGATTGACCTAACCCAAAAATTCCTATTGCATCTGAAAGTAGACACTCGCCCGACTACAGCGGTATGTGTATTTTTTCCCTAGGCCATTCTGGTTAAGCGTTTGGATCAGCAGAAGTGCGAAAAATTTGTTGTCTTGTCAACCATTTCTTAGCTTCAAAGTCCCATATCTCGCGAACGGATTGTCCTAACCCAAAAATTCCTGTTGCGTCTGAAAGTAGAAACTCGCCCAATTACAACGGTATATGAATTTTTTCCCTAGCCCATTCTGGTTAAGCGTTTGGAGCAGCAGAATTGCGAAAAATTTGTTGTCTTCTCAACCATTTCTTAGATTCAAAGTCCCATATCTCGCGAACGGATTGACCAAACCCAAAAATTCCTTCTGCGTCTGAAAGTAGAAACTCGCCCAATTACAACGGTATGTGAATTTTTTCCCTAGCCCATTCTGGTTAAGCGTTTGGAGCAGCAGAATTGCGAAAAATTTGTTGTCTTCTCAACCATTTCTTAGATTCAAAGTCCCATATCTCGCGAACGGATTGACCAAACCCAAAAATTCCTTCTGCGTCTGAAAGTAGAAACTCGCCCGATTACAAGGGTGTGCGTATTTTTTCCCTAGGCCATTCTGGTTAAGCGTTTGGAGCAGCAGAATTGCGAAAAATTTGTTGCCTTCTCAACCATTTCTTGGCTTCAAACTCCCATATCTCGCGAACGGATTGACCTAACCCAAAAATTCCTATTGCATCTGAAAGTAGAAACTCGCCCGGTTGCAACGGTATGTGTATTTTTCCCCTAGGCCATCCTGGTTAAGCGATTGGAGCAGAAGAAGTGCGAAAAATTTGTTGTCTTTTCAACCATTTCTTAGCTTCAAAGTCCCATATCTCGCGAACGGATTGACCAGACCCAAAAATTCCTATTGTAACTGAAAGTAGAAACTCGCCCGATTACAACGGTATGTGTATTTTTTCCCTAGGCCATTCTGGTTAAGCGTTTGAAGCAGCAGAATTGCGAAAAATTTTTTGCCTTCTCAACCATTTCTTGGCTTCAAACTCCCATATCTCGCGAACGGATTGACTTAACCCAAAAACTCCTATTGCATCTGAAAGTAGAAACTCGCCCGACTACAGCGGTATGTGTATTTTTTCCCTAGGCCATTCTGGTTAAGCGTTTGGATCAGCAGAAGTGCGAAAAATTTGTTGTCTTGTCAACCATTTCTTGGCTTCAAAGTCCCATATCTCGCGAACGGATTGTCCTAACCCAAAAATTCCTGTTGCGTCTGAAAGTAGAAACTCGCCCAATTACAACGGTATATGAATTTTTTCCCTAGCCCATTCTGGTTAAGCGTTTGGAGCAGCAGAATTGCGAAAAATTTGTTGTCTTCTCAACCATTTCTTAGATTCAAAGTCCCATATCTCGCGAACGGATTGACCAAACCCAAAAATTCCTTCTGCGTCTGAAAGTAGAAACTCGCCCAATTACAACGGTATGTGAATTTTTTCCCTAGCCGATTCTGGTTAAGCGTTTGGAGCAGCAGAATTGCGAAAAATTTGTTGTCTTCTCAACCATTTCTTAGATTCAAAGTCCCATATCTCGCGAACGGATTGACCAAACCCAAAAATTCCTTCTGCGTCTGAAAGTAGAAACTCGCCCGATTACAAGGGTGTGCGTATTTTTTCCCTAGGCCATTCTGGTTAAGCGTTTGGAGCAGCAGAATTGCGAAAAATTTGTTGCCTTCTCAACCATTTCTTGGCTTCAAACTCCCATATCTCGCGAACGGATTGACCTAACCCAAAAATTCCTATTGCATCAGAAAGTAGAAACTCGCCCGGTTGCAACGGTATGTGTATTTTTCCCCTAGGCCATCCTGGTTAAGCGATTGGAGCAGAAGAAGTGCGAAAAATTTGTTGTCTTTTCAACCATTTCTTAGCTTCAAAGTCCCATATCTCGCGAACGGATTGACTTAACCCAAAAACTCCTATTGCATCTGAAAGTAGAAACTCGCCCGACTACAGCGGTATGTGTATTTTTTCCCTAGGCCATTCTGGTTAAGCGTTTGGATCAGCAGAAGTGCGAAAAATTTGTTGTCTTGTCAACCATTTCTTAGCTTCAAAGTCCCATATCTCGCGAACGGATTGTCCTAACCCAAAAATTCCTGTTGCGTCTGAAAGTAGAAACTCGCCCAATTACAACGGTATATGAATTTTTTCCCTAGCCCATTCTGGTTAAGCGTTTGGAGCAGCAGAATTGCGAAAAATTTGTTGTCTTCTCAACCATTTCTTAGATTCAAAGTCCCATATCTCGCGAACGGATTGACCAAACCCAAAAATTCCTTCTGCGTCTGAAAGTAGAAACTCGCCCAATTACAACGGTATGTGAATTTTTTCCCTAGCCGATTCTGGTTAAGCGTTTGGAGCAGCAGAATTGCGAAAAATTTGTTGTCTTCTCAACCATTTCTTAGATTCAAAGTCCCATATCTCGCGAACGGATTGACCAAACCCAAAAATTCCTTCTGCGTCTGAAAGTAGAAACTCGCCCGATTACAAGGGTGTGCGTATTTTTTCCCTAGGCCATTCTGGTTAAGCGTTTGGAGCAGCAGAATTGCGAAAAATTTGTTGCCTTCTCAACCATTTCTTGGCTTCAAACTCCCATATCTCGCGAACGGATTGACCTAACCCAAAAATTCCTATTGCATCTGAAAGTAGAAACTCGCCCGGTTGCAACGGTATGTGTATTTTTCCCCTAGGCCATCCTGGTTAAGCGTTTGGATCAGCAGAAGTGCGAAAAATTTGTTGTCTTGTCAACCATTTCTTAGCTTCAAAGTCCCATATCTCGCGAACGGATTGTCCTAACCCCAAAAATTCCTGTTGCGTCTGAAAGTAGAAACTCGCCCAATTACAACGGTATGTGAATTTTTTCCCTAGCCCATTCTGGTTAAGAGTTTGGAGCAGCAGAATTGCGAAAAATTTGTTGTCTTCTCAACCATTTCTTAGATTCAAAGTCCCATATCTCGCGAACGGATTGACCAAACCCAAAAATTCCTTCTGCGTCTGAAAGTAGAAACTCGCCCAATTACAACGGTATGGGAATTTTTTCCGTAGCCCATTCTGGTTAAGCTTTTGGAGCAGCAGAATTGCGAAAAATTTGTTGTCTTCTCTACCATTTCTTAGATTCAAAGTCCCATATCTCGCGAACGGATTGACCAAACCCAAAAATTCCTTCTGCGTCTGAAAGTAGAAACTAGCCCGATTACAAGGGTGTGCGTATTTTGTCCCTAGGCCATTCTGGTTAAGCGTTTGGAGCAGCAGAATTGCGAAAAATTTTTTGCCTTCTCAACCATTTCTTGGCTTCAAACTCCCATATCTCGCGAACGGATTGACCTAACCCAAAAATTCCTATTGCATCTGAAAGTAGAAACTCGCCCGATTACAACGGTATGTGTATTTTTTCCTTAGACCATTCTGGTTAAGCGTTTGGAGCAGCAGAATTGCGAAAAATTGTTTGCCTTCTCAACCATTTCTTGGCTTCAAACTCCCATATCTCGCGAACGGATTGACCTAACCCAAAAATTCCTATTGCATCTGAAAGTAGAAACTCGCCCGGTTGCAACGGTATGTGTATTTTTTCCCTAGGCCATCCTGGTTAAGCGATTGGAGCAGCAGAAGTGCGAAAAATTTGTTGTCTTCTCAACCATTTCTTAGATTCAAAGTCCCATATCTCGCGAACGGATTGACCAAACCCAAAAATTCCTTCTGCGTCTGAAAGTAGAAACTCGCCCGATTACAAGGGTGTGCGTATTTTTTCCCTAGGCCATTCTGGTTAAGCGTTTGGAGCAGCAGAATTGCGAAAAATTTGTTGTCTTCTCAACCATTTCTTAGCTTCAAACTCCCATGTCTCGCGAACGGATTGACCTATCCCAAAAATTCCTATTGCATCTGAAAGTAGAAACTCGCCCGATTACGACGGTATGTGTATTTTTTCCCTAGGCCATTCTGTTTAAGCGTTTGGAGCAGCAAAATTGCGAAAAATTTTTGCCTTCTCAACCATTTCTTGGCTTCAAACTCCCATATCTCGCGAACGGATTGACCTAACCCAAAAATTCCTATTGCATCTGAAAGTAGAAACTCGCCCGGTTGCAACGGTATGTGTATTTTTCCCCTAGGCCATCCTGGTTAAGCGATTGGAGCAGCAGAAGTGCGAAAAATTTGTTGTCTTGTCAACCATTTCTTAGCTTCAAAGTCCCATATCTCGCGAACGGATTGACCAGACCCAAAAATTCCTATTGTAACTGAAAGTAGAAACTCGCCCGATTACAACGGTATGTGTATTTTTTCCCTAGGCCATTCTGGTTAAGCGTTTGGAGCAGCAGAATCGCGAAAAATTTGTTGTCTTCTCAACCATTTCTTAGATTCAAAGTCCCATATCTCGCGAACGGATTGACCAAACCCAAAAATTCCTTCTGCGTCTGAAAGTAGAAACTCGCCCGATTACAAGGGTGTGCGTATTTTTTCCCTAGGCCATTCTGGTTAAGCGTTTGGAGCAGCAGAATTGCGAAAAATTTTTTGCCTCCTCAACCATTTCTTGGCTTCAAACTCCCATATCTCGCGAACGGATTGACCTAACCCAAAAATTCCTATTGCATCTGAAAGTAGACACTCGCCCGACTACAGCGGTATGTGTATTTTTTCCCTAGGCCATTCTGGTTAAGCGTTTGGATCAGCAGAAGTGCGAAAAATTTGTTGTCTTGTCAACCATTTCTTAGCTTCAAAGTCCCATATCTCGCGAACGGATTGTCCTAACCCAAAAATTCCTGTTGCGTCTGAAAGTAGAAACTCGCCCAATTACAACGGTATATGAATTTTTTCCCTAGCCCATTCTGGTTAAGCGTTTGGAGCAGCAGAATTGCGAAAAATTTGTTGTCTTCTCAACCATTTCATAGATTCAAAGTCCCATATCTCGCGAACGGATTGACCAAACCCAAAAATTCCTTCTGCCTCTGAAAGTAGAAACTCGCCCAATTACAACGGTATGTGAATTTTTTCCCTAGCCCATTCTGGTTAAGCGTTTGGAGCAGCAGAATTGCGAAAAATTTGTTGTCTTCTCAACCATTTCTTAGATTCAAAGTCCCATATCTCGCGAACGGATTGACCAAACCCAAAAATTCCTTCTGCGTCTGAAAGTAGAAACTCGCCCGATTACAAGGGTGTGCGTATTTTTTCCCTAGGCCATTCTGGTTAAGCGTTTGGAGCAGCAGAATTGCGAAAAATTTGTTGCCTTCTCAACCATTTCTTGGCTTCAAACTCCCATATCTCGCGAACGGATTGACCTAACCCAAAAATTCCTATTGCATCTGAAAGTAGAAACTCGCCCGGTTGCAACGGTATGTGTATTTTTCCCCTAGGCCATCCTGGTTAAGCGATTGGAGCAGAAGAAGTGCGAAAAATTTGTTGTCTTTTCAACCATTTCTTAGCTTCAAAGTCCCATATCTCGCGAACGGATTGACCAGACCCAAAAATTCCTATTGTAACTGAAAGTAGAAACTCGCCCGATTACAACGGTATGTGTATTTTTTCCCTAGGCCATTCTGGTTAAGCGTTTGGAGCAGCAGAATTGCGAAAAATTTTTTGCCTTCTCAACCATTTCTTGGCTTCAAACTCCCATATCTCGCGAACGGATTGACCTAACCCAAAAACTCCTATTGCATCTGAAAGTAGAAACTCGCCCGATTACAACGGTATGTGTATTTTTTCCCTAGACCATTCTGGTTAAGCGTTTGGAGCAGCAGAATTGCGAAAAATTTTTTGCCTCCTCAACCATTTCTTGGCTTCAAACTCCCATATCTCGCGAACGGATTGACCTAACCCAAAAATTCTTATTGCATCTGAAAGTAGACACTCGCCCGACTACAGCGGTATGTGTATTTTTTCCCTAGGCCATTCTGGTTATGCGTTTGGATCAGCAGAAGTGCGAAAAATTTGTTGTCTTGTCAACCATTTCTTAGCTTCAAAGTCCCATATCTCGCGAACGGATTGTCCTAACCCAAAAATTCCTGTTGCGTCTGAAAGTAGAAACTCGCCCAATTACAACGGTATATGAATTTTTTCCCTAGCCCATTTTGGTTAAGCGTTTGGAGCAGCAGAATTGCGAAAAATTTGTTGTCTTCTCAACCATTTCTTAGATTCAAAGTCCCATATCTCGCGAACGGATTGACCAAACCCAAAAATTCCTTCTGCGTCTGAAAGTAGAAACTCGCCCAATTACAACGGTATGTGAATTTTTTCCCTAGCCCATTCTGGTTAAGCGTTTGGAGCAGCAGAATTGCGAAAAATTTGTTGTCTTCTCAACCATTTCTTAGATTCAAAGTCCCATATCTCGCGAACGGATTGACCAAACCCAAAAATTCCTTCTGCGTCTGAAAGTAGAAACTCGCCCGATTACAAGGGTGTGCGTATTTTTTCCCTAGGCCATTCTGGTTAAGCGTTTGGAGCAGCAGAATTGCGAAAAATTTGTTGCCTTCTCAACCATTTCTTGGCTTCAAACTCCCATATCTCGCGAACGGATTGACCTAACCCAAAAATTCCTATTGCATCTGAAAGTAGAAACTCGCCCGGTTGCAACGGTATGTGTATTTTTCCCCTAGGCCATCCTGGTTAAGCGTTTGGATCAGCAGAAGTGCGAAAAATTTGTTGTCTTGTCAACCATTTCTTAGCTTCAAAGTCCCATATCTCGCGAACGGATTGTCCTAACCCAAAAATTCCTGTTGCGTCTGAAAGTAGAAACTCGCCCAATTACAACGGCATGTGAATTTTTTCCCTAGCCCATTCTGGTGAAGAGTTTGGAGCAGCAGAATTGCGAAAAATTTGTTGTCTTCTCAACCATTTCTTAGATTCAAAGTCCCATATCTCGCGAACGGATTGACCAAACCCAAAAATTCCTTCTGCGTCTGAAAGTAGAAACTCGCCCAATTACAACGGTATGGGAATTTTTTCCCTAGCCCATTCTGGTTAAGCTTTTGGAGCAGCAGAATTGCGAAAAATTTGTTGTCTTCTCTACCATTTCTTAGATTCAAAGTCCCATATCTCGCGAACGGATTGACCAAACCCAAAAATTCCTTCTGCGTCTGAAAGTAGAAACTAGCCCGATTACAAGGGTGTGCGTATTTTGTCCCTAGGCCATTCTGGTTAAGCGTTTGGAGCAGCAGAATTGCGAAAAATTTTTTGCCTTCTCAACCATTTCTTGGCTTCAAACTCCCATATCTCGCGAACGGATTGACCTAACCCAAAAATTCCTATTGCATCTGAAAGTAGAAACTCGCCCGATTACAACGGTATGTGTATTTTTTCCCTAGACCATTCTGGTTAAGCGTTTGGAGCAGCAGAATTGCGAAAAATTTTTTGCCTCCTCAACCATTTCTTGGCTTCAAACTCCCATATCTCGCGAACGGATTGACCTAACCCAAAAATTCCTATTGCATCTGAAAGTAGAAACTGGCCCGATTACGACGGTATGTGTATTTTTTCCCTAGGCCATTCTGTTTAAGCGTTTGGAGCAGCAGAATTGCGAAAAATTGTTTGCCTTCTCAACCATTTCTTGGCTTCAAACTCCCATATCTCGCGAACGGATTGACCTAACCCAAAAATTCCTATTGCATCTGAAAGTAGAAACTCGCCCGGTTACAACGGTACGTGTATTTTTCCCCTAGGCCATTCTGGATAAGCGATTGGAGCAGCAGAAGTGCGAAAAATTTGTTGTCTTGTCAACCATTTCTTAGCTTCAAAGTCCCATATCTCGCGAACGGATTGTCTTAACCCAAAAATTCCTGTTGCGTCTGAAAGTAGAAACTCGCCCAATTACAACGGTATGTGAATTTTTTCCCTAGCCCATTCTGGTTAAGCGTTTGGAGCAGCAGAATTGCGAAAAATTTGTTGTCTTCTCAACCATTTCTTAGATTCAAAGTCCCATATCTCGCGAACCGATTGACCAAACCCAAAAATTCCTTCTGCGTCTGAAAGTAGAAACTCGTCCGATTACAAGGGTGTGCGTATTTTCTCCCTAGGCCATTCTGGTTAAGCGTTTGGAGCAGCAGAATTGCGAAAAATTTGTTGTCTTCTCAACCATTTCTTAGCTTCAAACTCCCATATCTCGCGAACGGATTGACCTAACCCAAAAATTCCTATTGCATCTGAAAGTAGAAACTCGCCCGATTACGACGGTATGTGTATTTTTTCCCTAGGCCATTCTCTTTAAGCGTTTGGAGCAGCAGAATTGCGAAAAATTGTTTGCCTTCTCAACCATTTCTTGGCTTCAAACTCCCATATCTCGCGAACGGATTGACCTAACCCAAAAATTCCTATTGCATCTGAAAGTAGAAACTCGCCCGGTTGCAACGGTATGTGTATTTTTCCCCTAGGGTATCCTGGTTAAGCGATTGGAGCAGCAGAATTGCGAAAAATTTGTTGTCTTGTCAACCATTTCTTAGCTTCAAAGTCCCATATCTCGCGAACGGATTGAGCAGACCGAAAAATTCCTATTGTAACTGAAAGTAGAAACTCGCCCGATTACAACGGTATGTGTATTTTTTCCCAAGGCCATTCTGGTTAAGCGTTTGAAGCAGCAGAATTGCGAAAAATTTTTTGCCTTCTCAACCATTTCTTGGCTTCAAACTCCCATATCTCGCGAACGGATTGACCTAACCCAAAAATTCCTATTGCATCTGAAAGTAGAACCTCGCCCGATTACAACGGTATGTGTATTTTTTCCCTAGCCCATTCTGGTTAAGCGTTTGGATCAGCAGAAGTGCGAAAAATTTGTTGTCTTGTCAACCATTTCTTAGCTTCAAAGTCCCATATCTCGCGAACGGATTGTCCTAACCCAAAAATTCCTGTTGCGTCTGAAAGTAGAAACTCGCCCAATTACAACGGTATGTGAATTTTTTCCCTAGCCCATTCTGGTTAAGAGTTTGTAGCAGCAGAATTGCGAAAAATTTGTTGCCTCCTCAACCATTTCTTGCATTCAAACTCCCATATCTCGCGAACGGTTTGACCTAACCCAAAAATTCCTATTGCGTCTGAAAGTAGACACTCGCCCGACTACAGCGGTATGTGTATTTTTTCCCTAGGCCATTCTGGTTAAGCGTTTGGATCAGCAGAAGTGCGAAAAATTTGTTGTCTTGTCAACCATTTCTTAGCTTCAAAGTCCCATATCTCGCGAACGGATTGTCCTAACCCAAAAATTCCTGTTGCGTCTGAAAGTAGAAACTCGCCCAATTACAACGGTATGTGAATTTTTTCACTAGCCCATTCTGGTTAAGAGTTTGGAGCAGCAGAATTGCGAAAAATTTGTTGTCTTCTCAACCATTTCTTAGATTCAAAGTCCCATATCTCGCGAACGGATTGACCAAACCCAAAAATTCCTTCTGCGTCTGAAAGTAGAAACTCGCCCAATTACAACGGTATGTGAATTTTTTCACTAGCCCATTCTGGTTAAGCGTTTGGAGCAGCAGAATTGCGAAAAATTTGTTGTCTTCTCAACCATTTCTTAGATTCAAAGTCCCATATCTCGCGAACGGATTGACCAAACCCAAAAATTCCTTCTGCGTCTGAATGTAGAAACTCGCCCGATTACAAGGGTGTGCGTATTTTTTCCCTAGGCCATTCTGGTTAAGCGTTTGGAGCAGCAGAATTGCGAAAAATTTGTTGCCTTCTCAACCTTTTCTTGGCTTCAAACTCCCATATCTCGCGAACGGATTGACCTAACCCAAAAATTCCTATTGCATCTGAAAGTAGAAACTCGCCCGGTTACAACTGTATGTGTATTTTTCCCCTAGGCCATCCTGGTTAAGCGATTGGAGCAGCAGAAGTGCGAAAAATTTGTTGTCTTGTCAACCATTTCTTAGTTTCAAAGTCCCATATCCCGCGAACGGATTGACCAGACCCAAAAATTCCTATTGTAACTGAAAGTAGAAACTCGTCCGATTACAACGGTATGTGTATTTTTTCCCTAGGCCATTCTGCTTAAGCGTTTGAAGCAGCAGAATTGCGAAAAATTTTTTGCCTTCTCAACCATTTCTTGGCTTCAAACTCCCATATCTCGCGAACGGATTGACCTAACCCAAAAATTCCTATTGCATCTGAAAGTAGAACCTCGCCCGATTACAACGGTATGTGTATTTTTTCCCTAGCCCATTCTGGTTAAGCGTTTGGATCAGCAGAAGTGCGAAAAATTTGTTGTCTTGTCAACCATTTCTTAGCTTCAAAGTCCCATATCTCGCGAACGGATTGTCCTAACCCAAAAATTCCTGTTGCGTCTGAAAGTAGAAACTCGCCCAATTACAACGGTATGTGAATTTTTTCACTAGCCCATTCTGGTTAAGAGTTTGGAGCAGCAGAATTGCGAAAAATTTGTTGTCTTCTCAACCATTTCTTAGATTCAAAGTCCCATATCTCGCGAACGGATTGACCAAACCCAAAAATTCCTTCTGCGTCTGAAAGTAGAAACTCGCCCAATTACAACGGTATGTGAATTTTTTCACTAGCCCATTCTGGTTAAGCGTTTGGAGCAGCAGAATTGCGAAAAATTTGTTGTCTTCTCAACCATTTCTTAGATTCAAAGTCCCATATCTCGCGAACGGATTGACCAAACCCAAAAATTCCTTCTGCGTCTGAATGTAGAAACTCGCCCGATTACAAGGGTGTGCGTATTTTTTCCCTAGGCCATTCTGGTTAAGCGTTTGGAGCAGCAGAATTGCGAAAAATTTGTTGCCTTCTCAACCTTTTCTTGGCTTCAAACTCCCATATCTCGCGAACGGATTGACCTAACCCAAAAATTCCTATTGCATCTGAAAGTAGAAACTCGCCCGGTTACAACTGTATGTGTATTTTTCCCCTAGGCCATCCTGGTTAAGCGATTGGAGCAGCAGAAGTGCGAAAAATTTGTTGTCTTGTCAACCATTTCTTAGTTTCAAAGTCCCATATCCCGCGAACGGATTGACCAGACCCAAAAATTCCTATTGTAACTGAAAGTAGAAACTCGTCCGATTACAACGGTATGTGTATTTTTTCCCTAGGCCATTCTGCTTAAGCGTTTGAAGCAGCAGAATTGCGAAAAATTTTTTGCCTTCTCAACCATTTCTTGGCTTCAAACTCCCATATCTCGCGAACGGATTGACCTAACCCAAAAATTCCTATTGCATCTGAAAGTAGAACCTCGCCCGATTACAACGGTATGTGTATTTTTTCCCTAGCCCATTCTGGTTAAGCGTTTGGAGCAGCAGAATTGTGAACAATTTTTTGCCTTCTCTACCATTTCTTGGCTTCAAACTCCCATATCTCGCGAACGGATTGACCTAACCCAAAAATTCCTATTGCATCTGAAAGTAGAAACTCGCCCGATTACAAGGGTGTGCGTATTTTGTCCCTAGGCCATTCTGGTTAAGCGTTTGGAGCAGCAGAATTGCGAAAAATTTTTTGCCTTCTCAACCATTTCTTGGCTTCAAACTCCCATATCTCGCGAACGGATTGACCTAACCCAAAAATTCCTATTGCATCTGAAAGTAGAACCTCGCCCGATTACAACGGTATGTGTATTTTTTCCCTAGCCCATTCTGGTTAAGCGTTTGGAGCAGCAGAATTGTGAACAATTTTTTGCCTTCTCTACCATTTCTTGGTTTCAAACTCCCATATCTCGCGAACGGATTGACCTAACCCAAAAATTCCTATTGCATCTGAAAGTAGAAACTCGCCCGATTACAACGGTATGTGTATTTTTTCCCTAGACCATTCTGGTTAAGCGTTTGGAGCAGCAGAATTGCGAAAAATTTTTTGCCTCCTCAACCATTTCTTGGCTTCAAACTCCCATATCTCGCGAACGGATTGACCTAACCCAAAAATTCCTATTGCATCTGAAAGTAGAAACTCGCCCGATTACGACGGTATGTGTATTTTTTCCCTAGGCCATTCTGTTTAAGCGTTTGGAGCAGCAGAATTGCGAAAAATTTGTTGTCTTGTCAACCATTTCTTAGCTTCAAAGTCCCATATCTCGCGAACGGATTGTCTTAACCCAAAAATTCCTGTTGCGTCTGAAAGTAGAAACTCGCCCAATTACAACGGTATGTGAATTTTTTCCCTAGCCCATTCTGGTTAAGCGTTTGGAGCAGCAGAATTGCGAAAAATTTGTTGTCTTCTCAACCATTTCTTAGATTCAAAGTCCCATATCTCGCGAACCGATTGACCAAACCCAAAAATTCCTTCTGCGTCTGAAAGTAGAAACTCGCCCGATTACAACGGTATGTGTATTTTTTCCCTAGGCCATTCTGTTTAAGCGTTTGGAGCAGCAGAATTGCGAAAAATTGTTTGCCTTCTCAACCATTTCTTGGCTTCAAACTCCCATATCTCGCGAACGGATTGACCTAACCCAAAAATTCCTATTGCATCTGAAAGTAGAAACTCGCCCGGTTGCAACGGTATGTGTATTTTTCCCGTAGGGTATCCTGGTTAAGCGATTGGAGCAGCAGAATTGCGAAAAATTTGTTGTCTTGTCAACCATTTCTTAGCTTCAAAGTCCCATATCTCGCGAACGGATTGAGCAGACCGAAAAATTCCTATTGTAACTGAAAGTAGAAACTCGCCCGATTACAACGGTATGTGTATTTTTTCCCTAGGCCATTCTGGTTAAGCGTTTGAAGCAGCAGAATTGCGAAAAATTTTTTGCCTTCTCAACCATTTCTTGGCTTCAAACTCCCATATCTCGCGAACGGATTGACCTAACCCAAAAATTCCTATTGCATCTGAAAGTAGAACCTCGCCCGATTACAACGGTATGTGTATTTTTTCCCTAGCCCATTCTGGTTAAGCGTTTGGAGCAGCAGAATTGTGAACAATTTTTTGCCTTCTCTACCATTTCTTGGCTTCAAACTCCCATATCTCGCGAACGGATTGACCTAACCCAAAAATTCCTATTGCATCTGAAAGTAGAAACTCGCCCGATTACAACGGTATGTGTATTTTTTCCCTAGACCATTCTGGTTAAGCGTTTGGAGCAGCAGAATTGCGAAAAATTTTTTGCCTCCTCAACCATTTCTTGCCTTCAAACTCCCATATCTCGCGAACGGATTGACCTAACCCAAAAATTCCTATTGCATCTGAAAGTAGACACTCGCCCGACTACAGCGGTATGTGTATTTTTTCCCTAGGCCATTCTGGTTAAGCGTTTGGATCAGCAGAAGTGCGAAAAATTTGTTGTCTTGTCAACCATTTCTTAGATTCAAAGTCCCATATCTCGCGAACGGATTGACCTAACCCAAAAATTCCTATTGCATCTGAAAGTAGAAACTCGCCCGATTACAACGGTATGTGTATTTTTTCCCTAGACCATTCTGGTTAAGCGTTTGGAGCAGCAGAATTGCGAAAAATTTTTTGCCTCCTCAACCATTTCTTGCCTTCAAACTCCCATATCTCGCGAACGGATTGACCTAACCCAAAAATTCCTATTGCATCTGAAAGTAGACACTCGCCCGACTACAGCGGTATGTGTATTTTTTCCCTAGGCCATTCTGGTTAAGCGTTTGGATCAGCAGAAGTGCGAAAAATTTGTTGTCTTGTCAACCATTTCTTAGATTCAAAGTCCCATATCTCGCGAACGGATTGACCAAACCCAAAAATTCCTTCTGCGTCTGAAAGTAGAAACTCGCCCAATTACAACGGTATGTGAATTTTTTCACTAGCCCATTCTGGTTAAGCGTTTGGAGCAGCAGAATTGCGAAAAATTTGTTGTCTTCTCAACCATTTCTTAGATTCAAAGTCCCATATCTCGCGAACGGATTGACCAAACCCAAAAATTCCTTCTGCGTCTGAATGTAGAAACTCGCCCGATTACAAGGGTGTGCGTATTTTTTCCCTAGGCCATTCTGGTTAAGCGTTTGGAGCAGCAGAATTGCGAAAAATTTGTTGTCTTCTCAACCATTTCTTGGCTTCAAACTCCCATATCTCGCGAACGGATTAACCTAACCCAAAAATTCCTATTGCATCTGAAAGTAGAAACTCGCCCGGTTACAACTGTATGTGTATTTTTCCCCTAGGCCATCCTGGTTAAGCGATTGGAGCAGCAGAAGTGCGAAAAATTTGTTGTCTTGTCAACCATTTCTTAGCTTCAAAGTCCCATATCCCGCGAACGGATTGACCAGACCCAAAAATTCCTATTGAAACTGAAAGTAGAAACTCGCCCGATTACAACGGTATGTGTATTTTTTCCCTAGGCCATTCTGCTTAAGCGTTTGAAGCAGCAGAATTGCGAAAAATTTTTTGCCTTCTCAACCATTTCTTGGCTTCAAACTCCCATATCTCGCGAACGGATTGACCTAACCCAAAAATTCCTATTGCATCTGAAAGTAGAACCTCGCCCGATTACAACGGTATGTGTATTTTTTCCCTAGCCCGTTCTGGTTAAGCGTTTGGAGCAGCAGAATTGTGAACAATTTTTTGCCTTCTCTACCATTTCTTGGCTTCAAACTCCCATATCTCGCGAACGGATTGACCTAACCCAAAAATTCCTATTGCATCTGAAAGTAGAAACTCGCCCGATTACAACGGTATGTGTATTTTTTCCCTAGCCCATTCTGGTTAAGCTTTTGGAGCAGCAGAATTGCGAAAAATTTGTTGTCTTCTCTACCATTTCTTAGATTCAAAGTCCCATATCTCGCGAACGGATTGACCAAACCCAAAAATTCCTTCTGCGTCTGAAAGTAGAAACTAGCCCGATTACAAGGGTGTGCGTATTTTGTCCCTAGGCCATTCTGGTTAAGCGTTTGGAGCAGCAGAATTGCGAAAAATTTTTTGCCTTCTCAACCATTTCTTGGCTTCAAACTCCCATATCTCGCGAACGGATTGACCTAACCCAAAAATTCCTATTGCATCTGAAAGTAGAAACTCGCCCGATTACAACGGTATGTGTATTTTTTCCCTAGACCATTCTGGTTAAGCGTTTGGAGCAGCAGAATTGCGAAAAATTTTTTGCCTCCTCAACCATTTCTTGGCTTCAAACTCCCATATCTCGCGAACGGATTGACCTAACCCAAAAATTCCTATTGCATCTGAAAGTAGAAACTGGCCCGATTACGACGGTATGTGTATTTTTTCCCTAGGCCATTCTGTTTAAGCGTTTGGAGCAGCAGAATTGCGAAAAATTGTTTGCCTTCTCAACCATTTCTTGGCTTCAAACTCCCATATCTCGCGAACGGATTGACCTAACCCAAAAATTCCTATTGCATCTGAAAGTAGAAACTCGCCCGGTTACAACGGTACGTGTATTTTTCCCCTAGGCCATTCTGGTTAAGCGATTGGAGCAGCAGAAGTGCGAAAAATTTGTTGTCTTGTCAACCATTTCTTAGCTTCAAAGTCCCATATCTCGCGAACGGATTGTCTTAACCCAAAAATTCCTGTTGCGTCTGAAAGTAGAAACTCGCCCAATTACAACGGTATGTGAATTTTTTCCCTAGCCCATTCTGGTTAAGCGTTTGGAGCAGCAGAATTGCGAAAAATTTGTTGTCTTCTCAACCATTTCTTAGATTCAAAGTCCCATATCTCGCGAACCGATTGACCAAACCCAAAAATTCCTTCTGCGTCTGAAAGTAGAAACTCGTCCGATTACAAGGGTGTGCGTATTTTCTCCCTAGGCCATTCTGGTTAAGCGTTTGGAGCAGCAGAATTGCGAAAAATTTGTTGTCTTCTCAACCATTTCTTAGCTTCAAACTCCCATATCTCGCGAACGGATTGACCTAACCCAAAAATTCCTATTGCATCTGAAAGTAGAAACTCGCCCGATTACGACGGTATGTGTATTTTTTCCCTAGGCCATTCTCTTTAAGCGTTTGGAGCAGCAGAATTGCGAAAAATTGTTTGCCTTCTCAACCATTTCTTGGCTTCAAACTCCCATATCTCGCGAACGGATTGACCTAACCCAAAAATTCCTATTGCATCTGAAAGTAGAAACTCGCCCGGTTGCAACGGTATGTGTATTTTTCCCCTAGGGTATCCTGGTTAAGCGATTGGAGCAGCAGAATTGCGAAAAATTTGTTGTCTTGTCAACCATTTCTTAGCTTCAAAGTCCCATATCTCGCGAACGGATTGAGCAGACCGAAAAATTCCTATTGTAACTGAAAGTAGAAACTCGCCCGATTACAACGGTATGTGTATTTTTTCCCAAGGCCATTCTGGTTAAGCGTTTGAAGCAGCAGAATTGCGAAAAATTTTTTGCCTTCTCAACCATTTCTTGGCTTCAAACTCCCATATCTCGCGAACGGATTGACCTAACCCAAAAATTCCTATTGCATCTGAAAGTAGAACCTCGCCCGATTACAACGGTATGTGTATTTTTTCCCTAGCCCATTCTGGTTAAGCGTTTGGATCAGCAGAAGTGCGAAAAATTTGTTGTCTTGTCAACCATTTCTTAGCTTCAAAGTCCCATATCTCGCGAACGGATTGTCCTAACCCAAAAATTCCTGTTGCGTCTGAAAGTAGAAACTCGCCCAATTACAACGGTATGTGAATTTTTTCCCTAGCCCATTCTGGTTAAGAGTTTGTAGCAGCAGAATTGCGAAAAATTTGTTGCCTCCTCAACCATTTCTTGCATTCAAACTCCCATATCTCGCGAACGGTTTGACCTAACCCAAAAATTCCTATTGCGTCTGAAAGTAGACACTCGCCCGACTACAGCGGTATGTGTATTTTTTCCCTAGGCCATTCTGGTTAAGCGTTTGGATCAGCAGAAGTGCGAAAAATTTGTTGTCTTGTCAACCATTTCTTAGCTTCAAAGTCCCATATCTCGCGAACGGATTGTCCTAACCCAAAAATTCCTGTTGCGTCTGAAAGTAGAAACTCGCCCAATTACAACGGTATGTGAATTTTTTCACTAGCCCAATCTGGTTAAGAGTTTGGAGCAGCAGAATTGCGAAAAATTTGTTGTCTTCTCAACCATTTCTTAGATTCAAAGTCCCATATCTCGCGAACGGATTGACCAAACCCAAAAATTCCTTCTGCGTCTGAAAGTAGAAACTCGCCCAATTACAACGGTATGTGAATTTTTTCACTAGCCCATTCTGGTTAAGCGTTTGGAGCAGCAGAATTGCGAAAAATTTGTTGTCTTCTCAACCATTTCTTAGATTCAAAGTCCCATATCTCGCGAACGGATTGACCAAACCCAAAAATTCCTTCTGCGTCTGAATGTAGAAACTCGCCCGATTACAAGGGTGTGCGTATTTTTTCCCTAGGCCATTCTGGTTAAGCGTTTGGAGCAGCAGAATTGCGAAAAATTTGTTGCCTTCTCAACCTTTTCTTGGCTTCAAACTCCCATATCTCGCGAACGGATTGACCTAACCCAAAAATTCCTATTGCATCTGAAAGTAGAAACTCGCCCGGTTACAACTGTATGTGTATTTTTCCCCTAGGCCATCCTGGTTAAGCGATTGGAGCAGCAGAAGTGCGAAAAATTTGTTGTCTTGTCAACCATTTCTTAGTTTCAAAGTCCCATATCCCGCGAACGGATTGACCAGACCCAAAAATTCCTATTGTAACTGAAAGTAGAAACTCGTCCGATTACAACGGTATGTGTATTTTTTCCCTAGGCCATTCTGCTTAAGCGTTTGAAGCAGCAGAATTGCGAAAAATTTTTTGCCTTCTCAACCATTTCTTGGCTTCAAACTCCCATATCTCGCGAACGGATTGACCTAACCCAAAAATTCCTATTGCATCTGAAAGTAGAACCTCGCCCGATTACAACGGTATGTGTATTTTTTCCCTAGCCCATTCTGGTTAAGCGTTTGGATCAGCAGAAGTGCGAAAAATTTGTTGTCTTGTCAACCATTTCTTAGCTTCAAAGTCCCATATCTCGCGAACGGATTGTCCTAACCCAAAAATTCCTGTTGCGTCTGAAAGTAGAAACTCGCCCAATTACAACGGTATGTGAATTTTTTCACTAGCCCATTCTGGTTAAGAGTTTGGAGCAGCAGAATTGCGAAAAATTTGTTGTCTTCTCAACCATTTCTTAGATTCAAAGTCCCATATCTCGCGAACGGATTGACCAAACCCAAAAATTCCTTCTGCGTCTGAAAGTAGAAACTCGCCCAATTACAACGGTATGTGAATTTTTTCACTAGCCCATTCTGGTTAAGCGTTTGGAGCAGCAGAATTGCGAAAAATTTGTTGTCTTCTCAACCATTTCTTAGATTCAAAGTCCCATATCTCGCGAACGGATTGACCAAACCCAAAAATTCCTTCTGCGTCTGAATGTAGAAACTCGCCCGATTACAAGGGTGTGCGTATTTTTTCCCTAGGCCATTCTGGTTAAGCGTTTGGAGCAGCAGAATTGCGAAAAATTTGTTGCCTTCTCAACCTTTTCTTGGCTTCAAACTCCCATATCTCGCGAACGGATTGACCTAACCCAAAAATTCCTATTGCATCTGAAAGTAGAAACTCGCCCGGTTACAACTGTATGTGTATTTTTCCCCTAGGCCATCCTGGTTAAGCGATTGGAGCAGCAGAAGTGCGAAAAATTTGTTGTCTTGTCAACCATTTCTTAGTTTCAAAGTCCCATATCCCGCGAACGGATTGACCAGACCCAAAAATTCCTATTGTAACTGAAAGTAGAAACTCGTCCGATTACAACGGTATGTGTATTTTTTCCCTAGGCCATTCTGCTTAAGCGTTTGAAGCAGCAGAATTGCGAAAAATTTTTTGCCTTCTCAACCATTTCTTGGCTTCAAACTCCCATATCTCGCGAACGGATTGACCTAACCCAAAAATTCCTATTGCATCTGAAAGTAGAACCTCGCCCGATTACAACGGTATGTGTATTTTTTCCCTAGCCCATTCTGGTTAAGCGTTTGGAGCAGCAGAATTGTGAACAATTTTTTGCCTTCTCTACCATTTCTTGGCTTCAAACTCCCATATCTCGCGAACGGATTGACCTAACCCAAAAATTCCTATTGCATCTGAAAGTAGAAACTCGCCCGATTACAAGGGTGTGCGTATTTTGTCCCTAGGCCATTCTGGTTAAGCGTTTGGAGCAGCAGAATTGCGAAAAATTTTTTGCCTTCTCAACCATTTCTTGGCTTCAAACTCCCATATCTCGCGAACGGATTGACCTAACCCAAAAATTCCTATTGCATCTGAAAGTAGAACCTCGCCCGATTACAACGGTATGTGTATTTTTTCCCTAGCCCATTCTGGTTAAGCGTTTGGAGCAGCAGAATTGTGAACAATTTTTTGCCTTCTCTACCATTTCTTGGTTTCAAACTCCCATATCTCGCGAACGGATTGACCTAACCCAAAAATTCCTATTGCATCTGAAAGTAGAAACTCGCCCGATTACAACGGTATGTGTATTTTTTCCCTAGACCATTCTGGTTAAGCGTTTGGAGCAGCAGAATTGCGAAAAATTTTTTGCCTCCTCAACCATTTCTTGGCTTCAAACTCCCATATCTCGCGAACGGATTGACCTAACCCAAAAATTCCTATTGCATCTGAAAGTAGAAACTCGCCCGATTACGACGGTATGTGTATTTTTTCCCTAGGCCATTCTGTTTAAGCGTTTGGAGCAGCAGAATTGCGAAAAATTTGTTGTCTTGTCAACCATTTCTTAGCTTCAAAGTCCCATATCTCGCGAACGGATTGTCTTAACCCAAAAATTCCTGTTGCGTCTGAAAGTAGAAACTCGCCCAATTACAACGGTATGTGAATTTTTTCCCTAGCCCATTCTGGTTAAGCGTTTGGAGCAGCAGAATTGCGAAAAATTTGTTGTCTTCTCAACCATTTCTTAGATTCAAAGTCCCATATCTCGCGAACCGATTGACCAAACCCAAAAATTCCTTCTGCGTCTGAAAGTAGAAACTCGCCCGATTACAACGGTATGTGTATTTTTTCCCTAGGCCATTCTGTTTAAGCGTTTGGAGCAGCAGAATTGCGAAAAATTGTTTGCCTTCTCAACCATTTCTTGGCTTCAAACTCCCATATCTCGCGAACGGATTGACCTAACCCAAAAATTCCTATTGCATCTGAAAGTAGAAACTCGCCCGGTTGCAACGGTATGTGTATTTTTCCCGTAGGGTATCCTGGTTAAGCGATTGGAGCAGCAGAATTGCGAAAAATTTGTTGTCTTGTCAACCATTTCTTAGCTTCAAAGTCCCATATCTCGCGAACGGATTGAGCAGACCGAAAAATTCCTATTGTAACTGAAAGTAGAAACTCGCCCGATTACAACGGTATGTGTATTTTTTCCCTAGGCCATTCTGGTTAAGCGTTTGAAGCAGCAGAATTGCGAAAAATTTTTTGCCTTCTCAACCATTTCTTGGCTTCAAACTCCCATATCTCGCGAACGGATTGACCTAACCCAAAAATTCCTATTGCATCTGAAAGTAGAACCTCGCCCGATTACAACGGTATGTGTATTTTTTCCCTAGCCCATTCTGGTTAAGCGTTTGGAGCAGCAGAATTGTGAACAATTTTTTGCCTTCTCTACCATTTCTTGGCTTCAAACTCCCATATCTCGCGAACGGATTGACCTAACCCAAAAATTCCTATTGCATCTGAAAGTAGAAACTCGCCCGATTACAACGGTATGTGTATTTTTTCCCTAGACCATTCTGGTTAAGCGTTTGGAGCAGCAGAATTGCGAAAAATTTTTTGCCTCCTCAACCATTTCTTGCCTTCAAACTCCCATATCTCGCGAACGGATTGACCTAACCCAAAAATTCCTATTGCATCTGAAAGTAGACACTCGCCCGACTACAGCGGTATGTGTATTTTTTCCCTAGGCCATTCTGGTTAAGCGTTTGGATCAGCAGAAGTGCGAAAAATTTGTTGTCTTGTCAACCATTTCTTAGATTCAAAGTCCCATATCTCGCGAACGGATTGACCTAACCCAAAAATTCCTATTGCATCTGAAAGTAGAAACTCGCCCGATTACAACGGTATGTGTATTTTTTCCCTAGACCATTCTGGTTAAGCGTTTGGAGCAGCAGAATTGCGAAAAATTTTTTGCCTCCTCAACCATTTCTTGCCTTCAAACTCCCATATCTCGCGAACGGATTGACCTAACCCAAAAATTCCTATTGCATCTGAAAGTAGACACTCGCCCGACTACAGCGGTATGTGTATTTTTTCCCTAGGCCATTCTGGTTAAGCGTTTGGATCAGCAGAAGTGCGAAAAATTTGTTGTCTTGTCAACCATTTCTTAGATTCAAAGTCCCATATCTCGCGAACGGATTGACCAAACCCAAAAATTCCTTCTGCGTCTGAAAGTAGAAACTCGCCCAATTACAACGGTATGTGAATTTTTTCACTAGCCCATTCTGGTTAAGCGTTTGGAGCAGCAGAATTGCGAAAAATTTGTTGTCTTCTCAACCATTTCTTAGATTCAAAGTCCCATATCTCGCGAACGGATTGACCAAACCCAAAAATTCCTTCTGCGTCTGAATGTAGAAACTCGCCCGATTACAAGGGTGTGCGTATTTTTTCCCTAGGCCATTCTGGTTAAGCGTTTGGAGCAGCAGAATTGCGAAAAATTTGTTGTCTTCTCAACCATTTCTTGGCTTCAAACTCCCATATCTCGCGAACGGATTAACCTAACCCAAAAATTCCTATTGCATCTGAAAGTAGAAACTCGCCTGGTTACAACTGTATGTGTATTTTTCCCCTAGGCCATCCTGGTTAAGCGATTGGAGCAGCAGAAGTGCGAAAAATTTGTTGTCTTGTCAACCATTTCTTAGCTTCAAAGTCCCATATCCCGCGAACGGATTGACCAGACCCAAAAATTCCTATTGAAACTGAAAGTAGAAACTCGCCCGATTACAACGGTATGTGTATTTTTTCCCTAGGCCATTCTGCTTAAGCGTTTGAAGCAGCAGAATTGCGAAAAATTTTTTGCCTTCTCAACCATTTCTTGGCTTCAAACTCCCATATCTCGCGAACGGATTGACCTAACCCAAAAATTCCTATTGCATCTGAAAGTAGAACCTCGCCCGATTACAACGGTATGTGTATTTTTTCCCTAGCCCGTTCTGGTTAAGCGTTTGGAGCAGCAGAATTGTGAACAATTTTTTGCCTTCTCTACCATTTCTTGGCTTCAAACTCCCATATCTCGCGAACGGATTGACCTAACCCAAAAATTCCTATTGCATCTGAAAGTAGAAACTCGCCCGATTACAACGGTATGTGTATTTTTTCCCTAGACCATTCTGGTTAAGCGTTTGGAGCAGCAGAATTGCGAAAAATTTTTTGCCTCCTCAACCATTTCTTGGCTTCAAACTCCCATATCTCGCGAACGGATTGACCTAACCCAAAAATTCCTATTGCATCTGAAAGTAGAAACTCGCCCGATTACAACGGTATGTGTATTTTTTCCCTAGCCCATTCTGGTTAAGCGTTTGGAGCAGCAGAATCGCGAAAAATTTGTTGTCTTCTCAACCATTTCTTAGATTCAAAGTCCCATATCTCGCGAACGGATTGACCAAACCCAAAATTTCCTTCTGCGTCTGAAAGTAGAAACTCGCCCGATTACAATGGTGTGCGTATTTTTTCCCTAGGCCATTCTGGTTAAGCGTTTGGAGCAGCAGAATTGCGAAAAATTTGTTGTCTTCTCAACCATTTCTTAGCTTCAAACTCCCATATCTCGCGAACGGATTGACCTAACCCAAAAATTCCTATTGCATCTGAAAGTAGAAACTCGCCCGATTACGACGGTATGTGTATTTTTTCCCTAGGCCATTCTGTTTAAGCGTTTGGAGCAGCAGAATTGCGAAAAATTTTTTGCCTTCTCAACCATTTCTTGGATTCAAACTCCCATATCTCGCGAACGGATTGACCTAACCCAAAAATTCCTATTGCATCTGGAAGTAGAAACTCGCCCGGTTACAACGGTACGTGTATTTTTCCCCTAGGCCATTCTGGTTAAGCGATTGGAGCAGCAGAAGTGCGAAAAATTTGTTGTCTTGTCAACCATTTCTTAGCTTCAAAGTCCCATATCTCGCGAACGGATTGTCTTAACCCAAAAATTCCTGTTGCGTCTGAAAGTAGAAACACGCCCAATTACAGCGGTATGTGAATTTTTTCCCTAGCCCATTCTGGTTAAGCGTTTGGAGCAGCAGAATTGCGAAAAATTTGTTGTCTTCTCAACCATTTCTTAGATTCAAAGTCCCATATCTCGCGAACCGATTGACCAAACCCAAAAATTCCTTCTGCGTCTGAAAGTAGAAACTCGTCCGATTACAAGGGTGTGCGTATTTTCTCCCTAGGCCATTCTGGTTAAGCGTGTGGAGCAGCAGAATTGCGAAAAATTTGTTGTCTTCTCAACCATTTCTTAGCTTCAAACTCCCATATCTCGCGAACGGATTGACCTAACCCAAAAATTCCTATTGCATCTGAAAGTAGAAACTCGCCCGATTACGACGGTATGTGTATTTTTTCCCTAGGCCATTCTGTTTAAGCGTTTGGAGCAGCAGAATTGCGAAAAATTGTTTGCCTTCTCAACCATTTCTTGGCTTCAAACTCCCATATCTCGCGAACGGATTGACCCAACCCAAAAATTCCTATTGCATCTGAAAGTAGAAACTCGCCCGGTTGCAACGGTATGTGTATTTTTCCCCTAGGGTATCCTGGTTAAGCGATTGGAGCAGCAGAATTGCGAAAAATTTGTTGTCTTGTCAACCATTTCTTAGCTTCAAAGTCTCATATCTCGCGAACGGATTGAGCAGACCCAGAAATTCCTATTGTAACTGAAAGTAGAAACTCGCCCGATTACAACGGTATGTGTATTTTTTCCCTAGGCCATTCTGGTTAAGCGTTTGAAGCACTAGAATTGCGAAAAATTTTTTGCCTTCTAAACCATTTCTTGGCTTCAAACTCCCATATCTCGCGAACGGATTGACCTAACCCAAAAATTCCTATTGCATCTGAAAGTAGAGCCTCGCCCGATTACAACGGTGTGTGTATTTTTTCCCTAGCCCATTCTGGTTAAGCGTTTGGAGCAGCAGAATTGTGAACAATTTTTTGCCTTCTCTACCATTTCTTGGCTTCAAAGTCCCATATCTCGCGAACGGATTGACATAACCCAAAAATTCCAATTGCATCTGAAAGTAGAAACTCGCCCGATTACATCGGTATGTGTATTTTTTCCCTAGACCATTCTGGTTAAGCGTTTGGAGCAGCAGAATTTCGAAAAATTTTTTGCCTCCTCAACCATTTCTTGGCTTCAAACTCCCATATCTCGCGAACGGATTGACCTAACCCAAAAATTCCTATTGCATCTGAAAGTAGACACTCGCCCGACTACAGCGGTATGTGTATTTTTTCCCTGGGCCATTCTGGTTAAGCGTTTGGAGCAGCAGAATTGCGAAAAATTTTTTGCCTTCTCAACCATTTCTTGGCTTCAAACCCCCATATCTCGCGAACGGAATGACCAAACCCAAAATTCCTGCTGCGTCTGAAAGTAGAAACTCGCCCGATTACAACGGTATGCGTATTTTTCCCCTAGGGCATTATGGTTAAGCGATTGGAGCAGCAGAAGTGCGAAAAATTTGTTGTCTTGTCAACCATTTCTTAGCTTCAAAGTCCCATATCTCGCGAACGGATAGACCTAACCCAAAAATTCCTATTGCATCTGAGAGTAGAAACTCGCGCGATTACGACGGTATGTGTATTTTTTCCCTAGGCCATTCTGTTTAAGCGTTTGGAGCAGCAGAAATGCGAAAAATTTTTTGCCTTCTCAACCATTTCTTGGCTTCAAACTCCCATATCTCGCGAACGGATTGACCTAACCCAAAAATTCCTATTGCATCTGAAAGTAGAAACTCGCCCGGTTACAACGGTATGTGTATTTTTCCCCTAGACCATCCTGGTTAAGCGATTGGTGCAGCAGAAGTGCGAAAAATTTGTTGTCTTGTCAACCATTTCTTAGCTTCAAAGTCCCGTATCTCGCTAACGGATTGACCAGACCCAAAAATTCCTATTGTAACTGAAAGTAGAAACTCGCCCGATTACAACGGTATGTGTATTTTTTCCCTAGGCCATTCTGGTTAAGCGTTTGAAGCAGCAGAATTGCGAAAAATTTTTTGCCTTCTCAACCATTTCTTGGCTTCAAACTCCCATATCTCGCGAACGGATTGACTTAACCCAAAAATTCCTATTGCATCTGAAAGTAGAACCTCGCCCGATTACAACGGTATGTGTATTTTTACCCTAGACCATTCTGGTTAAGCGTTTGGAGCAGCAGAATTGCGAAAAATTTTTTGCCTCCTCAACCATTTCTTGGCTTCAAACTCCCATATCTCGCGAACGGATTGACCTACCCCAAAAATTCCTATTGCATCTGAAAGTAGACACTCGCCCGACTACAGCGGTATGTGTATTTTTTCCCTAGGCCATTCTGGTTAAGCGTTTGGATCAGCAGAATTGCGAAAAATTTTTTGCCTTCTCAACCATTTCTTGGCTTCAAACTCCCATATCTCGCGAACGGATTGTCCTAACCCAAAAATTCCTGTTGCGTCTGAAAGTAGAAACTCGCGCGATTACAAGGGTGTGCGTATTTTTTCCCTAGGCCATTCTGGTTAAGCGTTTCGAGCAGCAGAATTGCGAAAAATTTGTTGTCTTCTCAACCATTTCTTAGCTTCAAACTCCCATATCTCGCGAACGGATTGACCTAACCCAAAAATTCCTATTGCATCTGAAAGTAGAAACTCGCCCGATTACGACGGTATGTGTATTTTTTCCCTAGGCCATTCTGTTTAAGCGTTTGGAGCAGCAGAATTGCGAAAAATTTTTTGCCTTCTCAACCATTTCTTGGCTTCAAACTCCCATATCTCGCGAACGGATTGACCTAACCCAAAAATTCCTTCTGCATCTGAAAGTAGAAACTCGCCCGGTTACAACGGTATGTGTATTTTTCCCCTAGGCCATTCTGGTTAAGCGATTGGAGCAGCAGAAGTGCGAAAAATTTGTTGTCTTGTCAACCATTTCTTAGCTTCAAAGTCCCATATCTCGCGAACGGATTGACCAGACCCAAAAATTCCTATTGTAACTGAAAGTAGAAACTCGCCCGATTACAACGGTGTGTGTATTTTTTCCCTAGACCATTCTGGTTAAGCGTTTGGAGCAGCAGAATTGCGAAAAATTTTTTGCCTCCTCAACCATTTCTTGGTTTCAAACTCCCATATCTCGCGAACGGATTGACTTAACCCAAAAATTCCTGTTTCATCTGAAAGTAGACACTCGCCCGACTACAGCGGTATGTGTATTTTTTCCCTAGACCATTCTGGTTAAGCGTTTGGAGCAGCAGAATTGCGAAAAATTTTTTGCCTTCTCAACCATTTCTTGGCTTCAAAGTCCCATATCTCGCGAACGGATTAACCAAACCCAAAAATTCCTGCTGCGTCTGAAAGTAGAAACTCGTCCGATTACAACGGTATGCGTATTTTTACCCTACGCCATTCTGGTTAAGCGTTTGGAGCAGCAGAATTGCGAAAAATTTTTTGCCTTCTCAACCATTTCTTAGCTTCAAACTCCCATATCTCGCGAACGGATTGACTTAACCGAAAAATTCCTATTGCGTCTGAAAGTAGAGCCTCGCCCGATTACAACGGTACGTGTATTTTTCCCCTAGGCCATTCTGGTTAAGCGTTTGGAGCAGCAGAATTGCGAAATATTTTATGCCTTCTCAACCATTTCTTGGCTTCAAACTCCCATATCTCGCGAACGGATTGACCTAACCCAAAAATTCCTATTGCATCTGAAAGTAGAAACTCGCCCGGTTACAACGGTATGTGTATTTTTCCCTACCCCATTCTGGTTAAGCGTTTGGGGCAGCAGAATTGCGAAAAATTTGTTGTCTTCTCAACCATTTCTTAGCTTCAAAGTCCCATATCTCGCGAACGGATTGACCAAACCCAAAAATTCCTATTGCATCTGAAAGTAGAAACTCGCCCGATTACAACGGTACGTGTATTTTTTCCCTAGACCATTCTGGTTAAGTTTTTGGAGCAGCAGAATTGCGAAAAATTTTTTGCCTTCTCAACCATTTCTTGGCTTCAAAGTCCCATATCTCGCGAACGGATTGACTTAACCGAAAAATTCCTCTTGCGTCTGAAAGTAGAGCCTCGCCCGATTACAACGGTACGTTTATTTTTCCCCTAGGCCATTCTGGTTAAGCGTTTGGATCAGCAGAATTGCGAAAAATTTTATGCCTTCTCAACCATTTCTTGGCTTCAAACTCCCATATCTCGCGAACGGATTGACCAAACCCAAAAATTCCTGTAGCTTGTGAAAGTAGAAACTCTCCCGATTACAACGGTATGTGTATTTTTTCCGTAGCCCATTCTGGTTAAGCGTTTGGAGCAACAGAATTGCGTAAAATTTGTTGTCTTCTCAACCATTTCTTTGCTTCAAAGTCCCATATCTCGCGGACGGATTGACCAAACCCAAAAATTCCTGCTGCGTCTGAAAGTAGAAACTCGCCCGATTACAACGGTATGCATATTTTTACCCTACGCCATTCTGGTTAAGCGTTTGGAGCAGCAGAATTGCGAAAAATTTTTTGCCTTCTCAACCATTTCTTAGCTTCAAACTCCCATATCTCGCGAACGGATTGACTTAACCGAAAAATTCCTATTGCGTCTGAAAGTAGAGCCTCGCCCGATTACAACGGTGCGTGTATTTTTCCCCTAGGCCATTCTGTTTAAGCGATTGGAGCAGCAGAAGTGCGAAAAATTTGTTGTCTTGTCAACCATTTCTTAGCTTGAAAGTCCCATATCTCGCGAACGGATTGACCAGACCCAAAAATTCCTATCGTAACTGAAAGTAGAAACTCGCCCGATTACAACGGTATGTGTATTTTTTCCCTAGGCCATTCTGGTTAAGCGTTTGAAGCAGCAGAATTGCGAAAAATTTTTTGCCTTCTCAACCATTTCTTGGCTTCAAACTCCCATATCTCGCGAACAGATTGACCTAACCCAAAAATTCCTATTGCATCTGAAAGAAGAAACTCGCCCGATTACAACGGTATGTGTATTTTTTACCTAGGCCATTCCGGTTAAGCATTTGGAGCAGCAGAATTGCGAAAAATTTGTTGTCTTGTCAACCATTTCTTAGCTTCAATGTCCCATATCTCGCGAACGGATTGACCGAACCCAACAATTCCTATTGTAACTGAAAGTAGAAACTCGCCCGATTACAACGGTATGCGTATTTTTTACCTAGGCCATTCCGGTTAAGCATTTGGAGCAGCAGAATTGCGAAAAATTTGTTGTCTTGTCAACCATTTGTTAGCTTGAAAGTCCCATATCTCGAGAACGGATTGACCAGACCCAAAAATTCCTATTGTAACTGAAAGTAGAAACTCGCCCGATTACAACGGTATGTGTATTTTGTCCCTAGGCCATTCTGGTTAAGCGTTTGATGCAGCAGAATTGCGAAAAATTTTTTGCCTTCTCAACCATTTCTTAGCTTCAAACTCCCATATCACGCGAACGGATTGACCTAACCCAAAAATTCCTATTGCATCTGAAAGAAGAAACTTGCCCGAATACAACGGTTTGTGTATTTTTTCCCTAGGCCATTCTGGTTAAGCGTTTGGAGCAGCAGAATTGCGAAAAATTTGTTGTCTTGTCAACCATTTCTTAGCTTCAAAGTCCCATATCTCGCGAACGGATTGACCGAACCCAACAATTCCTATTGTAACTGATACTAGAAACTCGCCCGATTACAACGGTATGCGTATTTTTTCCCTAGGCCATTCTGGTTAAGCGTTTGGTGCAGCAGATTTGCGAAAATTTTTTTGCCTTCTCAACCATTTCTTGGCTTCAAACTCCCATATCTCGCGAACGGATTGACCTAACCCAAAAATTCCTGTTGCGTCTGAAAGTAGAAACTCGCCCGATTACAACGGTATGTGTATTTTTTCCCTAGGCCATTCTGGTTAAGCGCTTGGAGCAGCAGAATTGCGAAAAATTTGTGGTCTTCTCAACCATTTCGTGGCTTCAAACTCCCATATCTCGCGAACGGATTGACCAAACCCAAAAATTCGTGTTGCTTGTGAAAGTAGAAACTCTCCAGATTACAACGGTATGTGTATTTTTTCCCTAGGCCATTCTGGTTAAGCGTTTGAAGCAGCAGAATTGCGAAAAATTTTTTGCCTTCTCAACCATTTCTTGGCTTCAAACTCCCATATCTCGCGAACGGATTGATCTAACCCAAAAATTCCTATTGCATCTGAAAGATGAAACTCGCCCGATTACAACGGTATGCAGATTTTTTTCCCTAGGCCATTCTGTTTAAGCGTTTGGAGCAGCAGAATTGCGAAAAATTTGTTGCCTTCTCAACCATTTCTTGGCTTCAAACTCCCATATCTCGCGAACAGATTGATCGAACCCAAAAATTCCTGTTGCTTGTGAAAGTAGAAACTCGCCCGATTACAACGGTACGTGTATTTTTTCCCTAGGCCATTCTGGTTAAGCGTTTGGATCAGCAGAATTGCGAAAAATTTTATGCCTTCTCCACCATTTCTTGGCTTCAAACTCCCATATCTCGCGAACGGATTGACCAAACCCAAAACTTCCTGTTGCTTGTGAAAGTAGAAACTCGCCCGATTACAACGGTATGTGTATTTTTCCCCTAGGCCATTCTGGTTAAGCGATTGGAGCAGCAGAAGTGCGAAAAATTTGTTGTCTTGTCAACCATTTCTTAGCTTGAAAGTCCCATATCTCGCGAACAAATTGACCGAACCCAAAAATTCCTGTTGCTTGTGAAAGTAGAAACTCGCCCGATTACAACGGTACGTGTATTTTTCCCCTAGGCCATTCTGGTTAAGCGATTGGAGCAGCAGAAGTGCGAAAAATTTGTTGTCTTGTCAACCATTCTTTAGCTTGAAAGTCCCATATCTCGCGAACGGATTGACCAGACCCAAAAATTCCTATTGTATCTGAAAGTAGAATCTCGCCCGATTACAACGGTATGTGTATTTCTTCCCTAGGCCATTCTGGTTAAGCGTTTGAAGCAGCAGAATTGCGAAAAATTTTTTGCCTTCTCAACCATTTCTTGGCTTCAAACTCCCCTATCTCGCGAACGGATTGACCTAACCCAAAAATTCCTATTGCATCTGAAAGTAGAAACTCGCCCGATTACAACGGTATGTGTATTTTTTCCCTAGGCCATTCTGGTTAAGCGTTTGGAGCAGCAGAATTGCGAAAAATTTTTTGCCTTCTCAACCATTTCTTGGCTTCAAACTCCCATATCTCGCGAACGGATTGAACAAACCCAAAAATTCCTGTTGCTTGTGAAAGTAGAAACTCGCCCGATAACCACGGTACGTGTAGTTTTCCCCTAGGGCATTCTGGTTAAGCGATTGGAGCAGCAGAAGTGCGAAAAATTTGTTGTCGTGTCAACCATTCCTTAGCTTCAAAGTCCCATATCTCGCGTACGGATTGACGGAACCCAAAAATTCCTATTGTAACTGAAAGTAGAAACTCGCCCGATTACAACGGTATGTGTATTCTTTCCCTAGGGCATTCTGGTTAAGCGTTTGGAGCAGCAGAATTGCGAAAAATTTTTTGCCTTCTCAAACATTTCTTGGCTTCAAACTCCCATATCTCGCGAACGGATTAACCTAACCCAAAAATTCCTGTCGCGTCTGAAAGTAGAAACTCGCCCGATTACAACGGTATGCGTATTTTTTCCTTAGGCCATTCTGGTTAAGCGTTTGGAGCAGCAGATTTGCGAAAAATTTGTTGTCTTCTCAACCATTTCTTAGCTTCAAACTCCCATTTCTCGCGAATGGATTGAGCTAACCCAAAAATTCCTGTTGCATCTGAAAGTAGAAACCCGCCCGACTACAGCGGTATGTGTATTTTTTCCCTAGGCCATTCTGGTTAAGCGTTTGGAGCAGCAGAAATGCGAAAAATTTGTTGTCTTGTCAAACATTTCTTAGCTTCAAACTCCCATATCTCGCGAACGGATTGACCTAACCAAAAAATTCCTATTGCATCTGAAAGTAGACACTCGCCCGACTACAGCGGTATGTGTATTTTTTCCCTAGGCCATTCTGGTTAAGCGTTTGGATCAGCAGAATAGCGAAAAATTTTATGCCTTCTCAACCATTTCTTGGCTTCAAACTCCCATATCTCGCGAACGGATTAACCTAACCCAAAAATTCCTGTCGCGTCTGAAAGTAGAAACTCGCCCGATTACAACGGTATGTGTATTTTTTCCCTAGGCCATTCTGGTTAAGCGTTTGGAGCAGCAGAAATGCGAAAAATTTGTTGTCTTGTCAAACATTTCTTAGCTTCAGACTCCCATATCTCGCGAACGGATTGACCTAACCTAAAAATTCCTATTGCATCTGAAAGAAGAAACTCGCCCGATTACAACGGTATGTGTATTTTTTCCCTAGGCCATTCTGGTTAAGCGTTTGGAGCAGCAGAATTGTGAAAAATTTTTTGCCTTCTCTACCATTTCTTGGCTTCAAACTCCCATATCTCGCGAACGGATTGACCTAACCCAAAAATTCCTATTGCATCTGAAAGTAGAAACTCGCCCGATTACAACGGTATGTGTATTTTTTCCCTAGGCCATTCTGGTTAAGCGTTTGGAGCAGCAGAATTGCGAAAAATTTTTTGCCTTCTCAACCATTTCTTGGCTTCAAACTCCCATATCTCGCGTACGGATTGACCGAACCCAAAAATTCCTATTGTAACTGAAAGTAGAAACTCGCCCGATTACAACGGTATGTGTATTCTTTCCCTAGGCCATTCCGGTTAAGCGTTTGGAGCAGCAGATTTGCGAAAAATTTGTTGTCGTCTCAACCATTTCCTAGCTTCAAACTCCCATATCTCTCGAATGGATTGACCTAACCCAAAAATTCCTATTGCATCTGAAAGTAGAAACTCGCCCGACTACAGCGGTATGTGTATTTTTTCCCTAGGCCATTCTGGTTAAGCGTTTGGAGCAGCAGAATTGCGAAAAATTTGTGGTCTTCTCAACCATTTCTTAGCTTCAAAGTCCCATATCTCGCGAACGGATTGACCGAACCCAACAATTCCTATTGTAACTGATACTAGAAACTCGCCCGATTACAACGGTATGCGTATTTTTTCCCTAGGCCATTCTGGTTAAGCGTTTGGTGCAGCAGATTTGCGAAAATTTTTTTGCCTTCTCAACCATTTCTTGGCTTCAAACTCCCATATCTCGCGAACGGATTGACCTAACCCAAAAATTCCTGTTGCGTCTGAAAGTAGAAACTCGCCCGATTACAACGGTATGTGTATTTTTTCCCTAGGCCATTCTGGTTAAGCGCTTGGAGCAGCAGAATTGCGAAAAATTTGTGGTCTTCTCAACCATTTCGTGGCTTCAAACTCCCATATCTCGCGAACGGATTGACCAAACCCAAAAATTCGTGTTGCTTGTGAAAGTAGAAACTCTCCAGATTACAACGGTATGTGTATTTTTTCCCTAGGCCATTCTGGTTAAGCGTTTGAAGCAGCAGAATTGCGAAAAATTTTTTGCCTTCTCAACCATTTCTTGGCTTCAAACTCCCATATCTCGCGAACGGATTGATCTAACCCAAAAATTCCTATTGCATCTGAAAGATGAAACTCGCCCGATTACAACGGTATGCAGATTTTTTTCCCTAGGCCATTCTGTTTAAGCGTTTGGAGCAGCAGAATTGCGAAAAATTTGTTGCCTTCTCAACCATTTCTTGGCTTCAAACTCCCATATCTCGCGAACAGATTGATCGAACCCAAAAATTCCTGTTGCTTGTGAAAGTAGAAACTCGCCCGATTACAACGGTACGTGTATTTTTTCCCTAGGCCATTCTGGTTAAGCGTTTGGATCAGCAGAATTGCGAAAAATTTTATGTCTTCTCCACCATTTCTTGGCTTCAAACTCCCATATCTCGCGAACGGATTGACCAAACCCAAAACATCCTGTTGCTTGTGAAAGTAGAAACTCGCCCGATTACAACGGTATGTGTATTTTTCCCCTAGGCCATTCTGGTTAAGCGATTGGAGCAGCAGAAGTGCGAAAAATTTGTTGTCTTGTCAACCATTTCTTAGCTTGAAAGTCCCATATCTCGCGAACAAATTGACCGAACCCAAAAATTCCTGTTGCTTGTGAAAGTAGAAACTCGCCCGATTACAACGGTACGTGTATTTTTCCCCTAGCCCATTCTGGTTAAGCGATTGGAGCAGCAGAAGTGCGAAAAATTTGTTGTCTTGTCAACCATTCTTTAGCTTGAAAGTCCCATATCTCGCGAACGGATTGACCAGACCCAAAAATTCCTATTGTATCTGAAAGTAGAAACTCGCCCGATTACAACGGTATGTGTATTTCTTCCCTAGGCCATTCTGGTTAAGCGTTTGAAGCAGCAGAATTGCGAAAAATTTTTTGCCTTCTCAACCATTTCTTGGCTTCAAACTCCCCTATCTCGCGAACGGATTGACCTAACCCAAAAATTCCTATTGCATCTGAAAGTAGAAACTCGCCCGATTACAACGGTATGTGTATTTTTTCCCTAGGCCATTCTGGTTAAGCGTTTGGAGCAGCAGAATTGCGAAAAATTTTTTGCCTTCTCAACCATTTCTTGGCTTCAAACTCCCATATCTCGCGAACGGATTGAACAAACCCAAAAATTCCTGTTGCTTGTGAAAGTAGAAACTCGCCCGATAACCACGGTACGTGTAGTTTTCCCCTAGGGCATTCTGGTTAAGCGATTGGAGCAGCAGAAGTGCGAAAAATTTGTTGTCTTGTCAACCATTCCTTAGCTTCAAAGTCCCATATCTCGCGTACGGATTGACGGAACCCAAAAATTCCTATTGTAACTGAAAGTAGAAACTCGCCCGATTACAACGGTATGTGTATTCTTTCCCTAGGGCATTCTGGTTAAGCGTTTGGAGCAGCAGAATTGCGAAAAATTTTTTGCCTTCTCAAACATTTCTTGGCTTCAAACTCCCATATCTCGCGAACGGATTAACCTAACCCAAAAATTCCTGTCGCGTCTGAAAGTAGAAACTCGCCCGATTACAACGGTATGCGTATTTTTTCTTTAGGCCATTCTGGTTAAGCGTTTGGAGCAGCAGATTTGCGAAAAATTTGTTGTCTTCTCAACCATTTCTTAGCTTCAAACTCCCATTTCTCGCGAATGGATTGAGCTAACCCAAAAATTCCTGTTGCATCTGAAAGTAGAAACTCGCCCGACTACAGCGGTATGTGTATTTTTTCCCTAGGCCATTCTGGTTAAGCGTTTGGAGCAGCAGAAATGCGAAAAATTTGTAGTCTTGTCAAACATTTCTTAGCTTCAAACTCCCATATCTCGCGAACGGATTGACCTAACCAAAAAATTCCTATTGCATCTGAAAGTAGACACTCGCCCGACTAAAGCGGTATGTGTATTTTTTCCCTAGGCCATTCTGGTTAAGCGTTTGGATCAGCAGAATAGCGAAAAATTTTATGCCTTCTCAACCATTTCTTGGCTTCAAACTCCCATATCTCGCGAACGGATTGACCAAACCCAAAACTTCCTGTTGCTTGTGAAAGTAGAAACTCGCCCGATTACAACGGTATGTGTATTTTTCCCCTAGGCCATTCTGGTTAAGCGATTGGAGCAGCAGAAGTGCGAAAAATTTGTTGTCTTGTCAACCATTTCTTAGCTTGAAAGTCCCATATCTCGCGAACAAATTGACCGAACCCAAAAATTCCTGTTGCTTGTGAAAGTAGAAACTCGCCCGATTACAACGGTACGTGTATTTTTCCCCTAGCCCATTCTGGTTAAGCGATTGGAGCAGCAGAAGTGCGAAAAATTTGTTGTCTTGTCAACCATTCTTTAGCTTGAAAGTCCCATATCTCGCGAACGGATTGACCAGACCCAAAAATTCCTATTGTATCTGAAAGTAGAAACTCGCCCGATTACAACGGTATGTGTATTTCTTCCCTAGGCCATTCTGGTTAAGCGTTTGAAGCAGCAGAATTGCGAAAAATTTTTTGCCTTCTCAACCATTTCTTGGCTTCAAACTCCCCTATCTCGCGAACGGATTGACCTAACCCAAAAATTCCTATTGCATCTGAAAGTAGAAACTCGCCCGATTACAACGGTATGTGTATTTTTTCCCTAGGCCATTCTGGTTAAGCGTTTGGAGCAGCAGAATTGCGAAAAATTTTTTGCCTTCTCAACCATTTCTTGGCTTCAAACTCCCATATCTCGCGAACGGATTGAACAAACCCAAAAATTCCTGTTGCTTGTGAAAGTAGAAACTCGCCCGATAACCACGGTACGTGTAGTTTTCCCCTAGGGCATTCTGGTTAAGCGATTGGAGCAGCAGAAGTGCGAAAAATTTGTTGTCTTGTCAACCATTCCTTAGCTTCAAAGTCCCATATCTCGCGTACGGATTGACGGAACCCAAAAATTCCTATTGTAACTGAAAGTAGAAACTCGCCCGATTACAACGGTATGTGTATTCTTTCCCTAGGGCATTCTGGTTAAGCGTTTGGAGCAGCAGAATTGCGAAAAATTTTTTGCCTTCTCAAACATTTCTTGGCTTCAAACTCCCATATCTCGCGAACGGATTAACCTAACCCAAAAATTCCTGTCGCGTCTGAAAGTAGAAACTCGCCCGATTACAACGGTATGCGTATTTTTTCCTTAGGCCATTCTGGTTAAGCGTTTGGAGCAGCAGATTTGCGAAAAATTTGTTGTCTTCTCAACCATTTCTTAGCTTCAAACTCCCATTTCTCGCGAATGGATTGAGCTAACCCAAAAATTCCTGTTGCATCTGAAAGTAGAAACTCGCCCGACTACAGCGGTATGTGTATTTTTTCCCTAGGCCATTCTGGTTAAGCGTTTGGAGCAGCAGAAATGCGAAAAATTTGTAGTCTTGTCAAACATTTCTTAGCTTCAAACTCCCATATCTCGCGAACGGATTGACCTAACCAAAAAATTCCTATTGCATCTGAAAGTAGACACTCGCCCGACTAAAGCGGTATGTGTATTTTTTCCCTAGGCCATTCTGGTTAAGCGTTTGGATCAGCAGAATAGCGAAAAATTTTATGCCTTCTCAACCATTTCTTGGCTTCAAACTCCCATATCTCGCGAACGGATTAACCTAACCCAAAAATTCCTGTCGCGTCTGAAAGTAGAAACTCGCCCGATTACAACGGTATGTGTATTTTTTCCCTAGGCCATTCTGGTTAAGCGTTTGGAGCAGCAGAAATGCGAAAAATTTGTTGTCTTGTCAAACATTTCTTAGCTTCAGACTCCCATATCTCGCGAACGGATTGACCTAACCCAAAAATTCCTATTGCATCTGAAAGAAGAAACTCGCCCGATTACAACGGCATGTGTATTTTTTCCCTAGGCCATTCTGGTTAAGCGTTTGGAGCAGCAGAATTGTGAAAAATTTTTTGCCTTCTCTACCATTTCTTGGCTTCAAACTCCCATATCTCGCGAACGGATTGACCTAACCCAAAAATTCCTATTGCATCTGAAAGTAGAAACTCGCCCGATTACAACGGTATGTGTATTTTTTCCCTAGGCCATTCTGGTTAAGCGTTTGGAGCAGCAGAATTGCGAAAAATTTTTTGCCTTCTCAACCATTTCTTGGCTTCAAACTCCCATATCTCGCGTACGGATTGACCGAACCCAAAAATTCCTATTGTAACTGAAAGTAGAAACTCGCCCGATTACAACGGTATGTGTATTCTTTCCCTAGGCCATTCCGGTTAGCGTTTGGAGCAGCAGATTTGCGAAAAATTTGTTGTCGTCTCAACCATTTCCTAGCTTCAAACTCCCATATCTCTCGAATGGATTGACCTAACCCAAAAATTCCTATTGCATCTGAAAGTAGAAACTCGCCCGACTACAGCGGTATGTGTATTTTTTCCCTAGGCCATTCTGGTTAAGCGTTTGGAGCAGCAGATTTGCGATAAATTTGTTGTCTTCTCAACCATTTCTTAGCTTCAAACTCCCATATCTCGCGAATGGATTGACCTAACCCAAAAATTCCTGTTGCATCTGAAAGTAGAAACTCGCCCGACTACAGCGGTATGTGTATTTTTTCCCTAGGCCATTCTGGTTAAGCGTTTGGTGCAGCAGAATTGCGAAAAATTTGTTTTCTTGTCAAACATTTCTTAGCTTCAAAGTCCCATATCTCGCGAACGGATTGACCGAACCCAACAATTCCTATTGTAACTGAAAGTAGAAAATCGCCCGATTACAACGGTATGCGTATTTTTTCCCTAGGCCATTCTGGTTAAGCGTTTGGAGCAGCAGAATTGCGAAAAATTTTTTGCCTTCTCAACCATTTCTTGGCTTCAAACTCCCATATCTCGCGAACGGATTGACCTAACCCAAAAATTCCTATTGCATCTGAAAGAAAAAACTCGCCCGATTACAACGGTATGTGTATTTTTTCCCTAGGCCATTCTGGTTAAGCGTTTGGAGCAGCAGAATTGTGAAAAATTTGTTGTCTTGTCAACCATTTCTTAGCTTCAAAGTCCCATATCTCGCGAACGGATTGACCGAACCCAACAATTCCTATTGTAACTGAAAGTAGAAAATCGCCCGATTACAACGGTATGCGTAATTTCTTCCCTAGGCCATTCTGGTTAAGCGTTTGGAGCAGCAGATTTGCGAAAAATTTTTTGCCTTCTCAACCATTTCTTGCTTTCAAATTCCCATATCTCGCGAACGGATTGACCTAACCCAAAAATTCCGGTTGCGTCTGAAAGTAGAAACTCGTCCGATTACAACGGTATGTGTATTTTTTCCCTAGGCCATTCTGGTTAAGCGTTTGGAGCAGCAGATTTGCGAAAAATTTGTTGTCTTCTCAACCATTTCCTAGCTTCAAACTCCCATATCTCTCGAATGGATTGACCGAACCCAAAAATTCCTATTGTAACTGAAAGTAGAAACTCGCCCGATTACAACGGTATGTGTATTCTTTCCCTAGGCCATTCCGGTTAAGCGTTTGGAGCAGCAGATTTGCGAAAAATTTGTTGTCTTCTCAACCATTTCCTAGCTTCAAACTCCCATATCTCTCGAATGGATTGACCTAACCCAAAAATTCCTATTGCATCTGAAAGTAGAAACTCGCCCGACTACAGCGGTATGTGTATTTTTTCCCTAGGCCATTCTGGTTAAGCGTTTGGAGCAGCAGATTTGCGATAAATTTGTTGTCTTCTCAACTATTTCTTAGCTTCAAACTCCCATATCTCGCGAATGGATTGACCTAACCCAAAAATTCCTGTTGCATCTGAAAGTAGAAACTCGCCCGACTACAGCGGTATGTGTGCTTTTTCCCTAGGCCATTCTGGTTAAGCGTTTGGAGCAGCAGAATTGCGAAAAATTTGTTGTCTTGTCAACCATTTCTTAGCTTCAAAGTCCCATATCTCGCGAACGGATTGACCGAACCCAACAATTCCTATTGTAACTGAAAGTAGAAAATCGCCCGATTACAACGGTATGCGTATTTTTTCCCTAGGCCATTCTGGTTAAGCGTTTGGAGCAGCAGAATTGCGAAAAAGTTGTTGTCTTGTCAACCATTTCTCAGCTTCAAAGTCCCATATCTCGCGAACGGATTGACCGAACCCAACAATTCCTATTGTAACTGAAAGTAGAAACTCGCCCGATTACAACGGTATGCGTATTTTTTCCCTAGGCCATTCTGGTTAAGCGTTTTGAGCAGCAGATTTGCGAAAAATTTGTTGTCTTCTCAACCATTTCTTAGCTTCAAACTCCCATATCTCGCGAATGGATTGACCTAACCCAAAAATTCCTGTTGCATCTGAAAGTAGAAACTCGCCCGACTACAGCGGTATGTGTATTTTTTCCCTAGGCCATTCTGGTTAAGCGTTTGGTGCAGCAGAATTGCGAAAAATTTGTTTTCTTGTCAACCATTTCTTAGCTTCAAAGTCCCATATCTCGCGAACGGATTGACCGAACCCAACAATTCCTATTGTAACTGAAAGTAGAAAATCGCCCGATTACAACGGTATGCGTATTTTTTCCCTAGGCCATTCTGGTTAAGCGTTTGGAGCAGCAGAATTGCGAAAAATTTTTTGCCTTCTCAACCATTTCTTGGCTTCAAACTCCCATATCTCGCGAACGGATTGACCTAACCCAAAAATTCCTATTGCATCTGAAAGAAAAAACTCGCCCGATTACAACGGTATGTGTATTTTTTCCCTAGGCCATTCTGGTTAAGCGTTTGGAGCAGCAGAATTGTGAAAAATTTGTTGTCTTGTCAACCATTTCTTAGCTTCAAAGTCCCATATCTCGCGAACGGATTGACCGAACCCAACAATTCCTATTGTAACTGAAAGTAGAAACTCGCCCGATTACAACGGTATGCGTATTTTTTCCCTAGGCCATTCTGGTTAAGCGTTTGGAGCAGCAGATTTGCGAAAAATTTGTTGTCTTCTCAACCATTTCTTAGCTTCAAACTCCCATATCTCGCGAATGGATTGACCTAACCCAAAAATTCCTGTTGCATCTGAAAGTAGAAACTCGCCCGACTACAGCGGTATGTGTATTTTTTCCCTAGGCCATTCTGGTTAAGCGTTTGGTGCAGCAGAATTGCGAAAAATTTGTTTTCTTGTCAAACATTTCTTAGCTTCAAAGTCCCATATCTCGCGAACGGATTGACCGAACCCAACAATTCCTATTGTAACTGAAAGTAGAAAATCGCCCGATTACAACGGTATGCGTATTTTTTCCCTAGGCCATTCTGGTTAAGCGTTTGGAGCAGCAGAATTGCGAAAAATTTTTTGCCTTCTCAACCATTTCTTGGCTTCAAACTCCCATATCTCGCGAACGGATTGACCTAACCCAAAAATTCCTATTGCATCTGAAAGAAAAAACTCGCCCGATTACAACGGTATGTGTATTTTTTCCCTAGGCCATTCTGGTTAAGCGTTTGGAGCAGCAGAATTGTGAAAAATTTGTTGTCTTGTCAACCATTTCTTAGCTTCAAAGTCCCATATCTCGCGAACGGATTGACCGAACCCAACAATTCCTATTGTAACTGAAAGTAGAAAATCGCCCGATTACAACGGTATGCGTAATTTCTTCCCTAGGCCATTCTGGTTAAGCGTTTGGAGCAGCAGATTTGCGAAAAATTTTTTGCCTTCTCAACCATTTCTTGCTTTCAAACTCCCATATCTCGCGAACGGATTGACCTAACCCAAAAATTCCGGTTGCGTCTGAAAGTAGAAACTCGTCCGATTACAACGGTATGTGTATTTTTTCCCTAGGCCATTCTGGTTAAGCGTTTGGAGCAGCAGATTTGCGAAAAATTTGTTGTCTTCTCAACCATTTCCTAGCTTCAAACTCCCATATCTCTCGAATGGATTGACCGAACCCAAAAATTCCTATTGTAACTGAAAGTAGAAACTCGCCCGATTACAACGGTATGTGTATTCTTTCCCTAGGCCATTCCGGTTAAGCGTTTGGAGCAGCAGATTTGCGAAAAATTTGTTGTCTTCTCAACCATTTCCTAGCTTCAAACTCCCATATCTCTCGAATGGATTGACCTAACCCAAAAATTCCTATTGCATCTGAAAGTAGAAACTCGCCCGACTACAGCGGTATGTGTATTTTTTCCCTAGGCCATTCTGGTTAAGCGTTTGGAGCAGCAGATTTGCGATAAATTTGTTGTCTTCTCAACTATTTCTTAGCTTCAAACTCCCATATCTCGCGAATGGATTGACCTAACCCAAAAATTCCTGTTGCATCTGAAAGTAGAAACTCGCCCGACTACAGCGGTATGTGTGCTTTTTCCCTAGGCCATTCTGGTTAAGCGTTTGGAGCAGCAGAATTGCGAAAAATTTGTTGTCTTGTCAACCATTTCTTAGCTTCAAAGTCCCATATCTCGCGAACGGATTGACCGAACCCAACAATTCCTATTATAACTGAAAGTAGAAAATCGCCCGATTACAACGGTATGCGTATTTTTTCCCTAGGCCATTCTGGTTAAGCGTTTGGAGCAGCAGAATTGCGAAAAAGTTGTTGTCTTGTCAACCATTTCTCAGCTTCAAAGTCCCATATCTCGCGAACGGATTGACCGAACCCAACAATTCCTATTGTAACTGAAAGTAGAAACTCGCCCGATTACAACGGTATGCGTATTTTTTCCCTAGGCCATTCTGGTTAAGCGTTTTGAGCAGCAGATTTGCGAAAAATTTGTTGTCTTCTCAACCATTTCTTAGCTTCAAACTCCCATATCTCGCGAATGGATTGACCTAACCCAAAAATTCCTGTTGCATCTGAAAGTAGAAACTCGCCCGACTACAGCGGTATGTGTATTTTTTCCCTAGGCCATTCTGGTTAAGCGTTTGGTGCAGCAGAATTGCGAAAAATTTGTTTTCTTGTCAACCATTTCTTAGCTTCAAAGTCCCATATCTCGCGAACGGATTGACCGAACCCAACAATTCCTATTGTAACTGAAAGTAGAAAATCGCCCGATTACAAAGGTATGCGTATTTTTTCCCTAGGCCATTCTGGTTAAGCGTTTGGAGCAGCAGAATTGCGAAAAATTTTTTGCCTTCTCAACCATTTCTTGGCTTCAAACTCCCATATCTCGCGAACGGATTGACCTAACCCAAAAATTCCTATTGCATCTGAAAGAAAAAACTCGCCCGATTACAACGGTATGTGTATTTTTTCCCTAGGCCATTCTGGTTAAGCGTTTGGAGCAGCAGAATTGTGAAAAATTTGTTGTCTTGTCAACCATTTCTTAGCTTCAAAGTCCCATATCTCGCGAACGGATTGACCGAACCCAACAATTCCTATTGTAACTGAAAGTAGAAACTCGCCCGATTACAACGGTATGCGTATTTTTTCCCTAGGCCATTCTGGTTAAGCGTTTGGAGCAGCAGATTTGCGAAAAATTTGTTGTCTTCTCAACCATTTCTTAGCTTCAAACTCCCATATCTCGCGAATGGATTGACCTAACCCAAAAATTCCTGTTGCATCTGAAAGTAGAAACTCGCCCGATTACAACGGTATGTGTATTCTTTCCCTAGGCCATTCTGGTTAAGCGTTTGGAGCAGCAGATTTGCGAAAAATTTTTTGCCTTCTCAACCATTTCTTGCTTTCAAACTCCCATATCTCGCGCACGGATTGTCCTAACCCAAAAATTCCTATTGCATTTGAAAGTAGAAACTCACCCGATTGCAACGGTGCGTGTATTTTTCCCCTAGGCCATTCTGGTTAAGCGTTTGGATCAGCAGAATTGCGAAAAATTTTATGCCTTCTCAACCATTTCTTGGCTTCAAACTCCCATATCTCGCGAACGGATTGACCAAACCCAAAAATTCCTGTTGCTTGTGAAAGTAGAAACTCTCCCGATTACAACGGTATGTGTATTTTTTCCCTAGCCCATTCTGGTTAAGCGTTTGGAGCAGCAGAATTGCGGAAAATTTGTTGTCTTCTCAACCATTTCTTGTCTTCAAACTCCCATATCTCGCGAACGGATTGACCTAACCCAAAAATTCCTTATGTATCTGAAAGTAATAACTCGCCCGATTACAACGATATGTGTATTTTTTCCCTAAGGCATTCTGGTTAAGCGTTCGGAGCAGCAGAATTGCGAAAAATTTTTTGCCTTCTCAACCATTTCTTGTCTTCAAACTCCCATATCTCGCGAACGGATTGACCTAACCCAAAAATTCCTTATGCATCTGAAAGTAGAAACTCGCCCGATTACAACGGTATGTGTATTTTTTCCCTAGGCTATTCTGGTTAAGCGTTTGGAGCAGCAGAATTGTGAAAAATTTTTTGCCTTCGCTACCATTTCTTGGCTTCAAACTCCCATATCTCGCGAACGGATTGACCTAACCCAAAAATTCCTATTGCATCTGAAAGTAGAAACTCGCCCGATTACAACGGTATGTGTATTTTTTCCCTAGGCCATTCTGGTTAAGCGTTTGGAGCAGCAGAATTGCGAAAAATTTTTTGCCTTCTCAACCATTTCTTGGCTTCAAACTCCCATGTCTCGCGAACGGAATGACCAAACCCAAAAATTCCTGTTGCTTGTGAAAGTAGAACCTCGCCCGATTATAACGGTATGTGTATTCTTTCCCTAGGGCATTCTGGTTAAGCGTTTGGAGCAGCAGAATTGCGAAAAATTTTTTGCCTTCTCAACCATTTCTTGGCTTCAAACTCCCATATCTCGCGAACGGATTAACCTAACCCAAAAATTCCTGTCGCGTCTGAAAGTAGAAACTCGCCCGATTACAACGGTATGTGTATTTTTTCCCTAGGCCATTCTGGTTAAGCGTTTGGAGCAGCAGATTTGCGAAAAATTTTTTGCCTTCTCAACCATTTCTTGCTTTCAAACTCCCATATCTCGCGCACGGATTGTCCTAACCCAAAAATTCCTATTGCATTTGAAAGTAGAAACTCACCCGATTGCAACGGTGCGTGTATTTTTCCCCTAGGCCATTCTGGTTAAGCGTTTGGATCAGCAGAATTGCGAAAAATTTTATGCCTTCTCAACCATTTCTTGGCTTCAAACTCCCATATCTCGCGAACGGATTGACCAAACCCAAAAATTCCTGTTGCTTGTGAAAGTAGAAACTCTCCCGATTACAACGGTATGTGTATTTTTTCCCTAGCCCTTTCTGGTTAAGCGTTTGGAGCAGCAGAATTGCGGAAAATTTGTTGTCTTCTCAACCATTTCTTGTCTTCAAACTCCCATATCTCGCGAACGGATTGACCTAACCCAAAAATTCCTTATGTATCTGAAAGTAATAACTCGCCCGATTACAACGATATGTGTATTTTTTCCCTAAGGCATTCTGGTTAAGCGTTCGGAGCAGCAGAATTGCGAAAAATTTTTTGCCTTCTCAACCATTTCTGGTCTTCAAACTCCCATATCTCGCGAACGGATTGACCTAACCCAAAAATTCCTTATGCATCTGAAAGTAGAAACTCGCCCGATTACAACGGTATGTGTATTTTTTCCCTAGGCTATTCTGGTTAAGCGTTTGGAGCAGCAGAATTGTGAAAAATTTTTTGCCTTCGCTACCATTTCTTGGCTTCAAACTCTCATATCTCGCGAACGGATTGACCTAACCCAAAAATTCCTATTGCATCTGAAAGTAGAAACTCGCCCGATTACAACGGTATGTGTATTTTTTCCCTAGGCCATTCTGGTTAAGCGTTTGGAGCAGCAGAATTGCGAAAAATTTTTTGCCTTCTCAACCATTTCTTGGCTTCAAACTCCCATGTCTCGCGAACGGAATGACCAAACCCAAAAATTCCTGTTGCTTGTGAAAGTAGAACCTCGCCCGATTATAACGGTATGTGTATTCTTTCCCTAGGGCATTCTGGTTAAGCGTTTGGAGCAGCAGAATTGCGAAAAATTTTTTGCCTTCTCAACCATTTCTTGGCTTCAAACTCCCATATCTCGCGAACGGATTAACCTAACCCAAAAATTCCTGTCGCGTCTGAAAGTAGAAACTCGCCCGATTACAACGGTATGTGTATTTTTTCCCTAGGCCATTCTGGTTAAGCGTTTGGAGCAGCAGATTTGCGAAAAATTTGTTGTCTTGTCAACCATTTCTCAGCTTCAAAGTCCCATATCTCGCGAACGGATTGACCGAACCCAACAATTCCTATTGTAACTGAAAGTAGAAAATCGCCAGATTACAACGGTATGCGTATTTTTTCCCTAGGCCATTCTGGTTAAGCGTTTGGAGCAGCAGATTTGCGAAAAATTTGTTGTCTTCTCAACCATTTCTTAGCTTCAAAGTCCCATATCTCGCGAACGGATTGACCAAATCCAAAAATTCCTACTGCGTCTGAAAGTAGAAACTCGCCCGATTACAACGGTATGTGTATTTTTTCCCTAGGCCATTCTGGTTAAGCGTTTGGAGCAGCAGATTTGCGAAAAATTTTTTGCCTTCTCAACCATTTCTTGGCTTCAAACTCCTATATCTCGCGAACGGATTGACCAAATCCAAAAATTCCTACTGCGTCTGAAAGTAGAAACTCGCCCGATTACAACGGTATGTGTATTTTTTCCCTAGGCCATTCTGGTTAAGCGTTTGGAGCAGCAGATTTGCGAAAAATTTTTTGCCTTCTCAACCATTTCTTGGCTTCAAACTCCTATATCTCGCGAACGGATTGACCAAACCCAAAAATTCCTGTTGCTTGTGAAAGTAGAAACTCTCCCGATTACAACGGTATGTGCATTTTTTCCCTAGCCCATTGTGGTTAAGCGTTTGGAGCAGCAGAATTGCGGAAAATTTGTTGTCTTCTCAACCATTTCTTAGCTTCAAAGTCCCATATCTCGCGAACGGATTGACCAAATCCAAAAATTCCTACTGCGTCTGAAAGTGGAAACTCGCCCGATTACAACGGTATGCGTATTTTTTCCCTACGCCATTCTGGTTAAGCGTTTGAAGCAGCAGAATTGCGAAAAATTTTTTGCCTTCTCAACCATTTCTTGGCTTCAAACTCCCATATCTCGCGAACGGATTGACCTAACCCAAAAATTCCTATTGCATCTGAAAGTAGAAATTCGCCCGACTACAGCGGTATGCGTATTTTTTCCCTAGGCCATTCTGGTTAAGCGTTTGGAGCAGCAGATTTGCGAAAAATTTTTTGCCTTCTCAACCATTTCTTAGCTTCAAACTCCCATATCTCGCGAACGGATTGACTCAACCGAAAAATTCCTATTGCATCTGAAAGTAGAGCCTCGCCCAATTACAACGGTACGTGTATTTTTCCCCTAGGCGATTCTGGTTAAGCGATTGGAGCAGCAGAAGTGCGAAAAATTTGTTGTCTTGTCAACCATTTCTCAGCTTCAAAGTCCCATATCTCGCGAACGGATTGACCGAACCCAACAATTCCTATTGTAACTGAAAGTAGAAAATCGCCAGATTACAACGGTATGCGTATTTTTTCCCTAGGCCATTCTGGTTAAGCGTTTGGAGCAGCAGATTTGCGAAAAATTTTTTGCCTTCTCAACCATTTCTTGGCTTCAAACACCCATATCTCGCGAACGGATTGACCTAACCCAAAGTTCCTGTTGCGTCTGAAAGTAGACACTCGCCCGATTACAACGGTATGTGTATTTTTTCCCTAGGCCATTCTGGTTAAGCGTTTGGAGCAGCAGAATTGCGAAAAATTTTATGCCTTCTCAACCATTTCTTGGCTTCAAACTCCCATATCTCGCGAACGGATTGACCAAACCCAAAAATTCCTGTTGCTTGTGAAAGTAGAAACTCTCCCGATTACAACGGTATGTGTATTTTTTCCCTAGCCCATTCTGGTTAAGCGTTTGGAGCAGCAGAATTGCGAAAAATTTGTTGTCTTCTCAACCATTTCTTAGCTTCAAAGTCCCATATCTCGCGAACGGATTGACAAAATCCAAAAATTCCTGCTGCGTCTGAAAGTAGAAACTTGCCCGATTACAAGGGTATGCGTATTTTTTCCCTACGCCATTCTGGTTAAGCGTTTGGAGCAGCAGAATTGCGAAAAATTTTTTGCCTTCTCAACCATTTCTTGGCTTCAAACTCCCATATCTCGCGAACGGATTGACCTAACCCAAAAATTCCTATTGCATCTGAAAGTAGAAACTCGCCCGACTACAGCGGTATGTGTATTTTTTCCCTAGGACATTCTGGCTAAGCGTTTGGATCAGCAGAATTGCGAATAATTTTATGCCTCCTCAACCATTTCTTGGCTTCAAACTCCCATATCTCGCGAACGGATTGACCAAACCCAAAAATTCCTGTTGCTTGTGAAAGTAGAAACTCTCCCGATTACAACTGTATGTGTATTTTTTCCCTAGCCCATTCTGGTTAAGCGTTTGGAGCAGCAGAATTGCGAAAAATTTGTTGTCTTCTCAACCATTTCTTAGCTTCGAAGTCCCATATCTCGCGAACAGATGGACCAAACCCAAAAATTCCTGCTGCGACTGAAAGTAGAAACTCGCCCGATTACAACGGTATGCGTATTTTTCCCTACGCCATTCTGGTTAAGCGTTTGGAGCAGCAGAATTTCGAAAAATTTGTTGTCTTCTCAACCATTTCTTAGCTTCAAAGTCCCATATCTCGCGAACGGATTGACCAAACCCAAAAATTCCTGCTGCGTTGGAAAGTAGGAACTCGCCCGATTACAACGGTATGAGTATTTTTTCCCAAGGCCATTCTGGTTAAGCGTTTGGAGCAGCAGAATTGCGAAAAATTTTTTGCCTTCTCAACCATTTCTTGGCTTCAAACTCCCATACCTCGCGAACGGATTGACCTAACCCAAAAATTCCTATTGCATCTGAAAGTAGAAACTCGCCCGATTACAACGGCATGTGTATTTTTTCCCTAGGGCATTCTGGTTAAGCGTTTGGAGCAGCAGAATTGCGAAAAATTTTTTGCCTTCTCAACCATTTCTCGGCTTCAAACTCCCATATCTCGCGAACGGATTGACCTAACCCAAAAATTCCTGTTGCGTCTGGAAGTAGAAACTCGCCCGATTACAACGGTATGTGTATTTTTTCCCTAACCCATTCTGGTTAAGCGTTTGGAGCAGCAGAATTGCGAAAAATTTGCTGTCTTCTCATCCATTTCTTAGCTTCAAAGTCCCACATCGCGCGAACGGATTGACCAAACCCAAAAATTCCTTCTGCGTCTGAAAGTAGAAACTCGCCCGATTACAACGGTACGTGTATTTTTCCCCTAGGGCATTCTGGTTAAGCGATTGGAGCAGCACAAGTGCGAAAAATTTGTTGTCTTGTCAACCATTTCTTAACTTCAAAGTCCCATATCTCGCGAACGGATTTAACGAACCCAAAAATTCCTATTGTAACTGAAAGTAGAAACTCGCCCGATTACAACGGTATGTGGATTTTTTCCCTAGCCCATTCTGGTTAAGCGTTTGGAGCAGCTGAATTGCGAAAAATTTTTTGCCTTCTCAACCATTTCATGGCTTCAAACTCCCATATCTCGCGAACGGATTGTCCTAACCCAAAAATTCCTGTTGCGTCTGAAAGTAGAAACTCGCCCGATTACAATAGTATTTGTATTTTTTCCCTAGGCCATTCTGGTTAAGCGTTTGGAGCAGCAGAATTGCGAAAAATTTTATGCCTCCTCAACCATTTCTTGGCTTCAAACTCTCATATCTCGCGAACGGATTGACCAAACCCAAAAATTCCTGTTGCTTGTGAAAGTAGAAACTCTCCCAATTACAACGGTATGTGTATTTTTTCCCTAGCCCATTCTGGTTAACCGTTTGGAGCAGCTGAATTGCGAAAAATTTTTTGCCTTCTCAACCATTTCTTGGCTTCAAACTCCCATATCTCGCGAACGGATTGTCCTAACCCAAAAATTCCTGTTGCGTCTGAAAGTAGAAACTCGCCCGATTACAACGGTATGTGGATTTTTTCCCTAGGGCATTCTGGTTAAGCGTTTGGAGCAGCAGAATTGCGAAAAATTTGTTGTCTTCTCAAGCATTTCTTAGCTTCAAACTCTCATATCTCGCGAACGGATTGACCTAACCCAAAAATTCCTGTTGCGTCTGAAAGTAGAAACTCACCCGATTACAACGGTATGTGTATTTTTTCCCTAGGGCATTCTGGGTAAGCGTTTGGAGCAGCAGAAATGCGAAAAATTTTTTGCCTTCTCAACCATTTCTTGGATTCAAACTCCCATATGTCGCGAACGGATTGTCCTAACCCAAAAATTCCTGTTGCGTCTGAAAGTAGAAACTCGCCCGATTACAATAGTATGCGTATTTTTTCCCTAGGCCATTCTGGTTAAGCGTTTGGAGCAGCAGATTTGCGAAAAATTTGTTGTCTTCTCAACCATTTCTTAGCTTCAAACACTCATATCTTGCGAACGGATTGACCTAACCCAAAAATTCCTATTGCATTTGAAAGTAGAAACTCGCCCGATTAAAACTCTATGAGTATTTTCTCCCTAGGGCATTCTGGTTAAGCGTTTGGAGCAGCAGAATTGCGAAAAATTTTTTGCCTTCTCAACCATTTCTTGGCTTCAAACTCCCATATCTCGCGAACGGATTGACTTAACCGAAAAATTCCTATTGCGTCTGAAAGTAGAAACTCGCCCGATTACAACGGTATGTGTATTTTTTCCCTAGGCCATTCTGGTTAAGCGTTTGGAGCAGCAGATTTGCGAAAAATTTTTTGCCTTCTCAACCATTTCTTGGCTTCAAACTCCTATATCTCGCGAACGGATTGACCAAATCCAAAAATTCCTACTGCGTCTGAAAGTAGAAACTCGCCCGATTACAACGGTATGTGTATTTTTTCCCTAGGCCATTCTGGTTAAGCGTTTGGAGCAGCAGATTTGCGAAAAATTTTTTGCCTTCTCAACCATTTCTTGGCTTCAAACTCCTATATCTCGCGAACGGATTGACCAAACCCAAAAATTCCTGTTGCTTGTGAAAGTAGAAACTCTCCCGATTACAACGGTATGTGCATTTTTTCCCTAGCCCATTGTGGTTAAGCGTTTGGAGCAGCAGAATTGCGGAAAATTTGTTGTCTTCTCAACCATTTCTTAGCTTCAAAGTCCCATATCTCGCGAACGGATTGACCAAATCCAAAAATTCCTACTGCGTCTGAAAGTGGAAACTCGCCCGATTACAACGGTATGCGTATTTTTTCCCTACGCCATTCTGGTTAAGCGTTTGAAGCAGCAGAATTGCGAAAAATTTTTTGCCTTCTCAACCATTTCTTGGCTTCAAACTCCCATATCTCGCGAACGGATTGACCTAACCCAAAAATTCCTATTGCATCTGAAAGTAGAAATTCGCCCGACTACAGCGGTATGCGTATTTTTTCCCTAGGCCATTCTGGTTAAGCGTTTGGAGCAGCAGATTTGCGAAAAATTTTTTGCCTTCTCAACCATTTCTTAGCTTCAAACTCCCATATCTCGCGAACGGATTGACTCAACCGAAAAATTCCTATTGCATCTGAAAGTAGAGCCTCGCCCAATTACAACGGTACGTGTATTTTTCCCCTAGGCGATTCTGGTTAAGCGATTGGAGCAGCAGAAGTGCGAAAAATTTGTTGTCTTGTCAACCATTTCTCAGCTTCAAAGTCCCATATCTCGCGAACGGATTGACCGAACCCAACAATTCCTATTGTAACTGAAAGTAGAAAATCGCCAGATTACAACGGTATGCGTATTTTTTCCCTAGGCCATTCTGGTTAAGCGTTTGGAGCAGCAGATTTGCGAAAAATTTTTTGCCTTCTCAACCATTTCTTGGCTTCAAACACCCATATCTCGCGAACGGATTGACCTAACCCAAAGTTCCTGTTGCGTCTGAAAGTAGACACTCGCCCGATTACAACGGTATGTGTATTTTTTCCCTAGGCCATTCTGGTTAAGCGTTTGGAGCAGCAGAATTGCGAAAAATTTTATGCCTTCTCAACCATTTCTTGGCTTCAAACTCCCATATCTCGCGAACGGATTGACCAAACCCAAAAATTCCTGTTGCTTGTGAAAGTAGAAACTCTCCCGATTACAACGGTATGTGTATTTTTTCCCTAGCCCATTCTGGTTAAGCGTTTGGAGCAGCAGAATTGCGAAAAATTTGTTGTCTTCTCAACCATTTCTTAGCTTCAAAGTCCCATATCTCGCGAACGGATTGACAAAATCCAAAAATTCCTGCTGCGTCTGAAAGTAGAAACTTGCCCGATTACAAGGGTATGCGTATTTTTTCCCTACGCCATTCTGGTTAAGCGTTTGGAGCAGCAGAATTGCGAAAAATTTTTTGCCTTCTCAACCATTTCTTGGCTTCAAACTCCCATATCTCGCGAACGGATTGACCTAACCCAAAAATTCCTATTGCATCTGAAAGTAGAAACTCGCCCGACTACAGCGGTATGTGTATTTTTTCCCTAGGACATTCTGGCTAAGCGTTTGGATCAGCAGAATTGCGAATAATTTTATGCCTCCTCAACCATTTCTTGGCTTCAAACTCCCATATCTCGCGAACGGATTGACCAAACCCAAAAATTCCTGTTGCTTGTGAAAGTAGAAACTCTCCCGATTACAACTGTATGTGTATTTTTTCCCTAGCCCATTCTGGTTAAGCGTTTGGAGCAGCAGAATTGCGAAAAATTTGTTGTCTTCTCAACCATTTCTTAGCTTCGAAGTCCCATATCTCGCGAACAGATGGACCAAACCCAAAAATTCCTGCTGCGACTGAAAGTAGAAACTCGCCCGATTACAACGGTATGCGTATTTTTCCCTACGCCATTCTGGTTAAGCGTTTGGAGCAGCAGAATTTCGAAAAATTTGTTGTCTTCTCAACCATTTCTTAGCTTCAAAGTCCCATATCTCGCGAACGGATTGACCAAACCCAAAAATTCCTGCTGCGTTGGAAAGTAGGAACTCGCCCGATTACAACGGTGTGAGTATTTTTTCCCAAGGCCATTCTGGTTAAGCGTTTGGAGCAGCAGAATTGCGAAAAATTTTTTGCCTTCTCAACCATTTCTTGGCTTCAAACTCCCATACCTCGCGAACGGATTGACCTAACCCAAAAATTCCTATTGCATCTGAAAGTAGAAACTCGCCCGATTACAACGGCATGTGTATTTTTTCCCTAGGGCATTCTGGTTAAGCGTTTGGAGCAGCAGAATTGCGAAAAATTTTTTGCCTTCTCAACCATTTCTCGGCTTCAAACTCCCATATCTCGCGAACGGATTGACCTAACCCAAAAATTCCTGTTGCGTCTGGAAGTAGAAACTCGCCCGATTACAACGGTATGTGTATTTTTTCCCTAACCCATTCTGGTTAAGCGTTTGGAGCAGCAGAATTGCGAAAAATTTGCTGTCTTCTCATCCATTTCTTAGCTTCAAAGTCCCACATCGCGCGAACGGATTGACCAAACCCAAAAATTCCTTCTGCGTCTGAAAGTAGAAACTCGCCCGATTACAACGGTACGTGTATTTTTCCCCTAGGGCATTCTGGTTAAGCGATTGGAGCAGCACAAGTGCGAAAAATTTGTTGTCTTGTCAACCATTTCTTAACTTCAAAGTCCCATATCTCGCGAACGGATTTAACGAACCCAAAAATTCCTATTGTAACTGAAAGTAGAAACTCGCCCGATTACAACGGTATGTGGATTTTTTCCCTAGCCCATTCTGGTTAAGCGTTTGGAGCAGCTGAATTGCGAAAAATTTTTTGCCTTCTCAACCATTTCATGGCTTCAAACTCCCATATCTCGCGAACGGATTGTCCTAACCCAAAAATTCCTGTTGCGTCTGAAAGTAGAAACTCGCCCGATTACAATAGTATGTGTATTTTTTCCCTAGGCCATTCTGGTTAAGCGTTTGGAGCAGCAGAATTGCGAAAAATTTTATGCCTCCTCAACCATTTCTTGGCTTCAAACTCTCATATCTCGCGAACGGATTGACCAAACCCAAAAATTCCTGTTGCTTGTGAAAGTAGAAACTCTCCCAATTACAACGGTATGTGTATTTTTTCCCTAGCCCATTCTGGTTAACCGTTTGGAGCAGCTGAATTGCGAAAAATTTTTTGCCTTCTCAACCATTTCTTGGCTTCAAACTCCCATATCTCGCGAACGGATTGTCCTAACCCAAAAATTCCTGTTGCGTCTGAAAGTAGAAACTCGCCCGATTACAACGGTATGTGGATTTTTTCCCTAGGGCATTCTGGTTAAGCGTTTGGAGCAGCAGAATTGCGAAAAATTTGTTGTCTTCTCAAGCATTTCTTAGCTTCAAACTCTCATATCTCGCGAACGGATTGACCTAACCCAAAAATTCCTGTTGCGTCTGAAAGTAGAAACTCACCCGATTACAACGGTATGTGTATTTTTTCCCTAGGGCATTCTGGGTAAGCGTTTGGAGCAGCAGAAATGCGAAAAATTTTTTGCCTTCTCAACCATTTCTTGGATTCAAACTCCCATATGTCGCGAACGGATTGTCCTAACCCAAAAATTCCTGTTGCGTCTGAAAGTAGAAACTCGCCCGATTACAATAGTATGCGTATTTTTTCCCTAGGCCATTCTGGTTAAGCGTTTGGAGCAGCAGATTTGCGAAAAATTTGTTGTCTTCTCAACCATTTCTTAGCTTCAAACACTCATATCTTGCGAACGGATTGACCTAACCCAAAAATTCCTATTGCATTTGAAAGTAGAAACTCGCCCGATTAAAACTCTATGAGTATTTTCTCCCTAGGGCATTCTGGTTAAGCGTTTGGAGCAGCAGAATTGCGAAAAATTTTTTGCCTTCTCAACCATTTCTTGGCTTCAAACTCCCATATCTCGCGAACGGATTGACTTAACCGAAAAATTCCTATTGCGTCTGAAAGTAGAAACTCGCCCGATTACAACGGTACGTGTATTTTTCCCCTAGGCAATTCTGGTTAAGCGATTGGAGCAGCAGAATTGCGAAAAATTTGTTGCCTTGTCAACCATTTCTTAGATTCAATGTCCCATATCTCGCGAACGGATTGACCTAACCCAAAAATTCCTGTTGCGTCTGAAAGTAGAAACTCGCCCGATTACAACGGTATGTGGATTTTTTCCCTAGGGCATTCTGGTTAAGCGTTTGGAGCAGCAGAATTGCGAAAAATTTTTTGCCTTCTCAACCATTTCTTGGCTTCAAACTCCCATATCTCGCGAACGGATTGACCTAACCCAAAAATTCCTGTTGCGTCTGAAAGTAGAAACTCGCCCGATTACAACGGTATGTGTATTTTTCCCCTAGCCCATTCTGGTTAAGCGTTTGGAGCAGCAGAATTGCGAAAAATTTGTTGTCTTCTCAACCATTTCTTAGCTTCAAACTCTCATATCTCGAGAACGGATTGACCTAACCCAAAAATTCCTGTTGCGTCTGAAAGTAGAAACTCGCCCGATTACAACGGAATGTGTATTTTTTCCCTAGGGCATTCTGGATAAGCGTTTGGAGCAGCAGAAATGCGAAAAATTTTTTGCCTTCTCATCCATTTCTTGGCTTCAAACTCCCATATCTCGCGAACGGATTGTCCTAACCCAAAAATTCCTGTTGCGTCTGAAAGTAGAAACTCGCCCGATTACAATAGTATGCGTATTTTTTCCCTAGGCCATTCTGGTTAAGCGTTTGGAGCAGCAGATTTGCGAAAAATTTGTTGTCTTCTCAACCATTTCTTAGCTTCAAACTCTCATATCTTGCGAACGGATTGACCTAACCCAAAAATTCCTATTGCATTTGAAAGTAGAAACTCGCCCGATTAAAACGCTATGTGTATTTTCTCCCTAGGGCATTCTGGTTAAGCGTTTGGAGCAGCAGAATTGCGAAAAATTTTTTGCCTTGTCAACCATTTCTTAGCTTCAAAGTCCCATATCTCGCGAACGGATTGACCTAACCCAAAAACTCCTATTGCATTTGAAAGTAGAAACTCGCCCGATTACAACGGTATGTGTATTTTGTCCCTTGGGCATTCTGGTTAAGCGTTTGGAACAGCAGATTTGCGAAACATTTGTTGTCTTCTCAACCATTTCTTGGCTTCAAACTCCCATATCTCGCGAACGGATTGTCCTAACCAAAAAATTCCTGTTGCGTCTGAAAGTAGAAACTCGCCCGATTACAACAGTATGCGTATTTTTTCCCTAGGCCATTCTGGTTAAGCGTTTGGAGCAGCAGATTTGCGAAAAATTTTTTGCCTTCTCAACCATTTCTTGGCTTCAAACTCCCATATCTCGCGAACGGATTGACTTAACCGAAAAATTCCTATTGCGTCTGAAAGTAGAAACTCGCCCGATTACAACAGTACGTGTATTTTTCCCCTAGGCCATTCTGGTTAAGCGATTGGAGCAGCAGAATTGCGAAAAATTTGTTGTCTTGTCAACCATTTCTTAGCTTCAAAGTCCCATATCTCGCGAACGGATTGACCTAACCCAAAAATTCCTGTTGCGTCTGAAAGTAGAAACTCGCCCGATTACAACGGTATGTGGATTTTTTCCCTAGGGCATTCTGGTTAAGCGTTTGGAGCAGCAGAATTGCGAAAAATTTGTTGTCTTCTCAAGCATTTCTTAGCTTCAAACTCTCATATCTCGCGAACGGATTGACCTAACCCAAAAATTCCTGTTGCGTCTGAAAGTAGAAACTCGCCCGATTACAACGGTATGTGGATTTTTTCCCTAGGGCATTCTGGTTAAGCGTTTGGAGCAGCAGAATTGCGAAAAATTTTTTGCCTTCTCAACCATTTCTTAGCTTCAAAGTCCCATATCTCGCGAACGGATTGACCAAACCCAAAAATTCCTTCTGCGACTGAAAGTAGAAACTCGCCCGATTACAACGGTATGCGTATTTTTTTCCTAGGCCATTCTGGTTAAGCGTTTGAAGCAGCAGATTTGCGAAAAATTTGTTGTCTACTCAACCATTTCTTAGCTTCAAAGTCCCATATCTCAAGAACGGATTGACCAAACCCAAAAATTCCTGCTGCGTCTGAAAGTAGAAACTCGCCCGATTACAACGGTATGCGTATTTTTTCCCTAGGCCATTCTGGTTAAGCGTTTGGAGCAGCAGATTTGCGAAAAATTTGTTGTCTTCTCAACCATTTCTTAGCTTCAAACCCTCATATCTTGCGAACGGATTGACCTAACCCAAAAATTCCTATTGCATTTGAAAGTAGAAATTCGCCCGATTAAAACGCTATGTGTATTTTCTCCCTAGGGCATTCTGGTTAAGCGTTTGGAGCAGCAGAATTGCGAAAAATTTTTTGCCTTGTCAACCATTTCTTAGCTTCAAAGTCCCATATCTCGCAAACGGATTGACCTAACCCAAAAATTCCTATTGCATTTGAAAGTAGAAAATCGCCCGATTACAACGGTACGTGTATTTTTCCCCTAGGCCATTCTGGTTAAGCGATTGGAGCAGCAGAAGTGCGAAAAATTTGTTGTCTTGTCAACCATTTCTTAGCTTCAAAGTCCCTTATCTCGCGAACGGATTGACCGAACCCAAAAATTCCTATTGGATCCGAAAGTAGAAACTCGCCCGATTACAACGGTATGTGTATTTTTTCCCTAGGCCATTCTGGTTAAGCGTTTGTAGCAGCAGATTTGCGAAAAATTTGTTGTCTTCTCAACCATTTCTTAGCTTCAAACTCTCATATCTCGCGAACGGATTGTCCTAACCCAAAAATTCCTATTGCATTTGAAAGTAGAAACTCGCCAGATTACAACGGTACGTGTATTTTTCCCCTAGGGCATTCTGCTTAAGCGATTGGAGCAGCAGAAGTGCGAAAAATTTGTTGTCTTGTCAACCATTTCTTAGCTTAAAGTCCCATATCTCGGGAACGGATTGACCGAACCCAAAAATTCCTATTGTATCTGAAAGTAGAAACTCGCCCGATTACAACGGTATGCGTATTTTTTCCCTAGGCCATTCTGGTTAAGCGTTTGTAGCAGCAGATTTGCGAAAAATTTGTTGTCTTCTCAACCATTTCTTAGCTTCAAACTCTCATATCTCGCGAACGGATTGACATAACCCAAAAATTCCTATTGGATTTGAAAGTAGAAACTCGCCGGATTACAACGGTATGTGTATTTTTACCCTAGGGCATTCTGGTTAAGCGTTTGGAGCAGCAGAATTGCGAAAAATTTTTTGCCTTCTCAACCATTTGTTGTCTTCAAACTCCCATATCTCGCGAACGGATTGACCTAACCCAAAAATTCCTTATGCATCTGAAAGTAGAAACTCGCCCAATTAAAACGCTATGTGTATTTTCTCCCTAGGGCATTCTGGTTAAGCGTTTGGAGCAGCAGAATTGCGAAAAATTTTTTGCCTTGTCAACCATTTCTTAGCTTCAAAGTCCCATATCTCGCGAACGGATTGACCTAACCCAAAAATTCCTATTGCATTTGAAAGTAGAAACTCGCCCGATTACAACGGTACGTGTATTTTTCCCCTAGGCCATTCTGGTTAAGCGATTGGAGCAGCAGAAGTGCGAAAAATTTGTTGTCTTGTCAACCATTTCTTAGCTTCAAAGTCCCTTATCTCGCGAACGGATTGACCGAACCCAAAAATTCCTATTGTATCCGAAAGTAGAAACTCGCCCAATTAAAACGCTATGTGTATTTTCTCCCTAGGGCATTCTGGTTAAGCGTTTGGAGCAGCAGATTTGCGAAAAATTTGTTGTCTTCTCAACCATTTCTTAGATTCAAACACTCATATCTCGCGAACGGATTGACATAACCCAAAAATTCCTATTGTATTTGAAAGTAGAAACTCGCCGGATTACAACGGTATGTGTATTTTTTCCCTAGGGCATTCTGGATAAGCGTTTGGAGCAGCAGAATTGCGAAAAATTTTTTGCCTTGTCAACCATTTCTTAGCTTCAAAGTCCCATATCTCGCGAACGGATTGACCTAACCCAAAAATTCCTTATGCATCTGAAAGTAGAAACTCGCCCAATTAAAACGCTATGTGTATTTTCTCCCTAGGGCATTCTGGTTAAGCGTTTGGAGCAGCAGATTTGCGAAAAATTTGTTGTCTTCTCAACCATTTCTTAGATTCAAAGTCCCATATCTCGCGAACGGATTGACCAAACACAAAAATTCCTTCTGCGTCTGAAAGTAGAAACTCGTCCGATTACAAGGGTGTGCGTATTTTTTCCCTAGGCCATTCTGGTTAAGCGATTGGAGCAGCAGAATTGCGAAAAATTTGTTGTCTTCTCAACCATTTCTTAGCTTCAAACTCCCATATCTCGCGAACGGATTGACTTAACCGAAAAATTCCTATTGCGTCTGAAAGTAGAAACTCGCCCGATTACAACGGTACGTGTATTTTTCCCCTAGGCCATTCTGGTTAAGCGATTGGAGCAGCAGAATTGCGAAAAATTTGTTGTCTTGTCAACCATTTCTTAGCTTCAAAGTCCCATATCTCGCGAACGGATTGACCTAACCCAAAAATTCCTGTTGCGTCTGAAAGTAGAAACTCGCCCGATTACAACGGTATGTGGATTTTTTCCCTAGGGCATGCTGGTTAAGCGTTTGGAGCAGCAGAATTGCGAAAAATTTTTTGCCTTCTCAACCATTTCTTGGCTTCAAACTCCCATATCTCGCGAACGGATTGACCTAACCCAAAAATTCCTGTTGCGTCTGAAAGTAGAAACTCGCCCGATTACAACGGTATGTGTATTTTTTCCCTAGCCCATTCTGGTTAAGCGTTTGGAGCAGCAGAATTGCGAAAAATTTGTTGTCTTCTCAACCATTTCTTAGCTTCAAACTCCCATATCTCGCGAACGGATTGACCAAACCCAAAAATTCCTTCTGCGACTGAAAGTAGAAACTCGCCCGATTACAACGGTATGCGTATTTTTTCCCTAGGCCATTCTGGTTATGCGTTTGGAGCAGCAGATTTGCGAAAAATTTGTTGTCTTCTCAACCATTTCTTAGCTTCAAACCCTCATATCTTGCGAACGGATTGACATAACCCAAAAATTCCTATTGCATTTGAAAGTAGAAACTCGCCCGATTAAAACGCTATGTGTATTTTCTCCCTATGGCATTCTGGTTAAGCGTTTGGAGCAGCAGAATTGCGAAAAATTTTTTGCCTTGTCAACCATTTCTTAGCTTCAAAGTCCCATATCTCGCAAACGGATTGACCTAACCCAAAAATTCCTATTGCATTTGAAAGTAGAAACTCGCCCGATTACAGCGGTATGTGTATTTTGTCCCTAGGGCATTCTGGTTAAGCGTTTGGAGCAGCAGAATTGCGAAAAATTTTTTGCCTTCTCAACCATTTCTTGTCTTCAAACTCCCATATCTCGCGAACGGATTGACCTAACCCAAAAATTCCTTATGCATCTGAAAGTAGAAGCTCGCCCAATTAAAACGCTATGTGTATTTTCTCCCTAGGGCATTCTGGTTAAGCGTTTGGAGCAGCAGATTTGCGAAAAATTTGTTGTCTTCTCAACCATTTCTTAGCTTCAAACTCTCATATCTCGCGAACGGATTGTCCTAACCCAAAAATTCCTATTGCATTTGAAAGTAGAAACTCGCCAGATTACAACGGTACGTGTATTTTTCCCCTAGGGCATTCTGCTTAAGCGATTGGAGCAGCAGAAATGCGAAAAATTTTTTGCCTTCTCAACCATTTCTTGGCTTCAAACTCCCATATCTCGCGAACGGATTGACTTAACCGAAAAATTCCTATTGCGTCTGAAAGTAGAAACTCGCCCGATTACAACAGTACGTGTATTTTTCCCCTAGGCCATTCTGGTTAAGCGATTGGAGCAGCAGAATTGCGAAAAATTTGTTGTCTTGTCAACCATTTCTTAGCTTCAAAGTCCCATATCTCGCGAACGGATTGACCTAACCCAAAAATTCCTGTTGCGTCTGAAAGTAGAAACTCGCCCGATTACAACGGTATGTGGATTTTTTCCCTAGGGCATTCTGGTTAAGCGTTTGGAGCAGCAGAATTGCGAAAAATTTGTTGTCTTCTCAAGCATTTCTTAGCTTCAAACTCTCATATCTCGCGAACGGATTGACCTAACCCAAAAATTCCTGTTGCGTCTGAAAGTAGAAACTCGCCCGATTACAACGGTATGTGGATTTTTTCCCTAGGGCATTCTGGTTAAGCGTTTGGAGCAGCAGAATTGCGAAAAATTTTTTGCCTTCTCAACCATTTCTTGGCTTCAAACTCCCATATCTCGCGAACGGATTGACCTAACCCAAAAATTCCTGTTGCGTCTGAAAGTAGAAACTCGCCCGATTACAACGGTATGTGTATTTTTTCCCTAGCCCATTCTGGTTAAGCGTTTGGAGCAGCAGAATTGCGAAAAATTTTTTGCCTTGTCAACCATTTCTTAGCTTCAAAGTCCCATATCTCGCGAACGGATTGACCTAACCCAAAAATTCCTATTGCATTTGAAAGTAGGAACTCGCCCGATTACAACGGTACGTGTATTTTTCCCCTAGGCCATTCTGGTTAAGCGATTGGAGCAGCAGAAGTGCGAAAAATTTGTTGTCTTGTCAACCATTTCTTAGCTTCAAAGTCCCTTATCTCGCGAACGGATTGACCGAACCCAAAAATTCCTATTGTATCCGAAAGTAGAAACTCGCCCAATTAAAACGCTATGTGTATTTTCTCCCTAGGGCATTCTGGTTAAGCGTTTGGAGCAGCAGATTTGCGAAAAATTTGTTGTCTTCTCAACCATTTCTTAGATTCAAACACTCATATCTCGCGAACGGATTGACATAACCCAAAAATTCCTATTGTATTTGAAAGTAGAAACTCGCCGGATTACAACGGTATGTGTATTTTTTCCCTAGGGCATTCTGGATAAGCGTTTGGAGCAGCAGAATTGCGAAAAATTTTTTGCCTTGTCAACCATTTCTTAGCTTCAAAGTCCCATATCTCGCGAACGGATTGACCTAACCCAAAAATTCCTTATGCATCTGAAAGTAGAAACTCGCCCAATTAAAACGCTATGTGTATTTTCTCCCTAGGGCATTCTGGTTAAGCGTTTGGAGCAGCAGATTTGCGAAAAATTTTTTGCCTTCTCAACCATTTCTTGGCTTCAAACTCCCATATCTCGCGAACGGATTGACCTAACCCAAAAATTCCTGTTGCGTCTGAAAGTAGAAACTCGCCCGATTACAACGGTATGTGTATTTTTTCCCTAGCCCATTCTGGTTAAGCGTTTGGAGCAGCAGAATTGCGAAAAATTTGTTGTCTTCTCAACCATTTCTTAGCTTCAAACTCCCATATCTCGCGAACGGATTGACCAAACCCAAAAATTCCTTCTGCGACTGAAAGTAGAAACTCGCCCGATTACAACGGTATGCGTATTTTTTCCCTAGGCCATTCTGGTTATGCGTTTGGAGCAGCAGATTTGCGAAAAATTTGTTGTCTTCTCAACCATTTCTTAGCTTCAAAGTCCCATATCTCGCGAACGGATTGACCTAACCCAAAAATTCCTGTTGCGTCTGAAAGTAGAAACTCGCCCGATTACAACGGTATGTGTATTTTTTCCCTAGCCCATTCTGGTTAAGCGTTTGGAGCAGCAGAATTGCGAAAAATTTGTTGTCTTCTCAACCATTTCTTAGCTTCAAACTCCCATATCTCGCGAACGGATTGACTTAACCGAAAAATTCCTATTGCGTCTGAAAGTAGAAACTCGCCCGATTACAACGGTACGTGTATTTTTCCCCTAGGCCATTCTGGTTAAGCGATTGGAGCAGCAGAATTGCGAAAAATTTGTTGTCTTGTCAACCATTTCTTAGCTTCAAAGTCCCATATCTCGCGAACGGATTGACCTAACCCAAAAATTCCTGTTGCGTCTGAAAGTAGAAACTCGCCCGATTACAACGGTATGTGGATTTTTTCCCTAGGGCATGCTGGTTAAGCGTTTGGAGCAGCAGAATTGCGAAAAATTTTTTGCCTTCTCAACCATTTCTTGGCTTCAAACTCCCATATCTCGCGAACGGATTGACCTAACCCAAAAATTCCTGTTGCGTCTGAAAGTAGAAACTCGCCCGATTACAACGGTATGTGTATTTTTTCCCTAGCCCATTCTGGTTAAGCGTTTGGAGCAGCAGAATTGCGAAAAATTTGTTGTCTTCTCAACCATTTCTTAGCTTCAAACTCCCATATCTCGCGAACGGATTGACCAAACCCAAAAATTCCTTCTGCGACTGAAAGTAGAAACTCGCCCGATTACAACGGTATGCGTATTTTTTCCCTAGGCCATTCTGGTTATGCGTTTGGAGCAGCAGATTTGCGAAAAATTTGTTGTCTTCTCAACCATTTCTTAGCTTCAAACCCTCATATCTTGCGAACGGATTGACATAACCCAAAAATTCCTATTGCATTTGAAAGTAGAAACTCGCCCGATTAAAACGCTATGTGTATTTTCTCCCTATGGCATTCTGGTTAAGCGTTTGGAGCAGCAGAATTGCGAAAAATTTTTTGCCTTGTCAACCATTTCTTAGCTTCAAAGTCCCATATCTCGCAAACGGATTGACCTAACCCAAAAATTCCTATTGCATTTGAAAGTAGAAACTCGCCCGATTACAGCGGTATGTGTATTTTGTCCCTAGGGCATTCTGGTTAAGCGTTTGGAGCAGCAGAATTGCGAAAAATTTTTTGCCTTCTCAACCATTTCTTGTCTTCAAACTCCCATATCTCGCGAACGGATTGACCTAACCCAAAAATTCCTTATGCATCTGAAAGTAGAAGCTCGCCCAATTAAAACGCTATGTGTATTTTCTCCCTAGGGCATTCTGGTTAAGCGTTTGGAGCAGCAGATTTGCGAAAAATTTGTTGTCTTCTCAACCATTTCTTAGCTTCAAACTCTCATATCTCGCGAACGGATTGTCCTAACCCAAAAATTCCTATTGCATTTGAAAGTAGAAACTCGCCAGATTACAACGGTACGTGTATTTTTCCCCTAGGGCATTCTGCTTAAGCGATTGGAGCAGCAGAAATGCGAAAAATTTTTTGCCTTCTCAACCATTTCTTGGCTTCAAACTCCCATATCTCGCGAACGGATTGACTTAACCGAAAAATTCCTATTGCGTCTGAAAGTAGAAACTCGCCCGATTACAACAGTACGTGTATTTTTCCCCTAGGCCATTCTGGTTAAGCGATTGGAGCAGCAGAATTGCGAAAAATTTGTTGTCTTGTCAACCATTTCTTAGCTTCAAAGTCCCATATCTCGCGAACGGATTGACCTAACCCAAAAATTCCTGTTGCGTCTGAAAGTAGAAACTCGCCCGATTACAACGGTATGTGGATTTTTTCCCTAGGGCATTCTGGTTAAGCGTTTGGAGCAGCAGAATTGCGAAAAATTTGTTGTATTCTCAAGCATTTCTTAGCTTCAAACTCTCATATCTCGCGAACGGATTGACCTAACCCAAAAATTCCTGTTGCGTCTGAAAGTAGAAACTCGCCCGATTACAACGGTATGTGGATTTTTTCCCTAGGGCATTCTGGTTAAGCGTTTGGAGCAGCAGAATTGCGAAAAATTTTTTGCCTTCTCAACCATTTCTTGGCTTCAAACTCCCATATCTCGCGAACGGATTGACCTAACCCAAAAATTCCTGTTGCGTCTGAAAGTAGAAACTCGCCCGATTACAACGGTATGTGTATTTTTTCCCTAGCCCATTCTGGTTAAGCGTTTGGAGCAGCAGAATTGCGAAAAATTTGTTGTCTTCTCAACCATTTCTTAGCTTCAAAGTCCCATATCTCGCGAACGGATTGACCAAACCCAAAAATTCCTTCTGCGACTGAAAGTAGAAACTCGCCCGATTACAACGGTATGCGTATTTTTTTCCTAGGCCATTCTGGTTAAGCGTTTGAAGCAGCAGATTTGCGAAAAATTTGTTGTCTTCTCAACCATTTCTTAGCTTCAAAGTCCCATATCTCACGAACGGATTGACCAAACCCAAAAATTCCTGCTGCGTCTGAAAGTAGAAACTCGCCCGATTACAACGGTATGCGTATTTTTTCCCTAGGCCATTCTGGTTAAGCGTTTGGAGCAGCAGATTTGCGAAAAATTTGTTGTCTTCTCAACCATTTCTTAGCTTCAAACCCTCATATCTTGCGAACGGATTGACCTAACCCAAAAATTCCTATTGCATTTGAAAGTAGAAATTCGCCCGATTAAAACGCTATGTGTATTTTCTCCCTAGGGCATTCTGGTTAAGCGTTTGGAGCAGCAGAATTGCGAAAAATTTTTTGCCTTGTCAACCATTTCTTAGCTTCAAAGTCCCATATCTCGCAAACGGATTGACCTAACCCAAAAATTCCTATTGCATTTGAAAGTAGAAAATCGCCCGATTACAACGGTACGTGTATTTTTCCCCTAGGCCATTCTGGTTAAGCGATTGGAGCAGCAGAAGTGCGAAAAATTTGTTGTCTTGTCAACCATTTCTTAGCTTCAAAGTCCCTTATCTCGCGAACGGATTGACCGAACCCAAAAATTCCTATTGGATCCGAAAGTAGAAACTCGCTCGATTACAACGGTATGTGTATTTTTTCCCTAGGCCATTCTGGTTAAGCGTTTGTAGCAGCAGATTTGCGAAAAATTTGTTGTCTTCTCAACCATTTCTTAGCTTCAAACTCTCATATCTCGCGAACGGATTGTCCTAACCCAAAAATTCCTATTGCATTTGAAAGTAGAAACTCGCCAGATTACAACGGTACGTGTATTTTTCCCCTAGGGCATTCTGCTTAAGCGATTGGAGCAGCAGAAGTGCGAAAAATTTGTTGTCTTGTCAACCATTTCTTAGCTTAAAGTCCCATATCTCGGGAACGGATTGACCGAACCCAAAAATTCCTATTGTATCTGAAGGTAGAAACTCGCCCGATTACAACGGTATGCGTATTTTTTCCCTAGGCCATTCTGGTTAAGCGTTTGTAGCAGCAGATTTGCGAAAAATTTGTTGTCTTCTCAACCATTTCTTAGCTTCAAACTCTCATATCTCGCGAACGGATTGACATAACCCAAAAATTCCTATTGGATTTGAAAGTAGAAACTCGCCGGATTACAACGGTATGTGTATTTTTACCCTAGGGCATTCTGGTTAAGCGTTTGGAGCAGCAGAATTGCGAAAAATTTTTTGCCTTCTCAACCATTTGTTGTCTTCAAACTCCCATATCTCGCGAACGGATTGACCTAACCCAAAAATTCCTTATGCATCTGAAAGTAGAAACTCGCCCAATTAAAACGCTATGTGTATTTTCTCCCTAGGGCATTCTGGTTAAGCGTTTGGAGCAGCAGAATTGCGAAAAATTTTTTGCCTTGTCAACCATTTCTTAGCTTCAAAGTCCCATATCTCGCGAACGGATTGACCTAACCCAAAAATTCCTATTGCATTTGAAAGTAGAAACTCGCCCGATTACAACGGTACGTGTATTTTTCCCCTAGGCCATTCTGGTTAAGCGATTGGAGCAGCAGAAGTGCGAAAAATTTGTTGTCTTGTCAACCATTTCTTAGCTTCAAAGTCCCTTATCTCGCGAACGGATTGACCGAACCCAAAAATTCCTATTGTATCCGAAAGTAGAAACTCGCCCAATTAAAACGCTATGTGTATTTTCTCCCTAGGGCATTCTGGTTAAGCGTTTGGAGCAGCAGATTTGCGAAAAATTTGTTGTCTTCTCAACCATTTCTTAGATTCAAACACTCATATCTCGCGAACGGATTGACATAACCGAAAAATTCCTATTGCGTCTGAAAGTAGAAACTCGCCCGATTACAACGGTACGTGTATTTTTCCCCTAGGCCATTCTGGTTAAGCGATTGGAGCAGCAGAATTGCGAAAAATTTGTTGTCTTGTCAACCATTTCTTAGCTTCAAAGTCCCATATCTCGCGAACGGATTGACCTAACCCAAAAATTCCTGTTGCGTCTGAAAGTAGAAACTCGTCCGATTACAAGGGTGTGCGTATTTTTTCCCTAGGCCATTCTGGTTAAGCGATTGGAGCAGCAGAATTGCGAAAAATTTGTTGTCTTCTCAACCATTTCTTAGCTTCAAACTCCCATATCTCGCGAACGGATTGACTTAACCGAAAAATTCCTATTGCGTCTGAAAGTAGAAACTCGCCCGATTACAACGGTACGTGTATTTTTCCCCTAGGCCATTCTGGTTAAGCGATTGGAGCAGCAGAATTGCGAAAAATTTGTTGTCTTGTCAACCATTTCTTAGCTTCAAAGTCCCATATCTCGCGAACGGATTGACCTAACCCAAAAATTCCTGTTGCGTCTGAAAGTAGAAACTCGCCCGATTACAACGGTATGTGGATTTTTTCCCTAGGGCATGCTGGTTAAGCGTTTGGAGCAGCAGAATTGCGAAAAATTTTTTGCCTTCTCAACCATTTCTTGGCTTCAAACTCCCATATCTCGCGAACGGATTGACCTAACCCAAAAATTCCTGTTGCGTCTGAAAGTAGAAACTCGCCCGATTACAACGGTATGTGTATTTTTTCCCTAGCCCATTCTGGTTAAGCGTTTGGAGCAGCAGAATTGCGAAAAATTTGTTGTCTTCTCAACCATTTCTTAGCTTCAAACTCCCATATCTCGCGAACGGATTGACCAAACCCAAAAATTCCTTCTGCGACTGAAAGTAGAAACTCGCCCGATTACAACGGTATGCGTATTTTTTCCCTAGGCCATTCTGGTTATGCGTTTGGAGCAGCAGATTTGCGAAAAATTTGTTGTCTTCTCAACCATTTCTTAGCTTCAAACCCTCATATCTTGCGAACGGATTGACATAACCCAAAAATTCCTATTGCATTTGAAAGTAGAAACTCGCCCGATTAAAACGCTATGTGTATTTTCTCCCTATGGCATTCTGGTTAAGCGTTTGGAGCAGCAGAATTGCGAAAAATTTTTTGCCTTGTCAACCATTTCTTAGCTTCAAAGTCCCATATCTCGCAAACGGATTGACCTAACCCAAAAATTCCTATTGCATTTGAAAGTAGAAACTCGCCGGATTACAACGGTATGTGTATTTTTACCCTAGGGCATTCTGGTTAAGCGTTTGGAGCAGCAGAATTGCGAAAAATTTTTTGCCTTCTCAACCATTTCTTAGCTTCAAAGTCCCATATCTCGCGAACGGATTGACCTAACCCAAAAATTCCTATTGCATTTGAAAGTAGAAACTCGCCCGATTACAGCGGTATGTGTATTTTGTCCCTAGGGCATTCTGGTTAAGCGTTTGGAGCAGCAGAATTGCGAAAAATTTTTTGCCTTCTCAACCATTTCTTGTCTTCAAACTCCCATATCTCGCGAACGGATTGACCTAACCCAAAAATTCCTTATGCATCTGAAAGTAGAAGCTCGCCCAATTAAAACGCTATGTGTATTTTCTCCCTAGGGCATTCTGGTTAAGCGTTTGGAGCAGCAGATTTGCGAAAAATTTGTTGTCTTCTCAACCATTTCTTAGCTTCAAACTCTCATATCTCGCGAACGGATTGTCCTAACCCAAAAATTCCTATTGCATTTGAAAGTAGAAACTCGCCAGATTACAACGGTACGTGTATTTTTCCCCTAGGGCATTCTGCTTAAGCGATTGGAGCAGCAGAAATGCGAAAAATTTTTTGCCTTCTCAACCATTTCTTGGCTTCAAACTCCCATATCTCGCGAACGGATTGACTTAACCGAAAAATTCCTATTGCGTCTGAAAGTAGAAACTCGCCCGATTACAACGGTACGTGTATTTTTCCCCTAGGCCATTCTGGTTAAGCGATTGGAGCAGCAGAATTGCGAAAAATTTGTTGTCTTCTCAAGCATTTCTTAGCTTCAAACTCTCATATCTCGCGAACGGATTGACCTAACCCAAAAATTCCTGTTGCGTCTGAAAGTAGAAACTCGCCCGATTACAACGGTACGTGTATTTTTCCCCTAGGCCATTCTGGTTAAGCGATTGGAGCAGCAGAATTGCGAAAAATTTGTTGTCTTGTCAACCATTTCTTAGCTTCAAAGTCCCATATCTCGCGAACGGATTGACCTAACCCAAAAATTCCTGTTGCGTCTGAAAGTAGAAACTCGCCCGATTACAACGGTATGTGGATTTTTTCCCTAGGGCATTCTGGTTAAGCGTTTGGAGCAGCAGAATTGCGAAAAATTTTTTGCCTTCTCAACCATTTCTTGGCTTCAAACTCCCATATCTCGCGAACGGATTGACCTAACCCAAAAATTCCTGTTGCGTCTGAAAGTAGAAACTCGCCCGATTACAACGGTATGTGTATTTTTTCCCTAGCCCATTCTGGTTAAGCGTTTGGAGCAGCAGAATTGCGAAAAATTTGTTGTCTTCTCAACCATTTCTTAGCTTCAAAGTCCCATATCTCGCGAACGGATTGACCAAACCCAAAAATTCCTTCTGCGACTGAAAGTAGAAACTCGCCCGATTACAACGGTATGCGTATTTTGTCCCTAGGGCATTCTGGTTAAGCGTTTGGAGCAGCAGAATTGCGAAAAATTTTTTGCCTTCTCAACCATTTCTTGTCTTCAAACTCCCATATCTCGCGAACGGATTGACCTAACCCAAAAATTCCTTATGCATCTGAAAGTAGAAGCTCGCCCAATTAAAACGCTATGTGTATTTTCTCCCTAGGGCATTCTGGTTAAGCGTTTGGAGCAGCAGATTTGCGAAAAATTTGTTGTCTTCTCAACCATTTCTTAGCTTCAAACTCTCATATCTCGCGAACGGATTGTCCTAACCCAAAAATTCCTATTGCATTTGAAAGTAGAAACTCGCCAGATTACAACGGTACGTGTATTTTTCCCCTAGGGCATTCTGCTTAAGCGATTGGAGCAGCAGAAATGCGAAAAATTTTTTGCCTTCTCAACCATTTCTTGGCTTCAAACTCCCATATCTCGCGAACGGATTGACTTAACCGAAAAATTCCTATTGCGTCTGAAAGTAGAAACTCGCCCGATTACAACGGTACGTGTATTTTTCCCCTAGGCCATTCTGGTTAAGCGATTGGAGCAGCAGAATTGCGAAAAATTTGTTGTCTTCTCAAGCATTTCTTAGCTTCAAACTCTCATATCTCGCGAACGGATTGACCTAACCCAAAAATTCCTGTTGCGTCTGAAAGTAGAAACTCGCCCGATTACAACGGTACGTGTATTTTTCCCCTAGGCCATTCTGGTTAAGCGATTGGAGCAGCAGAATTGCGAAAAATTTGTTGTCTTGTCAACCATTTCTTAGCTTCAAAGTCCCATATCTCGCGAACGGATTGACCTAACCCAAAAATTCCTGTTGCGTCTGAAAGTAGAAACTCGCCCGATTACAACGGTATGTGGATTTTTTCCCTAGGGCATTCTGGTTAAGCGTTTGGAGCAGCAGAATTGCGAAAAATTTTTTGCCTTCTCAACCATTTCTTGGCTTCAAACTCCCATATCTCGCGAACGGATTGACCTAACCCAAAAATTCCTGTTGCGTCTGAAAGTAGAAACTCGCCCGATTACAACGGTATGTGTATTTTTTCCCTAGCCCATTCTGGTTAAGCGTTTGGAGCAGCAGAATTGCGAAAAATTTGTTGTCTTCTCAACCATTTCTTAGCCCCAAAGTCCCATATCTCGCGAACGGATTGACCAAACCCAAAAATTCCTTCTGCGACTGAAAGTAGAAACTCGCCCGATTACAACGGTATGCGTATTTTTGCCCTAGGCCATTCTGGTTAAGCGTTTGGAGCAGCAGATTTGCGAAAAATTTGTTGTCTTCTCAACCATTTCTTAGCTTCAAACCCTCATATCTTGCGAACGGATTGACCTAACCCAAAAATTCCTGTTGCATTTGAAAGTAGAAACTCGCCCGATTAAAACGCTATGTGTATTTTCTCCCTATGGCATTCTGGTTAAGCGTTTGGAGCAGCAGAATTGCGAAAAATTTGTTGTCTTGTCAACCATTTCTTAGCTTCAAAGTCCCATATCTCGCGAACGGATTGACCTAACCCAAAAATTCCTGTTGCGTCTGAAAGTAGAAACTCGCCCGATTACAACGGTATGTGGATTTTTTCCCTAGGGCATTCTGGTTAAGCGTTTGGAGCAGCAGAATTGCGAAAAATTTGTTGTCTTCTCAAGCATTTCTTAGCTTCAAACTCTCATATCTCGCGAACGGATTGACCTAACCCAAAAATTCCTGTTGCGTCTGAAAGTAGAAACTCGCCCGATTACAACGGTATGTGTATTTTTTCCATAGGGCATTCTGGATAAGCGTTTGGAGCAGCAGAAATGCGAAAAATTTTTGCCTTCTCAACCATTTCTTGGCTTCAAACTCCCATATCTCGCGAACAGATTGTCCTAACCCAAAAATTCCTGTTGCGTCTGAAAGTAGAAACTCGCCCGATTACAACGGTATGTGTATTTTTTCCCTAGGGCATTCTGGATAAGCGTTTGGAGCAGCAGAAATGCGAAAAATTTTTGCCTTCTCAACCATTTCTTGGCTTCAAACTCCCATATCTCGCGAACAGATTGTCCTAACCCAAAAATTCCTGTTGCGTCTGAAAGTAGAAACTCGCCCGATTACAACGGTATGTGTATTTTTTCCCTAGGCCATTCTGGTTAAGCGTTTGGAGCAGCAGTATTGCGAAAAATTTTTTGCCTTCTCAACCATTTCTTGGCTTCAAACTCCCATATCTCACGAACGGATTGACTTAACCGAAAAATTCCTATTGCGTCTGAAAGTAGAAACTCGCCCGATTACAACGGTATGCGAATTTTTCCCCTAGGCCATTCTGGTTAAGCGTTTGGAGCAGCAGATTTGCGAAAAATTTGTTGTCTTCTCAACCATTTCTTAGCTTCAAACCCTCATATCTTGCGAACGGATTGACCTAACCCAAAAATTCCTATTGCATTTGAAAGTAGAAACTCGCCCGATTAAAACGCTATGTGTATTTTCTCCCTAGGGCATTCTGGTTAAGCGTTTGGAGCAGCAGAATTGCGAAAAATTTTTTGCCTTGTCAACCATTTCTTAGCTTCAAAGTCCCATATCTCGCAAACGGATTGACCTAACCCAAAAATTCCTATTGCATTTGAAAGTAGAAACTCGCCCGATTACAACGGTACGTTTATTTTTCCCCTAGGCCATTCTGGTTAAGCGATTGGAGCAGCAGAAGTGCGAAAAATTTGTTGTCTTGTCAACCATTTCTTAGCTTCAAAGTCCCTTATCTCGCGAACGGATTGACCGAACCCAAAAATTCCTATTGGATCCGAAAGTAGAAACTCGCCCGATTACAACGGTATGTGTATTTTTTCCCTAGGCCATTCTGGTTAAGCGTTTGTAGCAGCAGATTTGCGAAAAATTTGTTGTCTTCTCAACCATTTCTTAGCTTCAAACTCTCGTATCTCGCGAACGGATTGTCCTAACCCAAAAATTCCTATTGCATTTGAAAGTAGAAACTCGCCAGATTACAACGGTGCGTGTATTTTTCCCCTAGGGCATTCTGCTTAAGCGATTGGAGCAGCAGAAGTGCGAAAAATTTGTTGTCTTGTCAACCATTTCTTAGCTTAAAGTCCCATATCTCGGGAACGGATTGACCGAACCCAAAAATTCCTATTGTATCATAAAGTAGAAACTCGCTCGATTACAACGGTATGCGTATTTTTTCCCTAGGCCATGCTGGTTAAGCGTTTGTAGCAGCAGATTTGCGAAAAATTTGTTGTCTTCTCAACCATTTCTTAGCTTCAAACTCTCATATCTCGCGAACGGATTGACATAACCCAAAAATTCCTATTGGATTTGAAAGTAGAAACTCGCCGGATTACAACGGTATGTGTATTTTTTCCCTAGGGCATTCTGGTTAAGCGTTTGGAGCAGCAGAATTGCGAAAAATCTGTTGCCTTCTCAACCATTTGTTGTCTTCAAACTCCCATATCTCGCGAACGGATTGACCTAACCCAAAAATTCCTTATGCATCTGAAAGTAGAAACTCGCCCAATTAAAACGCTATGTGTATTTTCTCCCTAGGGCATTCTGGTTAAGCGTTTGGAGCAGCAGAATTGCGAAAAATTTTTTGCCTTGTCAACCATTTCTTAGCTTCAAAGTCCCATATCTCGCGAACGGATTGAACTAACCCAAAAATTCCTATTGCATTTGAAAGTAGAAACTCGCCCGATTACAACGGTACGTGTATTTTTCCCCTAGGCCATTCTGGTTAAGCGATTGGAGCAGGAGAAGTGCGAAAAATTTTTTGCCTTCTCAACCATTTCTTGGCTTCAAACTCCCATATCTCGCGAACGGATTGACTTAACCGAAAAATTCGTATTGCGTCTGAAAGTAGAAACTCGCCCGATTACAACGGTACGTGTATTTTTCCCCTAGACCATTCTGGTTAAGCGATTGGAGCAGCAGAATTGCGAAAAATTTGTTGTCTTCTCAAGCATTTCTTAGCTTCAAACTCTCATATCTCGCGAACGGATTGACCTAACCCAAAAATTCCTGTTGCGTCTGAAAGTAGAAACTCGCCCGATTACAACGGTACGTGTATTTTTCCCCTAGGCCATTCTGGTTAAGCGATTGGAGCAGCAGAATTGCGAAAAATTTGTTGTCTTGTCAACCATTTCTTAGCTTCAAAGTCCCATATCTCGCGAACGGATTGACCTAACCCAAAAATTCCTGTTGCGTCTGAAAGTAGAAACTCGCCCGATTACAACGGTATGTGGATTTTTTCCCTAGGGCATTCTGGTTAAGCGTTTGGAGCAGCAGAATTGCGAAAAATTTTTTGCCTTCTCAACCATTTCTTGGCTTCAAACTCCCATATCTCGCGAACGGATTGACCTAACCCAAAAATTCCTGTTGCGTCTGAAAGTAGAAACTCGCCCGATTACAACGGTATGTGTATTTTTTCCCTAGCCCATTCTGGTTAAGCGTTTGGAGCAGCAGAATTGCGAAAAATTTGTTGTCTTCTCAACCATTTCTTAGCTTCAAAGTCCCATATCTCGCGAACGGATTGACCAAACCCAAAAATTCCTTCTGCGACTGAAAGTAGAAACTCGCCCGATTACAACGGTATGCGTATTTTTTCCCTAGGCCATTCTGGTTAAGCGTTTGGAGCAGCAGATTTGCGAAAAATTTGTTGTCTTCTCAACCATTTCTTAGCTTCAAACCCTCATATCTTGCGAACGGATTGACCTAACCCAAAAATTCCTGTTGCATTTGAAAGTAGAAACTCGCCCGATTAAAACGCTATGTGTATTTTCTCCCTATGGCATTCTGGTTAAGCGTTTGGAGCAGCAGAATTGCGAAAAATTTGTTGTCTTGTCAACCATTTCTTAGCTTCAAAGTCCCATATCTCGCGAACGGATTGACCTAACCCAAAAATTCCTGTTGCGTCTGAAAGTAGAAACTCGCCCGATTACAACGGTATGTGGATTTTTTCCCTAGGGCATTCTGGTTAAGCGTTTGGAGCAGCAGAATTGCGAAAAATTTGTTGTCTTCTCAAGCATTTCTTAGCTTCAAACTCTCATATCTCGCGAACGGATTGACCTAACCCAAAAATTCCTGTTGCGTCTGAAAGTAGAAACTCGCCCGATTACAACGGTATGTGTATTTTTTCCATAGGGCATTCTGGATAAGCGTTTGGAGCAGCAGAAATGCGAAAAATTTTTGCCTTCTCAACCATTTCTTGGCTTCAAACTCCCATATCTCGCGAACAGATTGTCCTAACCCAAAAATTCCTGTTGCGTCTGAAAGTAGAAACTCGCCCGATTACAACGGTATGTGTATTTTTTCCCTAGGGCATTCTGGATAAGCGTTTGGAGCAGCAGAAATGCGAAAAATTTTTGCCTTCTCAACCATTTCTTGGCTTCAAACTCCCATATCTCGCGAACAGATTGTCCTAACCCAAAAATTCCTGTTGCGTCTGAAAGTAGAAACTCGCCCGATTACAACGGTATGTGTATTTTTTCCCTAGGCCATTCTGGTTAAGCGTTTGGAGCAGCAGTATTGCGAAAAATTTTTTGCCTTCTCAACCATTTCTTGGCTTCAAACTCCCATATCTCACGAACGGATTGACTTAACCGAAAAATTCCTATTGCGTCTGAAAGTAGAAACTCGCCCGATTACAACGGTACGTGTATTTTTCCCCTAGGGCATTCTGGTTAAGCGTTTGGAGCAGCAGAATTGCGAAAAATTTGTTGTCTTGTCAACCATTTCTTAGCTTCAAAGTCCCTTATCTCGCGAACGGATTGACCGAACCCAAAAATTCCTATTGGATCCGAAAGTAGAAACTCGCCCGATTACAACGGTATGTGTATTTTTTCCCTAGGCCATTCTGGTTAAGCGTTTGTAGCAGCAGATTTGCGAAAAATTTGTTGTCTTCTCAACCATTTCTTAGCTTCAAACTCTCGTATCTCGCGAACGGATTGTCCTAACCCAAAAATTCCTATTGCATTTGAAAGTAGAAACTCGCCAGATTACAACGGTGCGTGTATTTTTCCCCTAGGGCATTCTGCTTAAGCGATTGGAGCAGCAGAAGTGCGAAAAATTTGTTGTCTTGTCAACCATTTCTTAGCTTAAAGTCCCATATCTCGGGAACGGATTGACCGAACCCAAAAATTCCTATTGTATCATAAAGTAGAAACTCGCTCGATTACAACGGTATGCGTATTTTTTCCCTAGGCCATGCTGGTTAAGCGTTTGTAGCAGCAGATTTGCGAAAAATTTGTTGTCTTCTCAACCATTTCTTAGCTTCAAACTCTCATATCTCGCGAACGGATTGACATAACCCAAAAATTCCTATTGGATTTGAAAGTAGAAACTCGCCGGATTACAACGGTATGTGTATTTTTTCCCTAGGGCATTCTGGTTAAGCGTTTGGAGCAGCAGAATTGCGAAAAATCTGTTGCCTTCTCAACCATTTGTTGTCTTCAAACTCCCATATCTCGCGAACGGATTGACCTAACCCAAAAATTCCTTATGCATCTGAAAGTAGAAACTCGCCCAATTAAAACGCTATGTGTATTTTCTCCCTAGGGCATTCTGGTTAAGCGTTTGGAGCAGCAGAATTGCGAAAAATTTTTTGCCTTGTCAACCATTTCTTAGCTTCAAAGTCCCATATCTCGCGAACGGATTGAACTAACCCAAAAATTCCTATTGCATTTGAAAGTAGAAACTCGCCCGATTACAACGGTACGTGTATTTTTCCCCTAGGCCATTCTGGTTAAGCGATTGGAGCAGGAGAAGTGCGAAAAATTTTTTGCCTTCTCAACCATTTCTTGGCTTCAAACTCCCATATCTCGCGAACGGATTGACTTAACCGAAAAATTCCTATTGCGTCTGAAAGTAGAAACTCGCCCGATTACAACGGTACGTGTATTTTTCCCCTAGACCATTCTGGTTAAGCGATTGGAGCAGCAGAATTGCGAAAAATTTGTTGTCTTCTCAAGCATTTCTTAGCTTCAAACTCTCATATCTCGCGAACGGATTGACCTAACCCAAAAATTCCTGTTGCGTCTGAAAGTAGAAACTCGCCCGATTACAACGGTACGTGTATTTTTCCCCTAGGCCATTCTGGTTAAGCGATTGGAGCAGCAGAATTGCGAAAAATTTGTTGTCTTGTCAACCATTTCTTAGCTTCAAAGTCCCATATCTCGCGAACGGATTGACCTAACCCAAAAATTCCTGTTGCGTCTGAAAGTAGAAACTCGCCCGATTACAACGGTATGTGGATTTTTTCCCTAGGGCATTCTGGTTAAGCGTTTGGAGCAGCAGAATTGCGAAAAATTTTTTGCCTTCTCAACCATTTCTTGGCTTCAAACTCCCATATCTCGCGAACGGATTGACCTAACCCAAAAATTCCTGTTGCGTCTGAAAGTAGAAACTCGCCCGATTACAACGGTATGTGTATTTTTTCCCTAGCCCATTCTGGTTAAGCGTTTGGAGCAGCAGAATTGCGAAAAATTTGTTGTCTTCTCAACCATTTCTTAGCTTCAAAGTCCCATATCTCGCGAACGGATTGACCAAACCCAAAAATTCCTTCTGCGACTGAAAGTAGAAACTCGCCCGATTACAACGGTATGCGTATTTTTTCCCTAGGCCATTCTGGTTAAGCGTTTGGAGCAGCAGATTTGCGAAAAATTTGTTGTCTTCTCAACCATTTCTTAGCTTCAAACCCTCATATCTTGCGAACGGATTGACCTAACCCAAAAATTCCTGTTGCATTTGAAAGTAGAAACTCGCCCGATTAAAACGCTATGTGTATTTTCTCCCTATGGCATTCTGGTTAAGCGTTTGGAGCAGCAGAATTGCGAAAAATTTGTTGTCTTGTCAACCATTTCTTAGCTTCAAAGTCCCATATCTCGCGAACGGATTGACCTAACCCAAAAATTCCTGTTGCGTCTGAAAGTAGAAACTCGCCCGATTACAACGGTATGTGGATTTTTTCCCTAGGGCATTCTGGTTAAGCGTTTGGAGCAGCAGAATTGCGAAAAATTTGTTGTCTTCTCAAGCATTTCTTAGCTTCAAACTCTCATATCTCGCGAACGGATTGACCTAACCCAAAAATTCCTGTTGCGTCTGAAAGTAGAAACTCGCCCGATTACAACGGTATGTGTATTTTTTCCATAGGGCATTCTGGATAAGCGTTTGGAGCAGCAGAAATGCGAAAAATTTTTGCCTTCTCAACCATTTCTTGGCTTCAAACTCCCATATCTCGCGAACAGATTGTCCTAACCCAAAAATTCCTGTTGCGTCTGAAAGTAGAAACTCGCCCGATTACAACGGTATGTGTATTTTTTCCCTAGGGCATTCTGGATAAGCGTTTGGAGCAGCAGAAATGCGAAAAATTTTTGCCTTCTCAACCATTTCTTGGCTTCAAACTCCCATATCTCGCGAACAGATTGTCCTAACCCAAAAATTCCTGTTGCGTCTGAAAGTAGAAACTCGCCCGATTACAACGGTATGTGTATTTTTTCCCTAGGCCATTCTGGTTAAGCGTTTGGAGCAGCAGTATTGCGAAAAATTTTTTGCCTTCTCAACCATTTCTTGGCTTCAAACTCCCATATCTCACGAACGGATTGACTTAACCGAAAAATTCCTATTGCGTCTGAAAGTAGAAACTCGCCCGATTACAACGGTACGTGTATTTTTCCCCTAGGGCATTCTGGTTAAGCGTTTGGAGCAGCAGAATTGCGAAAAATTTGTTGTCTTCTCAAGCATTTCTTAGCTTCAAACTCTCATATCTCGCGAACGGATTGACCTAACCCAAAAATTCCTGTTGCGTCTGAAAGTAGAAACTCGCCCGATTACAACGGTATGTGTATTTTTTCCCTAGGGCATTCTGGATAAGCGTTTGGAGCAGCAGAAATGCGAAAAATTTTTGCCTTCTCAACCATTTCTTGGCTTCAAACTCCCATATCTCGCGAACAGATTGTCCTAACCCAAAAATTCCTGTCGCGTCTGAAAGTAGAAACTCGCCCGATTACAACGGTATGTGTATTTTTTCCCTAGGGCATTCTGGATAAGCGTTTGGAGCAGCAGAAATGCGAAAAATTTTTGCCTTCTCAACCATTTCTTGGCTTCAAACTCCCATATCTCGCGAACAGATTGTCCTAACCCAAAAATTCCTGTTGCGTCTGAAAGTAGAAACTCGCCCGATTACAACGGTATGTGTATTTTTTCCCTAGGCCATTCTGGTTAAGCGTTTGGAGCAGCAGTATTGCGAAAAATTTTTTGCCTTCTCAACCATTTCTTGGCTTCAAACTCCCATATCTCACGAACGGATTGACTTAACCGAAAAATTCCTATTGCGTCTGAAAGTAGAAACTCGCCCGATTACAACGGTACGTGTATTTTTACCCTAGGCCATTCTGGTTAAGCGATTGGAGCAGCAGAATTGCGAAAAATTTGTTGTCTTGTCAACCATTTCTTAGCTTCAAAGTCCCATATCTCTCGAACGGATTGACATAACCCAAAAATTCCTGTTGCGTCTGAAAGTAGAAACTCGCCCGATTACAACGGTATGTGTATTTTTTCCCTAGCCCATTCTGGTTAAGCGTTTGGAGCAGCAGAATTGCGAAAAATTTGTTGTCTTCTCAACCATTTCTTAGCTTCAAAGTCCCATATCTCGCGAACGGATTGACCAAACCCAAAAATTCCTTCTGCGACTGAAAGTAGAAACTCGCCCGATTACAACGGTATGCGTATTTTTTTCCTAGGCCATTCTGGTTAAGCGTTTGAAGCAGCAGATTTGCGAAAAATTTGTTGTCTTCTCAACCATTTCTTAGCTTCAAAGTCCCATATCTCACGAACGGATTGACCAAACCCAAAAATTCCTGCTGCGTCTGAGAGTAGAAACTCGCCCGATTACAACGGTATGCGAATTTTTCCCCTAGGCCATTCTGGTTAAGCGTTTGGAGCAGCAGATTTGCGAAAAATTTGTTGTCTTCTCAACCATTTCTTAGCTTCAAACCCTCATATCTTGCGAACGGATTGACCTAACCCAAAAATTCCTATTGCATTTGAAAGTAGAAACTCGCCCGATTAAAACGCTATGTGTATTTTCTCCCTAGGGCATTCTGGTTAAGCGTTTGGAGCAGCAGAATTGCGAAAAATTTTTTGCCTTGTCAACCATTTCTTAGCTTCAAAGTCCCATATCTCGCAAACGGATTGACCTAACCCAAAAATTCCTATTGCATTTGAAAGTAGAAACTCGCCCGATTACAACGGTACGTTTATTTTTCCCCTAGGCCATTCTGGTTAAGCGATTGGAGCAGCAGAAGTGCGAAAAATTTGTTGTCTTGTCAACCATTTCTTAGCTTCAAAGTCCCTTATCTCGCGAACGGATTGACCGAACCCAAAAATTCCTATTGGATCCGAAAGTAGAAACTCGCCCGATTACAACGGTATGTGTATTTTTTCCCTAGGCCATTCTGGTTAAGCGTTTGTAGCAGCAGATTTGCGAAAAATTTGTTGTCTTCTCAACCATTTCTTAGCTTCAAACTCTCGTATCTCGCGAACGGATTGTCCTAACCCAAAAATTCCTATTGCATTTGAAAGTAGAAACTCGCCAGATTACAACGGTGCGTGTATTTTTCCCCTAGGGCATTCTGCTTAAGCGATTGGAGCAGCAGAAGTGCGAAAAATTTGTTGTCTTGTCAACCATTTCTTAGCTTAAAGTCCCATATCTCGGGAACGGATTGACCGAACCCAAAAATTCCTATTGTATCATAAAGTAGAAACTCGCTCGATTACAACGGTATGCGTATTTTTTCCCTAGGCCATGCTGGTTAAGCGTTTGTAGCAGCAGATTTGCGAAAAATTTGTTGTCTTCTCAACCATTTCTTAGCTTCAAACTCTCATATCTCGCGAACGGATTGACATAACCCAAAAATTCCTATTGGATTTGAAAGTAGAAACTCGCCAGATTACAACGGTATGTGTATTTTTTCCCTAGGGCATTCTGGTTAAGCGTTTGGAGCAGCAGAATTGCGAAAAATCTGTTGCCTTCTCAACCATTTGTTGTCTTCAAACTCCCATATCTCGCGAACGGATTGACCTAACCCAAAAATTCCTTATGCATCTGAAAGTAGAAACTCGCCCAATTAAAACGCTATGTGTATTTTCTCCCTAGGGCATTCTGGTTAAGCGTTTGGAGCAGCAGAATTGCGAAAAATTTTTTGCCTTGTCAACCATTTCTTAGCTTCAAAGTCCCATATCTCGCGAACGGATTGAACTAACCCAAAAATTCCTATTGCATTTGAAAGTAGAAACTCGCCCGATTACAACGGTACGTGTATTTTTCCCCTAGGCCATTCTGGTTAAGCGATTGGAGCAGGAGAAGTGCGAAAAATTTGTTGTCTTGTCAACCATTTCTTAGCTTCAAAGTCCCTTATCTCGCGAACGGATTGACCGAACCCAAAAATTCCTATTGTATCCGAAAGTAGAAACTCGCCCGATTACAACGGTATGCGTATTTTTTCCCTAGCCCATTCTGGTTAAGCGTTTGGAGCAGCAGAATTGCGAAAAATTTGTTGTCTTCTCAACCATTTCTTAGCTTCAAACTCTCATATCTCGCGAACGGATTGTCCTAACCCAAAAATTCCTATTGCATTTGAAAGTAGAAACTCGCCAGATTACAACGTTACGTGTATTTTTCCCCTAGGGCATTCTGCTTAAGCGATTGGAGCAGCAGAAGTGCGAAAAATATGTTGTCTTGTCAACCATTTCTTAGCTTAAAGTGCCATATCTCGGGAACGGATTGACCGAACCCAAAAATCCCTATTGTATCTGAAAGAAGAAACTCGCCCGATTACAACGGTATGCGTATTTTTTCCCTAGGCCATTCTGGTTAAGCGTTTGGAGCAGCAGATTTGCGAAAAATTTGTTGTCTTCTCAACCATTTCTTAGCTTCAAACTCTCATACCTTGCGAACGGATTGACCTAACCCAAAAATTCCTATTGCATTTGAAAGTAGAAACTCGCCCGATTAAAACGCTATGTGTATTTTCTCCCTAGGGCATTCTGGTTAAGCGTTTGGAGCAGCAGAATTGCGAAAAATTTTTTGCCTTGTCAACCATTTCTTAGCTTCAAAGTCCCATATCTCGCGAGCGGATTGACCTAACCCAAAAATTCCTATTGCATTTGAAAGTAGAAACTCGCCCGATTACAACGGTACGTGTATTTTTCCCCTAGGCCATTCTGGTTAAGCGATTGGAGCAGCAGAAGTGCGAAAAATTTGTTGTCTTGTCAACCATTTCTTAGCTTCAAAGTCCCTTATCTCGCGAACGGATTGACCGAACCCAAAAATTCCTATTGGATCCGAAAGTAGAAACTCGCCCGATTACAACGGTATGTGTATTTTTTCCCTAGGCCATTCTGGTTAAGCGTTTGTAGCAGCAGATTTGCGAAAAATTTGTTGTCTTCTCAACCATTTCTTAGCTTCAAACTCTCATACCTCGCGAACGGATTGTCCTAACCCAAAAATTCCTATTGCATTTGAAAGTAGAAACTCGCCAGATTACAACGGTACGTGTATTTTTCCCCTAGGGCATTCTGCTTAAGCGATTGGAGCAGCAGAAGTGCGAAAAATTTGTTGTCCTGTCAACCATTTCTTAGCTTAAAGTCCCATATCTCGGGAACGGATTGACCTAACCCAAAAATTCCTATTGCATTTGAAAGTAGAAACTCGCCCGATTACAACGGTATGTGTATTTTTCCCCTAGGCCATTCTGGTTAAGCGATTGGAGCAGCAGAAGTGCGAAAAATTTGTTGTCTTGTCAACCATTTCTTAGCTTCAAAGTCCCTTATCTAGCGAACGGATTGACCGAACCCAAAAATTCCTATTGGATCCGAAAATAGAAACTCGCCCGATTACAACGGTATGTGTATTTTTTCCCTAGGCCATTCTGGTTAAGCGTTTGTAGCAGCAGATTTGCGAAAAATTTTTTGCCTTCTCAACCATTTGTTGTCTTCAAACTCCCATATCTCGCGAACGGATTGACCTAACCCAAAAATTCCTTATGCATCTGAAAGTAGAAACTCGCCCAATTAAAACGTTATGTTTATTTTCTCCCTAGGGCATTCTGGTTAAGCGTTTGGAGCAGCAGAATTGCGAAAAATTTTTTGCCTTGTCAACCATTTCTTAGCTTCAAAGTCCCATATCTCGCGAACGGATTGACCTAACCCAAAAATTCCTATTGCATTTGAAAGTAGAAACTCGCCCGATTACAACGGTACGTGTATTTTTCCCCTAGGCCATTCTGGTTAAGCGATTGGAGCAGCAGAAGTGCGAAAAATTTGTTGTCTTGTCAACCATTTCTTAGCTTCAAAGTCCCTTATCTCGCGAACGGATTGACCGAACCCAAAAATTCCTATTGTATCCGAAAGTAGAAACTCGCCCGATTACAACGGTATGCGTATTTTTTCCCTAGGCCATTCTGGTTAAGCGATTGGAGCAGCAGAAGTGCGAAAAATTTGTTGTCTTGTCAACCATTTCTTAGCTTCAAAGTCCCATATCTCGCGAACGGATTGACCAGACCCAAAAATTCCTATTGTAACTGAAAGTAGAAACTCGCCCGATTACAACGGTACGTGTATTTTTCCCCTAGGGCACTCTGGTTAAGTGATTGGAGCAGCAGAATTGCGAAAAATTGTTTGCCTTCTCAACCATTTCTTGGCTTCAAACTCCCATATCTCGCGAACGGATTGACCAAACCTAAAAATTCCAGTTGCTTGTGAAAGTAGAAACTCGCCCGATTACAACGGTATGCGTATTTTTTCCCTAGGCCATTCTGGTTAAGCGTTTGGAGCAGCAGAATTGCGAAAAATTTGTTGTCTTCTCAACCATTTCTTGGCTTCAAACTCCCATATCTCGCGAACGGATTGACCTAACCCAAAAATTCCTGTTGCGTCTGAAAGTAGAAACTCGCCCGATTACAACGGTATGTGTATTTTTTCCCTAGCCCATTCTGGTTAAGCGTTTGGAGCAGCAGAATTGCGAAAAATTTGTTGTCTTCTCAACCATTTCTTAGCTTCAAAGTCCCATATCTCGCGAACGGATTGACCAAACCCAAAAATTCCTTCTGCGACTGAAAGTAGAAACTCGCCCGATTACAACGGTATGCGTATTTTTACCCTAGGCCATTCTGGTTAAGCGATTGGAGCAGCAGAAGTGCGAAAAATTTGTTGTCTTGTCAACCATTTCTTGGCTTCAAACTCCCATATCTCGCGAACGGATTGACCAAACCTAAAAATTCCTGTTGCTTGTGAAAGTAGAATCTCGCCCGATTACAACGGTATGCGTATTTTTTCCCTAGGCCATTCTGGTTAAGCGTTTGGAGCAGCAGAATTGCGAAAAATTTGTTGTCTTCTCAACCATTTCTTGGCTTCAAACTCCCATATCTCGCGAACGGATTGACCTAACCCAAAAATTCCTGTTGCGTCTGAAAGTAGAAACTCGCCCGATTACAACGGTATGTGTATTTTTTCCCTAGCCCATTCTGGTTAAGCGTTTGGAGCAGCAGAATTGCGAAAAATTTGTTGTCTTCTCAACCATTTCTTAGCTTCAAAGTCCCATATCTCGCGAACGGATTGACCAAACCCAAAAATTCCTTCTGCGACTGAAAGTAGAAACTCGCCCGATTACAACGGTATGGGTATTTTTTTCCTAGGCCATTCTGGTTAAGCGTTTGAAGCAGCAGATTTGCGAAAAATTTGTTGTCTTCTCAACCATTTCTTAGCTTCAAAGTCCCATATCTCACGAACGGATTGACCAAACCCAAAAATTTCTGCTGCGTCTGAAAGTAGAAACTCGCCCGATTACAACGGTATGCGTATTTTTTCCCTAGGCCATTCTGGTTAAGCGTTTGGAGCAGCAGATTTGCGAAAAATTTGTTGTCTTCTCAACCATTTCTTAGCTTCAAACCCTCATATCTTGCGAACGGATTGACCTAACCCAAAAATTCCTATTGCATTTGAAAGTAGAAACTCGCCCGATTAAAACGCTATGTGTATTTTCTCCCTAGGGCATTCTGGTTAAGCGTTTGGAGCAGTAGAATTGCGAAAAATTTTTTGCCTTGTCAACCATTTCTTAGCTTCAAAGTCCCATATCTCGCGAACGGATTGACCTAACCCAAAAATTCCTATAGCATTTGAAAGTAGAAACTCGCCCGATTACAACGGTACGTGTATTTTTCCCCTAGGCCATTCTGGTTAAGCGATTGGAGCAGCAGAAGTGCGAAAAATTTGTTGTCTTGTCAACCATTTCTTAGCTTCAAAGTCCCTTATCTCGCGAACGGATTGACCGAACCCAAAAATTCCTATTGGATCCGAAAGTAGAAACTCGCCCGATTACAACGGTATGTGTATTTTTTCCCTAGGCCATTCTGGTTAAGCGTTTGTAGCAGCAGATTTGCGAAAAATTTGTTGTCTTCTCAACCATTTCTTAGCTTCAAACTCTCGTATCTCGCGAACGGATTGTCCTAACCCAAAAATTCCTATTGCATTTGAAAGTAGAAACTCGCCAGATTACAACGGTACGTGTATTTTTCCCCTAGGGCATTCTGCTTAAGCGATTGGAGCAGCAGAAGTGCGAAAAATTTGTTGTCTTGTCAACCATTTCTTAGCTTAAAGTCCCATATCTCGGGAACGGATTGACCGAACCCAAAAATTCCTATTGTATCTGAAAGTAGAAACTCGCCCGATTACAACGGTATGCGTATTTTTTCCCTAGGCCATTCTGGTTAAGCGTTTGTAGCAGCAGATTTGCGAAAAATTTGTTGTCTTCTCAACCATTTCTTAGCTTCAAACTCTCATATCTCGCGAACGGATTGACATAACCCAAAAATTCCTATTGGATTTGAAAGTAGAAACTCGCCGGATTACAACGGTATGTGTATTTTTTCCCTAGGGCATTCTGGTTAAGCGTTTGGAGCAGCAGAATTGCGAAAAATTTGTTGCCTTCTCAACCATTTGTTGTCTTCAAACCCCCATATCTCGCGAACGGATTGACCTAACCCAAAAATTCCTTATGCACCTGAAAGTAGAAACTCGCCCAATTAAAACGCTATGTGTATTTTTTCCCTAGGCCATTCTGGTTAAGCGTTTGGAGCAGCAGAATTGCGAAAAATTTGTTGTCTTCTCAACCATTTCTTAGCTTCAAACTCTCATATCTCGCGCACGGATTGTCCTAACCCAAAAATTCCTATTGCATTTGAAAGTAGAAACCCGCCAGATTACAACGGTACGTGTATTTTTCCCCTAGGGCATTCTGCTTAAGCGATTGGAGCAGCAGAAGTGCGAAAAATTTGTTGTCTTGTCAACCATTTCTTAGCTTAAAGTCCCATATCGCGGGAACGGATTGACCGAACCCAAAAATTCCTATTGTATCTGAAAGTAGAAACTCGCCCAATTAAAACGCTATGTGTATTTTCTCCCTAGGGCATTCTGGTTAAGCGTTTGGAGCAGTAGAATTGCGAAAAATTTTTTGCCTTGTCAACCATTTCTTAGCTTCAAAGTCCCATATCTCGCGAACGGATTGACCTAACCCAAAAATTCCTATAGCATTTGAAAGTAGAAACTCGCCCGATTACAACGGTACGTGTATTTTTCCCCTAGGCCATTCTGGTTAAGCGATTGGAGCAGCAGAAGTGCGAATAATTTGTTGTCTTGTCAACCATATCTTAGTTTCAAAGTCCCTTATCTCGCGAACGGATTGACCGAACCCAAAAATTCCTATTGTATCCGAAAGTAGAAACTCGCTCGATTACAACGGTATGCGTATTTTTTCCCTAGGCCATTCTGGTTAAGCGATTGGAGCAGCAGAAGTGCGAAAAATTTGTTGTCTTGTCAACCATTTCTTAGCTTCAAAGTCCCATATCTCGCGAACGGATTGACCAGACCCAAAAATTCCTATTGTAACTGAAAGTAGAAACTCGCCCGATTACAACGGTACGTGTATTTTTCCCCTAGGGCATTCTGGTTAAGTGATTGGAGCAGCAGAATTGCGAAAAATTTTTTGCCTTCTCAACCATTTCTTGGCTTCAAACTCCCATATCTCGCGAACGGATTGACCTAACCCAAAAATTCCTTATGCATCTGAAAGTAGAAACTCGCCCAATTAAAACGCTATGTGTATTTTCTCCCTAGGGCATTCTGGTTAAGCGTTTGGAGCAGCAGAATTGCGAAAAATTTTTTGCCTTGTCAACCATTTCTTAGCTTCAAAGTCCCATATCTCGCGAACGGATTGACCTAACCCGAAAATTCCTATTGCATTTGAAAGTAGAAACTCGCCCGATTACAACGGTACGTGTATTTTTCCCCTAGGCCATTCTGGTTAAGCGATTGGAGCAGCAGAAGTGCGAAAAATTTGTTGTCTTGTCAACCATTTCTTAGCTTCAAAGTCCCATATCTCGCGAACGGATTGACCAGACCCAAAAATTCCTATTGTAACTGAAAGTAGAAACTCGCCCGATTACAACGGTACGTGAATTTTTCCCCTAGGGCACTCTGGTTAAGTGATTGGAGCAGCAGAATTGCGAAAAATTTTTTGCCTTCTCAACCATTTCTTGGCTTCAAACTCCCATATCTCGCGAACGGATTGACCAAACCTAAAAATTCCTGTTGCTTGTGATAGTAGAAACTCGCCCGATTACAACGGTATGCGTATTTTTTCCCTAGGCCATTCTGGTTAAGCGTTTGGAGCAGCAGAATTGCGAAAAATTTGTTGTCTTCTCAACCATTTCTTAGCTTCAAACTCTCATATCTCGCGCACGGATTGTCCTAACCCAAAAATTCCTATTGCATTTGAAAGTAGAAACCCGCCAGATTACAACGGTACGTGTATTTTTCCCCTAGGGCATTCTGCTTAAGCGATTGGAGCAGCAGAAGTGCGAAAAATTTGTTGTCTTGTCAACCATTTCTTAGCTTAAAGTCCCATATCGCGGGAACGGATTGACCGAACCCAAAAATTCCTATTGTATCTGAAAGTAGAAACTCGCCCAATTAAAACGCTATGTGTATTTTCTCCCTAGGGCATTCTGGTTAAGCGTTTGGAGCAGTAGAATTGCGAAAAATTTTTTGCCTTGTCAACCATTTCTTAGCTTCAAAGTCCCATATCTCGCGAACGGATTGACCTAACCCAAAAATTCCTATAGCATTTGAAAGTAGAAACACGCCCGATTACAACGGTACGTGTATTTTTCCCCTAGGCCATTCTGGTTAAGCGATTGGAGCAGCAGAAGTGCGAAAAATTTGTTGTCTTGTCAACCATTTCTTAGTTTCAAAGTCCCTTATCTCGCGAACGGATTGACCGAACCCAAAAATTCCTATTGTATCCGAAAGTAGAAACTCGCTCGATTACAACGGTATGCGTATTTTTTCCCTAGGCCATTCTGGTTAAGCGATTGGAGCAGCAGAAGTGCGAAAAATTTGTTGTCTTGTCAACCATTTCTTAGCTTCAAAGTCCCATATCTCGCGAACGGATTGACCAGACCCAAAAATTCCTATTGTAGCTGAAAGTAGAAACTCGCCCGATTACAACGGTACGTGTATTTTTCCCCTAGGGCATTCTGGTTAAGTGATTGGAGCAGCAGAATTGCGAAAAATTTTTTGCCTTCTCAACCATTTCTTGGCTTCAAACTCCCATATCTCGCGAACGGATTGACCAAACCTAAAAATTCCTGTTGCTTGTGAAAGTAGAAACTCGCCCGATTACAACGGTATGCGTATTTTTTCCCTAGGCCATTCTGGTTAAGCGTTTGGAGCAGCAGAATTGCGAAAAATTTGTTGTCTTCTCAACCATTTCTTAGCTTCAAACTCTCATATCTCGCGAACGGATGGTCCTAACCCAAAAATTCCTATTGCATTTGAAAGTAGAAACTCGCCCGATTACAACGGTATGCGTCTTTTTTCCCTAGGCCATTCTGGTTAAGCGTTTGGAGCAGCAGAATTGCGAAAAATTTTTTGCCTTCTCAACCATTTCTTGGCTTCAAACTCCCATATCTCGCGAACGGATTGACCAAACCTAAAAATTCCTGTTGCTTGTGAAAGTAGAAACTCGCCCGATTACAACGGTACGTGTATTTTTCCCCTAGGGCATTCTGCTTAAGCGATTGGAGCAGCAGAAGTGCGAAAAATTTGTTGTCTTGTCAACCATTTCTTAGCTTAAAGTCCCATATCTCGGGAACGGATTGACCGAACCCAAAAATTCCTATTGTATCTGAAAGTAGAAACTCGCCCGATTACAACGGTATGCGTATTTTTTCCCTAGGCCATTCTGGTTAAGCGTTTGGAGCAGCAGATTTGCGAAAAATTTGTTGTCTTCTCAACCATTTCTTAGCTTCAAACTCTCATATCTTGCGAACGGATTGACCTAACCAAAAAATTCCTATTGCATTTGAAAGTAGAAACTCGCCCGATTAAAACGCTATGTGTATTTTCTCCCTAGGGCATTCTGGTTAAGCGTTTGGAGCAGCAGAATTGCGAAAAATTTTTTGCCTTCTCAACTATTTGTTGTCTTCAAACTCCCATATCTCGCGAACGGATTGACCTAACCCAAAAATTCCTTATGCATCTGAAAGTAGAAACTCGCCCGATTAAAACGCTATGTGTATTTTCTCCCTAGGGCATTCTGGTTAAGCGTTTGGAGCAGCAGAATTGCGAAAAATTTTTTGCCTTGTCAACCATTTCTTAGCTTCAAAGTCCCATATCTCGCGAACGGATTGACCTAACCCAAAAATTCCTATTGCATTTGAAAGTAGAAACTCGCCCGATTACAACGGTACGTGTATTTTTTCCCTAGGGCATTCTGGTTAAGCGTTTGGAGCAGCAGAATTGCGAAAAATTTTTTGCCTTCTCAACCATTTGTTGTCTTCAAACTCCCATATCTCGCGAACGGATTGACCTAACCCAAAAATTCCTTATGCATCTGAAAGTAGAACTCGCCCGATTACAACGGTACGTGTATTTTTCCCCTAGGGCATTCTGGTTAAGCGATTGGAGCAGCAGAAGTGCGAAAAATTTGTTGTCTTGTCAACCATTTCTTAGCTTCAAAGTCCCATATCTAGGCGAAAAGATTGACCGAACCCAAAAATTCCTATTGTAACTGAATGTAGAAACTCGCCCGATTACAACGGTATGTGTATTTTTTCCCTAGGCCATTCTGGTTAAGCGTTTGTAGCAGCAGATTTGCGAAAAATTTGATGTCTTCTCAACCATTTCTTAGTTTCAAACTCTCATATCTCGCGAACGGATTGTCCTAACCCAAAAATTCCTATTGCATTTGAAAGTAGAAACTCGCCAGATTACAACGGTACGTGTATTTTTCCCCTAGGGCATTCTGCTTAAGCGATTGGAGCAGCAGAAGTGCGAAAAATTTGTTGTCCTGTCAACCATTTCTTAGCTTAAAGTCCCATATCTCGGGAACGGATTGACCTAACCCAAAAATTCCTATTGCATTTGAAAGTAGAAACTCGCCCGATTACAACGGTACGTGTATTTTTCCCCTAGGCCATTCTGGTTAAGCGATTGGAGCAGCAGAAGTGCGAAAAATTTGTTGTCTTGTCAAACATTTCTTAGCTTCAAAGTCCCTTATCTCGCGAACGGATTGACCGAACCCAAAAATTCCTATTGGATCCGAAAATAGAAACTCGCCCGATTACAACGGTATGTGTATTTTTTCCCTAGGCCATTCTGGTTAAGCGTTTGTAGCAGCAGATTTGCGAAAAATTTTTTGCCTTCTCAACCATTTGTTGTCTTCAAACTCCCATATCTCGCGAACGGATTGACCTAACCCAAAAATTCCTTATGCATCTGAAAGTAGAAACTCGCCCAATTAAAACGCTATGTGTATTTTCTCCCTAGGGCATTCTGGTTAAGCGTTTGGAGCAGCAGAATTGCGAAAAATTTTTTGCCTTGTCAACCATTTCTTAGCTTCAAAGTCCCATATCTCGCGAACGGATTGACCTAACCCAAAAATTCCTATTGCATTTGAAAGTAGAAACTCGCCCGATTACAACGGTACGTGTATTTTTCCCCTAGGCCATTCTGGTTAAGCGATTGGAGCAGCAGAAGTGCGAAAAATTTGTTGTCTTGTCAACCATTTCTTAGCTTCAAAGTCCCTTATCTCGCGAACGGATTGACCGAACCCAAAAATTCCTATTGTATCCGAAAGTAGAAACTCGCCCGATTACAACGGTATGCGTATTTTTTCCCTAGGCCATTCTGGTTAAGCGATTGGAGCAGCAGAAGTGCGAAAAATTTGTTGTCTTCTCGACCATTTCTTGGCTTCAAACTCCCATATCTCGCGAACGGATTGACCTAACCCAAAAATTCCTGTTGCGTCTGAAAGTAGAAACTCGCCCGATTACAACGGTATGTGTATTTTTTCCCTAGCCCATTCTGGTTAAGCGTTTGGAGCAGCAGAATTGCGAAAAATTTGTTGTCTTCTCAACCATTTCTTAGCTTCAAGGTCCCATATCTCGCGAACGGATTGACCAAACCCAAAAATTCCTTCTGCGACTGAAAGTAGAAACTCGCCCGATTACAACGGTATGCGTATTTTTCCCCTAGGCCATTCTGGTTAAGCGTTTGAAGCAGCAGATTTGCAAAAAATTTGTTGTCTTCTCAACCATTTCTTAGATTCAAAGTCCCATATCTCACGAACGGATTGACCAAACCCAAAAATTCCTGCTGCGTCTGAAAGTAGAAACTCGCCCGATTACAACGGTATGCGTATTTTTCCCCTAGGCCATTCTGGTTAAGCGTTTGGAGCAGCAGAAGTGCGAAAAATTTGTTGTCTTGTCAACCATTTCTTAGCTTCAAAGTCCCTTATCTCGCGAACGGATTGACCGAACCCAAAAATTCCTATTGTATCCGAAAGTAGAAACTCACCCGATTACAACGGTACGTGTATTTTTCCCCTAGGGCATTCTGGTTAAGTGATTGGAGCAGCAGAATTGCGAAAAATTTTTTGCCTTCTCAACCATTTCTTAGCTTCAAAGTCCCATATCTCGCGAACGGATTGACCTAACCCGAAAATTCCTATTGCATTTGAAAGTAGAAACTCGCCCGATTACAACGGTACGTGTATTTTTCCCCTAGGCCATTCTGGTTAAGCGATTGGAGCAGCAGAAGTGCGAAAAATTTGTTGTCTTGTCAACCATTTCTTAGCTTCAAAGTCCCATATCTCGCGAACGGATTGACCAGACCCAAAAATTCCTATTGTAACTGAAAGTAGAAACTCGCCCGATTACAACGGTACGTGTATTTTTCCCCTAGGGCATTCTGGTTAAGTGATTGGAGCAGCAGAATTGCGAAAAATTTTTTGCCTTCTCAACCATTTCTTGGCTTCAAACTCCCATATCTCGCGAACGGATTGACCAAACCTAAAAATTCCTGTTGCTTGTGAAAGTAGAAACTCGCCCGATTACAACGGTATGCGTATTTTTTCCCTAGGCCATTCTGGTTAAGCGTTTGGAGCAGCAGAATTGCGAAAAATTTGTTGTCTTCTCAACCATTTCTTAGCTTCAAACTCTCATATCTCGCGAACGGATGGTCCTAACCCAAAAATTCCTATTGCATTTGAAAGTAGAAACTCGCCAGATTACAACGGTACGTGTATTTTTCCCCTAGGGCATTCTGCTTAAGCGATTGGAGCAGCAGAAGTGCGAAAAATTTGTTGTCTTGTCAACCATTTCTTAGCTTAAAGTCCCATATCTCGGGAACGGATTGACCGAACCCAAAAATTCCTATTGTATCTGAAAGTAGAAACTCGCCCGATTACAACGGTACGTGTATTTTTTCCCTAGGGCATTCTGGTTAAGCGTTTGGAGCAGCAGAATTGCGAAAAATTTTTTGCCTTCTCAACCATTTGTTGTCTTCAAACTCCCATATCTCGCGAACGGATTGACCTAACCCAAAAATTCCTTATGCATCTGAAAGTAGAAACTCGCCCGATTACAACGGTACGTGTATTTTTCCCCTAGGGCATTCTGGTTAAGCGATTGGAGCAGCAGAAGTGCGAAAAATTTGTTGTCTTGTCAACCATTTCTTAGCTTCAAAGTCCCATATCTAGGCGAAAAGATTGACCGAACCCAAAAATTCCTATTGTAACTGAATGTAGAAACTCGCCCGATTACAACGGTATGTGTATTTTTTCCCTAGGCCATTCTTGATAAGAATTTGGAGCAGCAGAATTGCGAAAAATTTGTTGTCTTCTCAACCATTTCTTAGCTTCAAAGTCCCATATCTCACGAACGGATTGACCAAACCCAAAAATTCCTGCTGCGTCTGAAAGTAGAAACTCGCCCGATTACAACGGTATGCGTATTTTTTCCCTAGGCCACTCTGGTTAAGCGTTTGGAGCAGCAGAATTGTGAAAAATTTTTTGCCTTCTCAACCATTTCTTGGCTTCAAATTCCCATATCTCACGAACGGAGTGACCTAACCCAAAAATTGCTATTGCATCTGAAAGTAGAAACTCGCCCGACTACAGCGGTATGTGTATTTTTTCCCTAGGGCATTCTGGTTAAGCGTTTGGAGCAGCAGAATTGCGAAAAATTTTTTGCCTTCTCAACCATTTCTTGGCTTCAAACTGCCATATCTCGCGAACGGATTGACCTAACCCAAAAATTCCTGTTGCGTCTGAAAGTAGAAACTCGCCGATTACAACGGTACGTGTATTTTTCCCCTAGCCCATTCTGGTTAAGCGTTTGGTGCAGCAGAATTGCGAAAAATTTGTTGTCTTCTAAACAATTTCTTAGCTTCAAACTCCCATATCTCGCGAACGGATTGACTTAACCGAAAAATTCCTATTGCGTCTGAAAGTAGAAACTCCCCCGATTACAACGGTACGTGTATTTTTCCCCTAGGCCATTCTGGTTAAGCGATTGGAGTAGCAGACTTGCGAAAAATTTGTTGTCTTGTCAACCATTTCTTAGCTTCAAAGTCCCATATCTCGCGAACGGATTGACCTAACCCAAAAATTCCTGTTGCGTCTGAAAGTAGAAACTCGCCCGATTACAACGGTATGTGGATTTTTTCCCTAGCCCATTCTGGTTAAGCGTTTGGAGTAGCAGAATTGCGAAAAATTTGTTGTCTTCTCAACCATTTCTTAGCTTCAAACTCTCATATCTCGCGAACGGATTGTCCTAACCCAAAAATTCCTATTGCATTTGAAAGTAGAAACTCGCCAGATTACAACGGTACGTGTATTTTTTCCCTAGGGCATTCTGCTTAAGCGATTGGAGCAGCAGAAGTGCGAAAAATTTGTTGTCTTGTCAACCATTTCTTAGCTTAAAGTCCCATATCTCGGGAACGGATTGACCGAACCCAAAAATTCCTATTGTATCTGAAAGTAGAAACTCGTCCGATTACAACGGTATGTGTATTTTGTCCCTAGGGCATTCTGGTTAAGCGTTTGGAGCAGCAGAATTGCGAAAAATTTTTTGCCTTCTCAACCATTTCTTGGCTTCAAACTCCCATATCTCGCGAACGGATTGTCCTAACCCAAAAATTCCTGTTGCGTCTGAAAGTAGAAACTCGCCCGATTACAACGGTATGTGTATTTTTTCCCTAGGCCATTCTGGTTAAGCGTTTGGAGTAGCAGAATTGCGAAAAATTTGTTGTCTTCTCAACCATTTCTTAGCTTCAAAGTCCCATATCTCACGAACGGATTGACCAAACCCAAAAATTCCTGCTGCGTCTGAAAGTAGAAACTCGCCCGATTACAACGGTATGTGTATTTTTTCCCTAGGGCATTCTGGTTAACCGTTTGGAGCAGCAGAAATGCGAAAAATTTTTTGCCTTCTCAACCATTTCTTGGCTTCAAACTCCCATATCTCGCGAACGGAATGTCCTAACCCAAAAATTCCCGTTGCGTCTGAAAGTAGAAACTCGCCCGATTACAACGGTATGTGTATTTTTTCCCTAGCCCATTCTGGTTAAGCGTTTGGAGCAGCAGAATTGCGAAAAATTTGTTGTCTTCTCAACCATTTCTTAGCTTCAAAGTCCCATATCTCGCGAACGGATTGACCAAACCCAAAAATTCCTTCTGCGTCTGAAAGTAGAAACTCGCCCGATTACAACGGTATGCGTATTTTTTCCCTAGGCCATTCTGGTTAAGCGTTTGGAGCAGCAGATTTGCGAAAAATTTGTTGTCTTCTCAACCATTTCTTAGCTTCAAAGTCCCATATCTCACGAACGGATTGACCAAACCCAGAAATTCCTGCTGCGTCTGAAAGTAGAAACTCGCCCGATTACAACGGTATGCGTATTTTTTCCCTAGGCCATTCTGGTTAAGCGTTTGGAGCAGCAGATTTGCGTAAAATTTGTTGTCTTCTCGACCATTTCTTGGCTTCAAAGTCCCATATCTCGCGAACGGATTGACCAAACCCAAAAATACCTTCTGCGTCTGAAAGTAGAAACTCGCCCGATTACAACGGTATGCGTATTTTTTCCCTAGGCCATTCTGGTTAAGCGTTTGGAGCAGCAGAATTGCGAAAAATTTGTTGTCTTCTCAAGCATTTCTTAGCTTCAAACTCTCATATCTCTCGAACGGATTGACCTAACCCAAAAATTCCTGTTGCGTCTGAAAGTAGACACTCGCCCGATTACAACGGTATGTGGATTTTTTCCCTAGGGCATTCTGGTTAAGCGTTTGGAGCAGCAGAATTGCGAAAAATTTTTTGCCTTCTCAACCATTTCTTGGCTTCAAACTCCCATATCTCGCGAACGGATTGACCTAACCCAAAAATTCCTGTTGCGTCTGAAAGTAGAAACTCGCCCGATTACAACGGTATGTGTATTTTTTCCCTAGCCCATTCTGGTTAAGCGTTTGGAGCAGCAGAATTGCGAAAAATTTGTTGTCTTCTCAACCATTTCTTAGCTTCAAACTCTCATATCTCGCGAACGGATTGTCCTAACCCAAAAATTCCAATTGCATTTGAAAGTAGAAACTCGCCAGATTACAACGGTACGTGTATTTTTCCCCTAGGGCATTCTGCTTAAGCGATTGCAGCAGCAGAAGTGCGAAAAATTTGTTGTCTTGTCAACCATTTCTTAGCTTAAAGTCCCATATCTCGGGAACGGATTGACCGAATCCAAAAATTCCTATTGTATCTGAAAGTAGAAACTCGCCCGATTACAACAGTATGCGTATTTTTTCCCTAGGCCATTCTGGTTAAGCGTTTGCAGCAGATTTGCGAAAAATTTGTTGTCTCCTCAACCATTTCTTAGCTTCAAACTCTCATATCTTGCGAACGGATTGACCTAACCCAAAAATTCCTATTGCATTTGAAAGTAGAAACTCGCCCGATTACAACGGTATGTGTATTTTTTCCCTAGGGCATTCTGGTTAAGCGTTTGGAGCAGCAGAATTGCGAAAAATTTTTTGCCTTCTCAACCATTTGTTGTCTTCAAACTCCCATATCTCGCGAACGGATTGACCTAACCCAAAAATTCCTTATGCATTTGAAAGTAGAAACTCGCCCGATTACAACGGTACGTGTATTTTTCCCCTAGGCCATTCTGGTTAAGCGATTGGAGCAGCAGAAGTGCGAAAAATTTGTTGTCTCGTCAACCATTTCTTAGCTTCAAAGTCCCTTATCTCGCGAACGGATTGACCGAACCCAAAAATTCCTATTGGATCCGAAAGTAGAAACTCGCCCGATTACAACGGTATGCGTATTTTTTCCCTAGGCCATTCTGGTTAAGCGTTTGGAGCAGCAGATTTGCGAAAAATTTGTTGTCTTCTCAACCATTTCTTAGCTTCAAACTCTCATATCTTGCGAACGGATTGACCTAACCCAAAAATTCCTATTGCATTTGAAAGTAGAAACTCGCCCGATTACAACGGTATGTGTATTTTTTCCCTAGGGCATTCTGGTTAAGCGTTTGGAGCAGCAGAATTGCGAAAAATTTTTTGCCTGCTCAACCATTTGTTGTCTTCAAACTCCCATATCTCGCGAACGGATTGACCTAACCCAAAAATTCCTTATGCATCTGAAAGTAGAAACTCGCCCGATTAAAACGCTATGTGTATTTTCTCCCTAGGGCATTCTGGTTAAGCGTTTGGAGCAGCAGAATTGCGAAAAATTGTTTGCCTTGTCAACCATTTCTTAGCTTCAAAGTCCCATATCTCGCGAACGGATTGACCTAACCCAAAAATTCCTATTGCATTTGAAAGAAGAAACTCGCCCGATTACAACGGTACGTGTATTTTTCCCCTAGGCCATTCTGGTTAAGCGATTGGAGCAGCAGAAGTGCGAAAAATTTGTTGTCTTGTCAACCATTTCTTAGCTTCAAAGTCCCATATCTCGCGAACGGATTGACCTAACCCAAAAATTCCTTATGCATCTGAAAGTAGAAACTCGCTCGATTACAACGGTACGTGTATTTTTCCCCTAGGGCATTCTGGTTAAGCGATTGGAGCAGCAGAAGTGCGAAAAATTTGTTGTCTTGTCAACCATTTCTTAGCTTCAAAGTCCCATATCTAGGAGAAAAGATTGACCGAACCCAAAAATTCCTATTGTAACTGAATGTAGAAACTCGCCCGATTACAACGGTATGTGTATTTTTCCCTATGCCATTCTTGTTAAGAGTTTGGAGCAGCAGAATTGCGAAAAATTTGTTGTCTTCTCAACCATTTCTTGGCTTCAAACTCCCATATCTCGCGAACGGATTGACCTAACCCAAAAATTCCGGTTGCGTCTGAAAGTAGAAACTCGCCCGATTACAACGGTATGTGGATTTTTTCCCTAGCCCATTCTGTTTAAGCGTTTGGAGCAGCAGAATTGCGAAAAATTTGTTGTCTTCTCAACCATTTCTTAGCTTCAGAGTCCCATATCTCGCGAACGGATTTACCAAACCCAAAAATTCCTTCTGCGTCTGAAAGTAGAAACTCGCCCGATTACAACGGTATGCGTATTTTTTCCCTAGGCCATTCTGGTTAAGCGTTTGGAGCAGCAGAATTGCGAAAAATTTGTTGTCTTCTCAACCATTTCTTAGCTTCAAACTCTCATATCTCGCGAACGGATTGTCCTAACCCAAAAATTCCAATTGCATTTGAAAGTAGAAACTCGCCAGATTACAACGGTACGTGTATTTTTCCCCTAGGGCATTCTGCTTAAGCGATTGCAGCAGCAGAAGTGCGAAAAATTTGTTGTCTTGTCAACCATTTCTTAGCTTAAAGTCCCATATCTCGGGAACGGATTGACCGAATCCAAAAATTCCTATTGTATCTGAAAGTAGAAACTCGCCCGATTACAACAGTATGCGTATTTTTTCCCTAGGCCATTCTGGTTAAGCGTTTGCAGCAGATTTGCGAAAAATTTGTTGTCTCCTCAACCATTTCTTAGCTTCAAACTCTCATATCTTGCGAACGGATTGACCTAACCCAAAAATTCCTATTGCATTTGAAAGTAGAAACTCGCCCGATTACAACGGTATGTGTATTTTTTCCCTAGGGCATTCTGGTTAAGCGTTTGGAGCAGCAGAATTGCGAAAAATTTTTTGCCTTCTCAACCATTTGTTGTCTTCAAACTCCCATATCTCGCGAACGGATTGACCTAACCCAAAAATTCCTTATGCATTTGAAAGTAGAAACTCGCCCGATTACAACGGTACGTGTATTTTTCCCCTAGGCCATTCTGGTTAAGCGATTGGAGCAGCAGAAGTGCGAAAAATTTGTTGTCTCGTCAACCATTTCTTAGCTTCAAAGTCCCTTATCTCGCGAACGGATTGACCGAACCCAAAAATTCCTATTGGATCCGAAAGTAGAAACTCGCCCGATTACAACGATATGTATATTTTTTCCCTAGCCCATTCTGGTTAAGCGTTTGGAGCAGCAGAATTGCGAAAAATTTGTTGTCTTCTCAACCATTTCTTAGCTTCAAACTCTCATATATCGCGAACGGATTGTCCTAACCCAAAAATTCCTATTGCATTTGAAAGTAGAAACTCGCCAGATTACAACGGTACGTGTATTTTTCCCCTAGGGCATTCTGCTTAAGCGATTGGAGCAGCAGAAGTGCGAAAAATTTGTTGTCTTGTCAACCATTTCTTAGCTTAAAGTCCCATATCTCGGGAACGGATTGACCGAACCCAAAAATTCCTATTGTATCTGAAAGTAGAAACTCGCCCGATTACAACGGTATGCGTATTTTTTCCCTAGGCCATTCTGGTTAAGCGTTTGGAGCAGCAGATTTGCGAAAAATTTGTTGTCTTCTCAACCATTTCTTAGCTTCAAGCTCTCATATCTTGCGAACGGATTGACCTAACCCAAAAATTCCTATTGCATTTGAAAGTAGAAACTCGCCCGATTACAACGGTATGTGTATTTTTTCCCTAGGGCATTCTGGTTAAGCGTTTGGAGCAGCAGAATTGCGAAAAATTTTTTGCCTTCTCAACCATTTGTTGTCTTCAAACTCCCATATCTCGCGAACGGATTGACCTAACCCAAAAATTCCTTATGCATTTGAAAGTAGAAACTCGCCCGATTACAACGGTACGTGTATTTTTCCCCTAGGCCATTCTGGTTAAGCGATTGGAGCAGCAGAAGTGCGAAAAATTTGTTGTCTCGTCAACCATTTCTTAGCTTCAAAGTCCCTTATCTCGCGAACGGATTGACCGAACCCAAAAATTCCTATTGGATCCGAAAGTAGAAACTCGCCCGATTACAACGATATGTATATTTTTTCCCTAGCCCATTCTGGTTAAGCGTTTGGAGCAGCAGAATTGCGAAAAATTTGTTGTCTTCTCAACCATTTCTTAGCTTCAAACTCTCATATATCGCGAACGGATTGTCCTAACCCAAAAATTCCTATTGCATTTGAAAGTAGAAACTCGCCAGATTACAACGGTACGTGTATTTTTCCCCTAGGGCATTCTGCTTAAGCGATTGGAGCAGCAGAAGTGCGAAAAATTTGTTGTCTTGTCAACCATTTCTTAGCTTAAAGTCCCATATCTCGGGAACGGATTGACCGAACCCAAAAATTCCTATTGTATCTGAAAGTAGAAACTCGCCCGATTACAACGGTATGCGTATTTTTTCCCTAGGCCATTCTGGTTAAGCGTTTGGAGCAGCAGATTTGCGAAAAATTTGTTGTCTTCTCAACCATTTCTTAGCTTCAAGCTCTCATATCTTGCGAACGGATTGACCTAACCCAAAAATTCCTATTGCATTTGAAAGTAGAAACTCGCCCGATTACAACGGTATGTGTATTTTTTCCCTAGGGCATTCTGGTTAAGCGTTTGGAGCAGCAGAATTGCGAAAAATTTTTTGCCTGCTCAACCATTTCTTGGCTTCAAACTCCCATATCTCGCGAACGGAATGACCAAACCTAAAAATTCCTGTTGCGTCTGAAAGTAGAAACTCGACCGATTACAACGGTATGCGTATTTTTTCCCTAGGCCATTCTGGTAAAGCGTTTGGAGCAGCAGAATTGCGAAAAATTTGTTGTCTTCTCAACCATTTCTTAGCTTCAAAGTCCCATATCTCGCGAACGGATTGTCCTAACCCAAAAATTCCTATTGCATTTGAAAGTAGAAACTCGACCGATTACAACGGTACGTGTATTTTTCCCGTAGGGCATTCTGGTTAAGCGATTGGAGCAGCAGAAGTGCGAAAAATTTGTTGTCTTGTCAACCATTTCTTAGCTTCAAAGTCCCATATCTCGCGAACGGATTGACCGAACCCAAAAATTCCTATTGTAACTGAAAGTAGAAACTCGCCCGATTACAACGGTATGCGTATTTTTCCCCTAGGCCATTCTGGTTAAGCGTTTGGAGCAGCAGATTTACGAAAAATTTTTTGCCTTCTCAACCATTTTTTGGCTTGAAACTCCCATATCTCGCTAACGGATTGACCTAACCCAAAAATTCCTGTTGCGTCTGAAAGTAGAAACTCGCCCGATTACAACTCTATGTGTATTTTCCCCCTAGGCCATTCTGGTTAAGCGTTTGGATCAGCAGAATTGCGAAAAATTTTATGCCTTCTCAACCATTTCTTGGCTTCAAACTCCCATATCTCGCGAACGGATTGACCTAACCCAAAAATTCCTATTGCATCTGAAAGTAGAAACTCGCCCGATTACAACGGTATGTGTATTTTTTCCCTAGCCCATTCTGGTTAAGCGTTTGGAGCAACAGAATTGCAAAAAATTTGTTGTCTTCTCAACCATTTCTTAACTTCAAAGTCCCATATCTCGCGAACGGATTGACCAAACCCAAAAATTCCTGTTGCTTGTGAAAGTAGAAACTCGCCCGATTACAGCGGTATGCGTATTTTTTCCCTGGGCCATTCTGGTTAAGCGTTTGGAGCAGCAGAATTGCGAAAAATTTTTTGCCTACTCAACCATTTCTTAGCTTCAAACTCTCATATCTCGCGAACGGATTGTCCTAACCCAAATATTCCTATTGCATTTGAAAGTAGAAACTCGCCCGATTACAACGGTACGTGTATTTTTTCCCTAGGGCATTCTGGTTAAGCGTTTGGAGCAGCAGATTTTCGAAAAATTTTTTGCCTTCTCATCCATTTCTTGCCTTCAAACTCCCATATCTCGCGAACGGATTGACGTAAACCAAAAATTCCTATTGCATTTGAAAGTAGAAACTCGCCCGATTACAACGGTACGTGTATTTTCCCCCTAGGCCATTCTGGTTAAGCGTTTGGATCAGCAGAATTGCGAGAAATTTTATGCCTTCTCAACCATTTCTTGGCTTCAAAGTCCCTTATGTCGCGAACGGATTGACCTAACCCAAAAATTCCTGTTGCGTCTGAAAGTAGAAACTCGCCCGATTACAACGGTATGCGTATTTTTTCCCTTGGCCATTCTGGTAAAGCGTTTGGAGCAGTAGAATTGCGAAAAATTTTTTGCCTACTCAACCATTTCTTAGCTTCAAACTCTCATAACTCGCGAACGGATTATCCTAACCCAAAAATTCCTATTGCATTTGAAAGTAGAAACTCGCCCGATTACAACGGTACGTGTATTTTTCCCCTAGGGCATTCTGGTTAAGCGATTGGAGCAGCAGAAGTGCGAAAAATTTGTCGTCTTGTCAACCATTTCTTAGCTTCAAAGTCCCATATCTCGCGAACGGATTGACCAAACCCAAAAAGTCCTATTGTAACTGAAAGTAGAAACTCGCCCGATTACAACGGTATGCGTATTTTTCCCGTAGGCCATTCTGGTTAAGCGTTTGGAGCAGCAGATTTACGAAAAATTTTTTGCCTTCTCAACCATTTCTTGGCTTAAAACACCCATATCTCGCGAACGGATTGACCAAACCCAAAAATTCCTGTTGCGTCTGAAAGTAGAAACTCGCCCGATTACAACTCTATGTGTATTTTTCCCCTAGGCCATTCTGGGTAAGCGTTTGGATCAGCAGAATTGCGCAAAATTTTATGCCTTCTCAACCATTTCTTGGCTTCAAGCTCCCATATCTCGCGAACGGATTGACCAAACCCAAAAATTCCTGTTGCTTGTGAAAGTAGAAACTCGCCCGATTACAACGGTATGTGTATTTTTTCCCTAGGGCATTCTGGTTAAGCGTTTCGAGCAGCAGAATTGCGAAAAATTTTTTGGCTTCTCAACCATTTCTTGGCTTCAAACTCCCATATCTCGCGAACGGATTGACCAAACCTAAAAATTCCTGTTGCTTGTGAAAGTAGAAACTCGCCCGATTACAACGGTATGGGTATTTTCCCCCTAGGCCATTCTGGTTAAGCGTTTGGAGCAGTAGAATTGCGAAAAATTTTTTGCCTACTCAACCATTTCTTAGCTTCAAACTCTCATATCTCGCGAACGGATTGTCCTAACCCAAAAATTCCTATTGCATTTGAAAGTAGAAACTCGCCCGATTACAACGGTACGTGTATTTTTCCCCTAGGGCATTCTGGTTAAGCGATTGGAGCAGCAGAAGTGCGAAGAATTTGTCGTCTTGTCAACCATTTCTTAGCTTCAAAGTCCCATATCTCGCGAACGGATTGACCAAACCCAAAAATTCCTGTTGCGTCTGAAAGTAGAAACTCGCCCGATTACAACTCTATGTGTATTTTTCCCCTAGGCCATTCTGGGTAAGCGTTTGGATCAGCAGAATTGCGCAAAATTTTATGCCTTCTCAACCATTTCTTGGCTTCAAGCTCCCATATCTCGCGAACGGATTGACCAAACCCAAAAATTCCTGTTGCTTGTGAAAGTAGAAACTCGCCCGATTACAACGGTATGTGTATTTTTTCCCTAGGGCATTCTGGTTAAGCGTTTCGAGCAGCAGAATTGCGAAAAATTTTTTGGCTTCTCAACCATTTCTTGGCTTCAAACTCCCATATCTCGCGAACGGATTGACCAAACCTAAAAATTCCTGTTGCTTGTGAAAGTAGAAACTCGCCCGATTACAACGGTATGGGTATTTTCCCCCTAGGCCATTCTGGTTAAGCGTTTGGATCAGCAGAATTGCGCAAAATTTTATGCCTTCTCAACCATTTCTTGGCTTCAAACTCCCATATCTCGCGAACGGGTTGACCTAACCCAGAAATTCCTGTTGCGTCTGAAAGTAGAAACTCGCCCGATTACAACGGTATGCGTATTTTTTCCCTTGGCCATTCTGGTAAAGCGTTTGGAGCAGTAGAATTGCGAAAAATTTTTTGCCTACTCAACCATTTCTTAGCTTCAAACTCTCATAACTCGCGAACGGATTATCCTAACCCAAAAATTCCTATTGCATTTGAAAGTAGAAACTCGCCCGATTACAACGGTACGTGTATTTTTCCCCTAGGGCATTCTGGTTAAGCGATTGGAGCAGCAGAAGTGCGAAGAATTTGTCGTCTTGTCAACCATTTCTTAGCTTCAAAGTCCCATATCTCGCGAACGGATTGACCAAACCCAAAAATTCCTATTGTAACTGAAAGTAGAAACTCGCCCGATTACAACGGTATGCGTATTTTTCCCGTAGGCCATTCTGGTTAAGCGTTTGGAGCAGCAGATTTACGAAAAATTTTTTGCCTTCTCAACCATTTTTTGGCTTAAAACACCCATATCTCGCGAACGGATTGACCAAACCCAAAAATTCCTGTTGCGTCTGAAAGTAGAAACTCGCCCGATTACAACTCTATGTGTATTTTTCCCCTAGGCCATTCTGGGTAAGAGTTTGGATCAGCAGAATTGCGCAAAATTTTATGCCTTCTCAACCATTTCTTGGCTTCAAACTCCCATATCTCGCGAACGGGTTGACCTAACCCAGAAATTCCTGTTGCGTCTGAAAGTAGAAACTCGCCCGATTACAACGGTATGCGTATTTTTTCCCTTGGCCATTCTGGTAAAGCGTTTGGAGCAGTAGAATTGCGAAAAATTTTTTGCCTACTCAACCATTTCTTAGCTTCAAACTCTCATAACTCGCGAACGGATTATCCTAACCCAAAAATTCCTATTGCATTTGAAAGTAGAAACTCGGCCGATTACAACGGTACGTGTATTTTTTCCCTAGGGCATTCTGGTTAAGCGTTTGGAGCAGCAGATTTTCGAAAAATTTTTTGCCTTCTCATCCATTTCTTGCCTTCAAACTCCCATATGTCGCGAACGGATTGACCTAACCCAAAAATTCCTGTTGCGTCTGAAAGTAGAAACTCGCCCGATTACAACGGTATGCGTATTTTTTCCCTAGGCCATTCTGGTTAAGCGTTTGGAGCAGCAGATTTGCGAAAAATTTTTTGCCTTCTCAACCATTTCTTGGCTTCAAAGTCCCGTATGTCGCGAATGGATTGACCTAACCCAAAAATTCCTGTTGCGTCTGAAAGTAGAAACTCGCCCGATTACAACGGTATGTGTATTTTTTCCCTAGGCCATTCTGGTTAAGCGTTTGGAGCAGCAGAATTGCGAAAAATTTTATGCCTTCTCAACCATTTCTTGGCTTCAAACTCCCATATCTCGCGAACGGGTTGACCTAACCCAGAAATTCCTGTTGCGTCTGAAAGTAGAAACTCGCCCGATTACAACGGTATGCGTATTTTTTCCCTTGGCCATTCTGGTAATGCGTTTGGAGCAGTAGAATTGCGAAAAATTTTTTGCCTACTCAACCATTTCTTAGCTTCAAACTCTCATAACTCGCGAACGGATTATCCTAACCCAAAAAATTCCTATTGCATTTGAAAGTAGAAACTCGCCCGATTACAACGGTACGTGTATTTTTCCCCTAGGGCATTCTGGTTAAGCGATTGGAGCAGCAGAAGTGCGAAAAATTTGTCGTCTTGTCAACCATTTCTTAGCTTCAAAGTCCCATATCTCGCGAACGGATTGACCAAACCCAAAAATTCCTATTGTAACTGAAAGTAGAAACTCGCCCGATTACAACGGTATGCGTATTTTTCCCGTAGGCCATTCTGGTTAAGCGTTTGGAGCAGCAGATTTACGAAAAATTTTTTGCCTTCTCAACCATTTTTTGGCTTAAAACACCCATATCTCGCGAACGGATTGACCAAACCCAAAAATTCCTGTTGCGTCTGAAAGTAGAAACTCGCCCGATTACAAATCTATGTGTATTTTTCCCCTAGGCCATTCTGGGTAAGCGTTTGGATCAGCAGAATTGCGCAAAATTTTATGCCTTCTCAACCATTTCTTGGCTTCAAACTCCCATATCTCGCGAACGGATTGACCAATCCCAAAAATTCCTGTTGCTTGTGAAAGTAGAAACTCGCCCGATTACAACGGTATGTGTATTTTTTCCCTAGGGCATTCTGGTTAAGCTTTTCGAGCAGCAGAATTGCGAAAAATTTTTTGGCTTCTCAACCATTTCTTGGCTTCAAACTCCCATATCTCGCGAACGGATTGACCAAACCTAAAAATTCCTGTTGCTTGTGAAAGTAGAAACTCGCCCGATTACAACGGTATGCGTATTTTCCCCCTAGGCCATTCTGGTTAAGCGTTTGGAGCAGTAGAATTGCGAAAAATTTTTTGCCTACTCAACCATTTCTTAGCTTGAAACTCTCATATCTCGCGAACGGATTGTCCTAACCCAAAAATTCCTATTGCATTTGAAAGTAGAAACTCGCCCGATTACAACGGTACGTGTATTTTTCCCCTAGGGCATTCTGGTTAAGCGATTGGAGCAGCAGAAGTGCGAAAAATTTGTTGTCTTGTCAACCATTTCTTAGCTTCAAAGTCCCATATCTCGCGAACGGATTGACCTAACCCAAAAGTTCCTGTTGCGTCTGAAAGTAGAAACTCGCCCGATTACAACGGTATGTGTATTTTTTCCCTAGGCCATTCTGGTTAAGCGTTTGGAGCAGCGGAATTGCGAAAAATTTTATGCCTTCTCAACCATTTCTTGGCTTCAAACTCCCATATCTCGCGAACGGGTTGACCTAACCCAGAAATTCCTGTTGCGTCTGAAAGTAGAAACTCGCCCGATTACAACGGTATGCGTATTTTTTCCCTTGGCCATTCTGGTAAAGCGTTTGGAGCAGTAGAATTGCGCAAAATTTTTTGCCTACTCAACCATTTCTTAGCTTCAAACTCTCATAACTCGCGAACGGATTATCCTAACCCAAAAATTCCTATTGCATTTGAAAGTAGAAACTCGCCCGATTACAACGGTACGTGTATTTTTCCCCTAGGGCATTCTGGTTAAGCGATTGGAGCAGCAGAAGTGCGAAAAATTTGTCGTCTTGTCAACCATTTCTTAGCTTCAAAGTCCCATATCTCGCGAACGGATTGACCAAACCCAAAAATTCCTATTGTAACTGAAAGTAGAAACTCGCCCGATTACAACGGTATGCGTATTTTTCCCGTAGGCCATTCTGGTTAAGCGTTTGGAGCAGCAGATTTACGAAAAATTTTTTGCCTTCTCAACCATTTTTTGGCTTAAAACACCCATATCTCGCGAACGGATTGACCAAACCCAAAAATTCCTGTTGCGTCTGAAAGTAGAAACTCGCCCGATTACAACTCTATGTGTATTTTTCCCCTAGGCCATTCTGGGTAAGCGTTTGGATCAGCAGAATTGCGCAAAATTTTATGCCTTCTCAACCATTTCTTGGCTTCAAACTCCCATATCTCGCGAACGGATTGACCAAACCCAAAAATTCCTGTTGCTTGTGAAAGTAGAGACTCGCCCGATTACAACGGTATGTGTATTTTTTCCCTAGGGCATTCTGGTTAAGCGTTTGGAGCAGCAGAATTGCGAAAAATTTGTTGTCTTCTCAACCATTTCTTGGCTTCAAACTCCCATATCTCGCGAACGGATTGACCAAGCCCAAAATTTCCGGCTGCGTCGGAAAGTAGAAACTCGCCCGATTACAACAGTATGCGTATTTTCCCCCTAGGCCATTCTGGTTAAGCGTTTGGAGCAGTAGAATTGCGAAAAATATTTTGCCTACTCAACCATTTCTTAGCTTCAAACTCTCATATCTCGCGAACGGATTGTCCTAACCCAAAAATTCCTATTGCATTTGAAAGTAGAAACTCGCCCGATTACAACGGTACGTGTATTTTTCCCCTAGGGCATTCTGGTTAAGCGATTGGAGCAGCAGAAGTGCGAAAAATTTGTTGTCTTGTCAACCATTTCTTAGCTTCAAACTCTCATATCTCGCGAACGGATTGACCTAACCCAGAAATTCCTGTTGCGTCTGAAAGTAGAAACTCGCCCGGTTACAACGGTATGCGTATTTTTTCCCTAGGCCATTCTGGTTAAGCGTTTGGAGCAGCAGAATTGCGAAAAATTTGTTGTCTTCTCAACCATTTCTTAGCTTCAAAGTCCCATATCTCGCGAACGGATTGACCTAACCCAAAAATTCCTATTGCATCTGAAAGTAGAAACTCGCCCGATTACAACGGTATGTGTATTTTTTCCCTAGGGCATTCTAGTTGAGCGTTTCGAGCAGCAGAATTGCGAAAAATTTTTTGCCTTCTCAACCATTTCTTGGCTTCAAACTCCCATATCTCGCGAACGGATTGACCAAACCTAAAAATTCCTGTTGCTTGTGAAAGTAGAAACTCGACCGATTACAACGGTATGCGTATTTTTTCCCTAGGCCATTCTGGTTAAGCGTGTGGAGCAGCAGAATTGCGAATAATTAGTTGTCTTCTCAACCATTTCTTAGCTTCAAAGTCCCATATCTCGCGAACGGATTGTCCTAACCCAAAAATTCCTATTGCATTTGAAAGTAGAAACTCGCCCGATTACAACGGTACGTGTATTTTTCCCCTAGGGCATTCTGGTTAAGCGATTGGAGCAGCAGAAGTGCGAAAAATTTGTTGTCTTGTCAACCATTTCTTAGCTTCAAAGTCCCATATCTCGCGAACGGATTGACCGAACCCAAAAATTCCTATTGTAACTGAAAGAAGAAACTCGCCCGATTACAACGGTATGCGTATTTTTCCCCTAGGCCATTCTGGTTAAGCGTTTGGAGCAGCAGATTTACGATAAATTTTTTGCCTTCTCAACCATTTTTTGGCTTAAAACTCCCATATCTCGCGAACGGATTGATCTAACCCAAAAATTCCTGTTGCGTCTGAAAGTAGAAACTCGCCCGATTACAACTCTATGTGTATTTTCCCCCTAGGCCATTCTGGTTAAGCGTTTGGATCAGCAGAATTGCGAAAAATTTTATGCCTTCTCAAGCATTTCTTGGCTTCAAACTCCCATATCTCGCGAACGGATTGACCTAACCCAAAAATTCCTATTGCATCTGAAAGTAGAAACTCGCCCGATTACAACGGTATGTGTATTTTTTCCCTAGCCCATTCTGGTTAAGCGTTTGGAGCAGCAGAATTGCGAAAAATTTTTTGCCTACTCAACCATTTCTTAGCTTCAAACTCTCATATCTCGCGAACGGATTGTCCTAACCCAAAAATTCCTATTGCATTTGAAGGTAGAAACTCGCCCGATTACAACGGTACGTGTATTTTTTCCCTAGGGCATTCTGGTTAAGCGTTTGGAGCAGCAGATTTTCGAAAAATTTTTTGCCTTCTCAACCATTTCTTGGCTTCAAACTCCCATATCTCGCGAACGGATTGACGTAACCCAAAAATTCCTATTGCATTTGAAAGTAGAAACTCGCCCGATTACAACGGTACGTGTATTTTTCCCCTAGGGCATTCTGGCTAAGCGTTTGAAGCAGCAGAATTGCGAAAAATTTTTTGCCTTCTCAACCATTTCTTGGCTTCAAACTCCCATATCTCGCGAACGGATTGACCTAACCCAAAAATTCCTGTTGCGTCTGAAAGTAGAAACTCGCCCGACTACAACGGTATGTGTATTTTTTCCCTAGGCCATTCTGGTTAAGCTTTTGGATCAGCAGAATTGCGAAAAATTTTATGCCTTCTCAACCATTTCCTGGCTTCAAACTCCCATATCTCGCGAACGGATTGACTTAACACAAAAATTCCTGTTGCGTCTGAAAGTAGAAACTCGCCCGGTTACAAAGGTATGTGTATTTTTTCCCTAGGCCATTCTGGATAAGCGTTTGGAGCAGCAGATTTTCGAAAAATTTTTTGCCTTCTCAACCATTTCTTGGCTTCAAACTCCCATATCTCGCGAACGGATTGACGTAACCCAAAAATTCCTATTGCATTTGAAAGTAGAAACTCGCCCGATCACAACGGTACGTGTATTTTTCCCCTAGGGCATTCTGGTTAAGCGTTTGAAGCAGCAGAATTGCGAAAAATTTTTTGCCTTCTCAACCATTTCTTGGCTTCAAACTCCCATATCTCGCGAACGGATTGACCTAACCCAAAAATTCCTGTTGCGTCTGAAAGAAGAAACTCGCCCGACTACAACGGTATGTGTATTTTTTCCCTAGGCCATTCTGGTTAAGCTTTTGGATCAGCAGAATTGCGAAAAATTTTATGCCTTCTCAACCATTTCCTGGCTTCAAACTCCCATATCTCGCGAACGGATTGACTTAACACAAAAATTCCTGTTGCGTCTGAAAGTAGAAACTCGCCCGGTTACAACGGTATGTGTATTTTTTCCCTAGGCCATTCTGGTTAAGCGTTTGGAGCAGCAGAATTGCAAAAAATTTTTTGCCTACTCAACCATTTCTTAGCTTCAAACTCTCATATCTCGCGAACGGATTGACGTAACCCAAAAATTCCTATTGCATTTGAAAGTAGAAACTCGCCCGATTACAACGGTACGTGTATTTTTCCCCTAGGGCATTCTGGTTAAGCGTTTGAAGCAGCAGAATTGCGAAAAATTTTTTGCCTTCTCAACCATTTCTTGGCTTCAAACTCCCATATCTCGCGAACGGATTGACCTAACCCAAAAATTTCTGTTGCGTCTGAAAGTAGAAACTCGCCCGACTACAACGGTATGTGTATTTTTTCCCTAGGCCATTCTGGTTAAGCTTTTGGATCAGCAGAATTGCGAAAAATTTTATGCCTTCTCAACCATTTCCTGGCTTCAAACTCCCATATCTCGCGAACGGATTGACTTAACACAAAAATTCCTGTTGCGTCTGAAAGTAGAAACTCGCCCGATTACAACGGTATGCGTATTTTTTCCCTAGGCCATTCTGGTTAAGCGTTTGGAGCAGTAGAACTGCGAAAAATTTTTTGCCTTCTCAACCATTTCTTGGCTTCAAACTCCCATATCTCGCGAACGGATTGACCTAACCCAAAAATTCCTGTTGCGTGTGAAAGTAGAAACTCGCCCGATTACAACGGTATGTGTATTTTTTCCCTAGGCCATTCTGGTTAAGCTTTTGGATCAGCAGAATTGCGAACAATTTTATGCCTTCTCAACCATTTCCTGGCTTCAAACTCCCATATCTCGCGAACGGATTGACCTAACCCAAAAATTCCTATTGCATCTGAAAGTAGAAACTCGCCCGATTACAACGGTATGTGTATTTTTTCACTAGGGCATTCAGGTGAAGCGTTTGGAGCAGCAGAATTGCGAAAAATTTTTTGCCTTCTCAACCATTTCTTGGCTTCAAACTCCCATATCTCGCGAACGGGTTGACCTAACCCAGAAATACCTGTTGCGTCTGAAAGTAGAAACTCGCCCGGTTACAACGGTATGCGTATTTTTTCCCTAGGCCATTCTGGTTAAGCGTTTGGAGCAGCAGGATTGCGAAAAATTTGTTGTCTTCTCAACCATTTCTTAGCTTCAAAGTCCCACATCTCGCGAACGGATTGACCTAACCCAAAAATTCCTATTGCATCTGAAAGTAGGAACTCGCCCGATTACAACGGTATGTGTATTTTTTCCCTAGGGCATTCTTGTTGAGCGTTTCGAGCAGCAGAATTGCGAAAAATTTTTTGCCTTCTCAACCGTTTCTTGGCTTCACACTCCCATATCTCGCGAACGGATTGACCAAACCTAAAAATTCCTGTTGCTTGTGAAAGTAGAAACTCGACCGATTACAACGGTATGCGTATTTTTTCCCTAGGCCATTCTGGTTAAGCGTTTGGAGCAGCAGAATTGCGAAAAATTTGTTGTCTTCTCAACCATTTCTTAGCTTCAAACTCTCATATATCGCGAACGGATTGTCCTAACCCAAAAATTCCTATTGCATTTGAAAGTAGAAACTCGCCAGATTACAACGGTACGTGTATTTTTCCCCTAGGGCATTCTGCTTAAGCGATTGGAGCAGCAGAAGTGCGAAAAATTTGTTGTCTTGTCAACCATTTCTTAGCTTAAAGTCCCATATCTCGGGAACGGATTGACCGAACCCAAAAATTCCTATTGTATCTGAAAGTAGAAACTCGCCCGATTACAACGGTATGCGTATTTTTTCCCTAGGCCATTCTGGTTAAGCGTTTGGAGCAGCAGATTTGCGAAAAATTTGTTGTCTTCTCAACCATTTCTTAGCTTCAAGCTCTCATATCTTGCGAACGGATTGACCTAACCCAAAAATTCCTATTGCATTTGAAAGTAGAAACTCGCCCGATTACAACGGTATGTGTATTTTTTCCCTAGGGCATTCTGGTTAAGCGTTTGGAGCAGCAGAATTGCGAAAAATTTTTTGCCTGCTCAACCATTTCTTGGCTTCAAACTCCCATATCTCGCGAACGGAATGACCAAACCTAAAAATTCCTGTTGCGTCTGAAAGTAGAAACTCGACCGATTACAACGGTATGCGTATTTTTTCCCTAGGCCATTCTGGTAAAGCGTTTGGAGCAGCAGAATTGCGAAAAATTTGTTGTCTTCTCAACCATTTCTTAGCTTCAAAGTCCCATATCTCGCGAACGGATTGTCCTAACCCAAAAATTCCTATTGCATTTGAAAGTAGAAACTCGACCGATTACAACGGTACGTGTATTTTTCCCGTAGGGCATTCTGGTTAAGCGATTGGAGCAGCAGAAGTGCGAAAAATTTGTTGTCTTGTCAACCATTTCTTAGCTTCAAAGTCCCATATCTCGCGAACGGATTGACCGAACCCAAAAATTCCTATTGTAACTGAAAGTAGAAACTCGCCCGATTACAACGGTATGCGTATTTTTCCCCTAGGCCATTCTGGTTAAGCGTTTGGAGCAGCAGATTTACGAAAAATTTTTTGCCTTCTCAACCATTTTTTGGCTTGAAACTCCCATATCTCGCTAACGGATTGACCTAACCCAAAAATTCCTGTTGCGTCTGAAAGTAGAAACTCGCCCGATTACAACTCTATGTGTATTTTCCCCCTAGGCCATTCTGGTTAAGCGTTTGGATCAGCAGAATTGCGAAAAATTTTATGCCTTCTCAACCATTTCTTGGCTTCAAACTCCCATATCTCGCGAACGGATTGACCTAACCCAAAAATTCCTATTGCATCTGAAAGTAGAAACTCGCCCGATTACAACGGTATGTGTATTTTTTCCCTAGCCCATTCTGGTTAAGCGTTTGGAGCAACAGAATTGCAAAAAATTTGTTGTCTTCTCAACCATTTCTTAACTTCAAAGTCCCATATCTCGCGAACGGATTGACCAAACCCAAAAATTCCTGTTGCTTGTGAAAGTAGAAACTCGCCCGATTACAGCGGTATGCGTATTTTTTCCCTGGGCCATTCTGGTTAAGCGTTTGGAGCAGCAGAATTGCGAAAAATTTTTTGCCTACTCAACCATTTCTTAGCTTCAAACTCTCATATCTCGCGAACGGATTGTCCTAACCCAAATATTCCTATTGCATTTGAAAGTAGAAACTCGCCCGATTACAACGGTACGTGTATTTTTTCCCTAGGGCATTCTGGTTAAGCGTTTGGAGCAGCAGATTTTCGAAAAATTTTTTGCCTTCTCATCCATTTCTTGCCTTCAAACTCCCATATCTCGCGAACGGATTGACGTAAACCAAAAATTCCTATTGCATTTGAAAGTAGAAACTCGCCCGATTACAACGGTACGTGTATTTTCCCCCTAGGCCATTCTGGTTAAGCGTTTGGATCAGCAGAATTGCGAGAAATTTTATGCCTTCTCAACCATTTCTTGGCTTCAAAGTCCCTTATGTCGCGAACGGATTGACCTAACCCAAAAATTCCTGTTGCGTCTGAAAGTAGAAACTCGCCCGATTACAACGGTATGCGTATTTTTTCCCTTGGCCATTCTGGTAAAGCGTTTGGAGCAGTAGAATTGCGAAAAATTTTTTGCCTACTCAACCATTTCTTAGCTTCAAACTCTCATAACTCGCGAACGGATTATCCTAACCCAAAAATTCCTATTGCATTTGAAAGTAGAAACTCGCCCGATTACAACGGTACGTGTATTTTTCCCCTAGGGCATTCTGGTTAAGCGATTGGAGCAGCAGAAGTGCGAAAAATTTGTCGTCTTGTCAACCATTTCTTAGCTTCAAAGTCCCATATCTCGCGAACGGATTGACCAAACCCAAAAAGTCCTATTGTAACTGAAAGTAGAAACTCGCCCGATTACAACGGTATGCGTATTTTTCCCGTAGGCCATTCTGGTTAAGCGTTTGGAGCAGCAGATTTACGAAAAATTTTTTGCCTTCTCAACCATTTCTTGGCTTAAAACACCCATATCTCGCGAACGGATTGACCAAACCCAAAAATTCCTGTTGCGTCTGAAAGTAGAAACTCGCCCGATTACAACTCTATGTGTATTTTTCCCCTAGGCCATTCTGGGTAAGCGTTTGGATCAGCAGAATTGCGCAAAATTTTATGCCTTCTCAACCATTTCTTGGCTTCAAGCTCCCATATCTCGCGAACGGATTGACCAAACCCAAAAATTCCTGTTGCTTGTGAAAGTAGAAACTCGCCCGATTACAACGGTATGTGTATTTTTTCCCTAGGGCATTCTGGTTAAGCGTTTCGAGCAGCAGAATTGCGAAAAATTTTTTGGCTTCTCAACCATTTCTTGGCTTCAAACTCCCATATCTCGCGAACGGATTGACCAAACCTAAAAATTCCTGTTGCTTGTGAAAGTAGAAACTCGCCCGATTACAACGGTATGGGTATTTTCCCCCTAGGCCATTCTGGTTAAGCGTTTGGAGCAGTAGAATTGCGAAAAATTTTTTGCCTACTCAACCATTTCTTAGCTTCAAACTCTCATATCTCGCGAACGGATTGTCCTAACCCAAAAATTCCTATTGCATTTGAAAGTAGAAACTCGCCCGATTACAACGGTACGTGTATTTTTCCCCTAGGGCATTCTGGTTAAGCGATTGGAGCAGCAGAAGTGCGAAGAATTTGTCGTCTTGTCAACCATTTCTTAGCTTCAAAGTCCCATATCTCGCGAACGGATTGACCAAACCCAAAAATTCCTGTTGCGTCTGAAAGTAGAAACTCGCCCGATTACAACTCTATGTGTATTTTTCCCCTAGGCCATTCTGGGTAAGCGTTTGGATCAGCAGAATTGCGCAAAATTTTATGCCTTCTCAACCATTTCTTGGCTTCAAGCTCCCATATCTCGCGAACGGATTGACCAAACCCAAAAATTCCTGTTGCTTGTGAAAGTAGAAACTCGCCCGATTACAACGGTATGTGTATTTTTTCCCTAGGGCATTCTGGTTAAGCGTTTCGAGCAGCAGAATTGCGAAAAATTTTTTGGCTTCTCAACCATTTCTTGGCTTCAAACTCCCATATCTCGCGAACGGATTGACCAAACCTAAAAATTCCTGTTGCTTGTGAAAGTAGAAACTCGCCCGATTACAACGGTATGGGTATTTTCCCCCTAGGCCATTCTGGTTAAGCGTTTGGATCAGCAGAATTGCGCAAAATTTTATGCCTTCTCAACCATTTCTTGGCTTCAAACTCCCATATCTCGCGAACGGGTTGACCTAACCCAGAAATTCCTGTTGCGTCTGAAAGTAGAAACTCGCCCGATTACAACGGTATGCGTATTTTTTCCCTTGGCCATTCTGGTAAAGCGTTTGGAGCAGTAGAATTGCGAAAAATTTTTTGCCTACTCAACCATTTCTTAGCTTCAAACTCTCATAACTCGCGAACGGATTATCCTAACCCAAAAATTCCTATTGCATTTGAAAGTAGAAACTCGCCCGATTACAACGGTACGTGTATTTTTCCCCTAGGGCATTCTGGTTAAGCGATTGGAGCAGCAGAAGTGCGAAGAATTTGTCGTCTTGTCAACCATTTCTTAGCTTCAAAGTCCCATATCTCGCGAACGGATTGACCAAACCCAAAAATTCCTATTGTAACTGAAAGTAGAAACTCGCCCGATTACAACGGTATGCGTATTTTTCCCGTAGGCCATTCTGGTTAAGCGTTTGGAGCAGCAGATTTACGAAAAATTTTTTGCCTTCTCAACCATTTTTTGGCTTAAAACACCCATATCTCGCGAACGGATTGACCAAACCCAAAAATTCCTGTTGCGTCTGAAAGTAGAAACTCGCCCGATTACAACTCTATGTGTATTTTTCCCCTAGGCCATTCTGGGTAAGAGTTTGGATCAGCAGAATTGCGCAAAATTTTATGCCTTCTCAACCATTTCTTGGCTTCAAACTCCCATATCTCGCGAACGGGTTGACCTAACCCAGAAATTCCTGTTGCGTCTGAAAGTAGAAACTCGCCCGATTACAACGGTATGCGTATTTTTTCCCTTGGCCATTCTGGTAAAGCGTTTGGAGCAGTAGAATTGCGAAAAATTTTTTGCCTACTCAACCATTTCTTAGCTTCAAACTCTCATAACTCGCGAACGGATTATCCTAACCCAAAAATTCCTATTGCATTTGAAAGTAGAAACTCGGCCGATTACAACGGTACGTGTATTTTTTCCCTAGGGCATTCTGGTTAAGCGTTTGGAGCAGCAGATTTTCGAAAAATTTTTTGCCTTCTCATCCATTTCTTGCCTTCAAACTCCCATATGTCGCGAACGGATTGACCTAACCCAAAAATTCCTGTTGCGTCTGAAAGTAGAAACTCGCCCGATTACAACGGTATGCGTATTTTTTCCCTAGGCCATTCTGGTTAAGCGTTTGGAGCAGCAGATTTGCGAAAAATTTTTTGCCTTCTCAACCATTTCTTGGCTTCAAAGTCCCGTATGTCGCGAATGGATTGACCTAACCCAAAAATTCCTGTTGCGTCTGAAAGTAGAAACTCGCCCGATTACAACGGTATGTGTATTTTTTCCCTAGGCCATTCTGGTTAAGCGTTTGGAGCAGCAGAATTGCGAAAAATTTTATGCCTTCTCAACCATTTCTTGGCTTCAAACTCCCATATCTCGCGAACGGGTTGACCTAACCCAGAAATTCCTGTTGCGTCTGAAAGTAGAAACTCGCCCGATTACAACGGTATGCGTATTTTTTCCCTTGGCCATTCTGGTAATGCGTTTGGAGCAGTAGAATTGCGAAAAATTTTTTGCCTACTCAACCATTTCTTAGCTTCAAACTCTCATAACTCGCGAACGGATTATCCTAACCCAAAAAATTCCTATTGCATTTGAAAGTAGAAACTCGCCCGATTACAACGGTACGTGTATTTTTCCCCTAGGGCATTCTGGTTAAGCGATTGGAGCAGCAGAAGTGCGAAAAATTTGTCGTCTTGTCAACCATTTCTTAGCTTCAAAGTCCCATATCTCGCGAACGGATTGACCAAACCCAAAAATTCCTATTGTAACTGAAAGTAGAAACTCGCCCGATTACAACGGTATGCGTATTTTTCCCGTAGGCCATTCTGGTTAAGCGTTTGGAGCAGCAGATTTACGAAAAATTTTTTGCCTTCTCAACCATTTTTTGGCTTAAAACACCCATATCTCGCGAACGGATTGACCAAACCCAAAAATTCCTGTTGCGTCTGAAAGTAGAAACTCGCCCGATTACAAATCTATGTGTATTTTTCCCCTAGGCCATTCTGGGTAAGCGTTTGGATCAGCAGAATTGCGCAAAATTTTATGCCTTCTCAACCATTTCTTGGCTTCAAACTCCCATATCTCGCGAACGGATTGACCAATCCCAAAAATTCCTGTTGCTTGTGAAAGTAGAAACTCGCCCGATTACAACGGTATGTGTATTTTTTCCCTAGGGCATTCTGGTTAAGCTTTTCGAGCAGCAGAATTGCGAAAAATTTTTTGGCTTCTCAACCATTTCTTGGCTTCAAACTCCCATATCTCGCGAACGGATTGACCAAACCTAAAAATTCCTGTTGCTTGTGAAAGTAGAAACTCGCCCGATTACAACGGTATGCGTATTTTCCCCCTAGGCCATTCTGGTTAAGCGTTTGGAGCAGTAGAATTGCGAAAAATTTTTTGCCTACTCAACCATTTCTTAGCTTGAAACTCTCATATCTCGCGAACGGATTGTCCTAACCCAAAAATTCCTATTGCATTTGAAAGTAGAAACTCGCCCGATTACAACGGTACGTGTATTTTTCCCCTAGGGCATTCTGGTTAAGCGATTGGAGCAGCAGAAGTGCGAAAAATTTGTTGTCTTGTCAACCATTTCTTAGCTTCAAAGTCCCATATCTCGCGAACGGATTGACCTAACCCAAAAGTTCCTGTTGCGTCTGAAAGTAGAAACTCGCCCGATTACAACGGTATGTGTATTTTTTCCCTAGGCCATTCTGGTTAAGCGTTTGGAGCAGCGGAATTGCGAAAAATTTTATGCCTTCTCAACCATTTCTTGGCTTCAAACTCCCATATCTCGCGAACGGGTTGACCTAACCCAGAAATTCCTGTTGCGTCTGAAAGTAGAAACTCGCCCGATTACAACGGTATGCGTATTTTTTCCCTTGGCCATTCTGGTAAAGCGTTTGGAGCAGTAGAATTGCGCAAAATTTTTTGCCTACTCAACCATTTCTTAGCTTCAAACTCTCATAACTCGCGAACGGATTATCCTAACCCAAAAATTCCTATTGCATTTGAAAGTAGAAACTCGCCCGATTACAACGGTACGTGTATTTTTCCCCTAGGGCATTCTGGTTAAGCGATTGGAGCAGCAGAAGTGCGAAAAATTTGTCGTCTTGTCAACCATTTCTTAGCTTCAAAGTCCCATATCTCGCGAACGGATTGACCAAACCCAAAAATTCCTATTGTAACTGAAAGTAGAAACTCGCCCGATTACAACGGTATGCGTATTTTTCCCGTAGGCCATTCTGGTTAAGCGTTTGGAGCAGCAGATTTACGAAAAATTTTTTGCCTTCTCAACCATTTTTTGGCTTAAAACACCCATATCTCGCGAACGGATTGACCAAACCCAAAAATTCCTGTTGCGTCTGAAAGTAGAAACTCGCCCGATTACAACTCTATGTGTATTTTTCCCCTAGGCCATTCTGGGTAAGCGTTTGGATCAGCAGAATTGCGCAAAATTTTATGCCTTCTCAACCATTTCTTGGCTTCAAACTCCCATATCTCGCGAACGGATTGACCAAACCCAAAAATTCCTGTTGCTTGTGAAAGTAGAGACTCGCCCGATTACAACGGTATGTGTATTTTTTCCCTAGGGCATTCTGGTTAAGCGTTTGGAGCAGCAGAATTGCGAAAAATTTGTTGTCTTCTCAACCATTTCTTGGCTTCAAACTCCCATATCTCGCGAACGGATTGACCAAGCCCAAAATTTCCGGCTGCGTCGGAAAGTAGAAACTCGCCCGATTACAACAGTATGCGTATTTTCCCCCTAGGCCATTCTGGTTAAGCGTTTGGAGCAGTAGAATTGCGAAAAATATTTTGCCTACTCAACCATTTCTTAGCTTCAAACTCTCATATCTCGCGAACGGATTGTCCTAACCCAAAAATTCCTATTGCATTTGAAAGTAGAAACTCGCCCGATTACAACGGTACGTGTATTTTTCCCCTAGGGCATTCTGGTTAAGCGATTGGAGCAGCAGAAGTGCGAAAAATTTGTTGTCTTGTCAACCATTTCTTAGCTTCAAACTCTCATATCTCGCGAACGGATTGACCTAACCCAGAAATTCCTGTTGCGTCTGAAAGTAGAAACTCGCCCGGTTACAACGGTATGCGTATTTTTTCCCTAGGCCATTCTGGTTAAGCGTTTGGAGCAGCAGAATTGCGAAAAATTTGTTGTCTTCTCAACCATTTCTTAGCTTCAAAGTCCCATATCTCGCGAACGGATTGACCTAACCCAAAAATTCCTATTGCATCTGAAAGTAGAAACTCGCCCGATTACAACGGTATGTGTATTTTTTCCCTAGGGCATTCTAGTTGAGCGTTTCGAGCAGCAGAATTGCGAAAAATTTTTTGCCTTCTCAACCATTTCTTGGCTTCAAACTCCCATATCTCGCGAACGGATTGACCAAACCTAAAAATTCCTGTTGCTTGTGAAAGTAGAAACTCGACCGATTACAACGGTATGCGTATTTTTTCCCTAGGCCATTCTGGTTAAGCGTGTGGAGCAGCAGAATTGCGAATAATTAGTTGTCTTCTCAACCATTTCTTAGCTTCAAAGTCCCATATCTCGCGAACGGATTGTCCTAACCCAAAAATTCCTATTGCATTTGAAAGTAGAAACTCGCCCGATTACAACGGTACGTGTATTTTTCCCCTAGGGCATTCTGGTTAAGCGATTGGAGCAGCAGAAGTGCGAAAAATTTGTTGTCTTGTCAACCATTTCTTAGCTTCAAAGTCCCATATCTCGCGAACGGATTGACCGAACCCAAAAATTCCTATTGTAACTGAAAGAAGAAACTCGCCCGATTACAACGGTATGCGTATTTTTCCCCTAGGCCATTCTGGTTAAGCGTTTGGAGCAGCAGATTTACGATAAATTTTTTGCCTTCTCAACCATTTTTTGGCTTAAAACTCCCATATCTCGCGAACGGATTGATCTAACCCAAAAATTCCTGTTGCGTCTGAAAGTAGAAACTCGCCCGATTACAACTCTATGTGTATTTTCCCCCTAGGCCATTCTGGTTAAGCGTTTGGATCAGCAGAATTGCGAAAAATTTTATGCCTTCTCAAGCATTTCTTGGCTTCAAACTCCCATATCTCGCGAACGGATTGACCTAACCCAAAAATTCCTATTGCATCTGAAAGTAGAAACTCGCCCGATTACAACGGTATGTGTATTTTTTCCCTAGCCCATTCTGGTTAAGCGTTTGGAGCAGCAGAATTGCGAAAAATTTTTTGCCTACTCAACCATTTCTTAGCTTCAAACTCTCATATCTCGCGAACGGATTGTCCTAACCCAAAAATTCCTATTGCATTTGAAGGTAGAAACTCGCCCGATTACAACGGTACGTGTATTTTTTCCCTAGGGCATTCTGGTTAAGCGTTTGGAGCAGCAGATTTTCGAAAAATTTTTTGCCTTCTCAACCATTTCTTGGCTTCAAACTCCCATATCTCGCGAACGGATTGACGTAACCCAAAAATTCCTATTGCATTTGAAAGTAGAAACTCGCCCGATTACAACGGTACGTGTATTTTTCCCCTAGGGCATTCTGGCTAAGCGTTTGAAGCAGCAGAATTGCGAAAAATTTTTTGCCTTCTCAACCATTTCTTGGCTTCAAACTCCCATATCTCGCGAACGGATTGACCTAACCCAAAAATTCCTGTTGCGTCTGAAAGTAGAAACTCGCCCGACTACAACGGTATGTGTATTTTTTCCCTAGGCCATTCTGGTTAAGCTTTTGGATCAGCAGAATTGCGAAAAATTTTATGCCTTCTCAACCATTTCCTGGCTTCAAACTCCCATATCTCGCGAACGGATTGACTTAACACAAAAATTCCTGTTGCGTCTGAAAGTAGAAACTCGCCCGGTTACAAAGGTATGTGTATTTTTTCCCTAGGCCATTCTGGATAAGCGTTTGGAGCAGCAGATTTTCGAAAAATTTTTTGCCTTCTCAACCATTTCTTGGCTTCAAACTCCCATATCTCGCGAACGGATTGACGTAACCCAAAAATTCCTATTGCATTTGAAAGTAGAAACTCGCCCGATCACAACGGTACGTGTATTTTTCCCCTAGGGCATTCTGGTTAAGCGTTTGAAGCAGCAGAATTGCGAAAAATTTTTTGCCTTCTCAACCATTTCTTGGCTTCAAACTCCCATATCTCGCGAACGGATTGACCTAACCCAAAAATTCCTGTTGCGTCTGAAAGAAGAAACTCGCCCGACTACAACGGTATGTGTATTTTTTCCCTAGGCCATTCTGGTTAAGCTTTTGGATCAGCAGAATTGCGAAAAATTTTATGCCTTCTCAACCATTTCCTGGCTTCAAACTCCCATATCTCGCGAACGGATTGACTTAACACAAAAATTCCTGTTGCGTCTGAAAGTAGAAACTCGCCCGGTTACAACGGTATGTGTATTTTTTCCCTAGGCCATTCTGGTTAAGCGTTTGGAGCAGCAGAATTGCAAAAAATTTTTTGCCTACTCAACCATTTCTTAGCTTCAAACTCTCATATCTCGCGAACGGATTGACGTAACCCAAAAATTCCTATTGCATTTGAAAGTAGAAACTCGCCCGATTACAACGGTACGTGTATTTTTCCCCTAGGGCATTCTGGTTAAGCGTTTGAAGCAGCAGAATTGCGAAAAATTTTTTGCCTTCTCAACCATTTCTTGGCTTCAAACTCCCATATCTCGCGAACGGATTGACCTAACCCAAAAATTTCTGTTGCGTCTGAAAGTAGAAACTCGCCCGACTACAACGGTATGTGTATTTTTTCCCTAGGCCATTCTGGTTAAGCTTTTGGATCAGCAGAATTGCGAAAAATTTTATGCCTTCTCAACCATTTCCTGGCTTCAAACTCCCATATCTCGCGAACGGATTGACTTAACACAAAAATTCCTGTTGCGTCTGAAAGTAGAAACTCGCCCGATTACAACGGTATGCGTATTTTTTCCCTAGGCCATTCTGGTTAAGCGTTTGGAGCAGTAGAACTGCGAAAAATTTTTTGCCTTCTCAACCATTTCTTGGCTTCAAACTCCCATATCTCGCGAACGGATTGACCTAACCCAAAAATTCCTGTTGCGTGTGAAAGTAGAAACTCGCCCGATTACAACGGTATGTGTATTTTTTCCCTAGGCCATTCTGGTTAAGCTTTTGGATCAGCAGAATTGCGAACAATTTTATGCCTTCTCAACCATTTCCTGGCTTCAAACTCCCATATCTCGCGAACGGATTGACCTAACCCAAAAATTCCTATTGCATCTGAAAGTAGAAACTCGCCCGATTACAACGGTATGTGTATTTTTTCACTAGGGCATTCAGGTGAAGCGTTTGGAGCAGCAGAATTGCGAAAAATTTTTTGCCTTCTCAACCATTTCTTGGCTTCAAACTCCCATATCTCGCGAACGGGTTGACCTAACCCAGAAATACCTGTTGCGTCTGAAAGTAGAAACTCGCCCGGTTACAACGGTATGCGTATTTTTTCCCTAGGCCATTCTGGTTAAGCGTTTGGAGCAGCAGGATTGCGAAAAATTTGTTGTCTTCTCAACCATTTCTTAGCTTCAAAGTCCCACATCTCGCGAACGGATTGACCTAACCCAAAAATTCCTATTGCATCTGAAAGTAGGAACTCGCCCGATTACAACGGTATGTGTATTTTTTCCCTAGGGCATTCTTGTTGAGCGTTTCGAGCAGCAGAATTGCGAAAAATTTTTTGCCTTCTCAACCGTTTCTTGGCTTCACACTCCCATATCTCGCGAACGGATTGACCAAACCTAAAAATTCCTGTTGCTTGTGAAAGTAGAAACTCGACCGATTACAACGGTATGCGTATTTTTTCCCTAGGCCATTCTGGTTAAGCGTTTGGAGCAGCAGAATTGCGAAAAATTTGTTGTCTTCTCAACCATTTCTTAGCTTCAAAGTCCCATATCTCGCGAACGGATTGTCCTAACCCAAAAATTCCTATTACATTTGAAAGTAGAAACTCGACCGATTACAACGGTACGTGTATTTTTCCCCTAGGGCATTCTGGTTAAGCGATTGGAGCAGCAGAAGTGCGAAAAATTTGTTGTCTTGTCAACCATTTCTTAGCTTCAAAGTCCCATATCTCGCGAACGGATTGACCGAACCCAAGAATTCCTATTGTAACTGAAAGTAGAAACTCGCCCGATTACAACGGTATGCGTATTTTTCCCCTAGGCCATTCTGGTTAAGCGTTTGGAGCAGCAGATTTACGAAAAATTTTTTGCCTTCTCAACCATTTTTTGGCTTAAAACTCCCATATCTCGCGAACGGATTGACCTAACCCAAAAATTCCTGTTGCGTCTGAAAGTAGAAACTCGCCCGATTACAACTCTATGTGTATTTTCCCCCTAGGCAATTCTGGTTAAGCGTTTGGATCAGCAGAATTGCGAAAAATTTTATGCCTTCTCAACCATTTCTTGGCTTCAAACTCCCATATCTCGCGAACGGATTGACCTAACCCAAAAATTCCTATTGCATCTGAAAGTAGAAACTCGCCCGATTACAACGGTATGTGTATTTTTTCCCTAGCCCATTCTGGTTAAGCGTTTGGAGCAACAGAATTGCAAAAAATTTGTTGTCTTCTCAACCATTTCTTAACTTCAAAGTCCCATAACTCGCGAACGGATTGACCAAACCCAAAAATTCCTGTTGCTTGTGAAAGTAGAAACTCGCCCGATTACAGCGGTATGCGTATTTTTTCCCTGGGCCATTCTGGTTAAGCGTTTGGAGCAGCAGAATTGCGAAAAATTTTTTGCCTACTCAACCATTTCTTAGCTTCAAACTCTCATATCTCGCGAACGGATTGTCCTAACCCAAAAATTCCTATTGCATTTGAAAGTAGAAACTCGCCCGATTACAACGGTACGTGTATTTTTTCCCTAGGGCATTCTGGTTAAGCGTTTGGAGCAGCAGATTTTCGAAAAATTTTTTGCCTTCTCATCCATTTCTTGCCTTCAAACTCCCATATCTCGCGAACGGATTGACGTAAACCAAAAATTCCTATTGCATTTGAAAGTAGAAACTCGCCCGATTACAACGGTACGTGTATTTTCCCCCTAGGCCATTCTGGTTAAGCGTTTGGATCAGCAGAATTGCGAGAAATTTTATGCCTTCTCAACCATTTCTTGGCTTCAAAGTCCCTTATGTCGCGAACGGATTGACCTAACCCAAAAATTCCTGTTGCGTCTGAAAGAAGAAACTCGCCCGATTACAACGGTATGCGTATTTTTTCCCTAGGCCATTCTGGTTAAGCGTTTGGAGCAGCAGATTTGCGAAAAATTTTTTGCCTTCTCAACCATTTCTTGGCTTCAAAGTCCCGTATGTCGCGAACGGATTGACCTAACCCAAAAATTCCTGTTGCTTGTGAAAGTAGAAACTCGCCCGATTACAGCGGTATGCGTATTTTTTCCCTGGGCCATTCTGGTTAAGCGTTTGGAGCAGCAGAATTGCGAAAAATTTTTTGCCTACTCAACCATTTCTTAGCTTCAAACTCTCATATCTCGCGAACGGATTGTCCTAACCCAAAAATTCCTATTGCATTTGAAAGTAGAAACTCGCCCGATTACAACGGTACGTGTATTTTTTCCCTAGGGCATTCTGGTTAAGCGTTTGGAGCAGCAGATTTTCGAAAAATTTTTTGCCTTCTCATCCATTTCTTGCCTTCAAACTCCCATATCTCGCGAACGCATTGACGTAAACCAAAAATTCCTATTGCATTTGAAAGTAGAAACTCGCCCGATTACAACGGTACGTGTATTTTCCCCCTAGGCCATTCTGGTTAAGCGTTTGGATCAGCAGAATTGCGAGAAATTTTATGCCTTCTCAACCATTTCTTGGCTTCAAAGTCCCTTATGTCGCGAACGGATTGACCTAACCCAAAAATTCCTGTTGCGTCTGAAAGTAGAAACTCGCCCGATTACAACGGTATGCGTATTTTTTCCCTAGGCCATTCTGGTTAAGCGTTTGGAGCAGCAGATTTGCGAAAAATTTTTTGCCTTCTCAACAATTTCTTGGCTTCAAAGTCCCGTATGTCGCGAACGGATTGACCTAACCCAAAAATTCCTGTTGCGTCTGAAAGTAGAAACTCGCCCGATTACAACGGTATGTGTATTTTTTCCCTAGGCCATTCTGGTTAAGCGTTTGGAGCAGCAGAATTGCGAAAAATTTTATGCCTTCTCAACCATTTCTTGGCTTCAAACTCCCATATCTCGCGAACGGGTTGACCTAACCCAGAAATTCCTGTTGCGTCTGAAAGTAGAAACTCGCCCGATTACAACGGTATGCGTATTTTTTCCCTAGGCCATTCTGGTTAAGCGTTTGGAGCAGCAGATTTGCGAAAAATTTTTTGCCTTCTCAACAATTTCTTGGCTTCAAAGTCCCGTATGTCGCGAACGGATTGACCTAACCCAAAAATTCCTGTTGCGTCTGAAAGTAGAAACTCGCCCGATTACAACGGTATGTGTATTTTTTCCCTAGGCCATTCTGGTTAAGCTTTTGGATCAGCAGAATTGCGAAAAATTTTATGCCTTCTCAACCATTTCCTGGCTTCAAACTCCCATATCTCGCGAACGGATTGACTTAACACAAAAATTCCTGTTGCGTCTGAAAGTAGAAACTCGCCCGGTTACAACGGTATGTGTATTTTTTCCCTAGGCCATTCTGGTTAAGCGTTTGGAGCAGCAGAATTGCAAAAAATTTTTTGCCTACTCAACCATTTCTTAGCTTCAAACTCTCATATCTCGCGAACGGATTGACGTAACCCAAAAATTCCTATTGCATTTGAAAGTAGAAACTCGCCCGATTACAACGGTACGTGTATTTTTCCCCTAGGGCATTCTGGTTAAGCGTTTGAAGCAGCAGAATTGCGAAAAATTTTTTGCCTTCTCAACCATTTCTTGGCTTCAAACTCCCATATCTCGCGAACGGATTGACCTAACCCAAAAATTTCTGTTGCGTCTGAAAGTAGAAACTCGCCCGACTACAACGGTATGTGTATTTTTTCCCTAGGCCATTCTGGTTAAGCTTTTGGATCAGCAGAATTGCGAAAAATTTTATGCCTTCTCAACCATTTCCTGGCTTCAAACTCCCATATCTCGCGAACGGATTGACTTAACACAAAAATTCCTGTTGCGTCTGAAAGTAGAAACTCGCCCGGTTACAACGGTATGTGTATTTTTTCCCTAGGCCATTCTGGTTAAGCGTTTGGAGCAGCAGAATTGCGAAAAATTTTTTGCCTACTCAACCATTTCTTAGCTTCAAACTCTCATATCTCGCGAACGGATTGTCCTAACCCAAAAATTCCTATTGCATTTGAAAGTAGAAACTCGCCCGATTACAACGGTACGTGCATTTCCCACCTAGGGCATTCTGGTTAAGTGATTGGAGCAGCAGAATTGCGAAAAATTTTTTGCCTTCTCAACCATTTCTTGGCTTCAAACTCCCATATCTCGCGAACGGATTGACCAAACCTAAAAATTCCTGTTGCTTGTGAAAGTAGAAACTCGCCCGATTACAACGGTATGCGTATTTTTTCCCTAGGCCATTCTGGTTAAGCGTTTGGAGCAGTAGAACTGCGAAAAATTTGTTGTCTTCTCAACCATTTCTTAGCTTCAAAGTCCCATATCTCGCGAACGGATTGTCCTAACCCAAAAATTCCTATTACATTTGAAAGTAGAAACTCGACCGATTACAACGGTACGTGTATTTTTCCCCTAGGGCATTCTGGTTAAGCGATTGGAGCAGCAGAAGTGCGAAAAATTTGTTGTCTTGTCAACCATTTCTTAGCTTCAAAGTCCCATATCTCGCGAACGGATTGACCGAACCCAAGAATTCCTATTGTAACTGAAAGTAGAAACTCGCCCGATTACAACGGTATGCGTATTTTTCCCCTAGGCCATTCTGGTTAAGCGTTTGGAGCAGCAGATTTACGAAAAATTTTTTGCCTTCTCAACCATTTTTTGGCTTAAAACTCCCATATCTCGCGAACGGATTGACCTAACCCAAAAATTCCTGTTGCGTCTGAAAGTAGAAACTCGCCCGATTACAACTCTATGTGTATTTTCCCCCTAGGCAATTCTGGTTAAGCGTTTGGATCAGCAGAATTGCGAAAAATTTTATGCCTTCTCAACCATTTCTTGGCTTCAAACTCCCATATCTCGCGAACGGATTGACCTAACCCAAAAATTCCTATTGCATCTGAAAGTAGAAACTCGCCCGATTACAACGGTATGTGTATTTTTTCCCTAGCCCATTCTGGTTAAGCGTTTGGAGCAACAGAATTGCAAAAAATTTGTTGTCTTCTCAACCATTTCTTAACTTCAAAGTCCCATAACTCGCGAACGGATTGACCAAACCCAAAAATTCCTGTTGCTTGTGAAAGTAGAAACTCGCCCGATTACAGCGGTATGCGTATTTTTTCCCTGGGCCATTCTGGTTAAGCGTTTGGAGCAGCAGAATTGCGAAAAATTTTTTGCCTACTCAACCATTTCTTAGCTTCAAACTCTCATATCTCGCGAACGGATTGTCCTAACCCAAAAATTCCTATTGCATTTGAAAGTAGAAACTCGCCCGATTACAACGGTACGTGTATTTTTTCCCTAGGGCATTCTGGTTAAGCGTTTGGAGCAGCAGATTTTCGAAAAATTTTTTGCCTTCTCATCCATTTCTTGCCTTCAAACTCCCATATCTCGCGAACGGATTGACGTAAACCAAAAATTCCTATTGCATTTGAAAGTAGAAACTCGCCCGATTACAACGGTACGTGTATTTTCCCCCTAGGCCATTCTGGTTAAGCGTTTGGATCAGCAGAATTGCGAGAAATTTTATGCCTTCTCAACCATTTCTTGGCTTCAAAGTCCCTTATGTCGCGAACGGATTGACCTAACCCAAAAATTCCTGTTGCGTCTGAAAGAAGAAACTCGCCCGATTACAACGGTATGCGTATTTTTTCCCTAGGCCATTCTGGTTAAGCGTTTGGAGCAGCAGATTTGCGAAAAATTTTTTGCCTTCTCAACCATTTCTTGGCTTCAAAGTCCCGTATGTCGCGAACGGATTGACCTAACCCAAAAATTCCTGTTGCTTGTGAAAGTAGAAACTCGCCCGATTACAGCGGTATGCGTATTTTTTCCCTGGGCCATTCTGGTTAAGCGTTTGGAGCAGCAGAATTGCGAAAAATTTTTTGCCTACTCAACCATTTCTTAGCTTCAAACTCTCATATCTCGCGAACGGATTGTCCTAACCCAAAAATTCCTATTGCATTTGAAAGTAGAAACTCGCCCGATTACAACGGTACGTGTATTTTTTCCCTAGGGCATTCTGGTTAAGCGTTTGGAGCAGCAGATTTTCGAAAAATTTTTTGCCTTCTCATCCATTTCTTGCCTTCAAACTCCCATATCTCGCGAACGCATTGACGTAAACCAAAAATTCCTATTGCATTTGAAAGTAGAAACTCGCCCGATTACAACGGTACGTGTATTTTCCCCCTAGGCCATTCTGGTTAAGCGTTTGGATCAGCAGAATTGCGAGAAATTTTATGCCTTCTCAACCATTTCTTGGCTTCAAAGTCCCTTATGTCGCGAACGGATTGACCTAACCCAAAAATTCCTGTTGCGTCTGAAAGTAGAAACTCGCCCGATTACAACGGTATGCGTATTTTTTCCCTAGGCCATTCTGGTTAAGCGTTTGGAGCAGCAGATTTGCGAAAAATTTTTTGCCTTCTCAACAATTTCTTGGCTTCAAAGTCCCGTATGTCGCGAACGGATTGACCTAACCCAAAAATTCCTGTTGCGTCTGAAAGTAGAAACTCGCCCGATTACAACGGTATGTGTATTTTTTCCCTAGGCCATTCTGGTTAAGCGTTTGGAGCAGCAGAATTGCGAAAAATTTTATGCCTTCTCAACCATTTCTTGGCTTCAAACTCCCATATCTCGCGAACGGGTTGACCTAACCCAGAAATTCCTGTTGCGTCTGAAAGTAGAAACTCGCCCGATTACAACGGTATGCGTATTTTTTCCCTAGGCCATTCTGGTTAAGCGTTTGGAGCAGCAGATTTGCGAAAAATTTTTTGCCTTCTCAACAATTTCTTGGCTTCAAAGTCCCGTATGTCGCGAACGGATTGACCTAACCCAAAAATTCCTGTTGCGTCTGAAAGTAGAAACTCGCCCGATTACAACGGTATGTGTATTTTTTCCCTAGGCCATTCTGGTTAAGCTTTTGGATCAGCAGAATTGCGAAAAATTTTATGCCTTCTCAACCATTTCCTGGCTTCAAACTCCCATATCTCGCGAACGGATTGACTTAACACAAAAATTCCTGTTGCGTCTGAAAGTAGAAACTCGCCCGGTTACAACGGTATGTGTATTTTTTCCCTAGGCCATTCTGGTTAAGCGTTTGGAGCAGCAGAATTGCAAAAAATTTTTTGCCTACTCAACCATTTCTTAGCTTCAAACTCTCATATCTCGCGAACGGATTGACGTAACCCAAAAATTCCTATTGCATTTGAAAGTAGAAACTCGCCCGATTACAACGGTACGTGTATTTTTCCCCTAGGGCATTCTGGTTAAGCGTTTGAAGCAGCAGAATTGCGAAAAATTTTTTGCCTTCTCAACCATTTCTTGGCTTCAAACTCCCATATCTCGCGAACGGATTGACCTAACCCAAAAATTTCTGTTGCGTCTGAAAGTAGAAACTCGCCCGACTACAACGGTATGTGTATTTTTTCCCTAGGCCATTCTGGTTAAGCTTTTGGATCAGCAGAATTGCGAAAAATTTTATGCCTTCTCAACCATTTCCTGGCTTCAAACTCCCATATCTCGCGAACGGATTGACTTAACACAAAAATTCCTGTTGCGTCTGAAAGTAGAAACTCGCCCGGTTACAACGGTATGTGTATTTTTTCCCTAGGCCATTCTGGTTAAGCGTTTGGAGCAGCAGAATTGCGAAAAATTTTTTGCCTACTCAACCATTTCTTAGCTTCAAACTCTCATATCTCGCGAACGGATTGTCCTAACCCAAAAATTCCTATTGCATTTGAAAGTAGAAACTCGCCCGATTACAACGGTACGTGCATTTCCCCCCTAGGGCATTCTGGTTAAGTGATTGGAGCAGCAGAATTGCGAAAAATTTTTTGCCTTCTCAACCATTTCTTGGCTTCAAACTCCCATATCTCGCGAACGGATTGACCAAACCTAAAAATTCCTGTTGCTTGTGAAAGTAGAAACTCGCCCGATTACAACGGTATGCGTATTTTTTCCCTAGGCCATTCTGGTTAAGCGTTTGGAGCAGTAGAACTGCGAAAAATTTTTTGCCTTCTCAACCATTTCTTGGCTTCAAACTCCCATATCTCGCGAACGGATTGACCTAACCCAAAAATTCCTGTTGCGTGTGAAAGTAGAAACTCGCCCGATTACAACGGTATGTGTATTTTTTCCCTAGGCCATTCTGGTTAAGCTTTTGGATCAGCAGAATTGCGAACAATTTTATGCCTTCTCAACCATTTCCTGGCTTCAAACTCCCATATCTCGCGAACGGATTGACCTAACCCAAAAATTCCTATTGCATCTGAAAGTAGAAACTCGCCCGATTACAACGGTATGTGTATTTTTTCACTAGGGCATTCAGGTGAAGCGTTTGGAGCAGCAGAATTGCGAAAAATTTTTTGCCTTCTCAACCATTTCTTGGCTTCAAACTCCCATATCTCGCGAACGGGTTGACCTAACCCAGAAATACCTGTTGCGTCTGAAAGTAGAAACTCGCCCGGTTACAACGGTATGCGTATTTTTTCCCTAGGCCATTCTGGTTAAGCGTTTGGAGCAGCAGGATTGCGAAAAATTTGTTGTCTTCTCAACCATTTCTTAGCTTCAAAGTCCCACATCTCGCGAACGGATTGACCTAACCCAAAAATTCCTATTGCATCTGAAAGTAGAAACTCGCCCGATTACAACGGTATGTGTATTTTTTCCCTAGGGCATTCTTGTTGAGCGTTTCGAGCAGCAGAATTGCGAAAAATTTTTTGCCTTCTCAACCATTTCTTGGCTTCACACTCCCATATCTCGCGAACGGATTGACCAAACCTAAAAATTCCTGTTGCTTGTGAAAGTAGAAACTCGACCGATTACAACGGTATGCGTATTTTTTCCCTAGGCCATTCTGGTTAAGCGTTTGGAGCAGCAGAATTGCGAAAAATTTGTTGTCTTCTCAACCATTTCTTAGCTTCAAAGTCCCATATCTCGCGAACGGATTGTCCTAACCCAAAAATTCCTATTACATTTGAAAGTAGAAACTCGACCGATTACAACGGTACGTGTATTTTTCCCCTAGGGCATTCTGGTTAAGCGATTGGAGCAGCAGAAGTGCGAAAAATTTGTTGTCTTGTCAACCATTTCTTAGCTTCAAAGTCCCATATCTCGCGAACGGATTGACCGAACCCAAAAATTCCTATTGTAACTGAAAGTAGAAACTCGCCCGATTACAACGGTATGCGTATTTTTCCCCTAGGCCATTCTGGTTAAGCGTTTGGAGCAGCAGATTTACGAAAAATTTTTTGCCTTCTCAACCATTTTTTGGCTTGAAACTCCCATATCTCGCGAACGGATTGACCTAACCCAAAAATTCCTGTTGCGTCTGAAAGTAGAAACTCGCCCGATTACAACTCTATGTGTATTTTCCCCCTAGGCAATTCTGGTTAAGCGTTTGGATCAGCAGAATTGCGAAAAATTTTATACCTTCTCAACCATTTCTTGGCTTCAAACTCCCATATCTCGCGAACGGTTTGACCTAACCCAAAAATTCCTATTGCATCTGAAAGTAGAAACTCGCCCGATTACAACGGTATGTGTATTTTTTCCCTAGCCCATTCTGGTTAAGCGTTTGGAGCAACAGAATTGCAAAAAATTTGTTGTCTTCTCAACCATTTCTTAATTTCAAAGTCCCATAACTCGCGAACGGATTGACCAAACCCAAAAATTCCTGTTGCTTGTGAAAGTAGAAACTCGCCCGATTACAGCGGTATGCGTATTTTTTCCCTGGGCCATTCTGGTTAAGCGTTTGGAGCAGCAGAATTGCGAAAAATTTTTTGCCTTCTCAACCATTTCTTGGCTTCAAAGTCCCGTATGTCGCGAACGGATTGACCTAACCCAAAAATTCCTGTTGCTTGTGAAAGTAGAAACTCGCCCGATTACAGCGGTATGCGTATTTTTTCCCTGGGCCATTCTGGTTAAGCGTTTGGAGCAGCAGAATTGCGAAAAATTTTTTGCCTACTCAACCATTTCTTAGCTTCAAACTCTCATATCTCGCGAACGGATTGTCCTAACCCAAAAATTCCTATTGCATTTGAAAGTAGAAACTCGCCCGATTACAACGGTATGTGTATTTTTTCCCTAGGCCATTCTGGTTAAGCTTTTGGATCAGCAGAATTGCGAAAAATTTTATGCCTTCTCAACCATTTCCTGGCTTCAAACTCCCATATCTCGCGAACGGATTGACTTAACACAAAAATTCCTGTTGCGTCTGAAAGTAGAAACTCGCCCGGTTACAACGGTATGTGTATTTTTTCCCTAGGCCATTCTGGTTAAGCGTTTGGAGCAGCAGAATTGCAAAAAATTTTTTGCCTACTCAACCATTTCTTAGCTTCAAACTCTCATATCTCGCGAACGGATTGACGTAACCCAAAAATTCCTATTGCATTTGAAAGTAGAAACTCGCCCGATTACAACGGTACGTGTATTTTTCCCCTAGGGCATTCTGGTTAAGCGTTTGAAGCAGCAGAATTGCGAAAAATTTTTTGCCTTCTCAACCATTTCTTGGCTTCAAACTCCCATATCTCGCGAACGGATTGACCTAACCCAAAAATTTCTGTTGCGTCTGAAAGTAGAAACTCGCCCGACTACAACGGTATGTGTATTTTTTCCCTAGGCCATTCTGGTTAAGCTTTTGGATCAGCAGAATTGCGAAAAATTTTATGCCTTCTCAACCATTTCCTGGCTTCAAACTCCCATATCTCGCGAACGGATTGACTTAACACAAAAATTCCTGTTGCGTCTGAAAGTAGAAACTCGCCCGGTTACAACGGTATGTGTATTTTTTCCCTAGGCCATTCTGGTTAAGCGTTTGGAGCAGCAGAATTGCGAAAAATTTTTTGCCTACTCAACCATTTCTTAGCTTCAAACTCTCATATCTCGCGAACGGATTGTCCTAACCCAAAAATTCCTATTGCATTTGAAAGTAGAAACTCGCCCGATTACAACGGTACGTGCATTTCCCCCCTAGGGCATTCTGGTTAAGTGATTGGAGCAGCAGAATTGCGAAAAATTTTTTGCCTTCTCAACCATTTCTTGGCTTCAAACTCCCATATCTCGCGAACGGATTGACCAAACCTAAAAATTCCTGTTGCTTGTGAAAGTAGAAACTCGCCCGATTACAACGGTATGCGTATTTTTTCCCTAGGCCATTCTGGTTAAGCGTTTGGAGCAGTAGAACTGCGAAAAATTTTTTGCCTTCTCAACCATTTCTTGGCTTCAAACTCCCATATCTCGCGAACGGATTGACCTAACCCAAAAATTCCTGTTGCGTGTGAAAGTAGAAACTCGCCCGATTACAACGGTATGTGTATTTTTTCCCTAGGCCATTCTGGTTAAGCTTTTGGATCAGCAGAATTGCGAACAATTTTATGCCTTCTCAACCATTTCCTGGCTTCAAACTCCCATATCTCGCGAACGGATTGACCTAACCCAAAAATTCCTATTGCATCTGAAAGTAGAAACTCGCCCGATTACAACGGTATGTGTATTTTTTCACTAGGGCATTCAGGTGAAGCGTTTGGAGCAGCAGAATTGCGAAAAATTTTTTGCCTTCTCAACCATTTCTTGGCTTCAAACTCCCATATCTCGCGAACGGGTTGACCTAACCCAGAAATACCTGTTGCGTCTGAAAGTAGAAACTCGCCCGGTTACAACGGTATGCGTATTTTTTCCCTAGGCCATTCTGGTTAAGCGTTTGGAGCAGCAGGATTGCGAAAAATTTGTTGTCTTCTCAACCATTTCTTAGCTTCAAAGTCCCACATCTCGCGAACGGATTGACCTAACCCAAAAATTCCTATTGCATCTGAAAGTAGAAACTCGCCCGATTACAACGGTATGTGTATTTTTTCCCTAGGGCATTCTTGTTGAGCGTTTCGAGCAGCAGAATTGCGAAAAATTTTTTGCCTTCTCAACCATTTCTTGGCTTCACACTCCCATATCTCGCGAACGGATTGACCAAACCTAAAAATTCCTGTTGCTTGTGAAAGTAGAAACTCGACCGATTACAACGGTATGCGTATTTTTTCCCTAGGCCATTCTGGTTAAGCGTTTGGAGCAGCAGAATTGCGAAAAATTTGTTGTCTTCTCAACCATTTCTTAGCTTCAAAGTCCCATATCTCGCGAACGGATTGTCCTAACCCAAAAATTCCTATTACATTTGAAAGTAGAAACTCGACCGATTACAACGGTACGTGTATTTTTCCCCTAGGGCATTCTGGTTAAGCGATTGGAGCAGCAGAAGTGCGAAAAATTTGTTGTCTTGTCAACCATTTCTTAGCTTCAAAGTCCCATATCTCGCGAACGGATTGACCGAACCCAAAAATTCCTATTGTAACTGAAAGTAGAAACTCGCCCGATTACAACGGTATGCGTATTTTTCCCCTAGGCCATTCTGGTTAAGCGTTTGGAGCAGCAGATTTACGAAAAATTTTTTGCCTTCTCAACCATTTTTTGGCTTGAAACTCCCATATCTCGCGAACGGATTGACCTAACCCAAAAATTCCTGTTGCGTCTGAAAGTAGAAACTCGCCCGATTACAACTCTATGTGTATTTTCCCCCTAGGCAATTCTGGTTAAGCGTTTGGATCAGCAGAATTGCGAAAAATTTTATACCTTCTCAACCATTTCTTGGCTTCAAACTCCCATATCTCGCGAACGGTTTGACCTAACCCAAAAATTCCTATTGCATCTGAAAGTAGAAACTCGCCCGATTACAACGGTATGTGTATTTTTTCCCTAGCCCATTCTGGTTAAGCGTTTGGAGCAACAGAATTGCAAAAAATTTGTTGTCTTCTCAACCATTTCTTAATTTCAAAGTCCCATAACTCGCGAACGGATTGACCAAACCCAAAAATTCCTGTTGCTTGTGAAAGTAGAAACTCGCCCGATTACAGCGGTATGCGTATTTTTTCCCTGGGCCATTCTGGTTAAGCGTTTGGAGCAGCAGAATTGCGAAAAATTTTTTGCCTACTCAACCATTTCTTAGCTTCAAACTCTCATATCTCGCGAACGGATTGTCCTAACCCAAAAATTCCTATTGCATTTGAAAGTAGAAACTCGCCCGATTACAACGGTACGTGTATTTTTTCCCTAGGGCATTCTGGTTAAGCGTTTGGAGCAGCAGATTTTCGAAAAATTTTTTGCCTTCTCATCCATTTCTTGCCTTCAAACTCCCATATCTCGCGAACGGATTGACGTAAACCAAAAATTCCTATTGCATTTGAAAGTAGAAACTCGCCCGATTACAACGGTACGTGTATTTTCCCCCTAGGCCATTCTGGTTAAGCGTTTGGATCAGCAGAATTGCGAGAAATTTTATGCCTTCTCAACCATTTCTTGGCTTCAAAGTCCCTTATGTCGCGAACGGATTGACCTAACCCAAAAATTCCTGTTGCGTCTGAAAGAAGAAACTCGCCCGATTACAACGGTATGCGTATTTTTTCCCTAGGCCATTCTGGTTAAGCGTTTGGAGCAGCAGATTTGCGAAAAATTTGTTGCCTTCTCAACCATTTCTTGGCTTCAAAGTCCCGTATGTCGCGAACGGATTGACCTAACCCAAAAATTCCTGTTGCTTGTGAAAGTAGAAACTCGCCCGATTACAGCGGTATGCGTATTTTTTCCCTGGGCCATTCTGGTTAAGCGTTTGGAGCAGCAGAATTGCGAAAAATTTTTTGCCTACTCAACCATTTCTTAGCTTCAAACTCTCATATCTCGCGAACGGATTGTCCTAACCCAAAAATTCCTATTGCATTTGAAAGTAGAAACTCGCCCGATTACAACGGTACGTGTATTTTTTCCCTAGGGCATTCTGGTTAAGCGTTTGGAGCAGCAGATTTTCGAAAAATTTTTTGCCTTCTCATCCATTTCTTGCCTTCAAACTCCCATATCTCGCGAACGCATTGACGTAAACCAAAAATTCCTATTGCATTTGAAAGTAGAAACTCGCCCGATTACAACGGTACGTGTATTTTCCCCCTAGGCCATTCTGGTTAAGCGTTTGGATCAGCAGAATTGCGAGAAATTTTATGCCTTCTCAACCATTTCTTGGCTTCAAAGTCCCTTATGTCGCGAACGGATTGACCTAACCCAAAAATTCCTGTTGCGTCTGAAAGTAGAAACTCGCCCGATTACAACGGTATGCGTATTTTTTCCCTAGGCCATTCTGGTTAAGCGTTTGGAGCAGCAGATTTGCGAAAAATTTTTTGCCTTCTCAACAATTTCTTGGCTTCAAAGTCCCGTATGTCGCGAACGGATTGACCTAACCCAAAAATTCCTGTTGCGTCTGAAAGTAGAAACTCGCCCGATTACAACGGTATGTGTATTTTTTCCCTAGGCCATTCTGGTTAAGCGTTTGGAGCAGCAGAATTGCGAAAAATTTTATGCCTTCTCAACCATTTCTTGGCTTCAAACTCCCATATCTCGCGAACGGGTTGACCTAACCCAGAAATTCCTGTTGCGTCTGAAAGTAGAAACTCGCCCGATTACAACGGTATGCGTACTTTTTCCCTTGGCCATTCTGGTAAAGCGTTTGGAGCAGTAGAATTGCGAAAAATTTTTTGCCTACTCAACCATTTCTTAGCTTCAAACTCTCATAACTCGCGAACGGATTATCCTAACCCAAAAATTCCTATTGCATTTGAAAGTAGAAACTCGCCCGATTTCAACGGTACGTGTATTTTTCCCCTAGGGCATTCTGGTTAAGCGATTGGAGCAGCAGAAGTGCGAAAAATTTGTCGTCTTGTCAACCATTTCTTAGCTTCAAAGTCCCATATCTCGCGAACGGATTGACCAAACCCAAAAATTCCTATTGTAACTGAAAGTAGAAACTCGCCCGATTACAACGGTATGCGTATTTTTCCCGTAGGCCATTCTGGTTAAGCGTTTGGAGCAGCAGATTTACGAAAAATTTTTTGCCTTCTCAACCATTTTTTGGCTTAAAACACCCATATCTCGCGAACGGATTGACCAAACCCAAAAATTCCTGTTGCGTCTGAAAGTAGAAACTCGCCCGATTACAACTCAATGTGTATTTTTCCCCTAAGCCATTCTGGGTAAGCGTTTGGATCAGCAGAATTGCGCAAAATTTTATGCCTTCTCAACCATTTCTTGGCTTCAAACTCCCATATCTCGCGAACGGATTGACCAAACCCAAAAATTCCTGTTGCTTGTGAAAGTAGAAACTCGCCCGATTACAGCGGTATGCGTATTTTTTCCCTGGGCCATTCTGGTTAAGCGTTTGGAGCAGCAGAATTGCGAAAAATTTTTTGCCTACTCAACCATTTCTTAGCTTCAAACTCTCATATCTCGCGAACGGATTGTCCTAACCCAAAAATTCCTACTGCATTTGAAAGTAGAAACTCGCCCGATTACAACGGTACGTGCATTTCCCCCCTAGGGCATTCTGGTTAAGTGATTGGAGCAGCAGAATTGCGAAAAATTTTTTGCCTTCTCAACCATTTCTTGGCTTCAAACTCCCATATCTCGCGAACGGATTGACCAAACCTAAAAATTCCTGTTGCTTGTGAAAGTAGAAACTCGCCCGATTACAACGGTATGCGTATTTTTTCCCTAGGCCATTCTGGTTAAGCGTTTGGAGCAGTAGAACTGCGAAAAATTTTTTGCCTTCTCAACCATTTCTTGGCTTCAAACTCCCATATCTCGCGAACGGATTGACCTAACCCAAAAATTCCTGTTGCGTGTGAAAGTAGAAACTCGCCCGATTACAACGGTATGTGTATTTTTTCCCTAGGCCATTCTGGTTAAGCTTTTGGATCAGCAGAATTGCGAACAATTTTATGCCTTCTCAACCATTTCCTGGCTTCAAACTCCCATATCTCGCGAACGGATTGACCTAACCCAAAAATTCCAATTGCATCTGAAAGTAGAAACTCGCCCGATTACAACGGTATGTGTATTTTTTCACTAGGGCATTCAGGTGAAGCGTTTGGAGCAGCAGAATTGCGAAAAATTTTTTGCCTTCTCAACCATTTCTTGGCTTCAAACTCCCATATCTCGCGAACGGGTTGACCTAACCCAGAAATACCTGTTGCGTCTGAAAGTAGAAACTCGCCCGGTTACAACGGTATGCGTATTTTTTCCCTAGGCCATTCTGGTTAAGCGTTTGGAGCAGCAGAATTGCGAAAAATTTGTTGTCTTCTCAACCATTTCTTAGCTTCAAAGTCCCACATCTCGCGAACGGATTGACCTAACCCAAAAATTCCTATTGCATCTGAAAGTAGAAACTCGCCCGATTACAACGGTATGTGTATTTTTTCCCTAGGGCATTCTTGTTGAGCGTTTCGAGCAGCAGAATTGCGAAAAATTTTTTGCCTTCTCAACCATTTCTTGGCTTCAAACTCCCATATCTCGCGAACGGATTGACCAAACCTAAAAATTCCTGTTGCTTGTGAAAGTAGAAACTCGACCGATTACAACGGTATGCGTATTTTTTCCCTAGGCCATTCTGGTTAAGCGTTTGGAGCAGCAGAATTGCGAAAAATTTGTTGTCTTCTCAACCATTTCTTAGCTTCAAAGTCCCATATCTCGCGAACGGATTGTCCTAACCCAAAAATTCCTATTGCATTTGAAAGTAGAAACTCGACCGATTACAACGGTACGTGTATTTTTCCCCTAGGGCATTCTGGTTAAGCGATTGGAGCAGCAGAAGTGCGAAAAATTTGTTGTCTTGTCAACCATTTCTTAGCTTCAAAGTCCCATATCTCGCGAACGGATTGACCGAACCCAAAAATTCCTATTGTAACTGAAAGTAGAAACTCGCCCGATTACAACGGTATGCGTATTTTTCCCCTAGGCCATTCTGGTTAAGCGTTTGGAGCAGCAGATTTACGAAAAATTTTTTGCCTTCTCAACCATTTTTTGGCTTGAAACTCCCATATCTCGCGAACGGATTGACCTAACCCAAAAATTCCTGTTGCGTCTGAAAGTAGAAACTCGCCCGATTACAACTCTATGTGTATTTTCCCCCTAGGCCATTCTGGTTAAGCGTTTGGATCAGCAGAATTGCGAAAAATTTTATGCCTTCTCAACCATTTCTTGGCTTCAAACTCCCATATCTCGCGAACGGATTGACCTAACCCAAAAATTCCTATTGCATCTGAAAGTAGAAACTCGCCCGATTACAACGGTATGTGTATTTTTTCCCTAGCCCATTCTGGTTAAGCGTTTGGAGCAACAGAATTGCAAAAAATTTGTTGTCTTCTCAACCATTTCTTAACTTCAAAGTCCCATAACTCGCGAACGGATTGACCAAACCCAAAAATTCCTGTTGCTTGTGAAAGTAGAAACTCGCCCGATTACAGCGGTATGCGTATTTTTTCCCTGGGCCATTCTGGTTAAGCGTTTGGAGCAGCAGAATTGCGAAAAATTTTTTGCCTACTCAACCATTTCTTAGCTTCAAACTCTCATATCTCGCGAACGGATTGTCCTAACCCAAAAATTCCTATTGCATTTGAAAGTAGAAACTCGCCCGATTACAACGGTACGTGTATTTTTTCCCTAGGGCATTCTGGTTAAGCGTTTGGAGCAGCAGATTTTCGTAAAATTTTTTGCCTTCTCATCCATTTCTTGCCTTCAAACTCCCATATCTCGCGAACGGATTGACGTAAACCAAAAATTCCTATTGCATTTGAAAGTAGAAACTCGCCCGATTACAACGGTACGTGTATTTTCCCCCTAGGCCATTCTGGTTAAGCGTTTGGATCAGCAGAATTGCGAGAAATTTTATGCCTTCTCAACCATTTCTTGGCTTCAAAGTCCCTTATGTCGCGAACGGATTGACCTAACCCAAAAATTCCTGTTGCGTCCGAAAGAAGGAACTCGCCCGATTACAACGGTATGCGTATTTTTTCCCTAGGCCATTCTGGTTAAGCGTTTGGAGCAGCAGATTTGCGAAAAATTTTTTGCCTTCTCAACCATTTCTTGGCTTCAAAGTCCCGTATGTCGCGAACGGATTGACCTAACCCAAAAATTCCTGTTGCTTGTGAAAGTAGAAACTCGCCCGATTACAGCGGTATGCGTATTTTTTCCCTGGGCCATTCTGGTTAAGCGTTTGGAGCAGCAGAATTGCGAAAAATTTTTTGCCTACTCAACCATTTCTTAGCTTCAAACTCTCATATCTCGCGAACGGATTGTCCTAACCCAAAAATTCCTATTGCATTTGAAAGTAGAAACTCGCCCGATTACAACGGTACGTGTATTTTTTCCCTAGGGCATTCTGGTTAAGCGTTTGGAGCAGCAGATTTTCGAAAAATTTTTTGCCTTCTCATCCATTTCTTGCCTTCAAACGCCCATATCTCGCGAACGGATTGACGTAAACCAAAAATTCCTATTGCATTTGAAAGTAGATACTCGCCCGATTACAACGGTACGTGTATTTTCCCCCTAGGCCATTCTGGTTAAGCGTTTGGATCAGCAGAATTGCGAGAAATTTTATGCCTTCTCAACCATTTCTTGGCTTCAAAGTCCCTTATGTCGCGAACGGATTGACCTAACCCAAAAATTCCTGTTGCGTCTGAAAGTAGAAACTCGCCCGATTACAACGGTATGCGTATTTTTTCCCTAGGCCATTCTGGTTAAGCGTTTGGAGCAGCAGATTTGCGAAAATTTTTTTGCCTTCTCAACCATTTCTTGGCTTCAAAGTCCCGTATGTCGCGAACGGATTGACCTAACCCAAAAATTCCTGTTGCGTCTGAAAGTAGAAACTCGCCCGATTACAACGGTATGTGTATTTTTTCCCTAGGCCATTCTGGTTAAGCGTTTGGAGCAGCAGAATTGCGAAAAATTTTATGCCTTCTCAACCATTTCTTGGCTTCAAACTCCCATATCTCGCGAACGGGTTGACCTAACCCAGAAATTCCTGTTGCGTCTGAAAGTAGAAACTCGCCCGATTACAACGGTATGCGTATTTTTTCCCTTGGCCATTCTGGTAAAGCGTTTTGAGCAGTAGAATTGCGAAAAATTTTTTGCCTACTCAACCATTTCTTAGCTTCAAACTCTCATAACTCGCGAACGGATTATCCTAACCCAAAAATTCCTATTGCATTTGAAAGTAGAAACTCGCCCGATTACAACGGTACGTGTATTTTTCCCCTAGGGCATTCTGGTTAAGCGATTGGAGCAGCAGAAGTGCGAAAAATTTGTCGTCTTGTCAACCATTTCTTAGCTTCAAAGTCCCATATCTCGCGAACGGATTGACCAAACCCAAAAATTCCTATTGTAACTGAAAGTAGAAACTCGCCCGATTACAACGGTATGCGTATTTTTCCCGTAGGCCATTCTGGTTAAGCGTTTGGAGCAGCAGATTTACGAAAAATTTTTTGCCTTCTCAACCATTTTTTGGCTTAAAACACCCATATCTCGCGAACGGATTGACCAAACCCAAAAATTCCTGTTGCGTCTGAAAGTAGAAACTCGCCCGATTACAACTCAATGTGTATTTTTCCCCTAAGCCATTCTGGGTAAGCGTTTGGATCAGCAGAATTGCGCAAAATTTTATGCCTTCTCAACCATTTCTTGGCTTCAAACTCCCATATCTCGCGAACGGATTGACCAAACCCAAAAATTCCTGTTGCTTGTGAAAGTAGAAACTCGCCCGATTACAGCGGTATGCGTATTTTTTCCCTGGGCCATTCTGGTTAAGCGTTTGGAGCAGCAGAATTGCGAAAAATTTTTTGCCTACTCAACCATTTCTTAGCTTCAAACTCTCATATCTCGCGAACGGATTGTCCTAACCCAAAAATTCCTACTGCATTTGAAAGTAGAAACTCGCCCGATTACAACGGTACGTGTATTTTTTCCCTAGGGCATTCTGGTTAAGCGTTTGGAGCAGCAGATTTTCGAAAAATTTTTTGCCTTCTCAACCATTTCTTGGCTTCAAACTCCCATATCTCGCGAACGGATTGACGTAACCCAAAAATTCCTATTGCATTTGAATGTAGAAACTCGCCCGATTACAACGGTACGTGTATTTTTCCCCTAGGGCATTCTGGTTAAGCGTTTGAAGCAGCAGAATTGCGAAAAATTTTTTGCCTTCTCAACCATTTCTTGGCTTCAAACTCCCATATCTCGCGAACGGATTGACCTAACCCAAAAATTCCTGTTGCGTCTGAAAGTAGAAACTCGCCCGATTACAACGGTATGTGTATTTTTTCCCTAGGCCATTCTGGTTAAGCTTTTGGATCAGCAGAATTGCGAAAAATTTTATGCCTTCTCAACCATTTCCTGGCTTCAAACTCCCATATCTCGCGAACGGATTGACTTAACACAAAAATTCCTGTTGCGTCTGAAAGTAGAAACTCGCCCGGTTACAACGGTATGTGTATTTTTTCCCTAGGCCATTCTGGTTAAGCGTTTGGAGCAGCAGAATTGCGAAAAATTTTTTGCCTACTCAACCATTTCTTAGCTTCAAACTCTCATATCTCGCGAACGGATTGTCCTAACCCAAAAATTCCTATTGCATTTGAATGTAGAAACTCGCCCGATTACAACGGTACGTGTATTTTTCCCCTAGGGCATTCTGGTTAAGCGTTTGAAGCAGCAGAATTGCGAAAAATTTTTTGCCTTCTCAACCATTTCTTGGCTTCAAACTCCCATATCTCGCGAACGGATTGACCTAACCCAAAAATTCCTGTTGCGTCTGAAAGTAGAAACTCGCCCGATTACAACGGTATGTGTATTTTTTCCCTAGGCCATTCTGGTTAAGCTTTTGGATCAGCAGAATTGCGAAAAATTTTATGCCTTCTCAACCATTTCCTGGCTTCAAACTCCCATATCTCGCGAACGGATTGACTTAACACAAAAATTCCTGTTGCGTCTGAAAGTAGAAACTCGCCCGGTTACAACGGTATGTGTATTTTTTCCCTAGGCCATTCTGGTTAAGCGTTTGGAGCAGCAGAATTGCGAAAAATTTTTTGCCTACTCAACCATTTCTTAGCTTCAAACTCTCATATCTCGCGAACGGATTGTCCTAACCCAAAAATTCCTATTGCATTTGAAAGTAGAAACTCGCCCGATTACAACGGTACGTGCATTTTCCCCCTAGGGCATTCTGGTTAAGTGATTGGAGCAGCAGAATTGCGAAAAATTTTTTGCCTTCTCAACCATTTCTTGGCTTCAAACTCCCATATCTCGCGAACGGATTGACCAAACCTAAAAATTCCTGTTGCTTGTGAAAGTAGAACCTCGCCCGATTACAACGGTATGCGTATTTTTTCCCTAGGCCATTCTGGTTAAGCGTTTGGAGCAGTAGAACTGCGAAAAATTTTTTGCCTTCTCAACCATTTCTTTGCTTCAAACTCCCATATCTCGCGAACGGATTGACCTAACCCAAAAATTCCTGTTGCGTCTGAAAGTAGAAACTCGCCCGATTACAACGGTATGTGTATTTTTTCCCTAGGCCATTCTGGTTAAGCTTTTGGATCAGCAGAATTGCGAAAAATTTTATGCCTTCTCAACCATTTCCTGGCTTCAAACTCCCATATCTCGCGAACGGATTGACCTAACCCAAAAATTCCTATTGCATTTGAAAGTAGAAACTCGACCGATTACAACGGTACGTGTATTTTTCCCCTAGGGCATTCTGGTTAAGCGATTGGAGCAGCAGAAGTGCGAAAAATTTGTTGTCTTGTCAACCATTTCTTATCTTCAAAGTCCCATATCTCGCGAACGGATTGACCGAACCCAAAAATTCCTATTGTAACTGAAAGTAGAAACTCGCCCGATTACAACTCTATGTGTATTTTCCCCCTAGGCCATTCTGGTTAAGCGTTTGGATCAGCAGAATTGCGAAAAATTTTATGCCTTCTCAACCATTTCTTGGCTTCAAACTCCCATATCTCGCGAACGGATTGACCAAACCCAAAAATTCCTGTTGCTTGTGAAAGTAGAAACTCGCCCGATTACAGCGGTATGCGTATTTTTTCCCTGGGCCATTCTGGTTAAGCGTTTGGAGCAGCAGAATTGCGAAAAATTTTTTGCCTACTCAACCATTTCTTAGCTTCAAACTCCCATATCTCGCGAACGGATTGACTTAACACAAAAATTCCTGTTGCGTCTGAAAGTAGAAACTCGCCCGGTTACAACGGTATGTGTATTTTTTCCCTAGGCCATTCTGGTTAAGCGTTTGGAGCAGCAGAATTGCGAAAAATTTTTTGCCTACTCAACCATTTCTTAGCTTCAAACTCTCATATCTCGCGAACGGATTGTCCTAACCCAAAAATTCCTATTGCATTTGAAAGTAGAAACTCGCCCGATTACAACGGTACGTGCATTTTCCCCCTAGGGCATTCTGGTTAAGTGATTGGAGCAGCAGAATTGCGAAAAATTTTTTGCCTTCTCAACCATTTCTTGGCTTCAAGCTCCCATATCTCGCGAACGGATTGACCTAACCCAAAAATTCCTGTTGCGTCTGAAAGTAGAAACTCGCCCGATTACAACGGTATGTGTATTTTTTCCCTAGGCCATTCTGGTTAAGCTTTTGGATCAGCAGAATTGCGAAAAATTTTATGCCTTCTCAACCATTTCCTGGCTTCAAACTCCCATATCTCGCGAACGGATTGACCTAACCCAAAAATTCCTATTGCATTTGAAAGTAGAAACTCGACCGATTACAACGGTACGTGTATTTTTCCCCTAGGGCATTCTGGTTAAGCGATTGGAGCAGCAGAAGTGCGAAAAATTTGTTGTCTTGTCAACCATTTCTTATCTTCAAAGTCCCATATCTCGCGAACGGATTGACCGAACCCAAAAATTCCTATTGTAACTGAAAGTAGAAACTCGCCCGATTACAACGGTACGTGTATTTTTTCCCTAGGGCATTCTGGTTAAGCGTTTGGAGCAGCAGATTTTCGAAAAATTTTTTGCCTTCTCAACCATTTCTTGGCTTCAAACTCCCATATCTCGCGAACGGATTGACGTAACCCAAAAATTCCTATTGCATTTGAATGTAGAAACTCGCCCGATTACAACGGTACGTGTATTTTTCCCCTAGGGCATTCTGGTTAAGCGTTTGAAGCAGCAGAATTGCGAAAAATTTTTTGCCTTCTCAACCATTTCTTGGCTTCAAACTCCCATATCTCGCGAACGGATTGACCTAACCCAAAAATTCCTGTTGCGTCTGAAAGTAGAAACTCGCCCGATTACAACGGTATGTGTATTTTTTCCCTAGGCCATTCTGGTTAAGCTTTTGGATCAGCAGAATTGCGAAAAATTTTATGCCTTCTCAACCATTTCCTGGCTTCAAACTCCCATATCTCGCGAACGGATTGACTTAACACAAAAATTCCTGTTGCGTCTGAAAGTAGAAACTCGCCCGGTTACAACGGTATGTGTATTTTTTCCCTAGGCCATTCTGGTTAAGCGTTTGGAGCAGCAGAATTGCGAAAAATTTTTTGCCTACTCAACCATTTCTTAGCTTCAAACTCTCATATCTCGCGAACGGATTGTCCTAACCCAAAAATTCCTATTGCATTTGAAAGTAGAAACTCGCCCGATTACAACGGTACGTGCATTTTCCCCCTAGGGCATTCTGGTTAAGTGATTGGAGCAGCAGAATTGCGAAAAATTTTTTGCCTTCTCAACCATTTCTTGGCTTCAAACTCCCATATCTCGCGAACGGATTGACCAAACCTAAAAATTCCTGTTGCTTGTGAAAGTAGAACCTCGCCCGATTACAACGGTATGCGTATTTTTTCCCTAGGCCATTCTGGTTAAGCGTTTGGAGCAGTAGAACTGCGAAAAATTTTTTGCCTTCTCAACCATTTCTTTGCTTCAAACTCCCATATCTCGCGAACGGATTGACCTAACCCAAAAATTCCTGTTGCGTCTGAAAGTAGAAACTCGCCCGATTACAACGGTATGTGTATTTTTTCCCTAGGCCATTCTGGTTAAGCTTTTGGATCAGCAGAATTGCGAAAAATTTTATGCCTTCTCAACCATTTCCTGGCTTCAAACTCCCATATCTCGCGAACGGATTGACCTAACCCAAAAATTCCTATTGCATTTGAAAGTAGAAACTCGACCGATTACAACGGTACGTGTATTTTTCCCCTAGGGCATTCTGGTTAAGCGATTGGAGCAGCAGAAGTGCGAAAAATTTGTTGTCTTGTCAACCATTTCTTATCTTCAAAGTCCCATATCTCGCGAACGGATTGACGTAACCCAAAAATTCCTATTGCATTTGAATGTAGAAACTCGCCCGATTACAACGGTACGTGTATTTTTCCCCTAGGGCATTCTGGTTAAGCGTTTGAAGCAGCAGAATTGCGAAAAATTTTTTGCCTTCTCAACCATTTCTTGGCTTCAAACTCCCATATCTCGCGAACGGATTGACCTAACCCAAAAATTCCTGTTGCGTCTGAAAGTAGAAACTCGCCCGATTACAACGGTATGTGTATTTTTTCCCTAGGCCATTCTGGTTAAGCTTTTGGATCAGCAGAATTGCGAAAAATTTTATGCCTTCTCAACCATTTCCTGGCTTCAAACTCCCATATCTCGCGAACGGATTGACTTAACACAAAAATTCCTGTTGCGTCTGAAAGTAGAAACTCGCCCGGTTACAACGGTATGTGTATTTTTTCCCTAGGCCATTCTGGTTAAGCGTTTGGAGCAGCAGAATTGCGAAAAATTTTTTGCCTACTCAACCATTTCTTAGCTTCAAACTCTCATATCTCGCGAACGGATTGTCCTAACCCAAAAATTCCTATTGCATTTGAAAGTAGAAACTCGCCCGATTACAACGGTACGTGCATTTTCCCCCTAGGGCATTCTGGTTAAGTGATTGGAGCAGCAGAATTGCGAAAAATTTTTTGCCTTCTCAACCATTTCTTGGCTTCAAACTCCCATATCTCGCGAACGGATTGACCAAACCTAAAAATTCCTGTTGCTTGTGAAAGTAGAACCTCGCCCGATTACAACGGTATGCGTATTTTTTCCCTAGGCCATTCTGGTTAAGCGTTTGGAGCAGTAGAACTGCGAAAAATTTTTTGCCTTCTCAACCATTTCTTTGCTTCAAACTCCCATATCTCGCGAACGGATTGACCTAACCCAAAAATTCCTGTTGCGTCTGAAAGTAGAAACTCGCCCGATTACAACGGTATGTGTATTTTTTCCCTAGGCCATTCTGGTTAAGCTTTTGGATCAGCAGAATTGCGAAAAATTTTATGCCTTCTCAACCATTTCCTGGCTTCAAACTCCCATATCTCGCGAACGGATTGACCTAACCCAAAAATTCCTATTGCATTTGAAAGTAGAAACTCGACCGATTACAACGGTACGTGTATTTTTCCCCTAGGGCATTCTGGTTAAGCGATTGGAGCAGCAGAAGTGCGAAAAATTTGTTGTCTTGTCAACCATTTCTTATCTTCAAAGTCCCATATCTCGCGAACGGATTGACCGAACCCAAAAATTCCTATTGTAACTGAAAGTAGAAACTCGCCCGATTACAACTCTATGTGTATTTTCCCCCTAGGCCATTCTGGTTAAGCGTTTGGATCAGCAGAATTGCGAAAAATTTTATGCCTTCTCAACCATTTCTTGGCTTCAAACTCCCATATCTCGCGAACGGATTGACCAAACCCAAAAATTCCTGTTGCTTGTGAAAGTAGAAACTCGCCCGATTACAGCGGTATGCGTATTTTTTCCCTGGGCCATTCTGGTTAAGCGTTTGGAGCAGCAGAATTGCGAAAAATTTTTTGCCTACTCAACCATTTCTTAGCTTCAAACTCCCATATCTCGCGAACGGATTGACTTAACACAAAAATTCCTGTTGCGTCTGAAAGTAGAAACTCGCCCGGTTACAACGGTATGTGTATTTTTTCCCTAGGCCATTCTGGTTAAGCGTTTGGAGCAGCAGAATTGCGAAAAATTTTTTGCCTACTCAACCATTTCTTAGCTTCAAACTCTCATATCTCGCGAACGGATTGTCCTAACCCAAAAATTCCTATTGCATTTGAAAGTAGAAACTCGCCCGATTACAACGGTACGTGCATTTTCCCCCTAGGGCATTCTGGTTAAGTGATTGGAGCAGCAGAATTGCGAAAAATTTTTTGCCTTCTCAACCATTTCTTGGCTTCAAGCTCCCATATCTCGCGAACGGATTGACCTAACCCAAAAATTCCTGTTGCGTCTGAAAGTAGAAACTCGCCCGATTACAACGGTATGTGTATTTTTTCCCTAGGCCATTCTGGTTAAGCTTTTGGATCAGCAGAATTGCGAAAAATTTTATGCCTTCTCAACCATTTCCTGGCTTCAAACTCCCATATCTCGCGAACGGATTGACCTAACCCAAAAATTCCTATTGCATTTGAAAGTAGAAACTCGACCGATTACAACGGTACGTGTATTTTTCCCCTAGGGCATTCTGGTTAAGCGATTGGAGCAGCAGAAGTGCGAAAAATTTGTTGTCTTGTCAACCATTTCTTATCTTCAAAGTCCCATATCTCGCGAACGGATTGACCGAACCCAAAAATTCCTATTGTAACTGAAAGTAGAAACTCGCCCGATTACAACGGTATGCGTATTTTTCCCCTAGGCCATTCTGGTTAAGCGTTTGGAGCAGCAGATTTACGAAAAATTTTTTGCCTTCTCAACCATTTTTTGGCTTGAAACTCCCATATCTCGCGAACGGATTGACCTAACGCAAAAATTCCTGTTGCGTCTGAAAGTAGAAACTCGCCCGATTACAACTCTATGTGTATTTTCCCCCTAGGCCATTCTGGTTAAGCGTTTGGATCAGCAGAATTGCGCAAAATTTTATGCCTTCTCAACCATTTCTTGGTTTCAAGCTCTCATATCTCGCGAACGGATTGTCCTAACCCAAAAATTCCTATTGCATTTGAAAGTAGAAACTCGCCCGATTACAACGGTACGTGTATTTTTCCCCTAGGGCATTCTGGTTAAGCGATTGGAGCAGCAGAAGTGCGAAAAATTTGTCGTCTTGTCAACCATTTCTTAGCTTCAAAGTCCCATATCTCGCGAACGGATTGACCAAACCCAAAAATTCCTATTGTAACTGAAAGTAGAAACTCGCCCGATTACAACGGTATGCGTATTTTTCCCGTAGGCCATTCTGGTTAAGCGTTTGGAGCAGCAGATTTACGAAAAATTTTTTGCCTTCTCAACCATTTTTTGGCTTAAAACACCCATATCTCGCGAACGGATTGACCAAACCCAAAAATTCCTGTTGCGTCTGAAAGTAGAAACTCGCCCGATTACAACTCAATGTGTATTTTTCCCCTAGGCCATTCTGGGTAAGCGTTTGGATCAGCAGAATTGCGCAAAATTTTATGCCTTCTCAACCATTTCTTGGCTTCAAACTCCCATATCTCGCGAACGGATTGACCAAACCCAAAAATTCCTGTTGCTTGTGAAAGTAGAAACTCGCCCGATTACAGCGGTATGCGTATTTTTTCCCTGGGCCATTCTGGTTAAGCGTTTGGAGCAGCAGAATTGCGAAAAATTTTTTGCCTACTCAACCATTTCTTAGCTTCAAACTCTCATATCTCGCGAACGGATTGTCCTAACCCAAAAATTCCTACTGCATTTGAAAGTAGAAACTCGCCCGATTACAACGGTACGTGTATTTTTTCCCTAGGGCATTCTGGTTAAGCGTTTGGAGCAGCAGATTTTCGAAAAATTTTTTGCCTTCTCATCCATTTCTTGCCTTCAAACGCCCATATCTCGCGAACGGATTGACGTAAACCAAAAATTCCTATTGCATTTGAAAGTAGATACTCGCCCGATTACAACGGTACGTGTATTTTCCCCCTAGGCCATTCTGGTTAAGCGTTTGGATCAGCAGAATTGCGAGAAATTTTATGCCTTCTCAACCATTTCTTGGCTTCAAAGTCCCTTATGTCGCGAACGGATTGACCTAACCCAAAAATTCCTGTTGCGTCTGAAAGTAGAAACTCGCCCGATTACAACGGTATGCGTATTTTTTCCCTAGGCCATTCTGGTTAAGCGTTTGGAGCAGCAGATTTGCGAAAATTTTTTTGCCTTCTCAACCATTTCTTGGCTTCAAAGTCCCGTATGTCGCGAACGGATTGACCTAACCCAAAAATTCCTGTTGCGTCTGAAAGTAGAAACTCGCCCGATTACAACGGTATGTGTATTTTTTCCCTAGGCCATTCTGGTTAAGCGTTTGGAGCAGCAGAATTGCGAAAAATTTTATGCCTTCTCAACCATTTCTTGGCTTCAAACTCCCATATCTCGCGAACGGGTTGACCTAACCCAGAAATTCCTGTTGCGTCTGAAAGTAGAAACTCGCCCGATTACAACGGTATGCGTATTTTTTCCCTTGGCCATTCTGGTAAAGCGTTTGGAGCAGTAGAATTGCGAAAAATTTTTTGCCTACTCAACCATTTCTTAGCTTCAAACTCTCATAACTCGCGAACGGATTATCCTAACCCAAAAATTCCTATTGCATTTAAAAGTAGAAACTCGCCCGATTACAACGGTACGTGTATTTTTCCCCTAGGGCATTCTGGTTAAGCGATTGGAGCAGCAGAAGTGCGAAAAATTTGTCGTCTTGTCAACCATTTCTTAGCTTCAAAGTCCCATATCTCGCGAACGGATTGACCAAACCCAAAAATTCCTATTGTAACTGAAAGTAGAAACTCGCCCGATTACAACGGTATGCGTATTTTTCCCGTAGGCCATTCTGGTTAAGCGTTTGGAGCAGCAGATTTACGAAAAATTTTTTGCCTTCTCAACCATTTTTTGGCTTAAAACACCCATATCTCGCGAACGGATTGACCAAACCCAAAAATTCCTGTTGCGTCTGAAAGTAGAAACTCGCCCGATTACAACTCAATGTGTATTTTTCCCCTAAGCCATTCTGGGTAAGCGTTTGGATCAGCAGAATTGCGCAAAATTTTATGCCTTCTCAACCATTTCTTGGCTTCAAACTCCCATATCTCGCGAACGGATTGACCAAACCCAAAAATTCCTGTTGCTTGTGAAAGTAGAAACTCGCCCGATTACAGCGGTATGCGTATTTTTTCCCTGGGCCATTCTGGTTAAGCGTTTGGAGCAGCAGAATTGCGAAAAATTTTTTGCCTACTCAACCATTTCTTAGCTTCAAACTCTCATATCTCGCGAACGGATTGTCCTAACCCAAAAATTCCTACTGCATTTGAAAGTAGAAACTCGCCCGATTACAACGGTACGTGTATTTTTTCCCTAGGGCATTCTGGTTAAGCGTTTGGAGCAGCAGATTTTCGAAAAATTTTTTGCCTTCTCAACCATTTCTTGGCTTCAAACTCCCATATCTCGCGAACGGATTGACGTAACCCAAAAATTCCTATTGCATTTGAATGTAGAAACTCGCCCGATTACAACGGTACGTGTATTTTTCCCCTAGGGCATTCTGGTTAAGCGTTTGAAGCAGCAGAATTGCGAAAAATTTTTTGCCTTCTCAACCATTTCTTGGCTTCAAACTCCCATATCTCGCGAACGGATTGACCTAACCCAAAAATTCCTGTTGCGTCTGAAAGTAGAAACTCGCCCGATTACAACGGTATGTGTATTTTTTCCCTAGGCCATTCTGGTTAAGCTTTTGGATCAGCAGAATTGCGAAAAATTTTATGCCTTCTCAACCATTTCCTGGCTTCAAACTCCCATATCTCGCGAACGGATTGACTTAACACAAAAATTCCTGTTGCGTCTGAAAGTAGAAACTCGCCCGGTTACAACGGTATGTGTATTTTTTCCCTAGGCCATTCTGGTTAAGCGTTTGGAGCAGCAGAATTGCGAAAAATTTTTTGCCTACTCAACCATTTCTTAGCTTCAAACTCTCATATCTCGCGAACGGATTGTCCTAACCCAAAAATTCCTATTGCATTTGAAAGTAGAAACTCGCCCGATTACAACGGTACGTGCATTTTCCCCCTAGGGCATTCTGGTTAAGTGATTGGAGCAGCAGAATTGCGAAAAATTTTTTGCCTTCTCAACCATTTCTTGGCTTCAAACTCCCATATCTCGCGAACGGATTGACCAAACCTAAAAATTCCTGTTGCTTGTGAAAGTAGAACCTCGCCCGATTACAACGGTATGCGTATTTTTTCCCTAGGCCATTCTGGTTAAGCGTTTGGAGCAGTAGAACTGCGAAAAATTTTTTGCCTTCTCAACCATTTCTTTGCTTCAAACTCCCATATCTCGCGAACGGATTGACCTAACCCAAAAATTCCTGTTGCGTCTGAAAGTAGAAACTCGCCCGATTACAACGGTATGTGTATTTTTTCCCTAGGCCATTCTGGTTAAGCTTTTGGATCAGCAGAATTGCGAAAAATTTTATGCCTTCTCAACCATTTCCTGGCTTCAAACTCCCATATCTCGCGAACGGATTGACCTAACCCAAAAATTCCTATTGCATTTGAAAGTAGAAACTCGACCGATTACAACGGTACGTGTATTTTTCCCCTAGGGCATTCTGGTTAAGCGATTGGAGCAGCAGAAGTGCGAAAAATTTGTTGTCTTGTCAACCATTTCTTATCTTCAAAGTCCCATATCTCGCGAACGGATTGACCGAACCCAAAAATTCCTATTGTAACTGAAAGTAGAAACTCGCCCGATTACAACTCTATGTGTATTTTCCCCCTAGGCCATTCTGGTTAAGCGTTTGGATCAGCAGAATTGCGAAAAATTTTATGCCTTCTCAACCATTTCTTGGCTTCAAACTCCCATATCTCGCGAACGGATTGACCAAACCCAAAAATTCCTGTTGCTTGTGAAAGTAGAAACTCGCCCGATTACAGCGGTATGCGTATTTTTTCCCTGGGCCATTCTGGTTAAGCGTTTGGAGCAGCAGAATTGCGAAAAATTTTTTGCCTACTCAACCATTTCTTAGCTTCAAACTCCCATATCTCGCGAACGGATTGACTTAACACAAAAATTCCTGTTGCGTCTGAAAGTAGAAACTCGCCCGGTTACAACGGTATGTGTATTTTTTCCCTAGGCCATTCTGGTTAAGCGTTTGGAGCAGCAGAATTGCGAAAAATTTTTTGCCTACTCAACCATTTCTTAGCTTCAAACTCTCATATCTCGCGAACGGATTGTCCTAACCCAAAAATTCCTATTGCATTTGAAAGTAGAAACTCGCCCGATTACAACGGTACGTGCATTTTCCCCCTAGGGCATTCTGGTTAAGTGATTGGAGCAGCAGAATTGCGAAAAATTTTTTGCCTTCTCAACCATTTCTTGGCTTCAAGCTCCCATATCTCGCGAACGGATTGACCTAACCCAAAAATTCCTGTTGCGTCTGAAAGTAGAAACTCGCCCGATTACAACGGTATGTGTATTTTTTCCCTAGGCCATTCTGGTTAAGCTTTTGGATCAGCAGAATTGCGAAAAATTTTATGCCTTCTCAACCATTTCCTGGCTTCAAACTCCCATATCTCGCGAACGGATTGACCTAACCCAAATTTCCTATTGCATTTGAAAGTAGAAACTCGACCGATTACAACGGTACGTGTATTTTTCCCCTAGGGCATTCTGGTTAAGCGATTGGAGCAGCAGAAGTGCGAAAAATTTGTTGTCTTGTCAACCATTTCTTATCTTCAAAGTCCCATATCTCGCGAACGGATTGACCGAACCCAAAAATTCCTATTGTAACTGAAAGTAGAAACTCGCCCGATTACAACGGTATGCGTATTTTTCCCCTAGGCCATTCTGGTTAAGCGTTTGGATCAGCAGAATTGCGAAAAATTTTATGCCTTCTCAACCATTTCTTGGTTTCAAGCTCTCATATCTCGCGAACGGATTGTCCTAACCCAAAAATTCCTATTGCATTTGAAAGTAGAAACTCGCCCGATTACAACGGTACGTGTATTTTTCCCCTAGGGCATTCTGGTTAAGCGATTGGAGCAGCAGAAGTGCGAAAAATTTGTCGTCTTGTCAACCATTTCTTAGCTTCAAAGTCCCATATCTCGCGAACGGATTGACCAAACCCAAAAATTCCTGTTGCGTCTGAAAGTAGAAACTCGCCCGATTACAACTCAATGTGTATTTTTCCCCTAGGCCATTCTGGGTAAGCGTTTGGATCAGCAGAATTGCGCAAAATTTTATGCCTTCTCAACCATTTCTTGGCTTCAAACTCCCATATCTCGCGAACGGATTGACCAAACCCAAAAATTCCTGTTGCTTGTGAAAGTAGAAACTCGCCCGATTACAGCGGTATGCGTATTTTTTCCCTGGGCCATTCTGGTTAAGCGTTTGGAGCAGCAGAATTGCGAAAAATTTTTTGCCTACTCAACCATTTCTTAGCTTCAAACTCTCATATCTCGCGAACGGATTGTCCTAACCCAAAAATTCCTACTGCATTTGAAAGTAGAAACTCGCCCGATTACAACGGTACGTGTATTTTTTCCCTAGGGCATTCTGGTTAAGCGTTTGGAGCAGCAGATTTTCGAAAAATTTTTTGCCTTCTCAACCATTTCTTGGCTTCAAACTCCCATATCTCGCGAACGGATTGACGTAACCCAAAAATTCCTATTGCATTTGAAAGTAGAAACTCGCCCGATTACAACGGTACGTGTATTTTTCCCCTAGGGCATTCTGGTTAAGCGTTTGAAGCAGCAGAATTGCGAAAAATTTTTTGCCTTCTCAACCATTTCTTGGCTTCAAACTCCCATATCTCGCGAACGGATTGACCTAACCCAAAAATTCCTGTTGCGTCTGAAAGTAGAAACTCGCCCGATTACAACGGTATGTGTATTTTTTCCCTAGGCCATTCTGGTTAAGCTTTTGGATCAGCAGAATTGCGAAAAATTTTATGCCTTCTCAACCATTTCCTGGCTTCAAACTCCCATATCTCGCGAACGGATTGACTTAACACAAAAATTCCTGTTGCGTCTGAAAGTAGAAACTCGCCCGGTTACAACGGTATGTGTATTTTTTCCCTAGGCCATTCTGGTTAAGCGTTTGGAGCAGCAGAATTGCGAAAAATTTTTTGCCTACTCAACCATTTCTTAGCTTCAAACTCTCATATCTCGCGAACGGATTGTCCTAACCCAAAAATTCCTATTGCATTTGAAAGTAGAAACTCGCCCGATTACAACGGTACGTGCATTTTCCCCCTAGGGCATTCTGGTTAAGTGATTGGAGCAGCAGAATTGCGAAAAATTTTTTGCCTTCTCAACCATTTCTTGGCTTCAAACTCCCATATCTCGCGAACGGATTGACCAAACCCAAAAATTCCTGTTGCTTGTGAAAGTAGAAACTCGCCCGATTACAACGGTATGCGTATTTTTTCCCTAGGCCATTCTGGTTAAGCGTTTGGAGCAGTAGAACTGCGAAAAATTTTTTGCCTTCTCAACCATTTCTTGGCTTCAAACTCCCATATCTCGCGAACGGATTGACCTAACCCAAAAATTCCTGTTGCGTCTGAAAGTAGAAACTCGCCCGATTACAACGGTATGTGTATTTTTTCCCTAGGCCATTCTGGTTAAGCTTTTGGATCAGCAGAATTGCGAAAAATTTTATGCCTTCTCAACCATTTCCTGGCTTCAAACTCCCATATCTCGCGAACGGATTGACCTAACCCAAAAATTCCTATTGCATTTGAAAGTAGAAACTCGACCGATTACAACGGTACGTGTATTTTTCCCCTAGGGCATTCTGGTTAAGCGATTGGAGCAGCAGAAGTGCGAAAAATTTGTTGTCTTGTCAATCATTTCTTATCTTCAAAGTCCCATATCTCGCGAACGGATTGACCGAACCCAAAAATTCCTATTGTAACTGAAAGTAGAAACTCGCCCGATTACAACGGTACGTGTATTTTCCCCCTAGGCCACTCTGGTTAAGCGTTTGGATCAGCAGAATTGCGAGAAATTTTATGCCTTCTCAACCATTTCTTGGCTTCAAACTCCCATATCTCGCGAACGGATTGACCTAACCCAAAAATTCCTATTGCATCTGAAAGTAGAAACTCGCCCGATTACAACGGTATGTGTATTTTTTCCCTAGCCCATTCTGGTTAAGCGTTTGGAGCAACAGAATTGCAAAAAATTTGTTGTCTTCTCAACCAATTCTTAACTTCAAAGTCCCATATCTCGCGAACGGATTGACCTAACCCAGAAATTCCTATTGCGTCTGAAAGTAGAAACTCGCCCGATTACAACGGTATGCGTATTTTTTCCCTAGGCCATTCTGGTTAAGCGTTTGGAGCAGCAGATTTGCGAAAAATTTTTTGCCTTCTCAACCATTTCTTGGCTTCAAAGTCCCGTATGTCGCGAACGGATTGACCTAACCCAAAAATTCCTGTTGCGTCTGAAAGTAGAAACTCGCCCGATTACAACGGTAAGTGTATTTTTTCCCTAGGCCATTCTGGTTAAGCGTTTGGAGCAGCAGAATTGCGAAAAATTTTATGCCTTCTCAACCATTTCTTGGTTTCAAACTCCCATATCTCGCGAACGGGTTGACCTAACCCAGAAATTCCTGTTGCGTCTGAAAGTAGAAACTCGCCCGATTACAACGGTATGCGTATTTTTTCCCTTGGCCATTCTGGTAAAGCATTTGGAGCAGTAGAATTGCGAAAAATTTTTTGCCTACTCAACCATTTCTTAGCTTCAAACTCTCATAACTCGCGAACGGATTGTCCTAACCCAAAAATTCCTATTGCATTTGAAAGTAGAAACTCGCCCGATTACAACGGTACGTGTATTTTTCCCCTAGGGCATTCTGGTTAAGCGATTGGAGAAGCAGAAGTGCGAAAAATTTGTCGTCTTGTCAACCATTTCTTAGCTTCAAAGTCCCAATGCTCGCGAACGGATTGACCAAACCCAAAAATTCCTATTGTAACTGAAAGTAGAAACTCGCCCGATTACAACGGTATGAGTATTTTTCCCGTAGGCCATTCTGGTTAAGCGTTTGGAGCAGCAGATTTACGAAAAATTTTTTGCCTTCTCAACCATTTTTTGGCTTGAAACACCCATATCTCGCGAACGGATTGACCAAACCCAAAAATTCCTGTTGCGTCTGAAAGTAGAAACTCGCCCGATTGCAACTCTATGTGTATTTTTCCCCTAGGCCATTCTGGGTAAGCGTTTGGATCAGCAGAATTGCGCAAAATTTTATGCCTTCTCATCCATTTATTGGCTTCAAACTCCCATATCTCGCGAACGGATTGACCTAACCCAAAAATTCCTATTGCATCTGAAATTAGAAACTCGCCCGATTACAACGGTATGTGTATTTTTTCCCTAGCCCATTCTGGTTAAGCGTTTGGAGCAACAGAATTGCAAAAAATTTGTTGTCTTCTCAACCATTTCTTAGCTTCAAAGTCCCATATCTCGCGAACGGATTGAACAAACCCAAAAATTCCTGTTGCTTGTGAAAGTAGAAACTCGCCCGATTACAGCGGTATGCGTATTTTTTCCCTGGGCCATTCTGGTTAAGCGTTTGGAGCAGCAGAGTTGCGAAAAATTTTTTGCCTACTCAACCATTTCTTAGCTTCAAACTCTCATATCTCGCGAACGGATTGTCCTAACCCAAAAATTCCTATTGCATTTGAAAGTAGAAACACGCCCGATTACAACGGTACGTGTATTTTACCCCTAGGGCATTCTGGTTAAACGATTGGAGCAGCAGAAGTGCGAAAAATTTGCTGTCTTGTCAACCATTTCTTAGCTTCAATGTCCCATATCTCGCGAACGGATTGACCGAACCCAAAAATTCCTGTTGCGTCTGAAAGTAGAAACTCGCCCGATTACAACGGTATGCGTATTTTTTCCCTAGGCCATTCTGGTTAAGCGTTTGGAGCAGCAGATTTGCGAAAAATTTTTTGCCTTCTCAACCATTTCTTGGCTTCAAAGTCCCGTATGTCGCGAACGGATTGACCTAACCCAAAAATTCCTGTTGCGTCTGAAAGTAGAAACTCGCCCGATTACAACGGTAAGTGTATTTTTTCCCTAGGCCATTCTGGTTAAGCGTTTGGAGCAGCAGAATTGCGAAAAATTTTATGCCTTCTCAACCATTTCTTGGTTTCAAACTCCCATATCTCGCGAACGGGTTGACCTAACCCAGAAATTCCTGTTGCGTCTGAAAGTAGAAACTCGCCCGATTACAACGGTATGCGTATTTTTTCCCTTGGCCATTCTGGTAAAGCATTTGGAGCAGTAGAATTGCGAAAAATTTTTTGCCTACTCAACCATTTCTTAGCTTCAAACTCTCATAACTCGCGAACGGATTGTCCTAACCCAAAAATTCCTATTGCATTTGAAAGTAGAAACTCGCCCGATTACAACGGTACGTGTATTTTTCCCCTAGGGCATTCTGGTTAAGCGATTGGAGAAGCAGAAGTGCGAAAAATTTGTCGTCTTGTCAACCATTTCTTAGCTTCAAAGTCCCAATGCTCGCGAACGGATTGACCAAACCCAAAAATTCCTATTGTAACTGAAAGTAGAAACTCGCCCGATTACAACGGTATGAGTATTTTTCCCGTAGGCCATTCTGGTTAAGCGTTTGGAGCAGCAGATTTACGAAAAATTTTTTGCCTTCTCAACCATTTTTTGGCTTGAAACACCCATATCTCGCGAACGGATTGACCAAACCCAAAAATTCCTGTTGCGTCTGAAAGTAGAAACTCGCCCGATTGCAACTCTATGTGTATTTTTCCCCTAGGCCATTCTGGGTAAGCGTTTGGATCAGCAGAATTGCGCAAAATTTTATGCCTTCTCATCCATTTATTGGCTTCAAACTCCCATATCTCGCGAACGGATTGACCTAACCCAAAAATTCCTATTGCATCTGAAATTAGAAACTCGCCCGATTACAACGGTATGTGTATTTTTTCCCTGGGCCATTCTGGTTAAGCGTTTGGAGCAGCAGAGTTGCGAAAAATTTTTTGCCTACTCAACCATTTCTTAGCTTCAAACTCTCATATCTCGCGAACGGATTGTCCTAACCCAAAAATTCCTATTGCATTTGAAAGTAGAAACACGCCCGATTACAACGGTACGTGTATTTTACCCCTAGGGCATTCTGGTTAAACGATTGGAGCAGCAGAAGTGCGAAAAATTTGCTGTCTTGTCAACCATTTCTTAGCTTCAATGTCCCATATCTCGCGAACGGATTGACCGAACCCAGAAATTCCTATTGTAACTGAAAGTAGAAACTCGCCCGATTACAACGGTATGTGTATTTTTTCCCTAGGGCATTCTGGTTAAGCGTTTGGAGCAGCAGATTTTCGAAAAATTTTTTGCCTTCTCAACCATTTCTTGGCTTCAAACTCCCATATCTCGCGAACGGATTGACCTAACCCAAAAATTCCTATTGCATCTGAAAGTACCAACTCGCCCGATTACAACGGTATGTGTATTTTTTCCCTAGGGCATTCTGGTTAAGCGTTTGGAGCAGCAGAATTGCGAAAAATTTTTTGCCTTCTCAACCATTTCTTGGCTTCAAACTCCCATATCTCGCGAACGGATTGACCTAACCCAAAAATTCCTATTGCGTCTGAAAGTAGAAACTCTCCCGGTTACAACGGTATGTGTATTTTTTCCCTAGGCCATTCTGGTTAAGCGTTTGGAGCAGCAGAATTGCGAAAAATTTTTTGCCTACTCAACCATTTCTTAGCTTCAAACTCTCATATCTCGCGAACGGATTGTCCTAACCCAAAAATTCCTATTGCATTTGAAAGTAGAAACTCGCCCGATTACAACGGTACGTGTATTTTTCCCCTAGGGCATTCTGGTTAAGTGATTGGAGCAGCAGAATTGCGAAAATTTTTTTGCCTTCTCAACCATTTCTTGGCTTCAAACTCCCATATGTCGCGAACGGATTGACCAAACCTAATAATTCCTGTTGCTTGTGAATGTAGAAACTCGCCCGATTACAACGGTATGCGTATTTTTCCCCTAGGCCATTCTGGTTAAGCGTTTGGAGCAGCAGAATTACGAAAAATTTTTTGCCTTCTCAACCATTTTTTGGCTTAAAACTCCCATATATCGCGAACGGATTGACCTAACCCAAAAATTCCTGTTGCGTCTGAAAGTAGAAACTCGCCCGATTACAACGGTATGTGTATTTTTCCCCTAGGCCATTCTGGTTAAGCGTTTGGATCAGCAGAATTGCGAAAAATTTTATGCCTTCTCAACCATTTCTTGGCTTCAACCTCCCATATCTCGCGAACGGATTGACCTAACCCAAAAATTCCTATTGCATCTGAAAGTAGAAACTCGCCCGATTACAACGGTATGTGTATTTTTTCCCTAGCCCATTCTGGTTAAGCGTTTGGAGCAACAGAATTGCAAAAAATTTGTTGTCTTCTCAACCATTCCTTAGCTTCAAAGTCCCAAATCTCGCGAACGGATTGACCAAACCCAAAAATTCCTGTTGCTTGTGAAAGTAGAAACTCGCCCGATTACAGCGGTATGCGTATTCTTTCCCTGGGCCATTCTGGTTAAGCGTTTGGAGCAGCAGAATTGCGAAAAATTTTTTGCCTACTCAACCATTTCTTAGCTTCAATGTCCCATATCTCGCGAACGGATTGACCGAACCCAAAAATTCCTATTGTAACTGAAAGTAGAAACTCGCCCGATTACAACGGTATGTGTATTTTTTCCCTAGGGCATTCTGGTTAAGCGTTTGGAGCAGCAGATTTTCGAAAAATTTTTTGCCTTCTCAACCATTTCTTGACTTCAAACTCCCATATCTCGCGAACGGAGTGACCTAACCCAAAAATTCCTATTGCATCTGAAAGTAGAAACTCGCCCGAATACAACGGTATGTGCATTTTTTCCCTAGGGCATTCTGGTTAAGCGTTTGGAGCAGCAGAATTGCGAAAAATGTTTTGCCTTCTCAACCATTTCTTGGCTTCAAACTCCCATGTCTCGCGAACGGATTGACCTAACCCAAAAATTCCTATTGCGTCTGAAAGTAGAAACTCTCCCGGTTACAACGGTATGTGTATTTTTTCCCTAGGCCATTCTGGTTGAGCGTTTGGATCAGCAGAATTGCGAAAAATTTTATGCCTTCTCAACCATTTCTTGGCTTCAACCTCCCATATCTCGCGAACGGATTGACCTAACCCAAAAATTCCTATTGCATCTGAAAGTAGAAACTCGCCCGATTACAACGGTATGTGTATTTTTTCCCTAGCCCATTCTGGTTAAGCGTTTGGAGCAACAGAATTGCAAAAAATTTGTTGTCTTCTCAACCATTTCTTAGCTTCAAAGTCCCAAATCTCGCGAACGGATTGACCTAACCCAAAAATTCCTATTGCGTCTGAAAGTAGAAACTCTCCCGGTTACAACGGTATGTGTATTTTTTCCCTAGGCCATTCTGGTTAAGCGTTTGGAGCAGCAGAATTGCGAAAAATTTTTTGCCTACTCAACCATTTCTTAGCTTCAAACTCTCATATCTCGCGAACGGATTGACCGAACCCAAAAATTCCTATTGTAACTGAAAGTAGAAACTCGCCCGATTACAACGGTATGTGCATTTTTTCCCTAGGGCATTCTGGTTAAGCGTTTGGAGCAGCAGAATTGCGAAAAATGTTTTGCCTTCTCAACCATTTCTTGGCTTCAAACTCCCATATCTCGCGAACGGATTGACCTAACCCAAAAATTCCTATTGCGTCTGAAAGTAGAAACTCTCCCGGTTACAACGGTATGTGTATTTTTTCCCTAGGTGATTCTGGTTAAGCGTTTGGAGCAGCAGAATTGCGAAAAATTTTATGCCTTCTCAACCATTTCTAGGCTTCAAACTCCCATATCTCGCGAACGGATTGACCGAACCCAAAAATTCCTGTTGCGTCTGAAAGTAGAAACTCGCCCGGTTACAACGGTATGTGTATTATTTCCCTAGGGCATTCTGGTTAAGCGTTTGGAGCAGCAGAATTGCGAAAAATTTTTTGCCTACTCAACCATTTCTTAGATTCAAACTCTCATATCTCGCGAACGGATTGTCCTAACCCAAAAATTCCTGTTGCGTCTGAAAGTAGAAACTCGCCCGATTACAACGGTATATGTATTTTTTCCCTAGGCCATTCTGGTTAAGCGTTTGGAGCAGCAGAATTGCGAAAAATGTTATACCTTCTCAACCATTTCTTGGCTTCAAACTCCCATATCTCGCGAACGGATTGACCTAACCCAAAAATTCCTATTGCGTCTGAAAGTAGAAACTCTCCCGGTTACAACGGTATGTGTATTTTTTCCCTAGGCCATTCTGGTTAAGCGTTTGGAGCAGCAGAATTGCGAAAAATTTTTTGCCTACTCAACCATTTCTTAGCTTCAAACTCTCATATCTCGCGAACGGATTGTCCTAACCCAAAAATTTCTATTGCATTTGACAGTAGAAACTCGCCCGATTACAACGGTACGTGTATTTTTTCCCTAGGGCATTCTGGTTAAGTGATTGGAGCAGCAGAATTGCGAAAAATTTTTTGCCTTCTCAACCATTTCTTGGCTTCAAACTCCCATATCTCGCGAACGGATTGACCAAACCTAAAAATTCCTTTTGCTTGTGAAAGTAGAAACTCGCCCGATTACAACGGTATGCGTATTTTTTCCCTGGGCCATTCTGGTTAAGCGTTTGGAGCAGCAGAATTGCGAAAAATTTTTTGCCTACTCAACCATTTCTTAGCTTCAATGTCCCATATCTCGCGAACGGATTGACCTAACCCAAAAATTCCTATTGCATCTGAAAGTAGAAACTCGCCCGATTACAACGGTATGTGTATTTTTTCCCTAGGGCATTCTGGTTAAGCGTTTGGAGCAGCAGAATTGCGAAAAATTTGTTGCCTTCTCAACCATTTCTTGGCTTCAAACTCCCATATCTCGCGAACGGATTGACCTAACCCAAAAATTCCTATTGCGTCTGAAAGTAGAAACTCTCCCGGTTACAACGGTACGTGTATTTTTCCCCTAGGGCATTCTGGTTAAGTGATTGGAGCAGCAGAATTGCGAAAAATTTTTTGCCTTCTCAACCATTTCTTGGCTTTAAACTCTCATATCTCGCGAACGGATTGTCCTAACCCAAAAATTCCTATTGCATTTGAAAGAAGAAACTCGCCCGATTACAACGGTACGTGTATTTTACCCCTAGGGCATTCTGGTTAAACGATTGGAGCAGCAGAATTGCGAAAAATTTGCTGTCCTGTCAACCATTTCTTAGCTTCAATGTCCCATATCTCGCGAACGGATTGACCGAATCCAGAAACTCCTATTGTAACTGAAAGTAGAAACTCGCCCGATTACAACGGTATGTGTATTTTTCCCCTAGGGCATTCTGGTTAAGTGATTGGAGCAGCAGAATTGCGAAAAATTTTTTGCCTTCTCAACCATTTCTTGGCTTCAAACTCCCATATGTCGCGAACGGATTGACCAAACCTATAAATTCCTGTTGCTTGTGAATGTAGAAACTCGCCCGATTACAACGGTATGCGTATTTTTCCCCTAGGCCATTCTGGTTAAGCGTTTGGAGCAGCAGATTTACGAAAAATTTTATGCCTTCTCAACCATTTCTTGGCTTCAACCTCCCATATCTCGCGAACGGATTGACCTAACCCAAAAATTCCTATTGCATCTGAAAGTAGAAACTCGCCCGATTACAACGGTATGTGTATTTTTTCCCTAGCCCATTCTGGTTAAGCGTTTGGAGCAACAGAATTGCAAAAAATTTGTTGTCTTCTCAACCATTTCTTAGCTTCAAAGTCCCATATCTCGCTAACGGATTGACCTAACCCAAAAATTCCTATTGCATCTGAAAGTAGAAACTCGCCCGATTACAACGGTATGTGTATTTTTTCCCTAGGTAATTCTGGTTAAGCGTTTGGAGCAGCAGAATTGCGAAAAATTTTTTGCCTTCTCAACCATTTCTTGGCTTTAAACTCTCATATCTCGCGAACGGATTGTCCTAACCCAAAAATTCCTATTGCATTTGAAAGAAGAAACTCGCCCGATTACAACGGTACGTGTATTTTACCCCTAGGGCATTCTGGTTAAACGATTGGAGCAGCAGAAGTGCGAAAAATTTGCTGTCCTGTCAACCATTTCTTAGCTTCAATGTCCCATATCTCGCGAACGGATTGACCGAATCCAGAAACTCCTATTGTAACTGAAAGTAGAAACTCGCCCGATTACAACGGTATGTGTATTTTTCCCCTAGGCATTCTGGTTAAGTGATTGGAGCAGCAGAATTGCGAAAAATTTTTTGCCTTCTCAACCATTTCTTGGCTTCAAACTCCCATATGTCGCGAACGGATTGACCAAACCTATAAATTCCTGTTGCTTGTGAATGTAGAAACTCGCCCGATTACAACGGTATGCGTATTTTTCCCCTAGGCCATTCTGGTTAAGCGTTTGGAGCAGCAGATTTACGAAAAATTTTATGCCTTCTCAACCATTTCTTGGCTTCAACCTCCCATATCTCGCGAACGGATTGACCTAACCCAAAAATTCCTATTGCATCTGAAAGTAGAAACTCGCCCGATTACAACGGTATGTGTATTTTTTCCCTAGCCCATTCTGGTTAAGCGTTTGGAGCAACAGAATTGCAAAAAATTTGTTGTCTTCTCAACCATTTCTTAGCTTCAAAGTCCCATATCTCGCTAACGGATTGACCTAACCCAAAAATTCCTATTGCATCTGAAAGTAGAAACTCGCCCGATTACAACGGTATGTGTATTTTTTCCCTAGGTAATTCTGGTTAAGCGTTTGGAGCAGCAGAATTGCGAAAAATTTTATGCCTTCTCAATCATTTCTAGGCTTCAAACTCCCATATCTCGCGAACGGATTGACCGAACCCAAAAATTCCTGTTGCGTCTGAAAGTAGAAACTCGCCCGATTACAACGGTATGTGTATTTTTTCCCTAGGGCATTCTGGTTAAGCGTTTGGAGCAGCAGATTTTCGAAAAATTTTTTGCCTTCTCAACCATTTCTTGGCTTCAAACTCCCATATCTCGCGAACGGATTGACCTAACCCAAAAATTCCTATTGCATCTGAAAGTAGAAACTCGCCCGATTACAACGGTATGTGTATTTTTTCCCTAGGGCATTCTGGTTAAGCGTTTGGAGCAGCAGAATTGCGAAAAATTTTTTGCCTTCTCAACCATTTCTTGGCTTCAAACTCCCATATCTCGCGAACGGATTGACCTAACCCAAAAATTCCTATTGCGTCTGAAAGTAGAAACTCTCCCGGTTACAACGGTACGTGTATTTTTCCCCTAGGGCATTCTGGTTAAGTGATTGGAGCAGCAGAATTGCGAAAAATTTTTTGCCTTCTCAACCATTTCTTGGCTTCAAACTCCCATATGTCGCGAACGGATTGACCAAACCTAAAAATTCCTGTTGCTTGTGAATGTAGAAACTCGCCCGATTACAACGGTATGCGTATTTTTCCCCTAGGCCATTCTGGTTAAGCGTTTGGAGCAGCAGATTTACGAAAAATTTTTTGCCTTCTCAACCATTTTTTGGCTTCAAACTCCCATATCTCGCGAACGGATTGACCTAACCCAAAAATTCCTGTTGCGTCTGAAAGTAGAAACTCGCCCGATTACAACGGTATGTGTATTTTTCCCCTAGGCCATTCTGGTTAAGCGTTTGGATCAGCAGAATTGCGAAAAATTTTATGCCTTCTCAACCATTTCTTGGCTTCAACCTCCCATATCTCGCGAACGGATTGACCTAACCCAAAAATTCCTATTGCATCTGAAAGTAGAAACTCGCCCGATTACAACGGTATGTGTATTTTTTCCCTAGCCCATTCTGGTTAAGCGTTTGGAGCAACAGAATTGCAAAAAATTTGTTGTCTTCTCAACCATTTCTTAGCTTCAAAGTCCCAAATCTCGCGAACGGATTGACCAAACCCAAAAATTCCTGTTGCTTGTGAAAGTAGAAACTCGCCCGATTACAGCGGTATGCGTATTTTTTCCCTGGGCCATTCGGGTTAAGCGTTTGGAGCAGCAGAATTGCGAAAAATTTTTTGCCTACTCAACCATTTCTTAGCTTCAATGTCCCATATCTCGCGAACGGATTGACCGAACCCAAAAATTCCTATTGTAACTGAAAGTAGAAACTCGCCCGATTACTACGGTATGTGTATTTTTTCCCTAGGGCATTCTGGTTAAGCGTTTGGAGCAGCAGATTTTCGAAAAATTTTTTGCCTTCTCAACCATTTCTTGGCTTCAAACTCCCATATCTCGCGAACGGATTGACCTAACCCAAAAATTCCTATTGCGTCTGAAAGTAGAAACTCTCCCGGTTACAACGGTATGTGTATTTTACCCCTAGGGCATTCTGGTTAAACGATTGGAGCAGCAGAAGTGCGAAAAATTTGCTGTCTTGTCAACCATTTCTTAGCTTCAATGTCCCATATCTCGCGAACGGATTGACCGAACCCAAAAATTCCTGTTGCGTCTGAAAGTAGAAACTCGCCCGGTTACAACGGTATGTGTGTTATTTCCCTAGGGCATTCTGGTTAAGCGTTTGGAGCAGCAGAATTGCGAAAAATTTTTTGCCTACTCAACCATTTCTTAGATTCAAACTCTCATATCTCGCGAACGGATTGTCCTAACCCAAAAATTCCTGTTGCGTCTGAAAGTAGAAACTCGCCCGATTACAACGGTATGTGTATTTTTTCCCTAGGCCATTCTGGTTAAGCGTTTGGAGCAGCAGAATTGCGAAAAATTTTATGCCTTCTCAACCATTTCTTGTCTTCAAACTCCCATATCTCGCGAACGGATTGACCTAACCCAAAAATTCCTATTGCGTCTGAAAGTAGAAACTCTCCCGGTTACAACGGTATGTGTATTTTTTCCCTAGGCCATTCTGGTTAAGCGTTTGGAGCAGCAGAATTGCGAAAAATTTTTTGCCTACTCAACCATTTCTTAGCTTCAAACTCTCATATCTCGCGAACGGATTGTCCTAACCCAAAAATTCCTATTGCATTTGACAGTAGAAACTCGCCCGATTACAACGGTACGTGTATTTTTCCCCTAGGGCATTCTGGTTAAGTGATTGGAGCAGCAGAATTGCGAAAAATTTTTTGCCTTCTCAACCAATTCTTGGCTTCAAACTCCCATATCTCGCGAACGGATTGACCAAACCTAAAAATTCCTTTTGCTTGTGAAAGTAGAAACTCGCCCAATTACAACGGTATGCGTATTTTTTCCCTAGGCCATTCTGGTTAAGCGTTTGGAGCAGTAGAATTGCGAAAAATTTTTTGCCTACTCAACCATTTCTTAGCTTTAAACTCTCATATCTCGCGAACGGATTGTCCTAACCCAAAAATTCCTATTGCATTTGAAAGTAGAAACTCGCCCGATTACAACGGTACGTGTATTTTACCCCTAGGGCATTCTGGTTAAACGATTGGAGCAGCAGAAGTGCGAAAAATTTGCTGTCTTGTCAACCATTTCTTAGCTTCAATGTCCCATATCTCGCGAACGGATTGACCGAACCCAGAAACTCCTATTGTAACTGAAAGTAGAAACTCGCCCGATTACAACGGTATGTGTATTTTTTCCCCTAGGGCATTCTGGTTAAGTGATTGGAGCAGCAGAATTGCGAAAAATTTTTTGCCTTCTCAACCATTTCTTGGCTTCAAACTCCCATATGTCGCGAACGGATTGACCAAACCTATAAATTCCTGTTGCTTGTGAATGTAGAAACTCGCCCGATTACAACGGTATGCGTATTTTTCCCCTAGGCCATTCTGGTTAAGCGTTTGGAGCAGCAGATTTACGAAAAATTTTTTGCCTTCTCAACCATTTTTTGGCTTAAAACTCCCATATCTCGCGAACGGATTGACCTAACCCAAAAATTCCTGTTGCGTCTGAAAGTAGAAACTCTCCCGATTACAACGGTATGTGTATTTTTTCCCTAGCCCATTCTGGTTAAGCGTTTGGAGCAACAGAATTGCAAAAAATTTGTTGTCTTCTCAACCATTTCTTAGCTTCGAAGTCCCAAATCTCGCGAACGGATTGACCAAACCCAAAAATTCCTGTTGCTTGTGAAAGTAGAAACTCGCCCGATTACAGCGGTATGCGTATTTTTTCCCTGGGCCATTCTGGTTAAGCGTTTGGAGCAGCAGAATTGCGAAAAATTTTTTGCCTACTCAACCATTTCTTAGCTTCAATGTCCCATATCTCGCGAACGGATTGACCGAACCCAAAAATTCCTATTGTAACTGAAAGTAGAAACTCGCCCGATTACAACGGTATGTGTATTTTTTCCCTAGGGCATTCTGGTTAAGCGTTTGGAGCAGCAGATTTTCGAAAAATTTTTTGCCTTCTCAACCATTTCTTGGCTTCAAACTCCCATATCTCGCGAACGGATTGACCTAACCCAAAAATTCCTATTGCATCTGAAAGTAGAAACTCGCCCGATTACAACGGTGTGTGCATTTTTTCCCTAGGGCATTCTGGTTAAGCGTTTGGAGCAGCAGAATTGCGAAAAATGTTTTGCCTTCTCAACCATTTCTTGGCTTCAAACTCCCATATCTCGCGAACGGATTGACCTAACCCAAAAATTCCTGTTGCGTCTGAAAGTAGAAACTCGCCCGATTACAACGGTATGTGTATTTTTTCCCTAGGCAATTCTGGTTAAGCGTTTGGAGCAGCAGAATTGCGAAAAATTTTATGCCTTCTCAACCATTTCTAGGCTTCAAACTCCCATATCTCGCGAACGGATTGACCGAACCCAAAAATTCCTGTTGCGTCTGAAAGTAGAAACGCGCCCGGTTACAACGGTATGTGTATTATTTCCCTAGGGCATTCTGGTTAAGCGTTTGGAGCAGCAGAATTGCGAAAAATTTTTTGCCTACTCAACCATTTCTTAGATTCAAACTCTCATTTCTCGCGAACGGATTGTCCTAACCCAAAAATTCCTGTTGCGTCTGAAAGTAGAAACTCGCCCGATTACAACGGTATGTGTATTTTTTCCCTAGGCCATTCTGGTTAAGCGTTTGGAGCAGCAGAATTGCGAAAAATTTTATGCCTTCTCAACCATTTCTTGGCTTCAAACTCCCATATCTCGCGAACGGATTGACCTAACCCAAAAATTCCTATTGCGTCTGAAAGTAGAAACTCTCCCGGTTACAACGGTATGTGTATTTTTTCCCTAGGCCATTCTGGTTAAGCGTTTGGAGCAGCAGAATTGCGAAAAATTTTTGCCTACTCAACCATTTCTTAGCTTCAAACTCTCATATCTCGCGAACGGATTGTCCTAACCCAAAAATTTCTATTGCATTTGACAGTAGAAACTCGCCCGATTACAACGGTACGTGTATTTTTCCCCTAGGGCATTCTGGTTAAGCGTTTGGAGCAGCAGAATTGCGAAAAATTTTATGCCTTCTCAACCATTTCTTGGCTTCAAACTCCCATATCTCGCGAACGGATTGACCTAACCCAAAAATTCCTATTGCGTCTGAAAGTAGATACTCTCCCGGTTACAACGGTATGTGTATTTTTTCCCTAGGCCATTCTGGTTAAGCGTTTGGAGCAGCAGAATTGCGAAAAATTTTATGCCTTCTCAACCATTTCTTGGCTTCAAACTCCCATATCTCGCGAACGGATTGACCTAACCCAAAAATTCCTATTGCGTCTGAAAGTAGAAACTCTCCCGGTTACAACGGTATGTGTATTTTTTCCCTAGGCCATTCTGGTTAAGCGTTTGGAGCAGCAGAATTGCGAAAAATTTTTTGCCTACTCAACCATTTCTTAGCTTCAAACTCTCATATCTCGCGAACGGATTGTCCTAACCCAAAAATTTCTATTGCATTTGACAGTAGAAACTCGCCCGATTACAACGGTACGTGTATTTTTCCCCTAGGGCATTCTGGTTAAGTGATTGGAGCAGCAGAATTGCGAAAAATTTTTTGCCTTCTCAACCATTTCTTGGCTTCAAACTCCCATATCTCGCGAACGGATTGACCAAACCTAAAAATTCCTTTTGCTTGTGAAAGTAGAAACTCGCCCGATTACAACGGTATGCGTATTTTTTCCCTGGGCCATTCTGGTTAAGCTTTTGGAGCAGCAGAATTGCGAAAAATTTTTTGCCTACTCAACCATTTCTTAGCTTCAATGTCCCATATCTCGCGAACGGATTGACCGAACCCAAAAATTCCTATTTTAACTGAAAGTAGAAACTCGCCCGATTACAACGGTACGTGTATTTTACCCCTAGGGCATTCTGGTTAAACGATTGGAGCAGCAGAAGTGCGAAAAATTTGCTGTCTTGTCAACCATTTCTTAGCTTCAATGTCCCATATCTCGCGAACGGATTGACCGAACCCAGAAACTCCTATTGTAACTGAAAGTAGAAACTCGCCCGATTACAACGGTATGTGTATTTTTTCCCCTAGGGCATTCTGGTTAAGTGATTGGAGCAGCAGAATTGCGAAAAATTTTTTGCCTTCTCAACCATTTCTTGGCTTCAAACTCCCATATGTCGCGAACGGATTGACCAAACCTATAAATTCCTGTTGCTTGTGAATGTAGAAACTCGCCCGATTACAACGGTATGCGTATTTTTCCCCTAGGCCATTCTGGTTAAGCGTTTGGAGCAGCAGATTTACGAAAAATTTTTTGCCTTCTCAACCATTTTTTGGCTTAAAACTCCCATATCTCGCGAACGGATTGACCTAACCCAAAAATTCCTGTTGCGTCTGAAAGTAGAAACTCTCCCGATTACAACGGTATGTGTATTTTTTCCCTAGCCCATTCTGGTTAAGCGTTTGGAGCAACAGAATTGCAAAAAATTTGTTGTCTTCTCAACCATTTCTTAGCTTCGAAGTCCCAAATCTCGCGAACGGATTGACCAAACCCAAAAATTCCTGTTGCTTGTGAAAGTAGAAACTCGCCCGATTACAGCGGTATGCGTATTTTTTCCCTGGGCCATTCTGGTTAAGCGTTTGGAGCAGCAGAATTGCGAAAAATTTTTTGCCTACTCAACCATTTCTTAGCTTCAATGTCCCATATCTCGCGAACGGATTGACCGAACCCAAAAATTCCTATTGTAACTGAAAGTAGAAACTCGCCCGATTACAACGGTATGTGTATTTTTTCCCTAGGGCATTCTGGTTAAGCGTTTGGAGCAGCAGATTTTCGAAAAATTTTTTGCCTTCTCAACCATTTCTTGGCTTCAAACTCCCATATCTCGCGAACGGATTGACCTAACCCAAAAATTCCTATTGCATCTGAAAGTAGAAACTCGCCCGATTACAACGGTGTGTGCATTTTTTCCCTAGGGCATTCTGGTTAAGCGTTTGGAGCAGCAGAATTGCGAAAAATGTTTTGCCTTCTCAACCATTTCTTGGCTTCAAACTCCCATATCTCGCGAACGGATTGACCTAACCCAAAAATTCCTGTTGCGTCTGAAAGTAGAAACTCGCCCGATTACAACGGTATGTGTATTTTTTCCCTAGGCCATTCTGGTTAAGCGTTTGGAGCAGCAGAATTGCGAAAAATTTTTTGCCTTCTCAACCATTTCTTGGCTTCGAACTCCCATATCTCGCGAACGGATTGACCAAACCTAAAAATTCCTTTTGCTTGTGAAAGTAGAAACTCGCCCGATTACAACGGTATGCGTATTTTTTCCCTAGGGCATTCTGGTTAAGCGTTTGGAGCAGCAGAATTGCGAAAAATTTTTTGCCTTCTCAACCATTTCTTGGTTTCAAACTCCCATATCTCGCGAACGGATTGACCTAACCCAAAAATTCCTGTTGCGTCTGAAAGTAGAAACTCGCCCGATTACAACGGTATGTGTATTTTTTCCCTAGGCCATTCTGGTTAAGCGTTTGGAGCAGCAGAATTGCGAAAAATTTTTTGCCTACTCAACCATTTCTTAGATTCAAACTCTCATATCTCGCGAACGGATTGTCTTAACCCAAAAATTCCTGTTGCGTCTGAAAGTAGAAACTCGCCCGATTACAACGGTATGTGTATTTTTTCCCTAGGCCATTCTGGTTAAGCGTTTGGAGCAGCAGAATTGCGAAAAATTTTATGCCTTCTCAACCATTTCTTGGCTTCAAACTCCCATATCTCGCGAACGGATTGACCTAACCCAAAAATTCCTATTGCGTCTGAAAGTAGATACTCTCCCGGTTACAACGGTATGTGTATTTTTTCCCTAGGCCATTCTGGTTAAGCGTTTGGAGCAGCAGAATTGCGAAAAATTTTATGCCTTCTCAACCATTTCTTGGCTTCAAACTCCCATATCTCGCGAACGGATTGACCTAACCCAAAAATTCCTATTGCGTCTGAAAGTAGAAACTCTCCCGGTTACAACGGTATGTGTATTTTTTCCCTAGGCCATTCTGGTTAAGCGTTTGGAGCAGCAGAATTGCGAAAAATTTTTTGCCTACTCAACCATTTCTTAGCTTCAAACTCTCATATCTCGCGAACGGATTGTCCTAACCCAAAAATTTCTATTGCATTTGACAGTAGAAACTCGCCCGATTACAACGGTACGTGTATTTTTCCCCTAGGGCATTCTGGTTAAGTGATTGGAGCAGCAGAATTGCGAAAAATTTTTTGCCTTCTCAACCATTTCTTGGCTTCAAACTCCCATATCTCGCGAACGGATTGACCAAACCTAAAAATTCCTTTTGCTTGTGAAAGTAGAAACTCGCCCGATTACAACGGTATGCGTATTTTTTCCCTGGGCCATTCTGGTTAAGCTTTTGGAGCAGCAGAATTGCGAAAAATTTTTTGCCTACTCAACCATTTCTTAGCTTCAATGTCCCATATCTCGCGAACGGATTGACCGAACCCAAAAATTCCTATTGTAACTGAAAGTAGAAACTCGCCCGATTACAACGGTATGTGTATTTTTTCCCTAGGGCATTCTGGTTAAGCGTTTGGAGCAGCAGATTTTCGAAAAATTTTTTGCCTTCTCAACCATTTCTTGGCTTCAAACTCCCATATCTCGCGAACGGATTGACCTAACCCAAAAATTCCTATTGCATCTGAAAGTAGAAACTCGCCCGATTACAACGGTATGTGCATTTTTTCCCTAGGGCATTCTGGTTAAGCGTTTGGAGCAGCAGAATTGCGAAAAATGTTTTGCCTTCTCAACCATTTCTTGGCTTCAAACTCCCATATCTCGCGAACGGATTGACCTAACCCAAAAATTCCTGTTGCGTCTGAAAGTAGAAACTCGCCCGATTACAACGGTATGTGTATTTTTTCCCTAGGTAATTCTGGTTAAGCGTTTGGAGCAGCAGAATTGCGAAAAATTGTATGCCTTCTCAACCATTTCTAGGCTTCAAACTCCCATATCTCGCGAACGGATTGACCGAACCCAAAAATTCCTGTTGCGTCTGAAAGTAGAAACTCGCCCGGTTACAACGGTATGTGTATTATTTCCCTAGGGCATTCTGGTTAAGCGTTTGGAGCAGCAGAATTGCGAAAAATTTTTTGCCTACTCAACCATTTCTTAGATTCAAACTCTCATATCTCGCGAACGGATTGTCCTAACCTAAAAATTCCTGTTGCGTCTGAAAGTAGAAACTCGCCCGATTACAACGGTATGTGTATTTTTTCCCTAGGCCATTCTGGTTAAGCGTTTGGAGCAGCAGAATTGCGAAAAATGTTATGCCTTCTCAACCATTTCTTGGCTTCAAACTCCCATATCTCGCGAACGGATTGACCTAACCCAAAAATTCCTATTGCGTCTGAAAGTAGAAACTCTCCCGGTTACAACGGTATGTGTATTTTTTCCCTAGGCCATTCTGGTTAAGCGTTTGGAGCAGCAGAATTGCGAAAAATTTTTTGCCTACTCAACCATTTCTTAGCTTCAAACTCTCATATCTCGCGAACGGATTGTCCTAACCCAGAAATTTCTATTGCATTTGACAGTAGAAACTCGCCCGATTACAACGGTACGTGTATTTTTCCCCTAGGGCATTCTGGTTAAGTGATTAGAGCAGCAGAATTGCGAAAAATTTTTTGCCTTCTCAACCATTTCTTAGCTTCAAACTCCCATATCTCGCGAACGGATTGACCAAACCTAAAAATTCCTTTTGCTTGTGAAAGTAGAAACTCGCCCGATTACAACGGTATGCGTATTTTTTCCCTAGGCAATTCTGGTTAAGCGTTTGGAGCAGTAGAATTGCGAAAAATTGTTTGCCTACTCAACCATTTCTTAGCTTCAAACTCTCATATCTCGCGAACGGATTGTCCTAACCCAAAAATTCCTATTGCATTTGAAAGTAGAAACTCGCCCGATTACAAAGGTACGTGTATTTTTCCCCTAGGGCATTCTGGTTAAGCGATTGGAGCAGCAGAAGTGCGAAAAATTTGTTGTCTTGTCAACCATTTCTTAGCTTCAAAGTCCCATATCTCGCGAACGGATCGACCGAACCCAAAAATTCCTATTGTAGCTGAAAGTAGAAACTCGCCCGATTACAACGGTATGCGTATTTTTCCCCTAGGCCATTCTGGTTAAGCGTTTGGAGCAGCAGATTTACGAAACATTTTTTGCCTTCTCAACCATTTTTTGGCTTAAAACTCCCATATCTCGCGAACGGATTGACCTAACCCAAAAATTCCTGTTGCGTCTGAAAGTAGAAAGTCGCCCGATTACAGCGGTATGCGTATTTTTTCCCTGGGCCAATCTGGTTAAGCGTTTGGAGCAGCAGAGTTGCGAAAAATTTTTTGCCTACTCAACCATTTCTTAGCTTCAAACTCTCATATCTCGCGAACGGATTGTCCTAACCCAAAAATTCCTATTGCATTTGAAAGTAGAAACTCGCCCGATTACAACGGTACGTGTATTTTACCCCTAGGGCATTCTGGTTAAACGATTGGAGCAGCAGAAGTGCGAAAAATTTGCTGTCTTGTCAACCATTTCTTAGCTTCAATGTCCCATATCTCGCGAACGGATTGACCGAACCCAAAAATTCCTATTGCATCTGAAAGTAGAAACTCGCCCGATTACAACGGTATGTGTATTTTTTCCCTAGGGCATTCTGGTTAAGCGTTTGGAGCAGCAGAATTGCGATAAATTTTTTGCCTTCTCAACCATGTCTTGGTTTCAAACTCCCATATCTCGCGAACGGATTGACCTAACCCAAAAATTCCTATTGCGTCTGAAAGTAGAAACTCTCCCGGTTACAACGGTATGTGTATTTTTTCCCTAGGCCATTCTGGTTAAGCGTTTGGAGCAGCAGAATTGCGAAAAATTTTTTGCCTACTCAACCATTTCTTAGCTTCAAACTCTCATATCTCGCGAACGGATTGTCCTAACCCAAAAATTCCTATTGCATTTGAAAGTAGAAACTCGCCCGATTACAACGGTACGTGTATTTTTCCCCTAGGGCATTCTGGTTAAGTGATTGGAGCAGCAGAATTGCGAAAAATTTTTTGCCTTCTCAACCATTTCTTGGCTTCAAACTCCCATATGTCGCGAACGGATTGACCAAACCTAAAAATTCCTGTTGCTTGTGAATGTAGAAACTCGCCCGATTACAACGGTATGCGTATTTTTCCCCTAGGCCATTCTGGTTAAGCGTTTGGAGCAGCAGATTTACGAAAAATTTTTTGCCTTCTCAACCATTTCTTAGCTTCAAACTCTCATATCTCGCGAACGGATTGTCCTAACCCAAAAATTCCTATTGCATTTGAAAGTAGAAACTCGCCCGATTACAAGGGTACGTGTATTTTACCCCTAGGGCATTCTGGTTAAACGATTGGAGCAGCAGAAGTGCGAAAAATTTGCTGTCTTGTCAACCATTTCTTAGCTTCAATGTCCCATATCTCGCGAACGGATTGACCGAACCCAGAAATTCCTATTGTAACTGAAAGTAGAAACTCGCCCGATTACAACGGTATGTGTATTTTTTCCCTAGGGCATTCTGGTTAAGCGTTTGGAGCAGCAGATTTTCGAAAAATTTTTTGCCTTCTCAACCATTTCTTGGCTTCAAACTCCCATATCTCGCGAACGGATTGACCTAACCCAAAAATTCCTATTGCATCTGAAAGTAGAAACTCGCCCGATTACAACGGTATGTGTATTTTTTCCCTAGGGCATTCTGGTTAAGCGTTTGGAGCAGCAGAATTGCGATAAATTTTTTGCCTTCTCAACCATGTCTTGGTTTCAAACTCCCATATCTCGCGAACGGATTGACCTAACCCAAAAATTCCTATTGCGTCTGAAAGTAGAAACTCTCCCGGTTACAACGGTATGTGTATTTTTTCCCTAGGCCATTCTGGTTAAGCGTTTGGAGCAGCAGAATTGCGAAAAATTTTTTGCCTACTCAACCATTTCTTAGCTTCAAACTCTCATATCTCGCGAACGGATTGTCCTAACCCAAAAATTCCTATTGCATTTGAAAGTAGAAACTCGCCCGATTACAATGGTACGTGTATTTTTCCCCTAGGGCATTCTGGTTAAGTGATTGGAGCAGCAGAATTGCGAAAAATTTTTTGCCTTCTCAACCATTTCTTGGCTTCAAACTCCCATATGTCGCGAACGGATTGACCAACCCTAAAAATTCCTGTTGCTTGTGAATGTAGAAACTCGCCCGATTACAAAGGTATGCGTATTTTTCCCCTAGGCCATTCTGGTTAAGCGTTTGGAGCAGCAGATTTACGAAAAATTTTTTGCCTTCTCAACCATTTTTTGGCTTAAAACTCCCATATCTCGCGAACGGATTGACCTAACCCAAAAATTCCTGTTGCGTCTGAAAGTAGAAACTCGCCCGATTACAACGGTATGTGTATTTTTTCCCTAGGGCATTCTGGTTAAGCGTTTGGAGCAGCAGATTTTCGAAAAATTTTTTGCCTTCTCAACCATTTCTTGGCTTCAAACTCCCATATCTCGCGAACGGATTGACCTAACCCAAAAATTCCTATTGCATCTGAAAGTAGAAACTCGCCCGATTACAACGGTATGTGTATTTTTTCCCTAGGGCATTCTGGTTAAGCGTTTGGAGCAGCAGAATTGCGAAAAATTTTTTGCCTACTCAACCATTTCTTAGATTCAAACTCTCATATCTCGCGAACGGATTGTCCTAACCCAAAAATTCCTGTTGCGTCTGAAAGTAGAAACTCGCCCGATTACAACGGTATGTGTATTTTTTCCCTAGGGCATTCTGGTTAAGCGTTTGGAGCAGCAGATTTTCGAAAAATTTTTTGCCTTCTCAACCATTTCTTGGCTTCAAACTCCCATATTTCGCGAACGGATTGACCTAACCCAAAAATTCCTATTGCATCTGAAAGTAGAAACTCGCCCGATTACAACGGTATGTGCATTTTTCCCCTAGGGCATTGTGGTTAAGTGATTGGAGCAGCAGAATTGCGAAAAATTTTTTGCCTTCTCAACCATTTCTTGGCTTCAAACTCCCATATGTCGCGAACGGATTGACCAAACCTAAAAATTCCTGTTGCTTGTGAATGTAGAAACTCGCCCGATTACAACGGTATGCGTATTTTTCCCCTAGGCCATTCTGGTTAAGCGTTTGGAGCAGCAGATTTACGAAAAATTTTTTGCCTTCTCAACCATTTCTTAGCTTCAAACTCTTATATCTCGCGAACGGATTGTCCTAACCCAAAAATTCCTATTGCATTTGAAAGTAGAAACTCGCCCGATTACAACGGTACGTGTATTTTACCCCTAGGGCATTCTGGTTAAACGATTGGAGCAGCAGAAGTGCGAAAATTTGCTGTCTTGTCAACCATTTCTTAGCTTCAATGTCCCATATCTCGCGAACGGATTGACCGAACCCAGAAATTCCTATTGTAACTGAAAGTAGAAACTCGCCCGATTACAACGGTATGTGTATTTTTTCCCTAGGGCATTCTGGTTAAGCGTTTGGAGCAGCAGATTTTCGAAAAATTTTTTTGCTTCTCAACCATTTCTTGGCTTCAAACTCCCATATGTCGCGAACGGATTGACCAACCCTAAAAATTCCTGTTGCTTGTGAATGTAGAAACTCGCCCGATTACAACGGTATGCGTATTTTTCCCCTAGGCCATTCTGGTTAAGCGTTTGGAGCAGCAGATTTACGAAAAATTTTTTGCCTTCTCAACCATTTTTTGGCTTAAAACTACCATATCTCGCGAACGGATTGACCTAACCCAAAAATTCCTGTTGCGTCTGAAGTAGAAACTCGCCCGATTACAACGGTATGTGTATTTTTTCCCTAGGGCATTCTGGTTAAGCGTTTGGAGCAGCAGATTTTCGAAAAATTTTTTGCCTTCTCAACCATTTCTTGGCTTCAAACTCCCATATCTCGCGAACGGATTGACCTAACCCAAAAATTCCTATTGCATCTGAAAGTAGAAACTCGCCCGATTACAACGGTATGTGCATTTTTCCCCTAGGGCATTCTGGTTAAGCGTTTGGAGCAGCAGAATTGCGAAAAATTTTATGCCTTCTCAACCATTTCTGAGCTTCAAGGTCCCATATCTCGCGAACGGATTGACCTAACCCAAAAATTCCTATTGCATCTGAAAGTAGAAACTCGCCCGATTACAACGGTATGTGTATTTTTCCCTAGGGCATTCTGGTTAAGCGTTTGGAGCAGCAGAACTGCGAAAAATTTTTTGCCTACTCAACCATTTCTTAGATTCAAACTCTCATATCTCGCGAACGGATTGTCCTAACCCAAAAATTCCTGTTGCGTCTGAAAGTAGAAACTCGCCCGATGACAACGGTATGTGTATTTTTTCCCTAGGCCATTCTGGTTAAGCGTTTGGAGCAGCAGAATTGCGAAAAATTTTATGCCTTCTCAACCATTTCTTGGCTTCAAACTCCCATATCTCGCGAACGGATTGACCTAACCCAAAAATTCCTATTGCGTCTGAAAGTAGAAACTCTCCCGGTTACAACGGTATGTGTATTTTTTCCCTAGGCCATTCTGGTTAAGCGTTTGGAGCAGTAGAATTGCGAAAAAATTTTTGCCTACTCAACCATTTCTTAGCTTCAAACTCTCATATCTCGCGAACGGATTGTCCTAACCCAAAAATTCCTATTGCATTTGAAAGTAGAAACTCGCCCGATTACAAAGGTACGTGTATTTTTCCCCTAGGGCATTCTGGTTAAGCGATTGGAGCAGCAGAAGTGCGAAAAATTTGTTGTCTTGTCAACCATTTCTTAGCTTCAAAGTCCCATATCTCGCGAACGGATCGACCGAACCCAAAAATTCCTATTGTAACTGAAAGTAGAAACTCGCCCGATTACAACGGTATGCGTATTTTTCCCCTAGGCCATTCTGGTTAAGCGTTTGGAGCAGCAGATTTACGAAAAATTTTTTGCCTTCTCAACCATTTTTTGGCTTAAAACTCCCATATCTCGCGAACCGATTGACCTAACCCAAAAATTCCTGTTGCGTCTGAAAGTAGAAACTCGCCCGATTACAACGGTATGTGTATTTTTCCCCTAGGCCATTCTGGTTAAGCGTTTGGATCAGCAGAATTGCGAAAAATTTTATGCCTTCTCAACCATTTCTTGTCTTCAACCTCCCATATCTCGCGAACGGATTGACCCAACCCAAAAATTCCTATTGCATCTCAAAATAGAAACTTGCCCGATTACAACGGTATGTGTATTTTTTCCCTAGCCCATTCTGGTTAAGCGTTTGGAGCAACAGAATTGCAAAAAATTTGTTGTCTTCCCAACCATTTCTTAGCTTCAAAGTCCCAAATCTCGCGAACGGATTGAACAAACCCAAAAATTCCTGTTGCTTGTGAATGTAGAAACTCGCCCGATTACAACGGTATGCGTATTTTTCCCCTAGGCCATTCTGGTTAAGCGTTTGGAGCAGCAGATTTACGAAAAATTTTTTGCCTTCTCAACCATTTCTTAGCTTCAAACTCTCATATCTCGCGAACGGATTGTCCTAACCCAAAAATTCCTATTGCATTTGAAAGTAGAAACTCGCCCGATTACAAGGGTACGTGTATTTTACCCCTAGGGCATTCTGGTTAAACGATTGGAGCAGCAGAAGTGCGAAAAATTTGCTGTCTTGTCAACCATTTCTTAGCTTCAATGTCCCATATCTCGCGAACGGATTGACCGAACCCAGAAATTCCTATTGTAACTGAAAGTAGAAACTCGCCCGATTACAACGGTATGTGTATTTTTTCCCTAGGGCATTCTGGTTAAGCGTTTGGAGCAGCAGATTTTCGAAAAATTTTTTGCCTTCTCAACCATTTCTTGGCTTCAAACTCCCATATCTCGCGAACGGATTGACCTAACCCAAAAATTCCTATTGCATCTGAAAGTAGAAACTCGCCCGATTACAACGGTATGTGTATTTTTTCCCTAGGGCATTCTGGTTAAGCGTTTGGAGCAGCAGAATTGCGATAAATTTTTTGCCTTCTCAACCATGTCTTGGTTTCAAACTCCCATATCTCGCGAACGGATTGACCTAACCCAAAAATTCCTATTGCGTCTGAAAGTAGAAACTCTCCCGGTTACAACGGTATGTGTATTTTTTCCCTAGGCCATTCTGGTTAAGCGTTTGGAGCAGCAGAATTGCGAAAAATTTTTTGCCTACTCAACCATTTCTTAGCTTCAAACTCTCATATCTCGCGAACGGATTGTCCTAACCCAAAAATTCCTATTGCATTTGAAAGTAGAAACTCGCCCGATTACAATGGTACGTGTATTTTTCCCCTAGGGCATTCTGGTTAAGTGATTGGAGCAGCAGAATTGCGAAAAATTTTTTGCCTTCTCAACCATTTCTTGGCTTCAAACTCCCATATGTCGCGAACGGATTGACCAACCCTAAAAATTCCTGTTGCTTGTGAATGTAGAAACTCGCCCGATTACAAAGGTATGCGTATTTTTCCCCTAGGCCATTCTGGTTAAGCGTTTGGAGCAGCAGATTTACGAAAAATTTTTTGCCTTCTCAACCATTTTTTGGCTTAAAACTCCCATATCTCGCGAACGGATTGACCTAACCCAAAAATTCCTGTTGCGTCTGAAAGTAGAAACTCGCCCGATTACAACGGTATGTGTATTTTTTCCCTAGGGCATTCTGGTTAAGCGTTTGGAGCAGCAGATTTTCGAAAAATTTTTTGCCTTCTCAACCATTTCTTGGCTTCAAACTCCCATATCTCGCGAACGGATTGACCTAACCCAAAAATTCCTATTGCATCTGAAAGTAGAAACTCGCCCGATTACAACGGTATGTGTATTTTTTCCCTAGGGCATTCTGGTTAAGCGTTTGGAGCAGCAGAATTGCGAAAAATTTTTTGCCTACTCAACCATTTCTTAGATTCAAACTCTCATATCTCGCGAACGGATTGTCCTAACCCAAAAATTCCTGTTGCGTCTGAAAGTAGAAACTCGCCCGATTACAACGGTATGTGTATTTTTTCCCTAGGGCATTCTGGTTAAGCGTTTGGAGCAGCAGATTTTCGAAAAATTTTTTGCCTTCTCAACCATTTCTTGGCTTCAAACTCCCATATTTCGCGAACGGATTGACCTAACCCAAAAATTCCTATTGCATCTGAAAGTAGAAACTCGCCCGATTACAACGGTATGTGCATTTTTCCCCTAGGGCATTGTGGTTAAGTGATTGGAGCAGCAGAATTGCGAAAAATTTTTTGCCTTCTCAACCATTTCTTGGCTTCAAACTCCCATATGTCGCGAACGGATTGACCAAACCTAAAAATTCCTGTTGCTTGTGAATGTAGAAACTCGCCCGATTACAACGGTATGCGTATTTTTCCCCTAGGCCATTCTGGTTAAGCGTTTGGAGCAGCAGATTTACGAAAAATTTTTTGCCTTCTCAACCATTTCTTAGCTTCAAACTCTTATATCTCGCGAACGGATTGTCCTAACCCAAAAATTCCTATTGCATTTGAAAGTAGAAACTCGCCCGATTACAACGGTACGTGTATTTTACCCCTAGGGCATTCTGGTTAAACGATTGGAGCAGCAGAAGTGCGAAAAATTTGCTGTCTTGTCAACCATTTCTTAGCTTCAATGTCCCATATCTCGCGAACGGATTGACCGAACCCAGAAATTCCTATTGTAACTGAAAGTAGAAACTCGCCCGATTACAACGGTATGTGTATTTTTTCCCTAGGGCATTCTGGTTAAGCGTTTGGAGCAGCAGATTTTCGAAAAATTTTTTGCCTTCTCAACCATTTCTTGGCTTCAAACTCCCATATGTCGCGAACGGATTGACCAACCCTAAAAATTCCTGTTGCTTGTGAATGTAGAAACTCGCCCGATTACAACGGTATGCGTATTTTTCCCCTAGGCCATTCTGGTTAAGCGTTTGGAGCAGCAGATTTACGAAAAATTTTTTGCCTTCTCAACCATTTTTTGGCTTAAAACTACCATATCTCGCGAACGGATTGACCTAACCCAAAAATTCCTGTTGCGTCTGAAAGTAGAAACTCGCCCGATTACAACGGTATGTGTATTTTTTCCCTAGGGCATTCTGGTTAAGCGTTTGGAGCAGCAGATTTTCGAAAAATTTTTTGCCTTCTCAACCATTTCTTGGCTTCAAACTCCCATATCTCGCGAACGGATTGACCTAACCCAAAAATTCCTATTGCATCTGAAAGTAGAAACTCGCCCGATTACAACGGTATGTGCATTTTTCCCCTAGGGCATTCTGGTTAAGCGTTTGGAGCAGCAGAATTGCGAAAAATTTTATGCCTTCTCAACCATTTCTGAGCTTCAAGGTCCCATATCTCGCGAACGGATTGACCTAACCCAAAAATTCCTATTGCATCTGAAAGTAGAAACTCGCCCGATTACAACGGTATGTGTATTTTTTCCCTAGGGCATTCTGGTTAAGCGTTTGGAGCAGCAGAATTGCGAAAAATTTTTTGCCTACTCAACCATTTCTTAGATTCAAACTCTCATATCTCGCGAACGGATTGTCCTAACCCAAAAATTCCTGTTGCGTCTGAAAGTAGAAACTCGCCCGATGACAACGGTATGTGTATTTTTTCCCTAGGCCATTCTGGTTAAGCGTTTGGAGCAGCAGAATTGCGAAAAATTTTATGCCTTCTCAACCATTTCTTGGCTTCAAACTCCCATATCTCGCGAACGGATTGACCTAACCCAAAAATTCCTATTGCGTCTGAAAGTAGAAACTCTCCCGGTTACAACGGTATGTGTATTTTTTCCCTAGGCCATTCTGGTTAAGCGTTTGGAGCAGTAGAATTGCGAAAAATTTTTTGCCTACTCAACCATTTCTTAGCTTCAAACTCTCATATCTCGCGAACGGATTGTCCTAACCCAAAAATTCCTATTGCATTTGAAAGTAGAAACTCGCCCGATTACAAAGGTACGTGTATTTTTCCCCTAGGGCATTCTGGTTAAGCGATTGGAGCAGCAGAAGTGCGAAAAATTTGTTGTCTTGTCAACCATTTCTTAGCTTCAAAGTCCCATATCTCGCGAACGGATCGACCGAACCCAAAAATTCCTATTGTAACTGAAAGTAGAAACTCGCCCGATTACAACGGTATGCGTATTTTTCCCCTAGGCCATTCTGGTTAAGCGTTTGGAGCAGCAGATTTACGAAAAATTTTTTGCCTTCTCAACCATTTTTTGGCTTAAAACTCCCATATCTCGCGAACCGATTGACCTAACCCAAAAATTCCTGTTGCGTCTGAAAGTAGAAACTCGCCCGATTACAACGGTATGTGTATTTTTCCCCTAGGCCATTCTGGTTAAGCGTTTGGATCAGCAGAATTGCGAAAAATTTTATGCCTTCTCAACCATTTCTTGTCTTCAACCTCCCATATCTCGCGAACGGATTGACCCAACCCAAAAATTCCTATTGCATCTCAAAATAGAAACTTGCCCGATTACAACGGTATGTGTATTTTTTCCCTAGCCCATTCTGGTTAAGCGTTTGGAGCAACAGAATTGCAAAAAATTTGTTGTCTTCTCAACCATTTCTTAGCTTCAAAGTCCCAAATCTCGCGAACGGATTGAACAAACCCAAAAATTCCTGTTGCTTGTGAAAGTAGAAACTCGCCCGATTACAGCGGTATGCGTATTTTTTCCCTGGGCCAATCTGGTTAAGCGTTTGGAGCAGCAGAGTTGCGAAAAATTTTTTGCGTACTCAACCATTTCTTAGCTTCAAACTCTCATATCTCGCGAACGGATTGTCCTAACCCAAAAATTCCTATTGCATTTGAAAGTAGAAACTCGCCCGATTACAACGGTACGTGTATTTTACCCCTAGGGCATTCTGGTTAAACGATTGGAGCAGCAGAAGTGCGAAAAATTTGCTGTCTTGTCAACCATTTCTTAGCTTCAATGTCCCATATCTCGCGAACGGATTGACCGAACCCAGAAATTCCTATTGTAACTGAAAGTAGAAACTCGCCCGATTACAAAGGTATGTGTATTTTTCCCCTAGGCCATTCTGGTTAAGCGTTTGGAGCAGCAGATTTACGAAAAATTTTTTGCCTTCTCAACCATTTTTTGGCTTAAAACTCCCATATCTCGCGAACGGGTTGACCTAACCCAAAAATTCCTGTTGCGTCTGAAAGTAGAAACTCGCCCGATTACAACGGTATGTGTATTTTTTCCCTAGGGAATTCTGGTTAAGCGTTTGGAGCAGCAGATTTTCGAAAAATTTTTTGCCTTCTCAACCATTTCTTGGCTTCAAACTCCCATATCTCAAAGAACGGATTGACCTAACCCAAAAATTCCTATTGCATCTGAAAGTAGAAACTCGCCCGATTACAACGGTATGTGCATTTTTTCCCTAGGGCATTCTGGTTAAGCGTTTGGAGCAGCAGAATTGCGAAAAATTTTATGCCTTCTCAACCATTTCTGAGCATCAAGGTCCCATATCTCGCGAACGGATTGACCTAACCCAAAAATTCCTATTGCATCTGAAAGTAGAAACTCGCCCGATTACAACGGCATGTGTATTTTTTCCCTAGGGCATTCTGGTTAAGCGTTTGGAGCAGCAGAATTGCGAAAAATTTTTTGCCTACTCAACCATTTCTTAGATTCAAACTCTCATATCTCGCGAACGGATTGTCCTAACCCAAAAATTCCTGTTGCGTCTGAAAGTAGAAACTCGCCCGATTACAACGGTATGTGTATTTTTTCCCGAGGCCATTCTGGTTAAGCGTTTGGAGCAGCAGAATTGCGAAAAATTTTATGCCTTCTCAACCATTTCTTGGCTTCAAACTCCCATATCTCGCGAACGGATTGACCTAACCCAAAAATTCCTATTGCGTCTGAAAGTAGAAACTCTCCCGGTTACAACGGTATGTGTATTTTTTCCCTAGGCCATTCTGGTTAAGCGTTTGGAGCAGCAGAATTGCGAAAAATTTTTTGCCTACTCAACCATTTCTTAGCTTCAAACTCTCATATCTCGCGAACGGATTGTCCTAACCCAAAAATTCCTATTGCATTTGACAGTAGAAACTCGCCCGATTACAACGGTACGTGTATTTTACCCCTAGGGCATTCTGGTTAAGTGATTGGAGCAGCAGAATTGCGAAAAATTTTTTGCCTTCTCAACCATTTCTTGGCTTCAAACTCCCATATCTCGCGAACGGATTGACCAAACCTAAAAATTCCTTTTGCTTGTTAAAGTAGAAACTCGCCCGATTACAACGGTATGCGTATTTTTTCCCTAGGTCATTCTGGTTAAGCGTTTGGAGCAGTAGAATTGCGAAAAATTTTTTGCCTACTCAACCATTTCTTAGCTTCAAACTCTCATATCTCGCGAACGGATTGTCCTAACCCAAAAATTCCTATTGCATTTGAAAGTAGAAACTCGCCCGATTACAACGGTACGTGTATTTTACCCCTAGGGCATTCTGGTTAAACGATTGGAGCAGCAGAAGTGCGAAAAATTTGCTGTCTTGTCAACCATTTCTTAGCTTCAATGTCCCATATCTCGCGAACGGATTGACCGAACCCAGAAATTCCTATTGTAACTGAAAGTAGAAACTCGCCCGATTACAACGGTATGCGTATTTTTCCCCTAGGCCATTCTGGTTAAGCGTTTGGAGCAGCAGATTTACGAAAAATTTTTTGCCTTCTCAACCATTTTTTGGCTTAAAACTTCCATATCTCGCGAACGGATTGACCTAACCCAAAAATTCCTGTTGCGTCTGAAAGTAGAAACTCGCCCGATTACAACGGTATGTGTATTTTCCCCTAGGACATTCTGGTTAAGCGTTTGGATCAGCAGAATTGCGAAAAATTTTATGCCTTCTCAACCATTTCTTGGCTTCAACCTCCCATATCTCGCGAACGGATTGACCTAACCCAAAAATTCCTATTGCATCTGAAAGTAGAAACTCGCCCGATTACAACGGTATGTGTATTTTTTCCCTAGCCCATTCTGGTTAAGCGTTTGGAGCAACAGAATTGCAAAAAATTTGTTGTCTTCTCAACCATTTCTTAGCTTCAAAGTCCCAAATCTCGCGAACGGATTGACCAAACCCAAAAATTCCTGTTGCTTGTGAAAGTAGAAACTCGCCCGATTACAGCGGTATGCGTATTTTTTCCCATTCTGGTTAAGCGTTTGGAGCAGCAGAATTGCGAAAAATTTTTTGCCTACTCAACCATTTCTTAGCTTCAATGTCGCATATGTCGCGAATGGATTGACCGAACCCAAAAATTCCTATTGTAACTGAAAGTAGGAACTCGCCCGATTACAACGCTACGTGTATTTTTCCCCTAGGCCATTCTGGTTAAGCGATTGGAGCAGCAGAAGTGCGAAAAATTTGTTGTCTTGTCAACCATTTCTTAGCTTCAAAGTCCCATATCTCGCGAACGGATTGACCAGACCCAAAAATTCCTATTGTAACTGAAAGTAGAAACTCGCCCTATTACAACGGTATGTGTATTTTTTCCCTAGGCCATTCTGGTTAAGCGTTTGGAGCAGCAGAATTGCGAAAAATTTTATGCCTTCTCAACCATTTCTTGGCTTCAAACTCCCATATCTCGCGAACGGATTGACCTAACCCAAAAATTCCTATTGCGTCTGAAAGTAGAAACTCTCCCGGTTACAACGGTATGTGTATTTTATCCCTAGGCCATTCTGGTTAAGCGTTTGGAGCAGCAGAATTGCGAAAAATTTTTTGCCTACTCAACCATTTCTTAGCTTCAAACTCTCATATCTCGCGAACGGATTGTCCTAACCCAAAAATTCCTATTGCATTTGACAGTAGAAACTCGCCCGATTACAACGGTACGTGTATTTTTCCCCTAGGGCATTCTGGTTAAGTGATTGGAGCAGCAGAATTGCGAAAAATTTTTTGCCTTCTCAACCATTTCTTGGCTTCAAACTCCCATATCTCGCGAACGGATTGACCAAACCTAAAAATTCCTTTTGCTTGTGAAAGTAGAAACTCGCCCGATTACAACGGTATGCGTATTTTTTCCCTAGGCCATTCTGGTTAAGCGTTTGGAGCAGTAGAATTGCGAAAAATTTTTTGCCTACTCAACCATTTCTTAGCTTCAAACTCTCATATCTCGCGAACGGATTGTCCTAACCCAAAAATTCCTATTGCATTTGAAAGTAGAAACTCGCCCGATTACACGGTACGTGTATTTTACCCCTAGGGCATTCTGGTTAAACGATTGGAGCAGCAGAAGTGCGAAAAATTTGCTGTCTTGTCAACCATTTCTTAGCTTCAATGTCCCATATCTCGCGAACGGATTGACCGAACCCAGAAATTCCTATTGTAACTGAAAGTAGAAACTCGCCCGATTACAACGGTATGCGTATTTTTCCCCTAGGCCATTCTGGTTAAGCGTTTGGAGCAGCAGATTTACGAAAAATTTTTTGCCTACTCAACCATTTCTTAGCTTCAAACTCTCATATCTCGCGAACGGATTGTCCTAACCCAAAAATTCCTATTGCATTTGACAGTAGAAACTCGCCCGATTACAACGGTACGTGTATTTTTCCCCTAGGGCATTCTGGTTAAGTGATTGGAGCAGCAGAATTGCGAAAAATTTTTTGCCTTCTCAACCATTTCTTGGCTTCAAACTCCCATATCTCGCGAACGGATTGACCAAACCTAAAAATTCCTTTTGCTTGTGAAAGTAGAAACTCGCCCGATTACAACGGTATGCGTATTTTTTCCCTAGGCCATTCTGGTTAAGCGTTTGGAGCAGTAGAATTGCGAAAAATTTTTTGCCTACTCAACCATTTCTTAGCTTCAAACTCCCATATCACGCGAACGGATTGACCTAACCCAAAAATTCCTGTTGCATCTGAAAGTAGAAACTCGCCCGATTACAACGGTACGTGTATTTTTCCTCTAGGCCATTCGGGTTAAGCGATTGGAGCAGCAGAAGTGCGAAAAATTTGTTGTGTTGTCAACCATTTCTTAGCTTCAAAGTCCCATATCTCGCGAACGGATTGACCTAACCCAAAAATTCCTATTATAACTGAAAGTAGAAACTCGCCCGATTACAACGGTACGCGTATTTTTTCCCTAGGCCATTCTGGTTAAGCGTTTGGAGCAGCAGATTTGCGAAAAATTTGTTGTCTTCTCAACCATATCTTAGCTTCAAACTCTCATATCTCGCGAACGGATTGACCTAACCCAAAAATTCCTATTGCCTTTGAAAGTAGAAACTCGCCCGATTCCAACGGTATGTGTATTTTTTCCCTGGGCCATTCTGGTTAAGCGTTTGAAGCAGCAGAATTGCGAAAAATTTTTTGCCTTCTCAACCATTTCTTGGCTTCAAACTTCCATATCTCGCGAACGGATTGACCTAACCCAAAAATTCCTATTGCATCTGAAAGTAGAAACTCGCCCGATTACAACGGTATGTGTATTTTTTCCCTAAGCCATTCTGGTTAAGCGTTTGGAGCAGCAGAATTGCGAAAAATTTTTTGCCTTCTCAACCATTTCTTGTCTTCAAACTCCCATATCTCGCGAACGGATTGACCCAACCCAAAAATTCCTATTGCATCTGAAAGTAGAAACTCGCCCGATCACTACGGTATGTGTATTTTTTCCCTAGGCCATTCTGGTTAAGCGTTTGGAGCAGCAGAATTGTGAAAAATTTCTTGCCTCTTCTACCATTTCTTGGCTTCAAACTCCCATATCACGCGAACGGATTGACCTAACCCAAAAATTCCTGTTGCATCTGAAAGTAGAAACTCGCCCGATTACAACGGTACGTGTATTTTTCCTCTAGGCCATTCGGGTTAAGCGATTGGAGCAGCAGAAGTGCGAAAAATTTGTTGTCTTGTCAACCATTTCTTAGCTTCAAAGTCCCATATCTCGCGAACGGATTGACCTAACCCAAAAATTCCTATTGTAACTGAAAGTAGAAACTCGCCCGATTACAACGGTACGCGTATTTTTTCCCTGCGCCATTCTGGTTAAGCGTTTGAAGCAGCAGAATTGCGAAAAATTTTTTGCCTTCTCAACCATTTCTTGGCTTCAAACTCCCATATCTCGCGAACGGATTGACCTAACCCAAAAATTCTTATTGCATCTGAAAGTAGAAACTCGCCCGATTACAACGGTATGTGTATTTTTTCCCTAAGCCATTCTGGTTAAGCGTTTGGAGCAGCAGAATTGCGAAAAATTTTTTGCCTTCTCAACCATTTCTTGTTTTCAAACTCCCATATCTCGCGAACGGATTGGCCTAACCCAAAAATTCCTATTGCATCTGAAAGTAGAAACTCGCCCGATTACAACGGTATGTGTATTTTTTCCCTAGGCCATTCTGGTTAAGCGTTTGGAGCAGCAGAATTGCGAAAAATTTGTTGCCTTCTCAACCATTTCTTGTCTTCAAACTCCCATATCTCGCGAACGGATTGGCCCAACCCAAAAATTCCTATTGCATCTGAAAGTAGATACTCGCCCGATCACAACGGTATGTGTATTTTTTCCCTAGGCCATTCTGGTTAAGCGTTTGGAGCAGCAGAATTGTGAAAAATTTTTTGCCTCTTCTACCATTTCTTGGCTTCAAACTCCCATTTCTCGCGAACGGATTGACCTAACCCAAAAAAACCTGTTGCATCTGAAAGTAGAAACTCGCCCGATTACAACGGTACGTGTATTTTTCCTCTAGGCCATTCGGGTTAAGCGATTGGAGCAGCAGAAGTGCGAAAAATTTGTTGTCTTGTCAACCATTTCTTAGCTTCAAAGTCCCATATCTCGCGAACGGATTGACCTAACCCAAAAATTCCTATTGTATCTGAAAGTAGAAACTCGCCCGATTACAACGGTACGCGTATTTTTTCCCTAGTCCATTCTGGTTAAGCGTTTGGAGCAGCAGATTTGCGAAAAATTTTTTGCCTTCTCAACCATTTCTTGGCTTCAAACTCCCATATCTCGCGAACGGATTGACCTAACCCAAAAATTCCTATTGCATCTGAAAGTAGAAACTCGCCCGATTACAACGGTATGTGTATTTTTTCCCTAAGCCATTCTGGTTAAGCGTTTGGAGCAGCAGAATTGCGAAAAATTTTTTGCCTTCTCAACCATTTCTTGTCTTCAAACTCCCATATCTCGCGAACGGATTGACCCAACCCAAAAATTCCTATTGCATCTGAAAGTAGAAACTCGCCCGATCACTACGGTATGTGTATTTTTTCCCTAGGCCATTCTGGTTAAGCGTTTGGAGCAGCAGAATTGTGAAAAATTTTTTGCCTCTTCTACCATTTCTTGGCTTCAAACTCCCATATCACGCGAACGGATTGACCTAACCCAAAAATTCCTGTTGCATCTGAAAGTAGAAACTCGCCCGATTACAACGGTACGTGTATTTTTCCTCTAGGCCATTCGGGTTAAGCGATTGGAGCAGCAGAAGTGCGAAAAATTTGTTGTGTTGTCAACCATTTCTTAGCTTCAAAGTCCCATATCTCGCGAACGGATTGACCCAACCCAAAAATTCCTATTGCATCTGAAAGTAGAAACTCGCCCGATCACAACGGTATGTGTATTTTTTCCCTGGGCCATTCTGGTTAAGCGTTTGAAGCAGCAGAATTGCGAAAAATTTTTTGCCTTCTCAACCATTTCTTGGCTTCAAACTCCCATATCTCGCGAACGGATTGACCTAACCCAAAAATTCCTATTGCATCTGAAAGTAGAAACTCGCCCGATTACAACGGTATGTGTATTTTTTCCCTAAGCCATTCTGGTTAAGCGTTTGGAGCAGCAGAATTGCGAAAAATTTTTTGCCTTCTCAACCATTTCTTGTTTTCAAACTCCCATATCTCGCGAACGGATTGGCCTAACCCAAAAATTCCTATTGCTTCTGAAAGTAGAAACTCGCCCGATTACAACGGTATGTGTATTTTTTCCCTAGGCCATTCTGGTTAAGCGTTTGGAGCAGCAGAATTGCGAAAAATTTGTTGCCTTCTCAACCATTTCTTGTCTTCAAACTCCCATATCTCGCGAACGGATTGGCCCAACCCAAAAATTCCTATTGCATCTGAAAGTAGATACTCGCCCGATCACAACGGTATGTGTATTTTTTCCCTAGGCCATTCTGGTTAAGCGTTTGGAGCAGCAGAATTGTGAAAAATTTTTTGCCTCTTCTACCATTTCTTGGCTTCAAACTCCCATTTCTCGCGAACGGATTGACATAACCCAAAAATTCCTGCTGCATCTGAAAGTAGAAACTCGCCCGATTACAACGGTACGTGTATTTTTCCTCTAGGCCATTCGGGTTAAGCGATTGGAGCAGCAGAAGTGCGAAAAATTTGTTGTCTTGTCAACCATTTCTTAGCTTCAAAGTCCCATATCTCGCGAACGGATTGACCTAACCCAAAAATTCCTATTGTATCTGAAAGTAGAAGCTCGCCCGATTACAACGGTACGCGTATTTTTTCCCTAGTCCATTCTGGTTAAGCGTTTGGAGCAGCAGAATTGCGAAAAATTTTTTGCCTTCTCAACCATTTCTTGGCTTCAAACTCCCATATCTCGCGAACGGATTGACCAAACCCAAAAATTCTTATTGCATCTGAAAGTAGAAACTCGCCCGATTACAACGGTATGTGTATTTTTTCCCTAAGCCATTCTGGTTAAGCGTTTGGAGCAGCAGAATTGCGAAAAATTTTTTGCCTTCTCAACCATTTCTTGTTTTCAAACTCCCATATCTCGCGAACGGATTGGCCTAACCCAAAAATTCCTATTGCATCTGAAAGTAGAAACTCGCCCGATTACAACGGTATGTGTATTTTTTCCCTAGGCCATTCTGGTTAAGCGTTTGGAGCAGCAGAATTGCGAAAAATTTGTTGCCTTCTCAACCATTTCTTGTCTTCAAACTCCCATATCTCGCGAACGGATTGGCCCAACCCAAAAATTCCTATTGCATCTGAAAGTAGATACTCGCCCGATCACAACGGTATGTGTATTTTTTCCCTAGGCCATTCTGGTTAAGCGTTTGGAGCAGCAGAATTGTGAAAAATTTTTTGCCTCTTCTACCATTTCTTGGCTTCAAACTCCCATTTCTCGCGAACGGATTGACCTAACCCAAAAAAACCTGTTGCATCTGAAAGTAGAAACTCGCCCGATTATAACGGTACGTGTATTTTTCCTCTAGGCCATTCGGGTTAAGCGATTGGAGCAGCAGAAGTGCGAAAAATTTGTTGTCTTGTCAACCATTTCTTAGCTTCAAAGTCCCATATCTCGCGAACGGATTGACCTAACCCAAAAATTCCTATTGTATCTGAAAGTAGAAACTCGCCCGATTACAACGGTACGCGTATTTTTTCCCTAGTCCATTCTGGTTAAGCGTTTGGAGCAGCAGATTTGCGAAAAATTTTTTGCCTTCTCAACCATTTCTTGGCTTCAAACTCCCATATCTCGCGAACGGATTGACCTAACCCAAAAATTCCTATTGCATCTGAAAGTAGAAACTCGCCCGATTACAACGGTATGTGTATTTTTTCCCTAAGCCATTCTGGTTAAGCGTTTGGAGCAGCAGAATTGCGAAAAATTTTTTGCCTTCTCAACCATTTCTTGTCTTCAAACTCCCATATCTCGCGAACGGATTGACCCAACCCAAAAATTCCTATTGCATCTGAAAGTAGAAACTCGCCCGATCACTACGGTATGTGTATTTTTTCCCTAGGCCATTCTGGTTAAGCGTTTGGAGCAGCAGAATTGTGAAAAATTTTTTGCCTCTTCTACCATTTCTTGGCTTCAAACTCCCATATCACGCGAACGGATTGACCTAACCCAAAAATTCCTGTTGCATCTGAAAGTAGAAACTCGCCCGATTACAACGGTACGTGTATTTTTCCTCTAGGCCATTCGGGTTAAGCGATTGGAGCAGCAGAAGTGCGAAAAATTTGTTGTGTTGTCAACCATTTCTTAGCTTCAAAGTCCCATATCTCGCGAACGGATTGACCCAACCCAAAAATTCCTATTGCATCTGAAAGTAGAAACTCGCCCGATCACAACGGTATGTGTATTTTTTCCCTGGGCCATTCTGGTTAAGCGTTTGAAGCAGCAGAATTGCGAAAAATTTTTTGCCTTCTCAACCATTTCTTGGCTTCAAACTCCCATATCTCGCGAACGGATTGACCTAACCCAAAAATTCCTATTGCATCTGAAAGTAGAAACTCGCCCGATTACAACGGTATGTGTATTTTTTCCCTAAGCCATTCTGGTTAAGCGTTTGGAGCAGCAGAATTGCGAAAAATTTTTTGCCTTCTCAACCATTTCTTGTTTTCAAACTCCCATATCTCGCGAACGGATTGGCCTAACCCAAAAATTCCTATTGCTTCTGAAAGTAGAAACTCGCCCGATTACAACGGTATGTGTATTTTTTCCCTAGGCCATTCTGGTTAAGCGTTTGGAGCAGCAGAATTGCGAAAAATTTGTTGCCTTCTCAACCATTTCTTGTCTTCAAACTCCCATATCTCGCGAACGGATTGGCCCAACCCAAAAATTCCTATTGCATCTGAAAGTAGATACTCGCCCGATCACAACGGTATGTGTATTTTTTCCCTAGGCCATTCTGGTTAAGCGTTTGGAGCAGCAGAATTGTGAAAAATTTTTTGCCTCTTCTACCATTTCTTGGCTTCAAACTCCCATTTCTCGCGAACGGATTGACATAACCCAAAAATTCCTGCTGCATCTGAAAGTAGAAACTCGCCCGATTACAACGGTACGTGTATTTTTCCTCTAGGCCATTCGGGTTAAGCGATTGGAGCAGCAGAAGTGCGAAAAATTTGTTGTCTTGTCAACCATTTCTTAGCTTCAAAGTCCCATATCTCGCGAACGGATTGACCTAACCCAAAAATTCCTATTGTATCTGAAAGTAGAAACTCGCCCGATTACAACGGTATGTGTATTTTTTCCCTAGGCCATTCTGGTTAAGCGTTTGGAGCAGCAGAATTGTGAAAAATTTTTTGCCTCTTCTACCATTTCTTGGCTTCAAACTCCCATATCACGCGAACGGATTGACCTAACCCAAAAATTCCTGTTGCATCTGAAAGTAGAAACTCGCCCGATTACAACGGTACGTGTATTTTTCCTCTAGGCCATTCGGGTTAAGCGATTGGAGCAGCAGAAGTGCGAAAAATTTGTTGTGTTGTCAACCATTTCTTAGCTTCAAAGTCCCATATCTCGCGAACGGATTGACCTAACCCAAAAATTCCTATTATAACTGAAAGTAGAAACTCGCCCGATTACAACGGTACGCGTATTTTTTCCCTAGGCCATTCTGGTTAAGCGTTTGGAGCAGCAGATTTGCGAAAAATTTGTTGTCTTCTCAACCATATCTTAGCTTCAAACTCTCATATCTCGCGAACGGATTGACCTAACCCAAAAATTCCTATTGCCTTTGAAAGTAGAAACTCGCCCGATTCCAACGGTATGTGTATTTTTTCCCTGGGCCATTCTGGTTAAGCGTTTGAAGCAGCAGAATTGCGAAAAATTTTTTGCCTTCTCAACCATTTCTTGGCTTCAAACTTCCATATCTCGCGAACGGATTGACCTAACCCAAAAATTCCTATTGCATCTGAAAGTAGAAACTCGCCCGATTACAACGGTATGTGTATTTTTTCCCTAAGCCATTCTGGTTAAGCGTTTGGAGCAGCAGAATTGCGAAAAATTTTTTGCCTTCTCAACCATTTCTTGTCTTCAAACTCCCATATCTCGCGAACGGATTGACCCAACCCAAAAATTCCTATTGCATCTGAAAGTAGAAACTCGCCCGATCACTACGGTATGTGTATTTTTTCCCTAGGCCATTCTGGTTAAGCGTTTGGAGCAGCAGAATTGTGAAAAATTTCTTGCCTCTTCTACCATTTCTTGGCTTCAAACTCCCATATCACGCGAACGGATTGACCTAACCCAAAAATTCCTGTTGCATCTGAAAGTAGAAACTCGCCCGATTACAACGGTACGTGTATTTTTCCTCTAGGCCATTCGGGTTAAGCGATTGGAGCAGCAGAAGTGCGAAAAATTTGTTGTCTTGTCAACCATTTCTTAGCTTCAAAGTCCCATATCTCGCGAACGGATTGACCTAACCCAAAAATTCCTATTGTAACTGAAAGTAGAAACTCGCCCGATTACAACGGTACGCGTATTTTTTCCCTGCGCCATTCTGGTTAAGCGTTTGAAGCAGCAGAATTGCGAAAAATTTTTTGCCTTCTCAACCATTTCTTGGCTTCAAACTCCCATATCTCGCGAACGGATTGACCTAACCCAAAAATTCTTATTGCATCTGAAAGTAGAAACTCGCCCGATTACAACGGTATGTGTATTTTTTCCCTAGGCCATTCTGGTTAAGCGTTTGGAGCAGCAGAATTGCGAAAAATTTTTTGCCTTCTCAACCATTTCTTGTCTTCAAACTCCCATATCTCGCGAACGGATTAACCCAACCCAAAAATTCTTATTGCATCTAAAAGTAGAAACTCGCCCGATTACAACGGTATGTGTAATTTTTCCCTGGGCCATTCTGGTTAAGCGTTTGAAGCAGCAGAATTGCGAAAAATTTTTTGCCTTCTCAACCATTTCTTGGCTTCAAACTCCCATATCTCGCGAACGGATTGACCTAACCCAAAAATTCCTATTGCATCTGAAAGTAGAAACTCGCCCGATTACAACGGTATGTGTATTTTTTCCCTAAGCCATTCTGGTTAAGCGTTTGGAGCAGCAGAATTGCGAAAAATTTTTTGCCTTCTCAACCATTTCTTGTTTTCAAACTCCCATATCTCGCGAACGGATTGGCCTAACCCAAAAATTCCTATTGCATCTGAAAGTAGAAACTCGCCCGATTACAACGGTATGTGTATTTTTTCCCTAGGCCATTCTGGTTAAGCGTTTGGAGCAGCAGAATTGCGAAAAATTTGTTGCCTTCTCAACCATTTCTTGTCTTCAAACTCCCATATCTCGCGAACGGATTGGCCCAACCCAAAAATTCCTATTGCATCTGAAAGTAGATACTCGCCCGATCACAACGGTATGTGTATTTTTTCCCTAGGCCATTCTGGTTAAGCGTTTGGAGCAGCAGAATTGTGAAAAATTTTTTGCCTCTTCTACCATTTCTTGGCTTCAAACTCCCATTTCTCGCGAACGGATTGACCTAACCCAAAAATTCCCGTTGCATCTGAAAGTAGAAACTCGCCCGATTACAACGGTACGTGTATTTTTCCTCTAGGCCATTCGGGTTAAGCGATTGGAGCAGCAGAAGTGCGAAAAATTTGTTGTCTTGTCAACCATTTCTTAGCTTCAAAGTCCCATATCTCGCGAACGGATTGACCTAACCCAAAAATTCCTATTGTATCTGAAAGTAGAAACTCGCCCGATTACAACGGTACGCGTATTTTTTCCCTAGTCCATTCTGGTTAAGCGTTTGGAGCAGCAGATTTGCGAAAAATTTTTTGCCTTCTCAACCATTTCTTGGCTTCAAACTCCCATATCTCGCGAACGGATTGACCCAACCCAAAAATTCCTATTGCATCTGAAAGTAGAAACTCGCCCGATCACTACGGTATGTGTATTTTTTCCCTAGGCCATTCTGGTTAAGCGTTTGGAGCAGCAGAATTGTGAAAAATTTCTTGCCTCTTCTACCATTTCTTGGCTTCAAACTCCCATATCACGCGAACGGATTGACCTAACCCAAAAATTCCTGTTGCATCTGAAAGTAGAAACTCGCCCGATTACAACGGTACGTGTATTTTTCCTCTAGGCCATTCGGGTTAAGCGATTGGAGCAGCAGAAGTGCGAAAAATTTGTTGTCTTGTCAACCATTTCTTAGCTTCAAAGTCCCATATCTCGCGAACGGATTGACCTAACCCAAAAATTCCTATTGTAACTGAAAGTAGAAACTCGCCCGATTACAACGGTACGCGTATTTTTTCCCTGCGCCATTCTGGTTAAGCGTTTGAAGCAGCAGAATTGCGAAAAATTTTTTGCCTTCTCAACCATTTCTTGGCTTCAAACTCCCATATCTCGCGAACGGATTGACCTAACCCAAAAATTCTTATTGCATCTGAAAGTAGAAACTCGCCCGATTACAACGGTATGTGTATTTTTTCCCTAGGCCATTCTGGTTAAGCGTTTGGAGCAGCAGAATTGCGAAAAATTTTTTGCCTTCTCAACCATTTCTTGTCTTCAAACTCCCATATCTCGCGAACGGATTAACCCAACCCAAAAATTCTTATTGCATCTAAAAGTAGAAACTCGCCCGATTACAACGGTATGTGTAATTTTTCCCTGGGCCATTCTGGTTAAGCGTTTGAAGCAGCAGAATTGCGAAAAATTTTTTGCCTTCTCAACCATTTCTTGGCTTCAAACTCCCATATCTCGCGAACGGATTGACCTAACCCAAAAATTCCTATTGCATCTGAAAGTAGAAACTCGCCCGATTACAACGGTATGTGTATTTTTTCCCTAAGCCATTCTGGTTAAGCGTTTGGAGCAGCAGAATTGCGAAAAATTTTTTGCCTTCTCAACCATTTCTTGTTTTCAAACTCCCATATCTCGCGAACGGATTGGCCTAACCCAAAAATTCCTATTGCATCTGAAAGTAGAAACTCGCCCGATTACAACGGTATGTGTATTTTTTCCCTAGGCCATTCTGGTTAAGCGTTTGGAGCAGCAGAATTGCGAAAAATTTGTTGCCTTCTCAACCATTTCTTGTCTTCAAACTCCCATATCTCGCGAACGGATTGGCCCAACCCAAAAATTCCTATTGCATCTGAAAGTAGATACTCGCCCGATCACAACGGTATGTGTATTTTTTCCCTAGGCCATTCTGGTTAAGCGTTTGGAGCAGCAGAATTGTGAAAAATTTTTTGCCTCTTCTACCATTTCTTGGCTTCAAACTCCCATTTCTCGCGAACGGATTGACCTAACCCAAAAATTCCCGTTGCATCTGAAAGTAGAAACTCGCCCGATTACAACGGTACGTGTATTTTTCCTCTAGGCCATTCGGGTTAAGCGATTGGAGCAGCAGAAGTGCGAAAAATTTGTTGTGTTGTCAACCATTTCTTAGCTTCAAAGTCCCATATCTCGCGAACGGATTGACCTAACCCAAAAATTCCTATTATAACTGAAAGTAGAAACTCGCCCGATTACAACGGTACGCGTATTTTTTCCCTAGGCCATTCTGGTTAAGCGTTTGGAGCAGCAGATTTGCGAAAAATTTGTTGTCTTCTCAACCATATCTTAGCTTCAAACTCTCATATCTCGCGAACGGATTGACCTAACCCAAAAATTCCTATTGCCTTTGAAAGTAGAAACTCGCCCGATTCCAACGGTATGTGTATTTTTTCCCTGGGCCATTCTGGTTAAGCGTTTGAAGCAGCAGAATTGCGAAAAATTTTTTGCCTTCTCAACCATTTCTTGGCTTCAAACTTCCATATCTCGCGAACGGATTGACCTAACCCAAAAATTCTTATTGCATCTGAAAGTAGAAACTCGCCCGATTACAACGGTATGTGTATTTTTTCCATAGGCCATTCTGGTTAAGCGTTTGGAGCAGCAGAATTGCGAAAAATTTTTTGCCTTCTCAACCATTTCTTGTCTTGAAACTCCCATATCTCGCGAACGGATTGACACAACCCAAAAATTCTTATTGCATCTAAAAGTAGAAACTCGCCCGATTACAACGGTATGTGTAATTTTTCCCTGGGCCATTCTGGTTAAGCGTTTGAAGCAGCAGAATTGCGAAAAATTTTTTGCCTTCTCTACCATTTCTTGGCTTCAAACTCCCATATCTCGCGAACGGATTGACCTAACCCAAAAATTCTTATTGCATCTGAAAGTAGAAACTCGCCCGATTACAACGGTATGTGTATTTTTTCCCTAGGCCATTCTGGTTAAGCGTTTGGAGCAGCAGAATTGCGAAAAATTTTTTGCCTTCTCAAACATTTCTTGTCTTCAAACTCCCATATCTCGCGAACGGATTGACCCAACCCAAAAATTCCTATTGCATCTGAAAGTAGAAACTAGCCCGATCACAAGGGTATGTGTATTTTTTCCCTGGGCCATTCTGGTTAAGCGTTTGAAGCAGCAGAATTGCGAAAAATTTTTTGCCTTCTCAACCATTTCTTGTGTTCAAACTCCCATATCTCGCGAACGGATTGACCCAACCCAAAAATTCTTATTGCATCTAAAAGTAGAAACTCGCCCGATTACAACGGTATGTGTAATTTTTCCCTGGGCCATTCTGGTTAAGCGTTTGAAGCAGCAGAATTGCGAAAAATTTTTTGCCTTCTCAACCATTTCTTGGCTTCAAACTCCCATATCTCGCGAACGGATTGACCTAACCCAAAAATTCTTATTGCATCTGAAAGTAGAAGCTCGCCCGATTACAACGGTATGTGTATTTTTTCCCTAGCCCATTCTGGTTAAGCGTTTGGAGCAGCAGAATTGCGAAAAATTTTTTGCCTTCTCAACCATTTCTTGTCTTCAAACTCCCATATCTCGCGAACGGATTGACCCAACCCAAAAATTCCTATTGCATCTGAAAGTAGAAACTAGCCCGATCACAAGGGTATGTGTATTTTTTCCCTGGGCCATTCTGGTTAAGCGTTTGAAGCAGCAGAATTGTGAAAAATTTTTTGCCTTCTCAACCATTTCTTGTGTTCAAACTCCCATATCTCGCGAACGGATTGACCCAACCCAAAAATTCTTATTGCATATAAAAGTAGAAACTCGCCCGATTACAACGGTATGTGTAATTTTTCCCTGGGCCATTCTGGTTAAGCGTTTGAAGCAGCAGAATTGCGAAAAATTTTTTGCCTTCTCAACCATTTCTTGGCTTCAAACTCCCATATCTCGCGAACGGATTGACCTAACCCAAAAATTCTTATTGCATCTGAAAGTAGAAGCTCGCCCGATTACAAGGGTATGTGTATTTTTTCCCTAGCCCATTCTGGTTAAGCGTTTGGAGCAGCAGAATTGCGAAAAATTTTTTGCCTTCTCAACCATTTCTTGTCTTCAAACTCCCATATCTCGCGAACGGATTGACCCAACCCAAAAATTCCTATTGCATCTGAAAGTAGAAACTCGCCCGATCACAACGGTATGTGTATTTTTTCCCTGGGCCATTCTGGTTAAGCGTTTGAAGCAGCAGAATTGCGAAAAATTTTTTGCCTTCTCAACCATTTCTTGGCTTCAAACTCCCATATCTCGCGAACGGATTGACCTAACCCAAGAATTCTTATTGCATGTGAAAGTAGAAAATCGCCCGATTACAACGGTATGTGTATTTTTTCCCTAGGCCATTCTGGTTAAGCGTTTGGAGCAGCAGAATTGTGAAAAATTTTTTGCCTCTTCTTCCATTTCTTGGCTTCAAACTCCCATTTCTCGCGAAAGGATTGACCTAACCCAAAAATTCCTGTTGCATCTGAAAGTAGAAACTCGCCCGATTACAACGGTATGTGTATTTTTTCCCTAAGCCATTCTGGTTAAGCGTTTGGAGCAGCAGAATTGCGAAAAATTTTTTGCCTTCTCAACCATTTCTTAGCTTCAATGTCCCATATCTCGCGAACGGATTGACCTAACCCAAAAATTCCTATTGTATCTGAAAGTAGAAACTCGCCCGATTACAACGGTACGCGTATTTTTTCCCTAGTCCATTCTGGTTAAGCGTTTGGAGCAGCAGATTTGCGAAAAATTTTTTGCCTTCTCAACCATTTCTTGGTTTCAAACTCCCATATCTCGCGAACGGATTGACCTAACCCAAAAATTCCTATTGCATCTGAAAGTAGAAACTCGCCCGATTACAACGGTATGTGTATTTTTTCCCTAAGCCATTCTGGTTAAGCGTTTGGAGCAGCAGAATTGCGAAAAATTTTTTGCCTTCTCAACCATTTCTTGTCTTCAAACTCCCATATCTCGCGAACGGATTGACCCAACCCAAAAATTCCTATTGCATCTGAAAGTAGAAACCAGCCCGATCACAAGGGTATGTGTATTTTTTCCCTGGGCCATTCTGGTTAAGCGTTTGAAGCAGCAGAATTGCGAAAAATTTTTTGCCTTCTCAACCATTTCTTGTGTTCAAACTCCCATATCTCGCGAACGGATTGACCCAACCCAAAAATTCTTATTGCATCTAAAAGTAGAAACTCGCCCGATTACAACGGTATGTGTAATTTTTCCCTGGGCCATTCTGGTTAAGCGTTTGAAGCAGCAGAATTGCGAAAAATTTTTTGCCTTCTCAACCATTTCTTGGCTTCAAACTCCCATATCTCGCGAACGGATTGACCTAACCCAAAAATTCTTATTGCATCTGAAAGTAGAAGCTCGCCCGATTACAAGGGTATGTGTATTTTTTCCCTAGCCCATTCTGGTTAAGCGTTTGGAGCAGCAGAATTGCGAAAAATTTTTTGCCTTCTCAACCATTTCTTAGCTTCAATGTCCCATATCTCGCGAACGGATTGACCTAACCCAAAAATTCCTATTGTATTTGAAAGTAGAAACTCGCCCGATTACAACGGTACGCGTATTTTTTCCCTAGTCCATTCTGGTTAAGCGTTTGGAGCAGCAGATTTGCGAAAAATTTTTTGCCTTCTCAACCATTTCTTGGCTTCAAACTCCCATATCTCGCGAACGGATTGACCTAACCCAAAAATTCCTATTGCATCTGAAAGTAGAAACTCGCCCGATTACAACGGTATGTGTATTTTTTCCCTAAGCCATTCTGGTTAAGCGTTTGGAGCAGCAGAATTGCGAAAAATTTTTTGCCTTCTCAACCATTTCTTGTCTTCAAACTCCCATATCTCGCGAACGGATTGACCCAACCCAAAAATTCCTATTGCATCTGAAAGTAGAAACTCGCCCGATCACTACGGTATGTGTATTTTTTCCCTAGGCCATTCTGGTTAAGCGTTTGGAGCAGCAGAATTGTGAAAAATTTTTTGCCTCTTCTACCATTTCTTGGCTTCAAACTCCCATATCACGCGAACGGATTGACCTAACCCAAAAATTCCTGTTGCATCTGAAAGTAGAAACTCGCCCGATTACAACGGTACGTGTATTTTTCCTCTAGGCCATTCTGGTTAAGCGTTTGGAGCAGCAGATTTGCGAAAAATTTGTTGTCTTCTCAACCATATCTTAGCTTCAAACTCTCATATCTCACGAACGGATTGACCTAACCCAAAAATTCCTATTGCCTTTGAAAGTAGAAACTCGCCCGATTCCAACGGTATGTGTATTTTTTCCCTGGGCCATTCTGGTTAAGCGTTTGAAGCAGCAGAATTGCGAAAAATTTTTTGCCTTCTCAACCATTTCTTGGCTTCAAACTTCCATATCTCGCGAACGGATTGACCTAACCCAAAAATTCTTATTGCATCTGAAAGTAGAAACTCGCCCGATTACAACGGTATGTGTATTTTTTCCATAGGCCATTCTGGTTAAGCGTTTGGAGCAGCAGAATTGCGAAAAATTTTTTGCCTTCTCAACCATTTCTTGTCTTCAAACTCCCATATCTCGCGAACGGATTGACACAACCCAAAAATTCTTATTGCATCTAAAAGTAGAAACTCGCCCGATTACAACGGTATGTGTAATTTTTCCCTGGGCCATTCTGGTTAAGCGTTTGAAGCAGCAGAATTGCGAAAAATTTTTTGCCTTCTCTACCATTTCTTGGCTTCAAACTCCCATATCTCGCGAACGGATTGACCTAACCCAAAAATTCTTATTGCATCTGAAAGTAGAAACTCGCCCGATTACAACGGTATGTGTATTTTTTCCCTAGGCCATTCTGGTTAAGCGTTTGGAGCAGCAGAATTGCGAAAAATTTTTTGCCTTCTCAAACATTTCTTGTCTTCAAACTCCCATATCTCGCGAACGGATTGACCCAACCCAAAAATTCCTATTGCATCTGAAAGTAGAAACTAGCCCGATCACAAGGGTATGTGTATTTTTTCCCTGGGCCATTCTGGTTAAGCGTTTGAAGCAGCAGAATTGCGAAAAATTTTTTGCCTTCTCAACCATTTCTTGTGTTCAAACTCCCATATCTCGCGAACGGATTGACCCAACCCAAAAATTCTTATTGCATCTAAAAGTAGAAACTCGCCCGATTACAACGGTATGTGTAATTTTTCCCTGGGCCATTCTGGTTAAGCGTTTGAAGCAGCAGAATTGCGAAAAATTTTTTGCCTTCTCAACCATTTCTTGGCTTCAAACTCCCATATCTCGCGAACGGATTGACCTAACCCAAAAATTCTTATTGCATCTGAAAGTAGAAGCTCGCCCGATTACAACGGTATGTGTATTTTTTCCCTAGCCCATTCTGGTTAAGCGTTTGGAGCAGCAGAATTGCGAAAAATTTTTTGCCTTCTCAACCATTTCTTGTCTTCAAACTCCCATATCTCGCGAACGGATTGACCCAACCCAAAAATTCCTATTGCATCTGAAAGTAGAAACTAGCCCGATCACAAGGGTATGTGTATTTTTTCCCTGGGCCATTCTGGTTAAGCGTTTGAAGCAGCAGAATTGCGAAAAATTTTTTGCCTTCTCAACCATTTCTTGTGTTCAAACTCCCATATCTCGCGAACGGATTGACCCAACCCAAAAATTCTTATTGCATCTAAAAGTAGAAACTCGCCCGATTACAACGGTATGTGTAATTTTTCCCTGGGCCATTCTGGTTAAGCGTTTGAAGCAGCAGAATTGCGAAAAATTTTTTGCCTTCTCAACCATTTCTTGGCTTCAAACTCCCATATCTCGCGAACGGATTGACCTAACCCAAAAATTCTTATTGCATCTGAAAGTAGAAGCTCGCCCGATTACAAGGGTATGTGTATTTTTTCCCTAGCCCATTCTGGTTAAGCGTTTGGAGCAGCAGAATTGCGAAAAATTTTTTGCCTTCTCAACCATTTCTTGTCTTCAAACTCCCATATCTCGCGAACGGATTGACCCAACCCAAAAATTCCTATTGCATCTGAAAGTAGAAACTCGCCCGATCACAACGGTATGTGTATTTTTTCCCTGGGCCATTCTGGTTAAGCGTTTGAAGCAGCAGAATTGCGAAAAATTTTTTGCCTTCTCAACCATTTCTTGGCTTCAAACTCCCATATCTCGCGAACGGATTGACCTAACCCAAGAATTCTTATTGCATGTGAAAGTAGAAAATCGCCCGATTACAACGGTATGTGTATTTTTTCCCTAGGCCATTCTGGTTAAGCGTTTGGAGCAGCAGAATTGTGAAAAATTTTTTGCCTCTTCTTCCATTTCTTGGCTTCAAACTCCCATTTCTCGCGAAAGGATTGACCTAACCCAAAAATTCCTGTTGCATCTGAAAGTAGAAACTCGCCCGATTACAACGGTATGTGTATTTTTTCCCTAAGCCATTCTGGTTAAGCGTTTGGAGCAGCAGAATTGCGAAAAATTTTTTGCCTTCTCAACCATTTCTTAGCTTCAATGTCCCATATCTCGCGAACGGATTGACCTAACCCAAAAATTCCTATTGTATCTGAAAGTAGAAACTCGCCCGATTACAACGGTACGCGTATTTTTTCCCTAGTCCATTCTGGTTAAGCGTTTGGAGCAGCAGATTTGCGAAAAATTTTTTGCCTTCTCAACCATTTCTTGGCTTCAAACTCCCATATCTCGCGAACGGATTGACCTAACCCAAAAATTCCTATTGCATCTGAAAGTAGAAACTCGCCCGATTACAACGGTATGTGTATTTTTTCCCTAAGCCATTCTGGTTAAGCGTTTGGAGCAGCAGAATTGCGAAAAATTTTTTGCCTTCTCAACCATTTCTTGTCTTCAAACTCCCATATCTCGCGAACGGATTGACCCAACCCAAAAATTCCTATTGCATCTGAAAGTAGAAACTAGCCCGATCACAAGGGTATGTGTATTTTTTCCCTGGGCCATTCTGGTTAAGCGTTTGAAGCAGCAGAATTGCGAAAAATTTTTTGCCTTCTCAACCATTTCTTGTGTTCAAACTCCCATATCTCGCGAACGGATTGACCCAACCCAAAAATTCTTATTGCATCTAAAAGTAGAAACTCGCCCGATTACAACGGTATGTGTAATTTTTCCCTGGGCCATTCTGGTTAAGCGTTTGAAGCAGCAGAATTGCGAAAAATTTTTTGCCTTCTCAACCATTTCTTGGCTTCAAACTCCCATATCTCGCGAACGGATTGACCTAACCCAAAAATTCTTATTGCATCTGAAAGTAGAAGCTCGCCCGATTACAAGGGTATGTGTATTTTTTCCCTAGCCCATTCTGGTTAAGCGTTTGGAGCAGCAGAATTGCGAAAAATTTTTTGCCTTCTCAACCATTTCTTGTCTTCAAACTCCCATATCTCGCGAACGGATTGACCCAACCCAAAAATTCCTATTGCATCTGAAAGTAGAAACTCGCCCGATCACAACGGTATGTGTATTTTTTCCCTGGGCCATTCTGGTTAAGCGTTTGAAGCAGCAGAATTGCGAAAAATTTTTTGCCTTCTCAACCATTTCTTGGCTTCAAACTCCCATATCTCGCGAACGGATTGACCTAACCCAAGAATTCTTATTGCATGTGAAAGTAGAAAATCGCCCGATTACAACGGTATGTGTATTTTTTCCCTAGGCCATTCTGGTTAAGCGTTTGGAGCAGCAGAATTGTGAAAAATTTTTTGCCTCTTCTTCCATTTCTTGGCTTCAAACTCCCATTTCTCGCGAAAGGATTGACCTAACCCAAAAATTCCTGTTGCATCTGAAAGTAGAAACTCGCCCGATTACAACGGTATGTGTATTTTTTCCCTAAGCCATTCTGGTTAAGCGTTTGGAGCAGCAGAATTGCGAAAAATTTTTTGCCTTCTCAACCATTTCTTAGCTTCAATGTCCCATATCTCGCGAACGGATTGACCTAACCCAAAAATTCCTATTGTATCTGAAAGTAGAAACTCGCCCGATTACAACGGTACGCGTATTTTTTCCCTAGTCCATTCTGGTTAAGCGTTTGGAGCAGCAGATTTGCGAAAAATTTTTTGCCTTCTCAACCATTTCTTGGCTTCAAACTCCCATATCTCGCGAACGGATTGACCTAACCCAAAAATTCCTATTGCATCTGAAAGTAGAAACTCGCCCGATTACAACGGTATGTGTATTTTTTCCCTAAGCCATTCTGGTTAAGCGTTTGGAGCAGCAGAATTGCGAAAAATTTTTTGCCTTCTCAACCATTTCTTGTCTTCAAACTCCCATATCTCGCGAACGGATTGACCCAACCCAAAAATTCCTATTGCATCTGAAAGTAGAAACTCGCCCGATCACTACGGTATGTGTATTTTTTCCCTAGGCCATTCTGGTTAAGCGTTTGGAGCAGCAGAATTGTGAAAAATTTTTTGCCTCTTCTACCATTTCTTGGCTTCAAACTCCCATATCACGCGAACGGATTGACCTAACCCAAAAATTCCTGTTGCATCTGAAAGTAGAAACTCGCCCGATTACAACGGTACGTGTATTTTTCCTCTAGGCCATTCTGGTTAAGCGTTTGGAGCAGCAGATTTGCGAAAAATTTGTTGTCTTCTCAACCATATCTTAGCTTCAAACTCTCATATCTCGCGAACGGATTGACCTAACCCAAAAATTCCTATTGCCTTTGAAAGTAGAAACTCGCCCGATTCCAACGGTATGTGTATTTTTTCCCTGGGCCATTCTGGTTAAGCGTTTGAAGCAGCAGAATTGCGAAAAATTTTTTGCCTTCTCAACCATTTCTTGGCTTCAAACTTCCATATCTCGCGAACGGATTGACCTAACCCAAAAATTCTTATTGCATCTGAAAGTAGAAACTCGCCCGATTACAACGGTATGTGTATTTTTTCCATAGGCCATTCTGGTTAAGCGTTTGGAGCAGCAGAATTGCGAAAAATTTTTTGCCTTCTCAACCATTTCTTGTCTTCAAACTCCCATATCTCGCGAACGGATTGACACAACCCAAAAATTCTTATTGCATCTAAAAGTAGAAACTCGCCCGATTACAACGGTATGTGTAATTTTTCCCTGGGCCATTCTGGTTAAGCGTTTGAAGCAGCAGAATTGCGAAAAATTTTTTGCCTTCTCTACCATTTCTTGGCTTCAAACTCCCATATCTCGCGAACGGATTGACCTAACCCAAAAATTCTTATTGCATCTGAAAGTAGAAACTCGCCCGATTACAACGGTATGTGTATTTTTTCCCTAGGCCATTCTGGTTAAGCGTTTGGAGCAGCAGAATTGCGAAAAATTTTTTGCCTTCTCAAACATTTCTTGTCTTCAAACTCCCATATCTCGCGAACGGATTGACCCAACCCAAAAATTCCTATTGCATCTGAAAGTAGAAACTAGCCCGATCACAAGGGTATGTGTATTTTTTCCCTGGGCCATTCTGGTTAAGCGTTTGAAGCAGCAGAATTGCGAAAAATTTTTTGCCTTCTCAACCATTTCTTGTGTTCAAACTCCCATATCTCGCGAACGGATTGACCCAACCCAAAAATTCTTATTGCATCTAAAAGTAGAAACTCGCCCGATTACAACGGTATGTGTAATTTTTCCCTGGGCCATTCTGGTTAAGCGTTTGAAGCAGCAGAATTGCGAAAAATTTTTTGCCTTCTCAACCATTTCTTGGCTTCAAACTTCCATATCTCGCGAACGGATTGACCTAACCCAAAAATTCTTATTGCATCTGAAAGTAGAAGCTCGCCCGATTACAACGGTATGTGTATTTTTTCCCTAGCCCATTCTGGTTAAGCGTTTGGAGCAGCAGAATTGCGAAAAATTTTTTGCCTTCTCAACCATTTCTTGTCTTCAAACTCCCATATCTCGCGAACGGATTGACCCAACCCAAAAATTCCTATTGCATCTGAAAGTAGAAACTCGCCCGATTACAACGGTATGTGTATTTTTTCCCTAGGCCATTCTGGTTAAGCGTTTGGAGCAGCAGAATTGCGAAAAATTTTTTGCCTTCTCAAACATTTCTTGTCTTCAAACTCCCATATCTCGCGAACGGATTGACCCAACCCAAAAATTCCTATTGCATCTGAAACTAGAAACTAGCCCGATCACAAGGGTATGTGTATTTTTTCCCTGGGCCATTCTGGTTAAGCGTTTGAAGCAGCAGAATTGCGAAAAATTTTTTGCCTTCTCAACCATTTCTTGGCTTCAAACTTCCATATCTCGCGAACGGATTGACCTAACCCAAAAATTCTTATTGCATCTGAAAGTAGAAACTCGCCCGATTACAACGGTATGTGTATTTTTTCCATAGGCCATTCTGGTTAAGCGTTTGGAGCAGCAGAATTGCGAAAAATTTTTTGCCTTCTCAACCATTTCTTGTCTTCAAACTCCCATATCTCGCGAACGGATTGACACAACCCAAAAATTCTTATTGCATCTAAAAGTAGAAACTCGCCCGATTACAACGGTATGTGTAATTTTTCCCTGGGCCATTCTGGTTAAGCGTTTGAAGCAGCAGAATTGCGAAAAATTTTTTGCCTTCTCTACCATTTCTTGGCTTCAAACTCCCATATCTCGCGAACGGATTGACCTAACCCAAAAATTCTTATTGCATCTGAAAGTAGAAACTCGCCCGATTACAACGGTATGTGTATTTTTTCCCTAGGCCATTCTGGTTAAGCGTTTGGAGCAGCAGAATTGCGAAAAATTTTTTGCCTTCTCAAACATTTCTTGTCTTCAAACTCCCATATCTCGCGAACGGATTGACCCAACCCAAAAATTCCTATTGCATCTGAAAGTAGAAACTAGCCCGATCACAAGGGTATGTGTATTTTTTCCCTGGGCCATTCTGGTTAAGCGTTTGAAGCAGCAGAATTGCGAAAAATTTTTTGCCTTCTCAACCATTTCTTGTGTTCAAACTCCCATATCTCGCGAACGGATTGACCCAACCCAAAAATTCTTATTGCATCTAAAAGTAGAAACTCGCCCGATTACAACGGTATGTGTAATTTTTCCCTGGGCCATTCTGGTTAAGCGTTTGAAGCAGCAGAATTGCGAAAAATTTTTTGCCTTCTCAACCATTTCTTGGCTTCAAACTCCCATATCTCGCGAACGGATTGACCTAACCCAAAAATTCTTATTGCATCTGAAAGTAGAAGCTCGCCCGATTACAACGGTATGTGTATTTTTTCCCTAGCCCATTCTGGTTAAGCGTTTGGAGCAGCAGAATTGCGAAAAATTTTTTGCCTTCTCAACCATTTCTTGTCTTCAAACTCCCATATCTCGCGAACGGATTGACCCAACCCAAAAATTCCTATTGCATCTGAAAGTAGAAACTAGCCCGATCACAAGGGTATGTGTATTTTTTCCCTGGGCCATTCTGGTTAAGCGTTTGAAGCAGCAGAATTGCGAAAAATTTTTTGCCTTCTCAACCATTTCTTGTGTTCAAACTCCCATATCTCGCGAACGGATTGACCCAACCCAAAAATTCTTATTGCATCTAAAAGTAGAAACTCGCCCGATTACAACGGTATGTGTAATTTTTCCCTGGGCCATTCTGGTTAAGCGTTTGAAGCAGCAGAATTGCGAAAAATTTTTTGCCTTCTCAACCATTTCTTGGCTTCAAACTCCCATATCTCGCGAACGGATTGACCTAACCCAAAAATTCTTATTGCATCTGAAAGTAGAAGCTCGCCCGATTACAACGGTATGTGTATTTTTTCCCTAGCCCATTCTGGTTAAGCGTTTGGAGCAGCAGAATTGCGAAAAATTTTTTGCCTTCTCAACCATTTCTTGTCTTCAAACTCCCATATCTCGCGAACGGATTGACCCAACCCAAAAATTCCTATTGCATCTGAAAGTAGAAACTAGCCCGATCACAAGGGTATGTGTATTTTTTCCCTGGGCCATTCTGGTTAAGCGTTTGAAGCAGCAGAATTGCGAAAAATTTTTTGCCTTCTCAACCATTTCTTGTGTTCAAACTCCCATATCTCGCGAACGGATTGACCCAACCCAAAAATTCTTATTGCATCTAAAAGTAGAAACTCGCCCGATTACAACGGTATGTGTAATTTTTCCCTGGGCCATTCTGGTTAAGCGTTTGAAGCAGCAGAATTGCGAAAAATTTTTTGCCTTCTCAACCATTTCTTGGCTTCAAACTCCCATATCTCGCGAACGGATTGACCTAACCCAAAAATTCTTATTGCATCTGAAAGTAGAAGCTCGCCCGATTACAAGGGTATGTGTATTTTTTCCCTAGCCCATTCTGGTTAAGCGTTTGGAGCAGCAGAATTGCGAAAAATTTTTTGCCTTCTCAACCATTTCTTGTCTTCAAACTCCCATATCTCGCGAACGGATTGACCCAACCCAAAAATTCCTATTGCATCTGAAAGTAGAAACTCGCCCGATCACAACGGTATGTGTATTTTTTCCCTGGGCCATTCTGGTTAAGCGTTTGAAGCAGCAGAATTGCGAAAAATTTTTTGCCTTCTCAACCATTTCTTGGCTTCAAACTCCCATATCTCGCGAACGGATTGACCTAACCCAAGAATTCTTATTGCATGTGAAAGTAGAAAATCGCCCGATTACAACGGTATGTGTATTTTTTCCCTAGGCCATTCTGGTGAAGCGTTTGGAGCAGCAGAAGTGCGAAAAATTCGTTGTCTTCTCAACCATTTCTTGGCTTCAAACTCCCATATCTCGCGAACGGATTGAACTAACCCAAAAATTCCTATTGTAACTGAAAGTAGAAACTCGCCCGATTACAACGGTATGTGTATTTTTTCCCTGGGCCATTTTGGTTAAGCGTTTGAAGCAGCAGAATTGCGAATAATTTTTTGCCTTCTCAACCATTTCTTGGCTTCAAACTCCCATATCTCGCGAACGGATTGACATAACCCAAAAATTCTTATTGCATCTGAAAGTAGAAACTCGCCCGATTACAACGGTATGTGTATTTTTTCCCTAGGCCATTCTGGTTAAGCGTTTGGAGCAGCAGAATTGCGAAAAATTTTTTGCCTTCTCAACCATTTCTTGTCTTCAAACTCCCATATCTCGCGAACGGATTGACCCAACCCAAAAATTCTTATTGCATCTAAAAGTAGAAACTCGCCCGATTACAACGGTATGTGTAATTATTCCCTGGGCCATTCTGGTTAAGCGTTTGAAGCAGCAGAATTGCGAAAAATTTTTTGCCTTCTCAACCATTTCTTGGCTTCAAACTCCCATATCTCGCGAACGGATTGACCCAACCCAAAAATTCCTATTGCATCTGAAAGTAGAAACTCGCCCGATCACAACGGTATGTGTATTTTTTCCCTAGGCCATTCTGGTTAAGCGTTTGGAGCAGCAGAATTGTGAAAAATTTTTTGCCTCTTCTTCCATTTCTTGGCTTCAAACTCCCATTTCTCGCGAAAGGATTGACCTAACCCAAAATTCCTGTTGCATCTGAAAGTAGAAACTCGCCCGATTACAACGGTACGTGTATTTTTCCTCTAGGCCATTCGGGTTAAGCGATTGGAGCAGCAGAAGTGCGAAAAATTTGTTGTCTTGTCAACCATTTCTTAGCTTCAATGTCCCATATCTCGCGAACGGATTGACCTAACCCAAAAATTCCTATTGTAACTGAAAGTAGAAACTCGCCCGATTACAACGGTACGCGTATTTTGCCCTAGGCCATTCTGGTTAAGCGTTTGGAGCAGCAGATTTGCGAAAAATTTGTTGTCTTCTCCACCATATCTTAGCTTCAAACTCTCATGTCTCGCGAACGGATTGACCTAACCCAAAAATTCCTATTGCCTTTGAAAGTAGAAACTCGCCCGATTCCAACGGTTTGTGTATTTTTTCCCTGGGCCATTCTGGTTAAGCGTTTGAAGCAGCAGAGTTGCGAAGAATTTTTTGCCTTCTCAACCATTTCTTGTCTTCAAACTCCCATATCTCGCGAACGGATTGACCCAACCCAAAAATTCTTATTGCATCTAAAAGTAGAAACTCGCCCGATTACAACGGTATGTGTAATTATTCCCTGGGCCATTCTGGTTAAGCGTTTGAAGCAGCAGAATTGCGAAAAATTTTTTGCCTTCTCAACCATTTCTTGGCTTCAAACTCCCATATCTCGCGAACGGATTGACATAACCCAAAAATTCCTATTGCATCTGAAAGTAGAAACTCGCCCGATTACAACGGTACGTGTATTTTTCCTCTAGGCCATTCGGGTTAAGCGATTGGAGCAGCAGAAGTGCGAAAAATTTGTTGTCTTGTCAACCATTTCTTAGCTTCAAAGTCCCATATCTCGCGAACGGATTGACCTAACCCAAAAATTCCTATTGTATCTGAAAGTAGAAACTCGCCCGATTACAACGGTACGCGTATTTTTTCCCTAGTCCATTCTGGTTAAGCGTTTGGAGCAGCAGATTTGCGAAAAATTTTTTGCCTTCTCAACCATTTCTTGGCTTCAAACTCCCATATCTCGCGAACGGATTGACCTGACCCAAAAATTCCTATTGCATCTGAAAGTAGAAACTCGCCCGATTACAACGGTATGTGTATTTTTTCCCTAAGCCATTCTGGTTAAGCGTTTGGAGCAGCAGAATTGCGAAAAATTTTTTGCCTTCTCAACCATTTCTTGTCTTCAAACTCCCATATCTCGCGAACGGATTGACCCAACCCAAAAATTCCTATTGCATCTGAAAGTAGAAACTCGCCCGATCACTACGGTATGTGTATTTTTTCCCTAGGCCATTCTGGTTAAGCGTTTGGAGCAGCAGAATTGTGAAAAATTTTTTGCCTCTTCTACCATTTCTTGGCTTCAAACTCCCATATCACGCGAACGGATTGACCTAACCCAAAAATTCCTGTTGCATCTGAAAGTAGAAACTCGCCCGATTACAACGGTACGTGTATTTTTCCTCTAGGCCATTCGGGTTAAGCGATTGGAGCAGCAGAAGTGCGAAAAATTTGTTGTGTTGTCAACCATTTCTTAGCTTCAAAGTCCCATATCTCGCGAACGGATTGACCTAACCCAAAAATTCCTATTATAACTGAAAGTAGAAACTCGCCCGATTACAACGGTACGGGTATTTTTTCCCTAGGCCATTCTGGTTAAGCGTTTGGAGCAGCAGATTTGCGAAAAATTTGTTGTCTTCTCAACCATATCTTAGCTTCAAACTCTCATATCTCGCGAACGGATTGACCTAACCCAAAAATTCCTATTGCCTTTGAAAGTAGAAACTCGCCCGATTCCAACGGTATGTGTATTTTTTCCCTGGGCCATTCTGGTTAAGCGTTTGAAGCAGCAGAATTGCGAAAAATTTTTTGCCTTCTCAACCATTTCTTGGCTTCAAACTTCCATATCTCGCGAACGGATTGACCTAACCCAAAAATTCTTATTGCATCTGAAAGTAGAAACTCGCCCGATTACAACGGTATGTGTATTTTTTCCATAGGCCATTCTGGTTAAGCGTTTGGAGCAGCAGAATTGCGAAAAATTTTTTGCCTTCTCAACCATTTCTTGTCTTGAAACTCCCATATCTCGCGAACGGATTGACACAACCCAAAAATTCTTATTGCATCTAAAAGTAGAAACTCGCCCGATTACAACGGTATGTGTATTTTTTCCATAGGCCATTCTGGTTAAGCGTTTGGAGCAGCAGAATTGCGAAAAATTTTTTGCCTTCTCAACCATTTCTTGTCTTCAAACTCCCATATCTCGCGAACGGATTGACACAACCCAAAAATTCTTATTGCATCTAAAAGTAGAAACTCGCCCGATTACAACGGTATGTGTAATTTTTCCCTGGGCCATTCTGGTTAAGCGTTTGAAGCAGCAGAATTGCGAAAAATTTTTTGCCTTCTCTACCATTTCTTGGCTTCAAACTCCCATATCTCGCGAACGGATTGACCTAACCCAAAAATTCTTATTGCATCTGAAAGTAGAAACTCGCCCGATTACAACGGTATGTGTATTTTTTCCCTAGGCCATTCTGGTTAAGCGTTTGGAGCAGCAGAATTGCGAAAAATTTTTTGCCTTCTCAAACATTTCTTGTCTTCAAACTCCCATATCTCGCGAACGGATTGACCCAACCCAAAAATTCCTATTGCATCTGAAAGTAGAAACTAGCCCGATCACAAGGGTATGTGTATTTTTTCCCTGGGCCATTCTGGTTAAGCGTTTGAAGCAGCAGAATTGCGAAAAATTTTTTGCCTTCTCAACCATTTCTTGTGTTCAAACTCCCATATCTCGCGAACGGATTGACCTAACCCAAAAATTCTTATTGCATCTGAAAGTAGAAGCTCGCCCGATTACAACGGTATGTGTATTTTTTCCCTAGCCCATTCTGGTTAAGCGTTTGGAGCAGCAGAATTGCGAAAAATTTTTTGCCTTCTCAACCATTTCTTGTCTTCAAACTCCCATATCTCGCGAACGGATTGACCCAACCCAAAAATTCCTATTGCATCTGAAAGTAGAAACTAGCCCGATCACAAGGGTATGTGTATTTTTTCCCTGGGCCATTCTGGTTAAGCGTTTGAAGCAGCAGAATTGCGAAAAATTTTTTGCCTTCTCAACCATTTCTTGTGTTCAAACTCCCATATCTCGCGAACGGATTGACCCAACCCAAAAATTCTTATTGCATCTAAAAGTAGAAACTCGCCCGATTACAACGGTATGTGTAATTTTTCCCTGGGCCATTCTGGTTAAGCGTTTGAAGCAGCAGAATTGCGAAAAATTTTTTGCCTTCTCAACCATTTCTTGGCTTCAAACTCCCATATCTCGCGAACGGATTGACCTAACCCAAAAATTCTTATTGCATCTGAAAGTAGAAGCTCGCCCGATTACAAGGGTATGTGTATTTTTTCCCTAGCCCATTCTGGTTAAGCGTTTGGAGCAGCAGAATTGCGAAAAATTTTTTGCCTTCTCAACCATTTCTTGTCTTCAAACTCCCATATCTCGCGAACGGATTGACCCAACCCAAAAATTCCTATTGCATCTGAAAGTAGAAACTCGCCCGATCACAACGGTATGTGTATTTTTTCCCTGGGCCATTCTGGTTAAGCGTTTGAAGCAGCAGAATTGCGAAAAATTTTTTGCCTTCTCAACCATTTCTTGGCTTCAAACTCCCATATCTCGCGAACGGATTGACCTAACCCAAGAATTCTTATTGCATGTGAAAGTAGAAAATCGCCCGATTACAACGGTATGTGTATTTTTTCCCTAGGCCATTCTGGTTAAGCGTTTGGAGCAGCAGAATTGTGAAAAATTTTTTGCCTCTTCTTCCATTTCTTGGCTTCAAACTCCCATTTCTCGCGAAAGGATTGACCTAACCCAAAAATTCCTGTTGCATCTGAAAGTAGAAACTCGCCCGATTACAACGGTATGTGTATTTTTTCCCTAAGCCATTCTGGTTAAGCGTTTGGAGCAGCAGAATTGCGAAAAATTTTTTGCCTTCTCAACCATTTCTTAGCTTCAATGTCCCATATCTCGCGAACGGATTGACCTAACCCAAAAATTCCTATTGTATCTGAAAGTAGAAACTCGCCCGATTACAACGGTACGCGTATTTTTTCCCTAGTCCATTCTGGTTAAGCGTTTGGAGCAGCAGATTTGCGAAAAATTTTTTGCCTTCTCAACCATTTCTTGGCTTCAAACTCCCATATCTCGCGAACGGATTGACCTAACCCAAAAATTCCTATTGCATCTGAAAGTAGAAACTCGCCCGATTACAACGGTATGTGTATTTTTTCCCTAAGCCATTCTGGTTAAGCGTTTGGAGCAGCAGAATTGCGAAAAATTTTTTGCCTTCTCAACCATTTCTTGTCTTCAAACTCCCATATCTCGCGAACGGATTGACCCAACCCAAAAATTCCTATTGCATCTGAAAGTAGAAACTAGCCCGATCACAAGGGTATGTGTATTTTTTCCCTGGGCCATTCTGGTTAAGCGTTTGAAGCAGCAGAATTGCGAAAAATTTTTTGCCTTCTCAACCATTTCTTGTGTTCAAACTCCCATATCTCGCGAACGGATTGACCCAACCCAAAAATTCTTATTGCATCTAAAAGTAGAAACTCGCCCGATTACAACGGTATGTGTAATTTTTCCCTGGGCCATTCTGGTTAAGCGTTTGAAGCAGCAGAATTGCGAAAAATTTTTTGCCTTCTCAACCATTTCTTGGCTTCAAACTCCCATATCTCGCGAACGGATTGACCTAACCCAAAAATTCTTATTGCATCTGAAAGTAGAAGCTCGCCCGATTACAAGGGTATGTGTATTTTTTCCCTAGCCCATTCTGGTTAAGCGTTTGGAGCAGCAGAATTGCGAAAAATTTTTTGCCTTCTCAACCATTTCTTGTCTTCAAACTCCCATATCTCGCGAACGGATTGACCCAACCCAAAAATTCCTATTGCATCTGAAAGTAGAAACTCGCCCGATCACAACGGTATGTGTATTTTTTCCCTGGGCCATTCTGGTTAAGCGTTTGAAGCAGCAGAATTGCGAAAAATTTTTTGCCTTCTCAACCATTTCTTGGCTTCAAACTCCCATATCTCGCGAACGGATTGACCTAACCCAAGAATTCTTATTGCATGTGAAAGTAGAAAATCGCCCGATTACAACGGTATGTGTATTTTTTCCCTAGGCCATTCTGGTTAAGCGTTTGGAGCAGCAGAATTGTGAAAAATTTTTTGCCTCTTCTTCCATTTCTTGGATTCAAACTCCCATTTCTCGCGAAAGGATTGACCTAACCCAAAAATTCCTGTTGCATCTGAAAGTAGAAACTCGCCCGATTACAACGGTATGTGTATTTTTTCCCTAAGCCATTCTGGTTAAGCGTTTGGAGCAGCAGAATTGCGAAAAATTTTTTGCCTTCTCAACCATTTCTTAGCTTCAATGTCCCATATCTCGCGAACGGATTGACCTAACCCAAAAATTCCTATTGTATCTGAAAGTAGAAACTCGCCCGATTACAACGGTACGCGTATTTTTTCCCTAGTCCATTCTGGTTAAGCGTTTGGAGCAGCAGATTTGCGAAAAATTTTTTGCCTTCTCAACCATTTCTTGGCTTCAAACTCCCATATCTCGCGAACGGATTGACCTAACCCAAAAATTCCTATTGCATCTGAAAGTAGAAACTCGCCCGATTACAACGGTATGTGTATTTTTTCCCTAAGCCATTCTGGTTAAGCGTTTGGAGCAGCAGAATTGCGAAAAATTTTTTGCCTTCTCAACCATTTCTTGTCTTCAAACTCCCATATCTCGCGAACGGATTGACCCAACCCAAAAATTCCTATTGCATCTGAAAGTAGAAACTCGCCCGATCACTACGGTATGTGTATTTTTTCCCTAGGCCATTCTGGTTAAGCGTTTGGAGCAGCAGAATTGTGAAAAATTTTTTGCCTCTTCTACCATTTCTTGGCTTCAAACTCCCATATCACGCGAACGGATTGACCTAACCCAAAAATTCCTGTTGCATCTGAAAGTAGAAACTCGCCCGATTACAACGGTACGTGTATTTTTCCTCTAGGCCATTCTGGTTAAGCGTTTGGAGCAGCAGATTTGCGAAAAATTTGTTGTCTTCTCAACCATATCTTAGCTTCAAACTCTCATATCTCGCGAACGGATTGACCTAACCCAAAAATTCCTATTGCCTTTGAAAGTAGAAACTCGCCCGATTCCAACGGTATGTGTATTTTTTCCCTGGGCCATTCTGGTTAAGCGTTTGAAGCAGCAGAATTGCGAAAAATTTTTTGCCTTCTCAACCATTTCTTGGCTTCAAACTTCCATATCTCGCGAACGGATTGACCTAACCCAAAAATTCTTATTGCATCTGAAAGTAGAAACTCGCCCGATTACAACGGTATGTGTATTTTTTCCATAGGCCATTCTGGTTAAGCGTTTGGAGCAGCAGAATTGCGAAAAATTTTTTGCCTTCTCAACCATTTCTTGTCTTCAAACTCCCATATCTCGCGAACGGATTGACACAACCCAAAAATTCTTATTGCATCTAAAAGTAGAAACTCGCCCGATTACAACGGTATGTGTAATTTTTCCCTGGGCCATTCTGGTTAAGCGTTTGAAGCAGCAGAATTGCGAAAAATTTTTTGCCTTCTCTACCATTTCTTGGCTTCAAACTCCCATATCTCGCGAACGGATTGACCTAACCCAAAAATTCTTATTGCATCTGAAAGTAGAAACTCGCCCGATTACAACGGTATGTGTATTTTTTCCCTAGGCCATTCTGGTTAAGCGTTTGGAGCAGCAGAATTGCGAAAAATTTTTTGCCTTCTCAAACATTTCTTGTCTTCAAACTCCCATATCTCGCGAACGGATTGACCCAACCCAAAAATTCCTATTGCATCTGAAAGTAGAAACTAGCCCGATCACAAGGGTATGTGTATTTTTTCCCTGGGCCATTCTGGTTAAGCGTTTGAAGCAGCAGAATTGCGAAAAATTTTTTGCCTTCTCAACCATTTCTTGTGTTCAAACTCCCATATCTCGCGAACGGATTGACCCAACCCAAAAATTCTTATTGCATCTAAAAGTAGAAACTCGCCCGATTACAACGGTATGTGTAATTTTTCCCTGGGCCATTCTGGTTAAGCGTTTGAAGCAGCAGAATTGCGAAAAATTTTTTGCCTTCTCAACCATTTCTTGGCTTCAAACTCCCATATCTCGCGAACGGATTGACCTAACCCAAAAATTCTTATTGCATCTGAAAGTAGAAGCTCGCCCGATTACAACGGTATGTGTATTTTTTCCCTAGCCCATTCTGGTTAAGCGTTTGGAGCAGCAGAATTGCGAAAAATTTTTTGCCTTCTCAACCATTTCTTGTCTTCAAACTCCCATATCTCGCGAACGGATTGACCCAACCCAAAAATTCCTATTGCATCTGAAAGTAGAAACTAGCCCGATCACAAGGGTATGTGTATTTTTTCCCTGGGCCATTCTGGTTAAGCGTTTGAAGCAGCAGAATTGCGAAAAATTTTTTGCCTTCTCAACCATTTCTTGTGTTCAAACTCCCATATCTCGCGAACGGATTGACCCAACCCAAAAATTCTTATTGCATCTAAAAGTAGAAACTCGCCCGATTACAACGGTATGTGTAATTTTTCCCTGGGCCATTCTGGTTAAGCGTTTGAAGCAGCAGAATTGCGAAAAATTTTTTGCCTTCTCAACCATTTCTTGGCTTCAAACTCCCATATCTCGCGAACGGATTGACCTAACCCAAGAATTCTTATTGCATGTGAAAGTAGAAAATCGCCCGATTACAACGGTATGTGTATTTTTTCCCTAGGCCATTCTGGTGAAGCGTTTGGAGCAGCAGAAGTGCGAAAAATTCGTTGTCTTCTCAACCATTTCTTGGCTTCAAACTCCCATATCTCGCGAACGGATTGAACTAACCCAAAAATTCCTATTGTAACTGAAAGTAGAAACTCGCCCGATTACAACGGTATGTGTATTTTTTCCCTGGGTCATTTTGGTTAAGCGTTTGAAGCAGCAGAATTGCGAAAAATTTTTTGCCTTCTCAACCATTTCTTGGCTTCAAACTCCCATATCTCGCGAACGGATTGACATAACCCAAAAATTCTTATTGCATCTGAAAGTAGAAACTCGCCCGATTACAACGGTATGTGTATTTTTTCCCTAGGCCATTCTGGTTAAGCGTTTGGAGCAGCAGAATTGCGAAAAATTTTTTGCCTTCTCAACCATTTCTTGTCTTCAAACTCCCATATCTCGCGAACGGATTGACCCAACCCAAAAATTCTTATTGCATCTAAAAGTAGAAACTCGCCCGATTACAACGGTATGTGTAATTATTCCCTGGGCCATTCTGGTTAAGCGTTTGAAGCAGCAGAATTGCGAAAAATTTTTTGCCTTCTCAACCATTTCTTGGATTCAAACTCCCATATCTCGCGAACGGATTGACCCAACCCAAAAATTCCTATTGCATCTGAAAGTAGAAACTCGCCCGATCACAACGGTATGTGTATTTTTTCCCTAGGCCATTCTGGTTAAGCGTTTGGAGCAGCAGAATTGTGAAAAATTTTTTGCCTCTTCTTCCATTTCTTGGCTTCAAACTCCCATTTCTCGCGAAAGGATTGACCTAACCCAAAATTCCTGTTGCATCTGAAAGTAGAAACTCGCCCGATTACAACGGTACGTGTATTTTTCCTCTAGGCCATTCGGGTTAAGCGATTGGAGCAGCAGAAGTGCGAAAAATTTGTTGTCTTGTCAACCATTTCTTAGCTTCAATGTCCCATATCTCGCGAACGGATTGACCTAACCCAAAAATTCCTATTGTAACTGAAAGTAGAAACTCGCCCGATTACAACGGTACGCGTATTTTGCCCTAGGCCATTCTGGTTAAGCGTTTGGAGCAGCAGATTTGCGAAAAATTTGTTGTCTTCTCCACCATATCTTAGCTTCAAACTCTCATATCTCGCGAACGGATTGACCTAACCCAAAAATTCCTATTGCCTTTGAAAGTAGAAACTCGCCCGATTCCAACGGTTTGTGTATTTTTTCCCTGGGCCATTCTGGTTAAGCGTTTGAAGCAGCAGAGTTGCGAAGAATTTTTTGCCTTCTCAACCATTTCTTGTCTTCAAACTCCCATATCTCGCGAACGGATTGACCTAACCCAAAAATTCTCATTTCATCTGAAAGTAGAAACTCGCCCGATTACAACGGTATGTGTATTTTTTCCCTAGGCCATTCTGGTTAAGCGATTGGAGCAGCAGAAGTGCGAAAAATTTGTTGCCTTGTCAACCATTTCTTAGCTTCAATGTCCCATATCTCGCGAACGGATTGACCTAACCCAAAAATTCCTATTGTAACTGAAAGTAGAAACTCGCCCGATTACAACGCTACGCGTATTTTTTCCCTAGGCCATTCTGGTTAAGCGTTTGGAGCAGCAGATTTGCGAAAAATTTGTTGTCTTCTCAACCATATCTTAGCTTCAAACTCTCATATCTCGCGAACGGATTGACCTAACCCAAAAATTCCTATTGCCTTTGAAAGTAGAAACTCGCCCGATTCCAACGGTTTGTGTATTTTTTCCCTGGGCCATTCTGGTTAAGCGTTTGAAGCACCAGAGTTGCGAAAAATTTTTTGCCTTCTCAACCATTTCTTGGCTTCAAACTCCCATATCTCGCGAACGGATTGACCCAACCCAAAAATTCCTATTGCATCTGAAAGTAGAAACTCGCCCGATCACAACGGTATGTGTATTTTTTCCCTGGTCCATTCTGGTTAAGCGTTTGAAGCAGCAGAATTGCGAAAAATTTTTTGCCTTCTCAACCATTTCTTGGCTTCAAACTCCCATATCTCGCGAACGGATTGACCTAACCCAGAAATTCCTATTGCATCTGAAAGTAGAAACTCGCCTGATTACAACGGTATGTGTATTTTTTCCCTAGGCCATTCTGGTTAAGCGTTTGGAGCAGCAGAATTGCGAAAAATTTTTTGCCTTCTCAACCATTTCTTGTCTTCAAACTCCCATATCTCGCGAACGGATTGACCCAACCCAAAAATTCTTATTGCATCTAAAAGTAGAAACTCGCCCGATTACAACGGTATGTGTAATTATTCCCTGGGCCATTCTGGTTAAGCGTTTGAAGCAGCAGAATTGCGAAAAATTTTTTGCCTTCTCAACCATTTCTTGGCTTCAAACTCCCATATCTCGCGAACGGATGGAACTAACCCAAAAATTCTTATTGCATCTGAAAGTAGAAACTCGCCCGATTACAACGGTACGTGTATTTTTCCTCTAGGCCATTCGGGTTAAGCGATTGGAGCAGCAGAAGTGCGAAAAATTTGTTGTCTTGTCAACCATTTCTTAGCTTCAATGTCCCATATCTCGCGAACGGATTGACCTAACCCAAAAATTCCTATTGTAACTGAAAGTAGAAACTCGCCCGATTACAACGGTACGCGTATTTTTTCCCTAGGCCATTCTGGTTAAGCGTTTGGAGCAGCAGATTTGCGAAAAATTTGTTGTCTTCTCCACCATATCTTAGCTTCAAACTCTCATATCTCGCGAACGGATTGACCTAACCCAAAAATTCCTATTGCCTTTGAAAGTAGAAACTCGCCCGATTTCAACGGTTTGTGTATTTTTTCCCTGGGCCATTCTGGTTAAGCGTTTGAAGCAGCAGAGTTGCGAAGAATTTTTTGCCTTCTCAACCATTTCTTGTCTTCAAACTCCCATATCTCACGAACGGATTGACCTAACCCAAAAATTCTCATTTCATCTGAAAGTAGAAACTCGCCCGATTACAACGGTACGCGTATTTTTTCCCTAGGCCATTCTGGTTAAGCGTTTGGAGCAGCAGATTTGCGAAAAATTTGTTGCCTTCTCAACCATTTCTTGTCTTCAAACTCCCATATCTCGCGAACGGATTGACCTAACCCAAAAATTCTTATTGCATCTGAAAGTAGAAACTCGCCCGATTACAACGGTACGTGTATTTTTCCTCTAGGCCATTCGGGTTAAGCGATTGGAGCAGCAGAAGTGCGAAAAATTTGTTGTCTTGTCAACCATTTCTTAGCTTCAATGTCCCATATCTCGCGAACGGATTGACCTAACCCAAAAATTCCTATTGTAACTGAAAGTAGAAACTCGCCCGATTACAACGGTACGCGTATTTTTTCCCTAGGCCATTCTGGTTAAGCGTTTGGAGCAGCAGATTTGCGAAAAATTTGTTGTCTTCTCCACCATATCTTAGCTTCAAACTCTCATATCTCGCGAACGGATTGACCTAACCCAAAAATTCCTATTGCCTTTGAAAGTAGAAACTCGCCCGATTTCAACGGTTTGTGTATTTTTTCCCTGGGCCATTCTGGTTAAGCGTTTGAAGCAGCAGAGTTGCGAAGAATTTTTTGCCTTCTCAACCATTTCTTGTCTTCAAACTCCCATATCTCGCGAACGGATTGACCTAACCCAAAAATTCTCATTTCATCTGAAAGTAGAAACTCGCCCGATTACAACGGTATGTGTATTTTTTCCCTAGGCCATTCTGGTTAAGCGTTTGGAGCAGCAGAATTGCGAAAAATTTTTTGCCTTCTCAACCATTTCTTGGCTTCAAACTCCCATATCTCGCGAACGGATGGAACTAACCCAAAAATTCTTATTGCATCTGAAAGTAGAAACTCGCCCGATTACAACGGTATGTGTATTTTTTCCCTAGCCCATTCTGGTTAAGCGTTTGGAGCAGCAGAATTGTGAAAAATTTTTTGCCTCTTCTACCATTTCTTGGCTTCAAACTCCCATTTCTCGCGAACGGATTGACCTAACCCAAAAATTCCTGTTGCATCTGAAAGTAGAAACTCGCCCGACTACAACGGTACGTGTATTTTTCCTCTAGGCCATTCGGGTTAAGCGATTGGAGCAGCAGAAGTGCGAAAAATTTGTTGCCTTGTCAACCATTTCTTAGCTTCAATGTCCCATATCTCGCGAACGGATTGACCTAACCCAAAAATTCCTATTGTAACTGAAAGTTGAAACTCGCCCGATTACAACGCTACGCGTATTTTTTCCCTAGGCCATTCTGGTTAAGCGTTTGGAGCAGCAGATTTGCGAAAAATTTGTTGTCTTCTCAACCATATCTTAGCTTCAAACTCTCATATCTCGCGAACGGATTGACCTAACCCAAAAATTCCTATTGCATCTGAAAGTAGAAACTCGCCCGATCACAACGGTATGTGTATTTTTTCCCTGGTCCATTCTGGTTAAGCGTTTGAAGCAGCAGAATTGCGAAAAATTTTTTGCCTTCTCAACCATTTCTTGGCTTCAAACTCCCATATCTCGCGAACGGATTGACCTAACCCAGAAATTCCTATTGCATCTGAAAGTAGAAACTCGCCTGATTACAACGGTATGTGTATTTTTTCCCTAGGCCATTCTGGTTAAGCGTTTGGAGCAGCAGAATTGCGAAAAATTTTTTGCCTTCTCAACCATTTCTTGTCTTCAAACTCCCATATCTCGCGAACGGATTGACCCAACCCAAAAATTCTTATTGCATCTAAAAGTAGAAACTCGCCCGATTACAGCGGTATGTGTAATTATTCCCTGGGCCATTCTGGTTAAGCGTTTGAAGCAGCAGAATTGCGAAAAATTTTTTGCCTTCTCAACCATTTCTTGGCTTCAAACTCCCATATCTCGCGAACGGATGGAACTAACCCAAAAATTCTTATTGCATCTGAAAGTAGAAACTCGCCCGATTACAACGGTATGTGTATTTTTTCCCTAGGCCATTCTGGTTAAGCGTTTGGAGCAGCAGAATTGTGAAAAATTTTTTGCCTCTTCTACCATTTCTTGGCTTCAAACTCCCATTTCTCGCGAACGGATTGACCTAACCCAAAAATTCCTGTTGCATCTGAAAGTAGAAACTCGCCCGATTCCAACGGTTTGTGTATTTTTTCCCTGGGCCATTCTGGTTAAGCGTTTGAAGCACCAGAGTTGCGAAAAATTTTTTGCCTTCTCAACCATTTCTTGGCTTCAAACTCCCATATCTCGCGAACGGATTGACCCAACCCAAAAATTCCTATTGCATCTGAAAGTAGAAACTCGCCCGATCACAACGGTATGTGTATTTTTTCCCTAGGCCATTCTGGTTAAGCGTTTGGAGCAGCAGATTTGCGAAAAATTTGTTGTCTTCTCAACCATATCTTAGCTTCAAACTCTCATATCTCGCGAACGGATTGACCTAACCCAAAAATTCCTATTGCCTTTGAAAGTAGAAACTCGCCCGATTCCAACGGTTTGTGTATTTTTTCCCTGGGCCATTCTGGTTAAGCGTTTGAAGCACCAGAGTTGCGAAAAATTTTTTGCCTTCTCAACCATTTCTTGGCTTCAAACTCCCATATCTCGCGAACGGATTGACCCAACCCAAAAATTCCTATTGCATCTGAAAGTAGAAACTCGCCCGATCACAACGGTATGTGTATTTTTTCCCTGGTCCATTCTGGTTAAGCGTTTGAAGCAGCAGAATTGCGAAAAATTTTTTGCCTTCTCAACCATTTCTTGGCTTCAAACTCCCATATCTCGCGAACGGATTGACCTAACCCAGAAATTCCTATTGCATCTGAAAGTAGAAACTCGCCTGATTACAACGGTATGTGTATTTTTTCCCTAGGCCATTCTGGTTAAGCGTTTGGAGCAGCAGAATTGCGAAAAATTTTTTGCCTTCTCAACCATTTCTTGTCTTCAAACTCCCATATCTCGCGAACGGATTGACCTAACCCAAAAATTCCTATTGTAACTGAAAGTAGAAACTCGCCCGATTACAACGGTACGCGTATTTTTTCCCTAGACCATTCTGGTTAAGCGTTTGGAGCAGCAGATTTGCGAAAAATTTGTTGTCTTCTCAACCATATCTTAGCTTCAAACTCCCATATCTCGCGAACGGATTGACCTAACCCAAAAATTCCTATTGCATCTGAAAGTAGAAACTCGCCCGATTACAACGGTATGTGTATTTTTTCCCTAGGCCATTCTGGTTAAGCGTTTGGAGCAGCAGAATTGCGAAAAATTTTTTGCCTTCTCAACCATTTCTTGTCTTCAAACTCCCATTTCTCGCGAACGGATTGACCTAACCCAAAAATTCCTGTTGCATCTGAAAATAGAAACTCGCCCGATTACAACGGTACGTGTATTTTTCCTCTAGGCCATTCGGGTTAAGCGATTGGAGCAGCAGAAGTGCGAAAAATTTGTTGTCTAGTCAACCATTTCTTAGCTTCAATGTCCCATATCTCGCGAACGGATTGACCTAACCCAAAAATTCCTATTGTAACTGAAAGTAGAAACTCGCCCGATTACAACGGTACGCGTATTTTTTCCCTAGGCCATTCTGGTTAAGCGTTTGGAGCAGCAGATTTGCGAAAAATTTGTTGTCTTCTCAACCATATCTTAGCTTCAAACTCTCATATCTCGCGAACGGATTGACCTAACCCAAAAATTCCTATTGCCTTTGAAAGTAGAAACTCGCCCGATTCCAACGGTATGTGTATTTTTTCCCTGGGCCATTCTGGTTAAGCGTTTGAAGCAGCAGAATTGCGAAAAATTTTTTGCCTTCACAACCATTTCTTGGCTTCAAACTCCCATATCTCGCGAACGGATTGGCCTAACCCAAAAATTCTTATTGCATCTGAAAGTAGAAACTCGCCCGATCACAACGGTATGTGTATTTTTTCCCTAGGCCATTCTGGTTAAGCGTTTGGAGCAGCAGAATTGCGAAAAATTTTTTGCCTTCTCAACCATTTCTTGTCTTCAAACACGCATATCTCGCGAACGGATTGACCCAACCCAAAAATTCTTATTGCATCTAAAAGTAGAAACTCGCCCGATTACAACGGTATGTGTAATTTTTCCCTGGGCCATTCTGGTTAAGCGTTTGAAGCAGCAGAATTGCGAAAAATTTTTTGCCTTCTCAACCATTTCTTGGCTTCAAACTCCCATATCTCGCGAATGGATTGACCTAACCCAAAAATTCTTATTGCATCTGAAAGTAGAAACTCGCCCGATTACAACGGTATGTGTATTTTTTCCCTAGGCCATTCTGGTTAAGCGTTTGGAGCAGCAGAATTGCGCAAAATTTTTTGCCTTCTCAATCATTTCTTGTCTTCAAACTCCCATATCTCGCGAACGGATTGACCCAACCCAAAAGTTCCTATTGCATCTGAAAGTAGAAACTCGCCCGATCACAACGGTATGTGTATTTTTTCCCTGGGCCATTCTGGTTAAGCGTTTGAAGCAGCAGAATTGCGAAAAATTTTTTGCCTTCTCAACCATTTCTTGGCTTCAAACTCCCATATCTCGCGAACGGATTGACCTAACCCAAAAATTCTTATTGCATGTGAAAGTAGAAAATCGCCCGATTACAACGGTATGTGTATTTTTTCCCTAGGCCATTCTGGTGAAGCGTTTGGAGCAGCAGAAGTGCGAAAAATTTGTTGTCTTCTCAACCATTTCTTGGCTTCAAACTACCATATCTCGCGAACGGATTGACCTAACCCAAAAATTCTTATTGCATCTGAAGGTAGAAACTCGCCCGATTACAACGGTACGCGTATTTTTTCCCTAGGCCATTCTGGTTAAGCGTTTGGAGCAGCAGATTTGCGAAAAATTTGTTGTCTTCTCAACCATATCTTAGCTTCAAACTCTCATATCTCGCGAACGGATAGACCTAACCCAAAAAATCCTATTGCCTTTGAAAGTAGAAACTCGCCCGATTACAACGGTATGTGTATTTTTTCCCTGGGCCATTCTGGTTAAGCGTTTGAAGCAGCAGAATTGCGAAAAATTTTTTGCCTCCTCAACCATTTCTTGGCTTCAAACTCCCATATCTCGCGAACGGATTGACCTAACCCAAAAATTAGTATTGCATCTGAAAGTAGAAACTCGCCCGATTACAACGGTATGTGTATTTTTTCCCTAGGCCATTCTGGGTAAGCGTTTGGAGCAGCAGAATTGCGAAAAATTTTTTGCCTTCTCAACCATTTCTTGTCTTCAACTCCCATATCTCGCGAACGGATTGACCCAACCCAAAAATTCTTATTGCATCTAAAAGTAGAAACTCGCCCGATTACAACGGTATGTGTAATTTTTCCCTGGGCCATTCTGGTTAAGCGTTTGAAGCAGCAGAATTGCGAAAAATTTTTTGCCTTCTCAACCATTTCTTGGCTTCAAACTCCCATATCTCGCGAATGGATTGACCTAACCCAAAAATTCTTATTGCATCTGAAAGTAGAAACTCGCCCGATTACAACGGTATGTGTATTTTTTCCCTAGGCCATTCTGGTTAAGCGTTTGGAGCAGCAGAATTGCGCAAAATTTTTTGCCTTCTCAATCATTTCTTGTCTTCAAACTCCCATATCTCGCGAACGGATTGACCCAACCCAAAAGTTCCTATTGCATCTGAAAGTAGAAACTCGCCCGATCACAACGGTATGTGTATTTTTTCCCTGGGCCATTCTGGTTAAGCGTTTGAAGCAGCAGAATTGCGAAAAATTTTTTGCCTTCTCAACCATTTCTTGGCTTCAAACTCCCATATCTCGCGAACGGATTGACCTAACCCAAAAATTCTTATTGCATGTGAAAGTAGAAAATCGCCCGATTACAACGGTATGTGTATTTTTTCCCTAGGCCATTCTGGTGAAGCGTTTGGAGCAGCAGAAGTGCGAAAAATTTGTTGTCTTCTCAACCATTTCTTGGCTTCAAACTACCATATCTCGCGAACGGATTGACCTAACCCAAAAATTCTTATTGCATCTGAAGGTAGAAACTCGCCCGATTACAACGGTACGCGTATTTTTTCCCTAGGCCATTCTGGTTAAGCGTTTGGAGCAGCAGATTTGCGAAAAATTTGTTGTCTTCTCAACCATATCTTAGCTTCAAACTCCCATATCTCGCGAACGGATTGACCCAACCCAAAAATTCCTATTGCATCTGAAAGTAGAAACTCGCCCGATCACAACGGTATGTGTATTTTTTCCCTGGGCCATTCTGGTTAAGCGTTTGAAGCAGCAGAATTGCGAAAAATTTTTTGCCTTCTCAACCATTTCTTGGCTTCAAACTCCCATATCTCGCGAACGGATTGACCTAACCCAAAAATTCTTATTGCATGTGAAAGTAGAAAATCGCCCGATTACAACGGTATGTGTATTTTTTCCCTAGGCCATTCTGGTGAAGCGTTTGGAGCAGCAGAAGTGCGAAAAATTTGTTGTCTTCTCAACCATTTCTTGGCTTCAAACTACCATATCTCGCGAACGGATTGACCTAACCCAAAAATTCTTATTGCATCTGAAAGTAGAAACTCGCCCGATTACAACGGTATGTGTATTTTTTCCCTAGGCCATTCTGGTTAAGCGTTTGGAGCAGCAGAATTGTGAAAAATTTTTTGCCTCTTCTACCATTTCTTGGCTTCAAAGTCACATTTCTCGCGAACGGATTGACCTAACCCAAAAATTCCTGTTGCATCTGAAAGTAGAAACTCGCCCGATTACAACGGTGCGTGTATTTTTCCTCTAGGCCATTCGGGTTAAGCGATTGGAGCAGCAGAAGTGCGAAAAATTTGTTGTCTTGTCAACCATTTCTTAGCTTCAAAGTCCCATATCTCGCGAACGGATTGACCTAACCCAAAAATTCCTATTGTAACTGAAAGTAGAAACTCGCCCGATTACAACGGCACGCGTATTTTTTCCCTAGGCCATTCTGGTTAAGCGTTTTGACAAGCAGATTTGCGAAAAATTTGTTGTCTTCTCAACCATATCTTAGCTTCAAACTCTCATATCTCGCGAACGGATTGACCTAACCCAAAAATTCTTATTGCATCTGAAAGTAGAAACTCGCCCGATTACAACGGTATGTGTATTTTTTCCCTAGGCCATTCTGGTTAAGCGTTTGGAGCAGCAGAATTGCGAAAAATTTTTTGCCTTCTCAACCATTTCTTGTCTTCAACTCCCATATCTCGCGAACGGATTGACCCAACCCAAAAATTCTTATTGCATCTAAAAGTAGAAACTCGCCCGATTACAACGGTATGTGTATTTTTTCCCTGGGCCATTCTGGTTAAGCGTTTGAAGCAGCAGAATTGCGAAAAATTTTTTGCCTTCTCAACCATTTCTTGGCTTCAAACTCCCATATCTCGCGAACGGATTGACCTAACCCAAAAATTCTTATTGCATCTGAAAGTAGAAACTCGCCCGATCACAACGGTATGTGTATTTTTTCCCTGGGCCATTCTGGTTAAGCGTTTGAAGCAGCAGAATTGCGAAAAATTTTTTGCCTTCTCAACCATTTCTTGGCTTCAAACTCCTATATCTCGCGAACGGATTGACCTAACCCAAAAATTCTTATTGCATGTGAAAGTAGAAAATCGCCCGATTACAACGGTATGTGTATTTTTTCCCCAGGCCTTTCTGGTGAAGCGTTTGGAGCAGCAGAAGTGCGAAAAATTTGTTGTCTTCTCAACCATTTCTTGGCTTCAAACTCCCATATCTCGCGAACGGATTGGCCTAACCCAAAAATTCTTATTGCATCTGAAAGTAGAAACTCGCCCGATTACAACGGTATGTGTATTTTTTCCCTAGGTCATTCTGGTTAAGCGTTTGGAGCAGCAGAATTGTGAAAAATTTTTTGCCTTCTCATCCATTTCTTGGCTTCAAACTCCCATACCTCGCGAACGGATTGACCTAACCCAAAAATTCCTATTGCATCTGAAAGTAGAAACTCGCCCGATTACAACGGTATGTGTATTTTTTCCCTAGGCCATTCTGGTTAAGCGTTTGGAGCAGCAGAATTGCTCAAAATTTTTTGCCTTCTCAACCATTTCTTGTCTTCAAACTCCCATATCTCGCGAACGGATTGACCTAACCCAAAAATTCCTATTGCATCTGAAAGTAGAAACTCGCCCGATTACAACGGTATGTGTATTTTTTCCCTAGGCCATTCTGGTTAAGCGTTTGGAGCAGCAGAATTGCTCAAAATTTTTTGCCTTCTCAACCATTTCTTGTCTTCAAACTCCCATATCTCGCGAACGGATTGGCCCAACCCAAAAATTCCTATTGCATCTGAAAGTAGAAACTCGCCCGATCACAACGGTATGTGTATTTTTTCCCTAGGCCATTCTGGTTAAGCGTTTGGAGCAGCAGAATTGCGAAAAATTTTTTGCCTTCTCAACCATTTCTTGTCTTCAACTCCCATATCTCGCGAACGGATTGACCCAACCCAAAAATTCTTATTGCATCTAAAAGTAGAAACTCGCCCGATTACAACGGTATGTGTATTTTTTCCCTGGGCCATCCTGGTTAAGCGTTTGAAGCAGCAGAATTGCGAAAAATTTTTTGCCTTCTCAACCATTTCTTGGCTTCAAACTCCCATATCTCGCGAACGGATTGACCTAACCCAAAAATTCTTATTGCATCTGAAAGTAGAAACTCGCCCGATCACAACGGTATGTGTATTTTTTCCCTGGGCCATTCTGGTTAAGCGTTTGAAGCAGCAGAATTGCGAAAAATTTTTTGCCTTCTCAACCATTTCTTGGCTTCAAACTCCTATATCTCGCGAACGGATTGACCTAACCCAAAAATTCTTATTGCATGTGAAAGTAGAAAATCGCCCGATTACAACGGTATGTGTATTTTTTCCCCAGGCCTTTCTGGTGAAGCGTTTGGAGCAGCAGAATTGTGAAAAATTTTTTGCCTTCTCATCCATTTCTTGGCTTCAAACTCGCATACCTCGCGAACGGATTGACCTAACCCAAAAATTCCTATTGCATCTGAAAGTAGAAACTCGCCCGATTACAACGGTATGTGTATTTTTTCCCTAGGCCATTCTGGTTAAGCGTTTGGAGCAGCAGAATTGCTCAAAATTTTTTGCCTTCTCAACCATTTCTTGTCTTCAAACTCCCATATCTCGCGAACGGATTGGCCCAACCCAAAAATTCCTATTGCATCTGAAAGTAGAAACTCGCCCGATCACAACGGTATGTGTATTTTTTCCCTAGGCCATTCTGGTTAAGCGTTTGGAGCAGCAGAATTGTGAAAAATTTTTTGCCTCTTCTACCATTTCTTGGCTTCAAACTTCCATTTCTCGCGAACGGATTGACCTAACCCAAAAATTCCTGTTGCATCTGAAAGTAGAAACTCGCCCGATTACAACGGTACGTGTATTTTTCCTCTGGGCCATTCGGGTTAAGCGATTGGAGCAGCAGAAGTGCGAAAAATTTGTTGTCTTGTCAACCATATCTTAGATTCAAAGTCCCATATCTCGCGAACGGATTGACCTAACCCAAAAATTCCTATTGTAACTGAAAGTAGAAACTCGCCCGATTACAACGGTACGCGTATTTTTTCCCTAGGCCATTCTGGTTAAGCGTTTGGAGCAGCAGATTTGCGAAAAATTTTTTGCCTTCTCAACCATTTCTTGGCTTCAAACTCCCATATCTCGCGAACGGATTGACCTAACCCAAAAATTCTTATTGCATCTGAAAGTAGAAACTCGCCCGATTACAACGGTATGTGTATTTTTTCCCTAGGCCATTCTGGTTAAGCGTTTGGAGCAGCAGAATTGCGAAAAATTTTTTGCCTTCTCAACCATTTCTTGTCTTCAAACTCCCATATCTCGCGAACGGATTGACCCAACCCAAAAATTCCTATTGCATCTGAAAGTAGAAACTCGCCCGATCACAGCGGTATGTGTATTTTTTCCCTGGGCCATTCTGGTTAAGCGTTTGAAGCAGCAGAATTGCGAAAAATTTTTTGCCTTCTCAACCATTTCTTGGCTTCAAACTCCCATATCTCGCGAACGGATTGACCTAACCCAAAAATTCTTATTGCATGTGAAAGTAGAAAATCGCCCGATTACAACGGTATGTGTATTTTTTCCCTAGGCCATTCTGGTGAAGCGTTTGGAGCAGCAGAAGTGCGAAAAATTTGTTGTCTAGTCAACCATTTCTTAGCTTCAATGTCCCATATCTCGCGAACGGATTGACCTAACCCAAAAATTCCTATTGTAACTGAAAGTAGAAACTCGCCCGATTACAACGGTACGCGTATTTTTTCCCTAGGCCATTCTGGTTAAGCGTTTGGTGCAGCAGATTTGCGAAAAATTTGTTGTCTTCTCAACCATATCTTAGCTTCAAACTCTCATATCTCGCGAACGGATTGACCTAACCCAAAAATTCCTATTGCCTTTGAAAGTAGAAACTCGCCCGATTCCAACGGTATGTATATTTTTTCCCTGGGCCATTCTGGTTAAGCGTTTGAAGCAGCAGAATTGCGAAAAATTTTTTGCCTTCACAACCATTTCTTGGCTTCAAACTCCCATATCTCGCGAACGGATTGGCCTAACCCAAAAATTCTTATTGCATCTGAAAGTAGAAACTCGCCCGATCACAACGGTATGTGTATTTTTTCCCTAGGCCATTCTGGTTAAGCGTTTGAAGCAGCAGAATTGCGAAAAATTTTTTGCCTTCTCAACCATTTCTTGGCTTCAAACTCCCATATCTCGAGAACGGATTGACCTAACCCAAAAATTCTTATTGCATGTGAAAGTAGAAAATCGCCCGATTACAACGGTATGTGTATTTTCTCCCTAGGCCATTCTGGTGAAGCGTTTGGAGCAGCAGAAGTGCGAAAAATTTGTTGTCTAGTCAACCATTTCTTAGCTTCAATGTCCCATATCTCGCGAACGGATTGACCTAACCCAAAAATTCCTATTGTAACTGAAAGTAGAAACTCGCCCGATTACAACGGTACGCGTATTTTTTCCCTAGGCCATTCTGGTTAAGCGATTGGAGCAGCAGATTTGCGAAAAATTTGTTGTCTTCTCAACCATATCTTAGCTTCAAACTCTCATATCTCGCGAACGGATTGACATAACCCAAAAATTCCTATTGCCTTCGAAAGTAGAAACTCGCCCGATTCCAACGGTATGTATATTTTTTCCCTGGGCCATTCTGGTTAAGCGTTTGAAGCAGCAGAATTGCGAAAAATTTTTTGCCTTCAAAACCATTTCTTGGCTTCAAACTCCCATATCTCGCGAACGGATTGGCCTAACCCAAAAATTCTTATTGCATCTGAAAGTAGAAACTCGCCCGATCACAACGGTATGTGTATTTTTTCCCTAGGCCATTCTGGTTAAGCGTTTGAAGCAGCAGAATTGCGAAAAATTTTTTGCCTTCTCAACCATTTCTTGGCTTCAAACTCCCATATCTCGCGAACGGATTGACCTAACCCAAAAATTCTTATTGCATGTGAAAGTAGAAAATCGCCCGATTACAACGGTATGTGTATTTTCTCCCTAGGCCATTCTGGTGAAGCGTTTGGAGCAGCAGAAGTGCGAAAAATGTGTTGTCTAGTCAACCATTTCTTTGCTTCAATGTCCCATATCTCGCGAACGGATTGACCTAACCCAAAAATTCCTATTGTAACTGAAAGTAGAAACTCGCCCGATTACAACGGTACGCGTATTTTTTCCCTAGGCCATTCTGGTTAAGCGTTTGGAGCAGCAGATTTGCGAAAAATTTGTTGTCTTCTCAACCATATCTTAGCTTCAAACTCTCATATCTCGCGAACGGATTGACATAACCCAAAAATTCCTATTGCCTTTGAAAGTAGAAACTCGCCCGATTCCAACGGTATGTATATTTTTTCCCTGGGCCATTCTGGTTAAGCGTTTGAAGCAGCAGAATTGCGAAAAATTTTTTGCCTTCACAACCATTTCTTGGCTTCAAACTCCCATATCTCGCGAACGGATTGGCCTAACCCAAAAATTCTTATTGCATCTGAAAGTAGAAACTCGCCCGATCACAACGGTATGTGTATTTTTTCCCTAGGCCATTCTGGTTAAGCGTTTGAAGCAGCAGAATTGCGAAAAATTTTTTGCCTTCTCAACCATTTCTTGGCTTCAAACTCCCATATCTCGCGAACGGATTGACCTAACCCAAAAATTCTAATTGCATGTGAAAGTAGAAAATCGCCCGATTACAACGGTATGTGTATTTTTTCCCTAGGCCATTCTGGTGAAGCGTTTGGAGCAGCAGAAGTGCGAAAAATTTGTTGTCTTCTCAACCATTTCTTGGCTTCAAACTACCATATCTCGCGAACGGATTGACCCAACCCAAAAATTCTTATTGCATCTAAAAGTAGAAAATCGCCCGATTCCAACGGTATGTGTATTTTTTCCCTGGGCCATTCTGGTTAAGCGTTTGCAGCAGCAGAATTGCGAAAAATTTTTTGCCTTCTCAACCATTTCTTGTCTTCAAACTCCCATATCTCGCGAACGGATTGACCCAACCCAAAAATTCCTATTGCATCTGAAAGTAGAAACTCGCCCGATCACAACGGTATGTGTATTTTTTCCCTGGGCCATTCTGGTTAAGCGTTTGAAGCAGCAGAATTGCGAAAAATTTTTTGCCTTCTCAACCATTTCTTGGCTTCAAACTCCCATATCTCGCGAACGGATTGACCTAACCCAAAAATTCTTATTGCATGTGAAAGTAGAAAATCGCCCGATTACAACGGTATGTGTATTTTTTCCCTAGGCCATTCTGGTGAAGCGTTTGGAGCAGCAGAAGTGCGAAAAATTTGTTGTCTTCTCAACCATTTCTTGGCTTCAAACTCCCATATCTCGCGAACGGATTGACCTAACCCAAAAATTCTTATTGCATCTGAAAGTAGAAACTCGCCCGATTACAATGGTATGTGTATTTTTTCCCTAGGTCATTATGGTTAAGCGTTTGGAGCAGCAGAATTGTGAAAAATTTTTTGCCTTCTCATCCATTTCTTGGCTTCAAACTCCCATACCTCGCGAACGGATTGACCTAACCCAAAAATTCCTATTGCATCTGAAAGTAGAAACTCGCCCGATTACAACGGTATGTGTATTTTTTCCCTGGGCCATTCTGGTTAAGCGTTTGAAGCAGCAGAATTGCGAAAAATTTTTTGCCTTCACAACCATTTCTTGGCTTCAAACTCCCATATCTCGCGAACGGATTGGCCTAACCCAAAAATTCTTATTGCATCTGAAAGTAGAAACTCGCCCGATCACAACGGTATGTGTATTTTTTCCCTAGGCCATTCTGGTTAAGCGTTTGAAGCAGCAGAATTGCGAAAAATTTTTTGCCTTCTCAACCATTTCTTGGCTTCAAACTCCCATATCTCGAGAACGGATTGACCTAACCCAAAAATTCTTATTGCATGTGAAAGTAGAAAATCGCCCGATTACAACGGTATGTGTATTTTCTCCCTAGGCCATTCTGGTGAAGCGTTTGGAGCAGCAGAAGTGCGAAAAATTTGTTGTCTAGTCAACCATTTCTTAGCTTCAATGTCCCATATCTCGCGAACGGATTGACCTAACCCAAAAATTCCTATTGTAACTGAAAGTAGAAACTCGCCCGATTACAACGGTACGCGTATTTTTTCCCTAGGCCATTCTGGTTAAGCGATTGGAGCAGCAGATTTGCGAAAAATTTGTTGTCTTCTCAACCATATCTTAGCTTCAAACTCTCATATCTCGCGAACGGATTGACATAACCCAAAAATTCCTATTGCCTTCGAAAGTAGAAACTCGCCCGATTCCAACGGTATGTATATTTTTTCCCTGGGCCATTCTGGTTAAGCGTTTGAAGCAGCAGAATTGCGAAAAATTTTTTGCCTTCAAAACCATTTCTTGGCTTCAAACTCCCATATCTCGCGAACGGATTGGCCTAACCCAAAAATTCTTATTGCATCTGAAAGTAGAAACTCGCCCGATCACAACGGTATGTGTATTTTTTCCCTAGGCCATTCTGGTTAAGCGTTTGAAGCAGCAGAATTGCGAAAAATTTTTTGCCTTCTCAACCATTTCTTGGCTTCAAACTCCCATATCTCGCGAACGGATTGACCTAACCCAAAAATTCTTATTGCATGTGAAAGTAGAAAATCGCCCGATTACAACGGTATGTGTATTTTCTCCCTAGGCCATTCTGGTGAAGCGTTTGGAGCAGCAGAAGTGCGAAAAATGTGTTGTCTAGTCAACCATTTCTTTGCTTCAATGTCCCATATCTCGCGAACGGATTGACCTAACCCAAAAATTCCTATTGTAACTGAAAGTAGAAACTCGCCCGATTACAACGGTACGCGTATTTTTTCCCTAGGCCATTCTGGTTAAGCGTTTGGAGCAGCAGATTTGCGAAAAATTTGTTGTCTTCTCAACCATATCTTAGCTTCAAACTCTCATATCTCGCGAACGGATTGACATAACCCAAAAATTCCTATTGCCTTTGAAAGTAGAAACTCGCCCGATTCCAACGGTATGTATATTTTTTCCCTGGGCCATTCTGGTTAAGCGTTTGAAGCAGCAGAATTGCGAAAAATTTTTTGCCTTCACAACCATTTCTTGGCTTCAAACTCCCATATCTCGCGAACGGATTGGCCTAACCCAAAAATTCTTATTGCATCTGAAAGTAGAAACTCGCCCGATCACAACGGTATGTGTATTTTTTCCCTAGGCCATTCTGGTTAAGCGTTTGAAGCAGCAGAATTGCGAAAAATTTTTTGCCTTCTCAACCATTTCTTGGCTTCAAACTCCCATATCTCGCGAACGGATTGACCTAACCCAAAAATTCTAATTGCATGTGAAAGTAGAAAATCGCCCGATTACAACGGTATGTGTATTTTTTCCCTAGGCCATTCTGGTGAAGCGTTTGGAGCAGCAGAAGTGCGAAAAATTTGTTGTCTTCTCAACCATTTCTTGGCTTCAAACTACCATATCTCGCGAACGGATTGACCCAACCCAAAAATTCTTATTGCATCTAAAAGTAGAAAATCGCCCGATTCCAACGGTATGTGTATTTTTTCCCTGGGCCATTCTGGTTAAGCGTTTGCAGCAGCAGAATTGCGAAAAATTTTTTGCCTTCTCAACCATTTCTTGTCTTCAAACTCCCATATCTCGCGAACGGATTGACCCAACCCAAAAATTCCTATTGCATCTGAAAGTAGAAACTCGCCCGATCACAACGGTATGTGTATTTTTTCCCTGGGCCATTCTGGTTAAGCGTTTGAAGCAGCAGAATTGCGAAAAATTTTTTGCCTTCTCAACCATTTCTTGGCTTCAAACTCCCATATCTCGCGAACGGATTGACCTAACCCAAAAATTCTTATTGCATGTGAAAGTAGAAAATCGCCCGATTACAACGGTATGTGTATTTTTTCCCTAGGCCATTCTGGTGAAGCGTTTGGAGCAGCAGAAGTGCGAAAAATTTGTTGTCTTCTCAACCATTTCTTGGCTTCAAACTCCCATATCTCGCGAACGGATTGACCTAACCCAAAAATTCTTATTGCATCTGAAAGTAGAAACTCGCCCGATTACAATGGTATGTGTATTTTTTCCCTAGGTCATTATGGTTAAGCGTTTGGAGCAGCAGAATTGTGAAAAATTTTTTGCCTTCTCATCCATTTCTTGGCTTCAAACTCCCATACCTCGCGAACGGATTGACCTAACCCAAAAATTCCTATTGCATCTGAAAGTAGAAACTCGCCCGATTACAACGGTATGTGTATTTTTTCCCTAGGCCATTCTGGTTAAGCGTTTGGAGCAGCAGAATTGCGAAAAATTTTTTGCCTTCTCAACCATTTCTTGTCTTCAAACTCCCATATCTCGCGAACGGATTGGCCCAACCCAAAAATTCCTATTGCATCTGAAAGTAGAAACTCGCCCGATCACAACGGTATGTGTATTTTTTCCCTAGGCCATTCTGGTTAAGCGTTTGGAGCAGCAGAATTGTGAAAAATTTTTTGCCTCTTCTACCATTTCTTGGCTTCAAACTCCCATTTCTCGCGAACGGATTGACCTAACCCAAAAATTCTTATTGCATGTGAAAGTAGAAAATCGCCCGATTACAACGGTATGTGTATTTTTTCCCTAGGCCATTCTGGTGAAGCGTTTGGAGCAGCAGAAGTGCGAAAAATTTGTTGTCTTCTCAACCATTTCTTGGCTTCAAACTACCATATCTCGCGAACGGATTGACCCAACCCAAAAATTCTTATTGCATCTAAAAGTAGAAAATCGCCCGATTCCAACGGTATGTGTATTTTTTCCCTGGGCCATTCTGGTTAAGCGTTTGCAGCAGCAGAATTGCGAAAAATTTTTTGCCTTCTCAACCATTTCTTGGCTTCAAACTCCCATATCTCGCGAACGGATTGACCTACTCCAAAAATTCTTATTGCATCTGAAAGTAGAAACTCGCCCGATTACAACGTTATGTGTATTTTTTCCCTAGGCCATTCTGGTTAAGCGTTTGGAGCAGCAGAATTGCGAAAAATTTTTTGCCTTCTCAACCATTTCTTGTCTTCAAACTCCCATATCTCGCGAACGGATTGACCCAACCCAAAAATTCCTATTGCATCTGAAAGTAGAAACTCGCCCGATCACAACGGTATGTGTATTTTTTCCCTGGGCCATTCTGGTTAAGCGTTTGAAGAAGCAGAATTGCGAAAAATTTTTTGCCTTCTCAACCATTTCTTGGCTTCAAACTCCCATATCTCGCGAACGGATTGACCTAACCCAAAAATTCTTATTGCATGTGAAAGTAGAAAATCGCCCGATTACAACGGTATGTGTATTTTTTCCCTAGGCCATTCTGGTGAAGCGTTTGGAGCAGCAGAAGTGCGAAAAATTTGTTGTCTTCTCAACCATTTCTTGGCTTCAAACTCCCATATCTCGCGAACGGATTGACCTAACCCAAAAATTCTTATTGCATCTGAAAGTAGAAACTCGCCCGATTACAATGGTATGTGTATTTTTTCCCTAGGTCATTATGGTTAAGCGTTTGGAGCAGCAGAAATGTGAAAAATTTTTTGCCTTCTCATCCATTTCTTGGCTTCAAACTCCCATATCTCGCGAACGGATTGACCTAACCCAAAAATTCCTATTGCACCTGAAAGTAGAAACTCGCCCGATTACAACGGTATGTGTATTTTTTCCCTAAGCCATTCTGGTTAAGCGTTTGGAGCAGCAGAATTGCGAAAAATTTTTTGCCTTCTCAACCATTTCTTGTCTTCAAACTCCCATATCTCGCGAACGGATTGACCCAACCCAAAAATTCCTATTGCATCTGAAAGTAGAAACTCGCCCGATCACTACGGTATGTGTATTTTTTCCCTAGGCCATTCTGGTTAAGCGTTTGGAGCAGCAGAATTGTGAAAAATTTTTTGCCTCTTCTACCATTTCTTGGCTTCAAACTCCCATATCACGCGAACGGATTGACCCAACCCAAAAATTCTTATTGCATCTAAAAGTAGAAACTCGCCCGATTACAACGGTATGTGTATTTTTTCCCTGGGCCATCCTGGTTAAGCGTTTGAAGCAGCAGAATTGCGAAAAATTTTTTGCCTTCTCAACCATTTCTTGGCTTCAAACTCCCATATCTCGCGAACGGATTGACCTAACCCAAAAATTCTTATTGCATCTGAAAGTAGAAACTCGCCCGATCACAACGGTATGTGTATTTTTTCCCTGGGCCATTCTGGTTAAGCGTTTGAAGCAGCAGAATTGCGAAAAGTTTTTTGCCTTCTCAACCATTTCTTGGCTTCAAACTCCTATATCTCGCGAACGGATTGACCTAACCCAAAAATTCTTATTGCATGTGAAAGTAGAAAATCGCCCGATTACAACGGTATGTGTATTTTTTCCCCAGGCCTTTCTGGTGAAGCGTTTGGAGCAGCAGAATTGTGAAAAATTTTTTGCCTTCTCATCCATTTCTTGGCTTCAAACTCGCATACCTCGCGAACGGATTGACCTAACCCAAAAATTCCTATTGCATCTGAAAGTAGAAACTCGCCCGATTACAACGGTATGTGTATTTTTTCCCTAGGCCATTCTGGTTAAGCGTTTGGAGCAGCAGAATTGCTCAAAATTTTTTGCCTTCTCAACCATTTCTTGTCTTCAAACTCCCATATCTCGCGAACGGATTGGCCCAACCCAAAAATTCCTATTGCATCTGAAAGTAGAAACTCGCCCGATCACAACGGTATGTGTATTTTTTCCCTAGGCCATTCTGGTTAAGCGTTTGGAGCAGCAGAATTGTGAAAAATTTTTTGCCTCTTCTACCATTTCTTGGCTTCAAACTTCCATTTCTCGCGAACGGATTGACCTAACCCAAAAATTCCTGTTGCATCTGAAAGTAGAAACTCGCCCGATTACAACGGTACGTGTATTTTTCCTCTGGGCCATTCGGGTTAAGCGATTGGAGCAGCAGAAGTGCGAAAAATTTGTTGTCTTGTCAACCATATCTTAGATTCAAAGTCCCATATCTCGCGAACGGATTGACCTAACCCAAAAATTCCTATTGTAACTGAAAGTAGAAACTCGCCCGATTACAACGGTACGCGTATTTTTTCCCTAGGCCATTCTGGTTAAGCGTTTGGAGCAGCAGATTTGCGAAAAATTTTTTGCCTTCTCAACCATTTCTTGGCTTCAAACTCCCATATCTCGCGAACGGATTGACCTAACCCAAAAATTCTTATTGCATCTGAAAGTAGAAACTCGCCCGATTACAACGGTATGTGTATTTTTTCCCTAGGCCATTCTGGTTAAGCGTTTGGAGCAGCAGAATTGCGAAAAATTTTTTGCCTTCTCAACCATTTCTTGTCTTCAAACTCCCATATCTCGCGAACGGATTGACCCAACCCAAAAATTCCTATTGCATCTGAAAGTAGAAACTCGCCCGATCACAACGGTATGTGTATTTTTTCCCTGGGCCATTCTGGTTAAGCGTTTGAAGCAGCAGAATTGCGAAAAATTTTTTGCCTTCTCAACCATTTCTTGGCTTCAAACTCCCATATCTCGCGAACGGATTGACCTAACCCAAAAATTCTTATTGCATGTGAAAGTAGAAAATCGCCCGATTACAACGGTATGTGTATTTTTTCCCTAGGCCATTCTGGTGAGCGTTTGGAGCAGCAGAAGTGCGAAAAATTTGTTGTCTAGTCAACCATTTCTTAGCTTCAATGTCCCATATCTCGCGAACGGATTGACCCAACCCAAAAATTCTTATCGCATCTAAAAGTAGAAAATCGCCCGATTCCAACGGTATGTATATTTTTTCCCTGGGCCATTCTGGTTAAGCGTTTGCAGCAGCAGAATTGCGAAAAATTTTTTGCCTTCTCAACCATTTCTTGTCTTCAAACTCCCATATCTCGCGAACGGATTGGCCCAACCCAAAAATTCCTATTGCATCTGAAAGTAGAAACTCGCCCGATCACAACGGTATGTGTATTTTTTCCCTAGGCCATTCTGGTTAAGCGTTTGGAGCAGCAGAATTGTGAAAAATTTTTTGCCTCTTCTACCATTTCTTGGCTTCAAACTCCCATATCACGCGAACGGATTGACCTAACCCAAAAATTCCTGTTGCATCTGAAAGTAGAAACTCGCCCGATTGCAACGGTACGTGTATTTTTCCTCTAGGCCATTCGGGTTAAGCGATTGGAGCAGCAGAAGTGCGAAAAATTTGTTGTGTTGTCAACCATTTCTTAGCTTCAAAGTCCCATATCTCGCGAACGGATTGACCTAACCCAAAAATTCCTATTATAACTGAAAGTAGAAACTCGCCCGATTACAACGGTACGCGTATTTTTTCCCTAGGCCATTCTGGTTAAGCGTTTGGAGCAGCAGAATTGCGAAAAATTTGTTGCCTTCTCAACCATTTCTTGTCTTCAAACTCCCATATCTCGCGAACGGATTGGCCCAACCCAAAAATTCCTATTGCATCTGAAAGTAGAAAATCGCCCGATTACAACGGTATGTGTATTTTTTCCCTAGGCCATTCTGGTGAAGCGTTTGGAGCAGCAGAAGTGCGAAAAATTTGTTGTCTTCTCAACCATTTCTTGGCTTCAAACTACCATATCTCGCGAACGGATTGACCCAACCCAAAAATTCTTATTGCATCTAAAAGTAGAAAATCGCCCGATTCCAACGGTATGTGTATTTTTTCCCTGGGCCATTCTGGTTAAGCGTTTGCAGCAGCAGAATTGCGAAAAATTTTTTGCCTTCTCAACCATTTCTTGGCTTCAAACTCCCATATCTCGCGAACGGATTGACCTACTCCAAAAATTCTTATTGCATCTGAAAGTAGAAACTCGCCCGATTACAACGTTATGTGTATTTTTTCCCTAGGCCATTCTGGTTAAGCGTTTGGAGCAGCAGAATTGCGAAAAATTTTTTGCCTTCTCAACCATTTCTTGTCTTCAAACTCCCATATCTCGCGAACGGATTGACCCAACCCAAAAATTCCTATTGCATCTGAAAGTAGAAACTCGCCCGATCACAACGGTATGTGTATTTTTTCCCTGGGCCATTCTGGTTAAGCGTTTGAAGCAGCAGAATTGCGAAAAATTTTTTGCCTTCTCAACCATTTCTTGGCTTCAAACTCCCATATCTCGCGAACGGATTGACCTAACCCAAAAATTCTTATTGCATGTGAAAGTAGAAAATCGCCCGATTACAACGGTATGTGTATTTTTTCCCTAGGCCATTCTGGTGAAGCGTTTGGAGCAGCAGAAGTGCGAAAAATTTGTTGTCTTCTCAACCATTTCTTGGCTTCAAACTCCCATATCTCGCGAACGGATTGACCTAACCCAAAAATTCTTATTGCATCTGAAAGTAGAAACTCGCCCGATTACAATGGTATGTGTATTTTTTCCCTAGGTCATTATGGTTAAGCGTTTGGAGCAGCAGAATTGTGAAAAATTTTTTGCCTTCTCATCCATTTCTTGGCTTCAAACTCCCATATCTCGCGAACGGATTGACCTAACCCAAAAATTCCTATTGCATCTGAAAGTAGAAACTCGCCCGATTACAACGGTATGTGTATTTTTTCCCTAAGCCATTCTGGTTAAGCGTTTGGAGCAGCAGAATTGCGAAAAATTTTTTGCCTTCTCAACCATTTCTTGTCTTCAAACTCCCATATCTCGCGAACGGATTGACCCAACCCAAAAATTCCTATTGCATCTGAAAGTAGAAACTCGCCCGATCACTACGGTATGTGTATTTTTTCCCTAGGCCATTCTGGTTAAGCGTTTGGAGCAGCAGAATTGTGAAAAATTTTTTGCCTCTTCTACCATTTCTTGGCTTCAAACTCCCATATCACGCGAACGGATTGACCTAACCCAAAAATTCCTGTTGCATCTGAAAGTAGAAACTCGCCCGATTGCAACGGTACGTGTATTTTTCCTCTAGGCCATTCGGGTTAAGCGATTGGAGCAGCAGAAGTGCGAAAAATTTGTTGTGTTGTCAACCATTTCTTAGCTTCAAAGTCCCATATCTCGCGAACGGATTGACCTAACCCAAAAATTCCTATTATAACTGAAAGTAGAAACTCGCCCGATTACAACGGTACGCGTATTTTTTCCCTAGGCCATTCTGGTTAAGCGTTTGGAGCAGCAGAATTGCGAAAAATTTGTTGCCTTCTCAACCATTTCTTGTCTTCAAACTCCCATATCTCGCGAACGGATTGGCCCAACCCAAAAATTCCTATTGCATCTGAAAGTAGATACTCGCCCGATCACAACGGTATGTGTATTTTTTCCCTAGGCCATTCTGGTTAAGCGTTTGGAGCAGCAGAATTGTGAAAAATTTTTTGCCTCTTCTACCATTTCTTGGCTTCAAACTCCCATTTCTCGCGAACGGATTGACCTAACCCAAAAATTCCTGTTGCATCTGAAAGTAGAAACTCGCCCGATTACAACGGTACGTGTATTTTTCCTCTAGGCCATTCGGGTTAAGCGATTGGAGCAGCAGAAGTGCGAAAAATTTGTTGTCTTGTCAACCATTTCTTAGCTTCAAAGTCCCATATCTCGCGAACGGATTGACCTAACCCAAAAATTCCTATTGTATCTGAAAGTAGAAACTCGCCCGATTACAACGGTACGCGTATTTTTTCCCTAGTCCATTCTGGTTAAGCGTTTGGAGCAGCAGATTTGCGAAAAATTTTTTGCCTTCTCAACCATTTCTTGGCTTCAAACTCCCATATCTCGCGAACGGATTGACCTAACCCAAAAATTCCTATTGCATCTGAAAGTAGAAACTCGCCCGATTACAACGGTATGTGTATTTTTTCCCTAAGCCATTCTGGTTAAGCGTTTGGAGCAGCAGAATTGCGAAAAATTTTTTGCCTTCTCAACCATTTCTTGTCTTCAAACTCCCATATCTCGCGAACGGATTGACCCAACCCAAAAATTCCTATTGCATCTGAAAGTAGAAACTCGCCCGATCACTACGGTATGTGTATTTTTTCCCTAGGCCATTCTGGTTAAGCGTTTGGAGCAGCAGAATTGTGAAAAATTTTTTGCCTCTTCTACCATTTCTTGGCTTCAAACTCCCATATCACGCGAACGGATTGACCTAACCCAAAAATTCCTGTTGCATCTGAAAGTAGAAACTCGCCCGATTGCAACGGTACGTGTATTTTTCCTCTAGGCCATTCGGGTTAAGCGATTGGAGCAGCAGAAGTGCGAAAAATTTGTTGTGTTGTCAACCATTTCTTAGCTTCAAAGTCCCATATCTCGCGAACGGATTGACCTAACCCAAAAATTCCTATTATAACTGAAAGTAGAAACTCGCCCGATTACAACGGTACGCGTATTTTTTCCCTAGGCCATTCTGGTTAAGCGTTTGGAGCAGCAGATTTGCGAAAAATTTGTTGTCTTCTCAACCATATCTTAGCTTCAAACTCTCATATCTCGCGAACGGATTGACCTAACCCAAAAATTCCTATTGCCTTTGAAAGTAGAAACTCGCCCGATTCCAACGGTATGTGTATTTTTTCCCTGGGCCATTCTGGTTAAGCGTTTGAAGCAGCAGAATTGCGAAAAATTTTTTGCCTTCTCAACCATTTCTTGGCTTCAAACTTCCATATCTCGCGAACGGATTGACCTAACCCAAAAATTCTTATTGCATCTGAAAGTAGAAACTCGCCCGATTACAACGGTATGTGTATTTTTTCCATAGGCCATTCTGGTTAAGCGTTTGGAGCAGCAGAATTGCGAAAAATTTTTTGCCTTCTCAACCATTTCTTGTCTTCAAACTCCCATATCTCGCGAACGGATGGACACAACCCAAAAATTCTTATTGCATCTAAAAGTAGAAACTCGCCCGATTACAACGGTATGTGTAATTTTTCCCTGGGCCATTCTGGTTAAGCGTTTGAAGCAGCAGAATTGCGAAAAATTTTTTGCCTTCTCTACCATTTCTTGGCTTCAAACTCCCATATCTCGCGAACGGATTGACCTAACCCAAAAATTCTTATTGCATCTGAAAGTAGAAACTCGCCCGATTACAACGGTATGTGTATTTTTTCCCTAGGCCATTCTGGTTAAGCGTTTGGAGCAGCAGAATTGCGAAAAATTTTTTGCCTTCTCAAACATTTCTTGTCTTCAAACTCCCATATCTCGCGAACGGATTGACCCAACCCAAAAATTCCTATTGCATCTGAAAGTAGAAACTAGCCCGATCACAAGGGTATGTGTATTTTTTCCCTGGGCCATTCTGGTTAAGCGTTTGAAGCAGCAGAATTGCGAAAAATTTTTTGCCTTCTCAACCATTTCTTGTGTTCAAACTCCCATATATCGCGAACGGATTGACCCAACCCAAAAATTCTTATTGCATCTAAAAGTAGAAACTCGCCCGATTACAACGGTATGTGTAATTTTTCCCTGGGCCATTCTGGTTAAGCGTTTGAAGCAGCAGAATTGCGAAAAATTTTTTGCCTTCTCAACCATTTCTTGGCTTCAAACTCCCATATCTCGCGAACGGATTGACCTAACCCAAAAATTCTTATTGCATCTGAAAGTAGAAGCTCGCCCGATTACAACGGTATGTGTATTTTTTCCCTAGCCCATTCTGGTTAAGCGTTTGGAGCAGCAGAATTGCGAAAAATTTTTTGCCTTCTCAACCATTTCTTGTCTTCAAACTCCCATATCTCGCGAACGGATTGACCCAACCCAAAAATTCCTATTGCATCTGAAAGTAGAAACTCGCCCGATCACAACCGTATGTGTATTTTTTCCCTGGGCCATTCTGGTTAAGCGTTTGAAGCAGCAGAATTGCGAAAAATTTTTTGCCTTCTCAACCATTTCTTGGCTTCAAACTCCCATATCTCGCGAACGGATTGACCTAACCCAAGAATTCTTATTGCATGTGAAAGTAGAAAATCGCCCGATTACAACGGTATGTGTATTTTTTCCCTAGGCCATTCTGGTGAAGCGTTTGGAGCAGCAGAATTGTGAAAAATTTTTTGCCTTCTCATCCATTTCTTGGCTTCAAGCTCCCATACCTCGCGAACGGATTGACCTAACCCAAAAATTCCTATTGCATCTGAAAGTAGAAACTCGCCCGATTACAACGGTATGTGTATTTTTTCCCTGGGCCATTTAGGTTAAGCGTTTGAAGCAGCAGAATTGCGAAAAATTTTTTGCCTTCTCAACCATTTCTTGGCTTCAAACTCCCATATCTCGCGAACGGATTGACCTAACCCAAAAATTCCTATTGCATCTGAAAGTAGAAACTCGCCCGATTACAACGGTATGTGTATTTTTTCCCTAAGCCATTCTGGTTAAGCGTTTGGAGCAGCAGAATTGCGAAAAATTTTTTGCCTTCTCAACCATTTCTTGTTTTCAAACTCCCATATCTCGCGAACGGATTGGCCTAACCCAAAAATTCCTATTGCATCTGAAAGTAGAAACTCGCCCGATTACAACGGTATGTGTATTTTTTGCCTAGGCCATTCTGGTTAAGCGTTTGGAGCAGCAGAATTGCGAAAAATTTGTTGCCTTCGCAACCATTTCTTGTCTTCAAACTCCCATATCTCGCGAACGGATTGGCCCAACCCAAAAATTCCTATTGCATCTGAAAGTAGATACTCGCCCGATCACAACGGTATGTGTATTTTTTCCCTAGGCCATTCTGGTTAAGCGTTTGGAGCAGCAGAATTGTGAAAAATTTTTTGCCTCTTCTACCATTTCTTGGCTTCAAACTCCCATTTCTCGCGAACGGATTGACCTAACCCAAAAATTCCTGTTGCATCTGAAAGTAGAAACTCGCCCGATTACAACGGTACGTGTATTTTTCCTCTAGGCCATTCGGGTTAAGCGATTGGAGCAGCAGAAGTGCGAAAAATTTGTTGTCTTGTCAACCATTTCTTAGCTTCAAAGTCCCATATCTCGCGAACGGATTGACCTAACCCAAAAATTCCTATTGTATCTGAAAGTAGAAACTCGCCCGATTACAACGGTACGCGTATTTTTTCCCTAGTCCATTCTGGTTAAGCGTTTGGAGCAGCAGAATTGCGAAAAATTTTTTGCCTTCTCAACCATTTCTTGTCTTCAAACTCCCATATCTCGCGAACGGATTGACCCAACCCAAAAATTCCTATTGCATCTGAAAGTAGAAACTCGCCCGATCACTACGGTATGTGTATTTTTTCCCTAGGCCATTCTGGTTAAGCGTTTGGAGCAGCAGAATTGTGAAAAATTTTTTGCCTCTTCTACCATTTCTTGGCTTCAAACTCCCATATCACGCGAACGGATTGACCTAACCCAAAAATTCCTGTTGCATCTGAAAGTAGAAACTCGCCCGATTGCAACGGTACGTGTATTTTTCCTCTAGGCCATTCGGGTTAAGCGATTGGAGCAGCAGAAGTGCGAAAAATTTGTTGTGTTGTCAACCATTTCTTAGCTTCAAAGTCCCATATCTCGCGAACGGATTGACCTAACCCAAAAATTCCTATTATAACTGAAAGTAGAAACTCGCCCGATTACAACGGTACGCGTATTTTTTCCCTAGGCCATTCTGGTTAAGCGTTTGGAGCAGCAGATTTGCGAAAAATTTGTTGTCTTCTCAACTATATCTTAGCTTCAAACTCTCATATCTCGCGAACGGATTGACCTAACCCAAAAATTCCTATTGCCTTTGAAAGTAGAAACTCGCCCGATTCCAACGGTATGTGTATTTTTTCCCTGGGCCATTCTGGTTAAGCGTTTGAAGCAGCAGAATTGCGAAAAATTTTTTGCCTTCTCAACCATTTCTTGGCTTCAAACTTCCATATCTCGCGAACGGATTGACCTAACCCAAAAATTCTTATTGCATCTGAAAGTAGAAACTCGCCCGATTACAACGGTATGTGTATTTTTTCCATAGGCCATTCTGGTTAAGCGTTTGGAGCAGCAGAATTGCGAAAAATTTTTTGCCTTCTCAACCATTTCTTGTCTTCAAACTCCCATATCTCGCGAACGGATTGACACAACCCAAAAATTCTTATTGCATCTAAAAGTAGAAACTCGCCCGATTACAACGGTATGTGTAATTTTTCCCTGGGCCATTCTGGTTAAGCGTTTGAAGCAGCAGAATTGCGAAAAATTTTTTGCCTTCTCTACCATTTCTTGGCTTCAAACTCCCATATCTCGCGAACGGATTGACCTAACCCAAAAATTCTTATTGCATCTGAAAGTAGAAACTCGCCCGATTACAACGGTATGTGTATTTTTTCCCTAGGCCATTCTGGTTAAGCGTTTGGAGCAGCAGAATTGCGAAAAATTTTTTGCCTTCTCAAACATTTCTTGTCTTCAAACTCCCATATCTCGCGAACGGATTGACCCAACCCAAAAATTCCTATTGCATCTGAAAGTAGAAACTAGCCCGATCACAAGGGTATGTGTATTTTTTCCCTGGGCCATTCTGGTTAAGCGTTTGAAGCAGCAGAATTGCGAAAAATTTTTTGCCTTCTCAACCATTTCTTGTGTTCAAACTCCCATATCTCGCGAACGGATTGACCCAACCCAAAAATTCTTATTGCATCTAAAAGTAGAAACTCGCCCGATTACAACGGTATGTGTAATTTTTCCCTGGGCCATTCTGGTTAAGCGTTTGAAGCAGCAGAATTGCGAAAAATTTTTTGCCTTCTCAACCATTTCTTGGCTTCAAACTCCCATATCTCGCGAACGGATTGACCTAACCCAAAAATTCTTATTGCATCTGAAAGTAGAAGCTCGCCCGATTACAACGGTATGTGTATTTTTTCCCTAGCCCATTCTGGTTAAGCGTTTGGAGCAGCAGAATTGCGAAAAATTTTTTGCCTTCTCAAACATTTCTTGTCTTCAAACTCCCATATCTCGCGAACGGATTGACCCAACCCAAAAATTCCTATTGCATCTGAAAGTAGAAACTAGCCCGATCACAAGGGTATGTGTATTTTTTCCCTGGGCCATTCTGGTTAAGCGTTTGAAGCAGCAGAATTGCGAAAAATTTTTTGCCTTCTCAACCATTTCTTGTGTTCAAACTCCCATATCTCGCGAACGGATTGACCCAACCCAAAAATTCTTATTGCATCTAAAAGTAGAAACTCGCCCGATTACAACGGTATGTGTAATTTTTCCCTGGGCCATTCTGGTTAAGCGTTTGAAGCAGCAGAATTGCGAAAAATTTTTTGCCTTCTCAACCATTTCTTGGCTTCAAACTCCCATATCTCGCGAACGGATTGACCTAACCCAAAAATTCTTATTGCATCTGAAAGTAGAAGCTCGCCCGATTACAACGGTATGTGTATTTTTTCCCTAGCCCATTCTGGTTAAGCGTTTGGAGCAGCAGAATTGCGAAAAATTTTTTGCCTTCTCAACCATTTCTTGGCTTCAAACTCCCATATCTCGCGAACGGATTGACCTAACCCAAGAATTCTTATTGCATGTGAAAGTAGAAAATCGCCCGATTACAACGGTATGTGTATTTTTTCCCTAGGCCATTCTGGTGAAGCGTTTGGAGCAGCAGAATTGTGAAAAATTTTTTGCCTTCTCATCCATTTCTTGGCTTCAAACTCCCATACCTCGCGAACGGATTGACCTAACCCAAAAATTCCTATTGCATCTGAAAGTAGAAACTCGCCCGATTACAACGGTATGTGTGTTTTTTCCCTGGGCCATTTTGGTTAAGCGTTTGAAGCAGCAGAATTGCGAAAATTTTTTGCTTTCTCAACCATTTCTTGGCTTCAAACTCCCATATCACGCGAACGGATTGACCTAACCCAAAAATTCCTGTTGCATCTGAAAGTAGAAACTCGCCCGACTGCAACGGTATGTGTATTTTTTCCCTAGGCCATTCTGGTTAAGCGTTTGGAGCAGCAGAATTGCGAAAAATTTTTTGCCTTCTCAACCATTTCTTGTCATCAAACTCCCATATCTCGCGAACGGATTGACCCAACCCAAAAATTCTTATTGCATCTAAAAGTAGAAACTCGCCCGATTACAACGGTATGTGTAATTATTCCCTGGGCCATTCTGGTTAAGCGTTTGAAGCAGCAGAATTGCGAAAAATTTTTTGCCTTCTCAACCATTTCTTGGCTTCAAAGTCCCATATCTCGCGAACGGATTGACCCAACCCAAAAATTCCTATTGCATCTGAAAGTAGAAACTCGCCCGATCACAACGGTATGTGTATTTTTTCCCTAGGCCATTCTGGTTAAGCGTTTGGAGCAGCAGAATTGTGAAAAATTTTTTGCCTCTTCTACCATTTCTTGGCTTCAAACTCCCATTTCTCGCGAAAGGATTGACCTAACCCAAAAATTCCTGTTGCATCTGAAAGTAGAAACTCGCCCGATTACAACGGTACGTGTATTTTTCCTCTAGGCCATTCGGGTTAAGCGATTGGAGCAGCAGAAGTGCGAAAAATTTGTTGTCTTGTCAACCATTTCTTAGCTTCAATGTCCCATATCTCGCGAACGGATTGACCTAACCCAAAAATTTCTATTGTAACTGAAAGTAGAAACTCGCCCGATTACAACGGTACGCGAATTTTTTCCCTAGGCCATTCTGGTTAAGCGTTTGGAGCAGCAGATTTGCGAAAAATTTGTTGTCTTCTCCACCATATCTTAGCTTCAAACTCTCATATCTCGCGAACGGATTGACCTAACCCAAAAATTCCTATTGCCTTTGAAAGTAGAAACTCGCCCGATTCCAACGGTTTGTGTATTTTTTCCCTGGGCCATTCTGGTTAAGCGTTTGAAGCAGCAGAGTTGCGAAGAATTTTTTGCCTTCTCAACCATTTCTTGTCTTCAAACTCCCATATCTCGCGAACGGATTGACCTAACCCAAAAATTCTCATTTCATCTGAAAGTAGAAACTCGCCCGATTACAACGGTATGTGTATTTTTTCCCTAGGCCATTCTGGTTAAGCGTTTGGAGCAGCAGAATTGCGAAAAATTTTTTGCCTTCTCAACCATTTCTTGGCTTCAAACTCCCATATCTTGCGAACGGATGGAACTAACCCAAAAATTCTTATTGCATCTGAAAGTAGAAACTCGCCCGATTACAACGGTATGTGTATTTTTTCCCTAGGCCATTCTGGTTAAGCGTTTGGAGCAGCAGAATTGTGAAAAATTTTTTGCCTCTTCTACCATTTCTTGGCTTCAAACTCCCATTTCTCGCGAACGGATTGACCTAACCCAAAAATTCCTGTTGCATCTGAAAGTAGAAACTCGCCCGACTACAACGGTACGTGTATTTTTCCTCTAGGCCATTCGAGTTAAGCGATTGGAGCAGCAGAAGTGCGAAAAATTTGTTGTCTTGTCAACCATTTCTTAGCTTCAAAGTCCCATATCTCGCGAACGGATTGACCTAACCCAAAAATTCCTATTGTATCTGAAAGTAGAAACTCGCCCGATTACAACGGTACGCGTATTTTTTCCCTAGTCCATTCTGGTTAAGCGTTTGGAGCAGCAGATTTGCGAAAAATTTTTTGCCTTCTCAACCATTTCTTGGCTTCAAACACCCATATCTCGCGAACGGATTGACCTAACCCAAAAATTCCTATTGCATCTGAAAGTAGAAACTCGCCCGATTACAACGGTATGTGTATTTTTTCCCTAAGCCATTCTGGTTAAGCGTTTGGAGCAGCAGAATTGCGAAAAATTTTTTGCCTTCTCAACCATTTCTTGTCTTCAAACTCCCATATCTCGCGAACGGATTGACCCAACCCAAAAATTCCTATTGCATCTGAAAGTAGAAACTCGCCCGATCACTACGGTATGTGTATTTTTTCCCTGGGCCATTCTGGTTAAGCGTTTGGAGCAGCAGAATTGTGAAAAATTTTTTGCCTCTTCTACCATTTCTTGGCTTCAAACTCCCATATCACGCGAACGGATTGACCTAACCCAAAAATTCCTGTTGCATCTGAAAGTAGAAACTCGCCCGATTACAACGGTACGTGTATTTTTCCTCTAGGCCATTCTGGTTAAGCGTTTGAAAGCAGCAGAATTGCGAAAAATTTTTTGCCTTCTCAACCATTTCTTGGCTTCAAACTCCCATATCTCGCGAACGGATTGACCTAACCCAAAAATTCTTATTGCATCTGAAAGTAGAAGCTCGCCCGATTACAACGGTATGTGTATTTTTTCCCTAGCCCATTCTGGTTAAGCGTTTGGAGCAGCAGAATTGCGAAAAATTTTTTGCCTTCTCAACCATTTCTTGTCTTCAAACTCCCATATCTCGCGAACGGATTGACCCAACCCAAAAATTCCTATTGCATCTGAAAGTAGAAACTCGCCCGATCACAACGGTATGTGTATTTTTTCCCTGGGCCATTCTGGTTAAGCGTTTGAAGCAGCAGAATTGCGAAAAATTTTTTGCCCTCTCAACCATTTCTTGGCTTCAAACTCCCATATCTCGCGAACGGATTGACCTAACCCAAAAATTCCTATTGCATCTGAAAGTAGAAACTCGCCCGATCACAACGGTATGTGTATTTTTTCCCTAGGCCATTCTGGTTAAGCGTTTGGAGCAGCAGAATTGCGAAAAATTTTTTGCCTTCTCAACCATTTCTTGTCTTCAAACTCGCATATCTCGCGAACGGATTGACCCAACCCAAAAATTCTTATTGCATCTAAAAGTAGAAACTCGCCCGATTACAACGGTATGTGTAATTTTTCCCTGGGCCATTCTGGTTAAGCGTTTGAAGCAGCAGAATTGCGAAAAATTTTTTGCCTTCTCAACCATTTCTTGGCTTCAAACTCCCATATCTCGCGAACGGATTGACCTAACCCAAAAATTCTTATTGCATCTGAAAGTAGAAACTCGCCCGATTACAACGGTATGTGTATTTTTTCCCTAGGCCATTCTGGTTAAGCGTTTGGAGCAGCAGAATTGCACAAAATTTTTTGCCTTCTCAATCATTTCTTGTCTTCAAACTCCCATATCTCGCGAACGGATTGACCCAACCCAAAAATTCCTATTGCATCTGAAAGTAGAAACTCGCCCGATCACAACGGTATGTGTATTTTTTCCCTGGGCCATTCTGGTTAAGCGTTTGAAGCAGCAGAATTGCGAAAAATTTTTTGCCTTCTCAACCATTTCTTGGCTTCAAACTCCCATATCTCGCGAACGGATTGACCTAACCCAAAAATTCTTATTGCATGTGAAAGTAGAAAATCGCCCGATTACAACGGTATGTGTATTTTTTCCCTAGGCCATTCTGGTGAAGCGTTTGGAGCAGCAGAAGTGCGAAAAATTTGTTGTCTTCTCAACCATTTCTTGGCTTCAAACTACCATATCTCGCGAACGGATTGACCTAACCCAAAAATTCTTATTGCATCTGAAGGTAGAAACTCGCCCGATTACAACGGTACGCGTATTTTTTCCCTAGGCCATTCTGGTTAAGCGTTTGGAGCAGCAGATTTGCGAAAAATTTGTTGTCTTCTCAACCATATCTTAGCTTCAAACTCTCATATCTCGCGAACGGATAGACCTAACCCAAAAATTCTTATTGCATGTGAAAGTAGAAAATCGCCCGATTACAACGGTATGTGTATTTTTTCCCTAGGCCATTCTGGTGAAGCGTTTGGAGCAGCAGAAGTGCGAAAAATTTGTTGTCTTCTCAACCATTTCTTGGCTTCAAACTACCATATCTCGCGAACGGATTGACCTAACCCAAAAATTCTTATTGCATCTGAAGGTAGAAACTCGCCCGATTACAACGGTACGCGTATTTTTTCCCTAGGCCATTCTGGTTAAGCGTTTGGAGCAGCAGATTTGCGAAAAATTTGTTGTCTTCTCAACCATATCTTAGCTTCAAACTCTCATATCTCGCGAACGGATAGACCTAACCCAAAAATTCCTATTGCCTTTGAAAGTAGAAACTCGCCCGATTACAACGGTATGTGTATTTTTTCCCTGGGCCATTCTGGTTAAGCGTTTGAAGCAGCAGAATTGCGAAAAATTTTTTGCCTCCTCAACCATTTCTTGGCTTCAAACTCCCATATCTCGCGAACGGATTGACCTAACCCAAAAATTAGTATTGCATCTGAAAGTAGAAACTCGCCCGATTACAACGGTATGTGTATTTTTTCCCTAGGCCATTCTGGTTAAGCGTTTGGAGCAGCAGAATTGCGAAAAATTTTTTGCCTTCTCAACCATTTCTTGTCTTCAACTCCCATATCTCGCGAACGGATTGACCCAACCCAAAAATTCTTATTGCATCTAAAAGTTGAAAATCGCCCGATTCCAACGGTATGTGTATTTTTTCCCTGGGCCATTCTGGTTAAGCGTTTGAAGCAGCAGAATTGCGAAAAATTTTTTGCCTTCTCAACCATTTCTTGGCTTCAAACTCCCATATCTCGCGAACGGATTGACCCAACCCAAAAATTCCTATTGCATCTGAAAGTAGAAACTCGCCCGATCACAACGGTATGTGTATTTTTTCCCTGGGCCATTCTGGTTAAGCGTTTGAAGCAGCAGAATTGCGAAAAATTTTTTGCCTTCTCAACCATTTCTTGGCTTCAAACTCCCATATCTCGCGAACGGATTGACCTAACCCAAAAATTCTTATTGCATGTGAAAGTAGAAAATCGCCCGATTACAACGGTATGTGTATTTTTTCCCTAGGCCATTCTGGTGAAGCGTTTGGAGCAGCAGAAGTGCGAAAAATTTGTTGTCTAGTCAACCATTTCTTAGCTTCAATGTCCCATATCTCGCGAACGGATTGACCTAACCCAAAAATTCCTATTGTAACTGAAAGTAGAAACTCGCCCGATTACAACGGTACGCGTATTTTTTCCCTAGGCCATTCTGGTTAAGCGTTTGGAGCAGCAGATTTGCGAAAAATTTGTTGTCTTCTCAACCATATCTTAGCTTCAAACTCTCATATCTCGCGAACGGATTGACCTAACCCAAAAATTCCTATTGCCTTTGAAAGTAGAAACTCGCCCGATTCCAACGGTATGTATATTTTTTCCCTGGGCCATTCTGGTTAAGCGTTTGAAGCAGCAGAATTGCGAAAAATTTTTTTGCATTCACAACCATTTCTTGGCTTCAAACTCCCATATCTCGCGAACGGATTGGCCTAACCCAAAAATTCTTATTGCATCTGAAAGTAGAAACTCGCCCGATCACAACGGTATGTGTATTTTTTCCCTAGGCCATTCTGGTTAAGCGTTTGGAGCAGCAGAATTGCGAAAAATTTTTTGCCTTCTCAACCATTTCTTGTCTTCAAACTCCCATATCTCGCGAACGGATTGACCCAACCCAAAAATTCTTATTGCATCTAAAAGTAGAAACTCGCCCGATTACAACGGTGTGTGTAATTTTTCCCTGGGCCATTCTGGTTAAGCGTTTGAAGCAGCAGAATTGCGAAAAATTTTTTGCCTTCTCAACCATTTCTTGGCTTCAAACTCCCATATCTCGCGAACGGATTGACCTAACCCAAAAATTCTTATTGCATCTGAAAGTAGAAACTCGCCCGATTACAACGGTATGTGTATTTTTTCCCTAGGCCATTCTGGTTAAGCGTTTGGAGCAGCAGAATTGCGCAAAATTTTTTGCCTTCTCAATCATTTCTTGTCTTCAAACTCCCATATCTCGCGAACGGATTGACCCAACCCAAAAATTCCTATTGCATCTGAAAGTAGAAACTCGCCCGATCACAACGGTATGTGTATTTTTTCCCTGGGCCATTCTGGTTAAGCGTTTGAAGCAGCAGAATTGCGAAAAATTTTTTGCCTTCTCAACCATTTCTTGGCTTCAAACTCCCATATCTCGCGAACGGATTGACCTAACCCAAAAATTCTTATTGCATGTGAAAGTAGAAAATCGCCCGATTACAACGGTATGTGTATTTTTTCCCTAGGCCATTCTGGTGAAGCGTTTGGAGCAGCAGAAGTGCGAAAAATTTGTTGTCCTCTCAACCATTTCTTGGCTTCAAACTACCATATCTCGCGAACGGATTGACCTAACCCAAAAATTCTTATTGCATCTGAAAGTAGAAACTCGCCCGATTACAACGGTACGCGTATTTTTTCCCTAGGCCATTCTGGTTAAGCGTTTGGAGCAGCAGATTTGCGAAAAATTTGTTGTCTTCTCAACCATATCTTAGCTTCAAACTCTCAAATCTCGCGAACGGATAGACCTAACCCAAAAATTCCTATTGCCTTTGAAAGTAGAAACTCGCCCGATTACAACGGTATGTGTATTTTTTCCCTGGGCCATTCTGGTTAAGCGTTTGAAGCAGCAGAATTGCGAAAAATTTTTTGCCTCCTCAACCATTTCTTGGCTTCAAACTCCCATTTCTCGCGAACGGATTGACCTAACCCAAAAATTCCTGTTGCATCTGAAAGTAGAAACTCGCCCGATTACAACGGTACGTGTATTTTTCCTCTAGGCCATTCGGGTTAAGCGATTGGAGCAGCAGAAGTGCGAAAAATTTGTTGTCTTGTCAACCATTTCTTAGCTTCAAAGTCCCATATCTCGCGAACGGATTGACCTAACCCAAAAATTCCTATTGTAACTGAAAGTAGAAACTCGCCCGATTACAACGGTACGCGTATTTTTTCCCTAGGCCATTCTGGTTAAGCGTTTGGAGCAGCAGATTTGCGAAAATTTGTTGTCTTCTCAACAATATCTTAGCTTCAAACTCTCCTATCTCGCGAACGGATTGACCTAACCCAAAAATTCTTATTGCATCTGAAAGTAGAAACTCGCCCGATTACAACGGTATGTGTATTTTTTCCCTAGGCAATTCTGGTTAAGCGTTTGGAGCAGCAGAATTGCGAAAAATTTTTTGCCTTCTCAACCATTTCTTGTCTTCAACTCCCATATCTCGCGAACGGATTGACCCAACCCAAAAATTCTTATTGCATCTAAAAGTAGAAACTCGCCCGATTACAACGGTATGTGTATTTTTTCCCTGGGCCATTCTGGTTAAGCGTTTGAAGCAGCAGAATTGCGAAAAATTTTTTGCCTTCTCAACCATTTCTTGGCTTCAAACTCCCATATCTCGCGAACGGATTGACCTAACCCAAAAATTCTTATTGCATCTGAAAGTAGAAACTCGCCCGATTACAACGGTATGTGTATTTTTTCCCTAGGCCATTCTGGTTAAGCGTTTGGAGCAGCAGAATTGCGAAAAATTTTTTGCCTTCTCAACCATTTCTTGTCTTCAAACTCCCATATCTCGCGAACGGATTGACCTAACTCAAAAATTCTTATTGCATCTGAAAGTAGAAACTCGCCCGATTACAACGGTATGTGTATTTTTTCCCTAGGCCATTCTGGTTAAGCGTTTGGAGCAGCAGAATTGCGAAAAATTTTTTGCCTTCTCAACCATTTCTTGTCTTCAAACTCCCATATCTCGCGAACGGATTGACCCAACCCAAAAATTCCTATTGCATGTGAAAGTAGAAAATCGCCCGATTACAACGGTATGTGTATTTTTTCCCTAGGCCTTTCTGGTGAAGCCTTTGTAGCAGCAGAATTGCGAAAAATTTGTTGTCTTCTCAACCATTTCTTGGCTTCAAACTCCCATATCTCGCGAACGGATTGACCTAACCCAAAAATTCTTATTGCATCTGAAAGTAGAAACTCGCCCGATTACAACGATATGTGTATTTTTTCCCTAGGTCATTCTGGTTAAGCGTTTGGAGCAGCAGAATTGTGAAAAATTTTTTGCCTTCTCATCCATTTCTTGGCTTCAAACTCCCATACCTCGCGAACGGATTGACCTAACCCAAAAATTCCTATTGCATCTGAAAGTAGAAACTCGCCCGATTACAACGGTATGTGTATTTTTTCCCTAGGCCATTCTGGTTAAGCGTTTGGAGCAGCAGAATTGCGAAAAATTTTTTGCCTTCTCAACCATTTCTTGTCTTCAAACTCCCATATCTCGCGAACGGATTGGCCCAACCCAAAAATTCCTATTGCATCTGAAAGTAGAAACTCGCCCGATCACAACGGTATGTGTATTTTTTCCCTAGGCCATTCTGGTTAAGCGTTTGGAGCAGCAGAATTGCGAAAAATTTGTTGTCTTCTCAACCATTTCTTGGCTTCAAACTCCCATATCAAGCGAACGGATTGGCCCAACCCAAAAATTCCTATTGCATCTGAAAGTAGAAACTCGCCCGATCACAACGGTACGGGTATTTTTCCCCTAGGCCATTCTGGTTAAGCGTTTGGAGCAGCAGAATTGCGAAAAATTTTTTGCCTTCTCAAACATTTCTTGTCTTCAAACTCCCGTATCTCGCGAACGGATTGACCTAACCCAAAAATTCCTGTTGCGTCTGAAAGTAGAAACTCGCCCGATTACAACGGCATGTGTATTTTTTCCCTAGCCCATTCTGGTTAAGCGTTTGGAGCAGCAGAATTGCGAAAAATTTGTTGTCTTCTCAACCATTTCTTGGCTTCAAACTCCCATATCAAGCGAACGGATTGGCCCAACCCAAAAATTCCTATTGCATCTGAAAGTAGAAACTCGCCCGATCACAACGGTACGGGTATTTTTCCCCTAGGCCATTCTGGTTAAACGATTGGAACAGCAGAATTGCGAAAAATTTGTTGTCTTCTCAACCATTTCTTGGCTTCAAACTCCCATATCAAGCGAACGGATTGGCCCAACCCAAAAATTCCTATTGCATCTGAAAGTAGAAACTCGCCCGATCACAACGGTATGTGTATTTTTTCCCTAGGCCATTCTGGTTAAGCGTTTGGAGCAGCAGAATTGTGAAAAATTTTTTGCCTCTTCTACCATTTCTTGGCTTCAAACTCCCATTTCTCGCGAACGGATTGACCTAACCCAAAAATTCCTGTTGCATCTGAAAGTAGAAACTCGCCCGATTACAACGGTACGTGTATTTTTCCTCTAGGCCATTCGGGTTAAGCGATTGGAGCAGCAGAAGTGCGAAAAATTTTTTGCCTCTTCTACCATTTCTTGGCTTCAAACTCCCATATCAAGCGAACGGATTGGCCCAACCCAAAAATTCCTATTGCATCTGAAAGTAGAAACTCGCCCGATCACAACGGTATGTGTATTTTTTCCCTAGGCCATTCTGGTTAAGCGTTTGGAGCAGCAGAATTGTGAAAAATTTTTTGCCTCTTCTACCATTTCTTGGCTTCAAACTCCCATTTCTCGCGAACGGATTGACCTAACCCAAAAATTCCTGTTGCATCTGAAAGTTGAAACTCGCCCGATTACAACGGTACGTGTATTTTTCCTCTAGGCCATTCGGGTTAAGCGATTGGAGCAGCAGAAGTGCGAAAAATTTGTTGTCTTGTCAACCATTTCTTAGCTTCAAAGTCCCATATCTCGCGAACGGATTGACCTAACCCAAAAATTCTTATTGCATCTGAAAGTAGAAACTCGCCCGATTACAACGGTATGTGTATTTTTTCCCTAGGCCATTCTGGTTAAGCGTTTGGAGCAGCAGAATTGCGAAAAATTTTTTGCCTCCTCAACCATTTCTTGTCTTCAAACTCCCATATCTCGCGAACGGATTGACCCAACCCAAAAATTCTTATTGCATCTAAAAGTAGAAACTGGCCCGATTACAACGGTATGTGTATTTTTTCCCTGGGCCATTCTGGTTAAGCGTTTGAAGCAGCAGAATTGCGAAAAATTTGTTGTCTTCTCAACCATTTCTTGGCTTCAAACTCCAATTTCTCGCGAACGGATTGACCTAACCCAAAAATTCCTGTTGCATCTGAAAGTAGAAACTCGCCCGATTACAACGGTACGTGTATTTTTCCTCTAGGCCATTCGGGTTAAGCGATTGGAGCAGCAGAAGTGCGAAAAATTTGTTGTCTTGTCATCCATTTCTTAGTTTTAAAGTCCCATATCTCGCGAACGGATTGACCTAACCCAAAAATTCCTATTGTAACTGAAAGTAGAAACTCGCCCGATTACAACGGTACGCGTATTTTTTCCCTAGGCCATTCTGGTTAAGCGTTTGGAGCAGCAGATTTGCGAAAAATTTGTTGTCTTCTCAACCATATCTTAGCTTCAAACTCTCATATCTCGCGAACGGATTGACCTAACCCAAAAATTCTTATTGCATCTGAAAGTAGAAACTCGCCCGATTACAACGGTATGTGTATTTTTTCCCTAGGCCATTCTGGTTAAGCGTTTGGAGCAGCAGAATTGCGAAAAATTTTTTGCCTTCTCAACCATTTCTTGTCTTCAACTCCCATATCTCGCGAACGGATTGACCCAACCCAAAAATTCTTATTGCATCTAAAAGTAGAAACTCGCCCGATTACAACGGTATGTGTATTTTTTCCCTGGGCCATTCTGGTTAAGCGTTTGAAGCAGCAGAATTGCGAAAAATTTTTTGCCTTCTCAACCATTTCCTGGCTTCAAACTCCCATATCTCGCGAACGGATTGACCTAACCCAAAAATTCTTATTGCATCTGAAAGTAGAAACTCGCCCGATTACAACGGTATGTGTATTTTTTCCCTAGGCCATTCTGGTTAAGCGTTTGGAGCAGCAGAATTGCGAAAAATTTTTTGCCTTCTCAACCATTTCTTAGCTTCAAACTCCCATATCTCGCGAACGGATTGACCTAACCCAAAAATTCCTGTTGCATCTGAAGGTAGAAACTTGCCCGATAACAACGGTATGCGTGTTTTTTCCCTAGGCCATTCTGGTTAAGCGTTTGGAGCAGCAGAATTGCGAATAATTTGTTGTCTTCTCAACAATTTCTTAGCTTCAAACTCTCATATCTCGCGAACGGATTGACCTAACCCAAAAATTCTTATTGCATCTGAAGGTAGAAACTCGCCCGATTCCAACGGTATGTGTATTTTTTCCCTAGGCCATTCTGGTTAAGCGTTTGGAGCAGCAGAATTGCGAATAATTTTTTGCCTTCTCAACCATTTCTTGTCTTCAAACTCTCATATCTCGCGAACGGATTGACCCAACCCAAAAATTCCTATTGCATCTGAAAGTAGAAACTCGCCCGATTACAACGGTGTGTGTATTTTTTCAAAAGCCCATTCTGGTGAAGCGTTTGGAGCAGCAGAATTGCGAAAAATTTGTTGTCTCCTCAACCATTTCTTAGCTTCAAACTCCCATATCTCGCGAACGGATTGACCCAACCCAAAAATTCTTATTGCATCTAAAAGTAGTAACTCGCCCGATTACAACGGTATGTGTATTTTTTCCCTGGGCCATTCTGGTTAAACGTTTGAAGCAGCAGAATTGCGAAAAATTTTTTGCCTTCTCAACCATTTCTTCGCTTCAAACTCCCACATCTCGCGAACAGATTGACCTAACCCAAAAATTCTTATTGCATCTGAAAGTAGAAACTCGCCCGATTACAACGGTACGCGTATTTCTCCCCTAGGCCATTCTGGTTAAGCGATTAGAGCAGCAGAAGTGCGAAAAATTTTTTGCCTTCTCAACCATTTCCTGGCTTCAAACTCCCATATCTCGCGAACGGATTGACCTAACCCAAAAATTCTTATTGCATCTGAAAGTAGAAACTCGCCCGATTACAACGGTATGTGTATTTTTTCCCTAGGCCATTCTGGTTAAGCGTTTGGAGCAGCAGAATTGCGAAAAATTTTTTGCCTTCTCAACCATTTCTTAGCTTCAAACTCCCATATCTCGCGAACGGATTGACCTAACCCAAAAATTCCTGTTGCATCTGAAGGTAGAAACTTGCCCGATAACAACGGTATGCGTGTTTTTTCCCTAGGCCATTCTGGTTAAGCGTTTGGAGCAGCAGAATTGCGAATAATTTGTTGTCTTCTCAACAATTTCTTAGCTTCAAACTCTCATATCTCGCGAACGGATTGACCTAACCCAAAAATTCTTATTGCATCTGAAGGTAGAAACTCGCCCGATTCCAACGGTATGTGTATTTTTTCCCTAGGCCATTCTGGTTAAGCGTTTGGAGCAGCAGAATTGCGAATAATTTTTTGCCTTCTCAACCATTTCTTGTCTTCAAACTCTCATATCTCGCGAACGGATTGACCCAACCCAAAAATTCCTATTGCATCTGAAAGTAGAAACTCGCCCGATTACAACGGTGTGTGTATTTTTTCAAAAGCCCATTCTGGTGAAGCGTTTGGAGCAGCAGAATTGCGAAAAATTTGTTGTCTCCTCAACCATTTCTTAGCTTCAAACTCCCATATCTCGCGAACGGATTGACCTAACCCAAAAATTCTTATTGCATCTGAAGGTAGAAACTCGCCCGATTCCAACGGTATGTGTATTTTTTCCCTAGGCCATTCTGGTTAAGCGTTTGGAGCAGCAGAATTGCGAAAAATTTTTTGCCTTCTCAACCATTTCTTGTCTTCAAACTCCCATATCTCGCGAACGGATTGACCCAACCCAAAAATTCTTATTGCATCTAAAAGTAGTAACTCGCCCGATTACAACGGTATGTGTATTTTTTCCCTGGGCCATTCTGGTTAAACGTTTGAAGCAGCAGAATTGCGAAAAATTTTTTGCCTTCTCAACCATTTCTTCGCTTCAAACTCCCACATCTCGCGAACAGATTGACCTAACCCAAAAATTCTTATTGCATCTGAAAGTAGAAACTCGCCCGATTACAACGGTACGCGTATTTCTCCCCTAGGCCATTCTGGTTAAGCGATTAGAGCAGCAGAAGTGCGAAAAATTTGTTGTCTTGTCAACCATTTCTTAGCTTCAAAGTCCCATATCTCGCGAACGGATTGACCGTACCCAAAAATTCCTGTTGCGTCTGAAAGTAGAAACTCGCCCGATTACAACGGTATGTGTATTTTCTCCCTAGCCCAATCTGGTTAAGCGTTTGGAGCAGCAGAATTGCGAAAAATTTGTTGTCTTCTCAACCATTTCTTGGATTCAAACTCCCATATCTCGCGAACGGATTGACCTAACCCAAAAATTCCTGTTGCGTCTGAAAGTAGAAACTCGCCCGATTATAACGGTATGTGTATTTTTTCCCTAGGCCATTCTGGTTAAGCGTTTGGAGCAGCAGAATTGCAAAAAATTTGTTGTCTTCTCAACCATTTCTTGGATTCAAACTCCCATATCTCGCGAACGGATTGACCTAACCCAAAAATTCCTGTTGCGTCTGAAAGTAGAAACTCGCCCGATTATAACGGTATGTGTATTTTTTCCCTAGGCCATTCTGGTTAAGCGTTTGGAGCAGCAGAATTGCGAAAAATTTTTTGCCTTCTCAAACATTTCTTGTCTTCAAACTCCCGTATCTCGCGAACGGATTGACCTAAACCAAAAATTCCTATTGCATTTGAAAGTAGAATCTCGCCCGATTACAACGGTATGTGTATTTTTTCCCTTAGCCATTCTGGTTAAGCGTTTGGAGCAGCAGAAATGCGAAAAATTTGTTGTCTTCTCAACCATTTCTTTGATTCAAACTCCCATATCTCGCGAACGGATTGACCTAACCCAAAAATTCCTGTTGCGTCTGAAAGTAGAAACTCGCCCGATTATAACGGTATGTGTATTTTTTCCCTAGGCCATTCTGGTTAAGCGTTTGGAGCAGCAGAATTGCGAAAAATTTTTTGCCTTCTCAAACATTTCTTGTCTTCAAACTCCCATATCTCGCGAACGGATTGACCTAAACCAAAAATTCCTATTGCATCTGAAAATAGAAACTCGCCCGATTACAACGGTATATGTATTTTTTCCCTAGGCCATTCTGGTTAAGCGTTTGGAGCAGCAGAATTGTGAAAAATTTTTTGCCTTTTCTACCATTTCTTGGTTTCAAACTCCCATTTCTCGCGAACGGATTGACCTAACCCAAAAATTCCTGTTGCATCTGAAAGTAGAAACTCGCCCGATTACAACGGTATGGGTATTTTTTCCCTAGGCCATTCTGGTTAAGCGTTTGGAGCAGCAGAATTGCGAAAAATTTTTTGCCTTCTCAACCATTTCTTAGCTTGAAACTCCCATATCTCGCGAACGGATTGACCTAACCCAAAAATTCTTATTGCATCTGAAGGTAGAAACTCGCCCGATTCCAACGGTATGTGTATTTTTTCCCTAGGCCATTCTGGTTAAGCGTTTGGAGCAGCAGAATTGCGAATAATTTGTTGTCTTCTCAACAATTTCTTAGCTTCAAACTCTCATATCTCGCGAACGGATTGACCCAACCCAAAAATTCCTATTGCATCTGAAAGTAGAAACTCGCCCGATTACAACGGTGTGTGTATTTTTTCAAAAGCCCATTCTGGTGAAGCGTTTGGAGCAGCAGAATTGCGAAAAATTTGTTGTCTCCTCAACCATTTCTTAGCTTCAAACTCCCATATCTCGCGAACGGATTGACCTAACCCAAAAATTCTTATTGCATCTGAAGGTAGAAACTCGCCCGATTCCAACGGTATGTGTATTTTTTCCCTAGGCCATCCTGGTTAAGCGTTTGGAGCAGCAGAATTGCGAAAAATTTTTTGCCTTCTCAACCATTTCTTGTCTTCAAACTCCCGTATCTCGCGAACGGATTGACCCAACCCAAAAATTCTTATTGCATCTAAAAGTAGTAACTCGCCCGATTACAACGGTATGTGTATTTTTTCCCTGGGCCATTCTGGTTAAACGTTTGAAGCAGCAGAATTGCGAAAAATTTTTTGCCTTCTCAACCATTTCTTGGCTTCAAACTCCCACATCTCGCGAACAGATTGACCTAACCCAAAAATTCTTATTGCATCTGAAAGTAGAAACTCGCCCGATTACAACGGTACGCGTATTTCTCCCCTAGGCCATTCTGGTTAAGCGATTAGAGCAGCAGAAGTGCGAAAAATTTGTTGTCTTGTCAACCATTTCTTAGCTTCAAAGTCCCATATCTCGCGAACGGATTGACCGAACCCAAAAATTCCTGTTGCGTCTGAAAGTAGAAACTCGCCCGATTACAACGGTATGTGTATTTTCTCCCTAGCCCAATCTGGTTAAGCGTTTGGAGCAGCAGAATTGCGAAAAATTTGTTGTCTTCTCAACCATTTCTTGGATTCAAACTCCCATATCTCGCGAACGGATTGACCTAACCCAAAAATTCCTGTTGCGTCTGAAAGTAGAAACTCGCCCGATTATAACGATATGTGTATTTTTTCCCTAGGCCCTTCTGGTTAAGCGTTTGGAGCAGCAGAATTGCAAAAAATTTGTTGTCTTCTCAACCATTTCTTGGATTCAAACTCCCATATCTCGCGAACGGATTGACCTAACCCAAAAATTCCTGTTGCGTCTGAAAGTAGAAACTCGCCCGATTATAACGGTATGTGTATTTTTTCCCTAGGCCATTCTGGTTAAGCGTTTGGAGCAGCAGAATTGCGAAAAATTTTTTGCCTTCTCAAACATTTCTTGTCTTCAAACTCCCGTATCTCGCGAACGGATTGACCTAAACCAAAAATTCCTATTGCATTTGAAAGTAGAATCTCGCCCGATTACAACGGTATGTGTATTTCTTCCCTAGGCCATTCTGGTTAAGCGTTTGGAGCAGCAGAAATGCGAAAAATTTGTTGTCTTCTCAACCATTTCTTTGATTCAAACTCCCATATCTCGCGAACGGATTGACCTAACCCAAAAATTCCTGTTGCGTCTGAAAGTAGAAACTCGCCCGATTATAACGGTATGTGTATTTTTTCCCTAGGCCATTCTGGTTAAGCGTTTGGAGCAGCAGAATTGCGAAAAATTTTTTGCCTTCTCAAACATTTCTTGTCTTCAAACTCCCATATCTCGCGAACGGATTGACCTAAACCAAAAATTCCTATTGCATCTGAAAGTAGAAACTCGCCCGATTACAACGGTATATGTATTTTTTCCCTAGGCCATTCTGGTTAAGCGTTTGGAGCAGCAGAATTGTGAAAAATTTTTTGCCTTTTCTACCATTTCTTGGTTTCAAACTCCCATTTCTCGCGAACGGATTGACCTAACCCAAAAATTCCTGTTGCATCTGAAAGTAGAAACTCGCCCGATTACAACGGTATGGGTATTTTTTCCCTAGGCCATTCTGGTTAAGCGTTTGGAGCAGCAGAATTGCGAAAAATTTTTTGCCTTCTCAACCATTTCTTAGCTTGAAACTCCCATATCTCGCGAACGGATTGACTTAACCCAAAAATTCCTATTGTAACTGAAAGTATAAACTCGCCCGATTACAACGGTACTCGTATTTTTTCCCTAGGCCATTCTGGATAAGCGTTTGGAGCAGCAGATTTGCGAAAAATTTGTTGTCTTCTCAACCATATCTTAGCTTCAAACTCTTATATCTCGCGAACGGATTGACCTAACCCAAAAATTCCTATTGCCTTTGAAAGTAGAAACTCGCCCGATTACAACGGTATGTGTATTTTTTCCCTGGGCCATTCTGGTTAAGCGTTTGAAGCAGCAGAATTGCGAAAAATTTTTTGCCTTCTCAACCATTTCTTGGCTTCAAACTCCCATATCTCGCGAACGGATTGACCTAACCCAAAAATTCTTATTGCATCTGAAAGTAGAAACTCGCCCGATTACAACGGTATCTGTGTTTTTTCCCTAGGCCATTCTGGTTAAGCGTTTGGAGCAGCAGAATTGCGAAAAATTTTTTGCCTTCTCAACCATTTCTTGTCTTCAAACTCCCATATCTCGCGAACGGATTGACCCAACCCAAAAATTCCTATTGCATCTGAAAGTAGAAACTCGCCCGATCACAACGGTATGTGTATTTTTTCCCTGGGCCATTCTGGTTAAGCGTTTGAAGCAGCAGAATTGCGAAAAATTTTTTGCCTTCTCAACCATTTCTTGTCTTCAAACTCCCATATCTCGCGAACGGATTGACCCAACCCAAAAATTCCTATTGCATCTGAAAGTAGAAACTCGCCCGATTAGAACGGTATGTGTATTTTTTCCCTAGGCCATTCTGGTTAAGCGTTTGGAGCAGCAGAATTGCGAAAAATTTTTTGCCTTCTCAACCATTTCTTGTCTTCAAACTCCCATATCTCGCGAACGGATTGACCCAACCCAAAAATTCCTATTGCATCTGAAAGTACAAACTCGCCCGATTACAATGGTATGTGTATTTTTTCCCTAGGCCATTCTGGTTAAGCGTTTGGAGCAGCAGAATTGCGAAAAATTTTTTGCCTTCTCAACCATTTCTTGGCTTCAAACTCCCATATCTCGCGAACGGATTGACCTAACCCAAAAATTCTTATTGCATGTGAAAGTAGAAAATCGCCCGATTACAACGGTATGTGTACTTTTTCCCTAGGCTATTCTGGTGAAGCGTTTGGAGCAGCAGAAGTGCGAAAAATTTGTTGTCTCCTCAACCATTTCTTGTCTTCAAACTCCCATATCTCGCGAACGGATTGACCTAACCCAAAAATTCTTATTGCATCTGAAAGTAGAAACTCGCCCGATTACAACGGTATGTGTATTTTTTCCCTGGGCCATTCTGGTTAAACGTTTGAAGCAGCAGAATTGCGAAAAATTTTTTGCCTTCTCAACCATTTCTTCGCTTCAAACTCCCACATCTCGCGAACAGATTGACCTAACCCAAAAATTCTTATTGCATCTGAAAGTAGAAACTCGCCCGATTACAACGGTACGCGTATTTCTCCCCTAGGCCATTCTGGTTAAGCGATTAGAGCAGCAGAAGTGCGAAAAATTTGTTGTCTTGTCAACCATTTCTTAGCTTCAAAGTCCCATATCTCGCGAACGGATTGACCGTACCCAAAAATTCCTGTTGCGTCTGAAAGTAGAAACTCGCCCGATTACAACGGTATGTGTATTTTCTCCCTAGCCCAATCTGGTTAAGCGTTTGGAGCAGCAGAATTGCGAAAAATTTGTTGTCTTCTCAACCATTCTTGGATTCAAACTCCCATATCTCGCGAACGGATTGACCTAACCCAAAAATTCCTGTTGCGTCTGAAAGTAGAAACTCGCCCGATTATAACGGTATGTGTATTTTTTTCCTAGGCCATTCTGGTTAAGCGTTTGGAGCAGCAGAATTGCAAAAAATTTGTTGTCTTCTCAACCATTTCTTGGATTCAAACTCCCATATCTCGCGAACGGATTGACCTAACCCAAAAATTCCTGTTGCGTCTGAAAGTAGAAAACTCGCCCGATTATAACGGTATGTGTATTTTTTCCCTAGGCCATTCTGGTTAAGCGTTTGGAGCAGCAGAATTGCGAAAAATTTTTTGCCTTCTCAAACATTTCTTGTCTTCAAACTCCCGTATCTCGCGAACGGATTGACCTAAACCAAAAATTCCTATTGCATTTGAAAGTAGAATCTCGCCCGATTACAACGGTATGTGTATTTTTTCCCTAGGCCATTCTGGTTAAGCGTTTTGGAGCAGCAGAAATGCGAAAAATTTGTTGTCTTCTCACCATTTCTTTGATTCAAACTCCCATATCTCGCGAACGGATTGACCTAACCCAAAAATTCCTGTTGCGTCTGAAAGTAGAAACTCGCCCGATTATAACGGTATGTGTATTTTTTCCCTAGGCCATTCTGGTTTAAGCGTTTGGAGCAGCAGAATTGCGAAAAATTTTTTGCCTTCTCAAACATTTCTTGTCTTCAAACTCCCATATCTCGCGAACGGATTGACCTAAACCAAAAATTCCTATTGCATCTGAAAGTAGAAACTCGCCCCGATTACAACGGTATATTGTATTTTTTCCCTAGGCCATTCTGGTTAAGCGTTTGGAGCAGCAGAAGTGTGAAAAATTTTTTGCCTTTTCTACCATTTCTTGGTTTCAAACTCCCATTTCTCGCGAACGGATTGACCTAACCCTAAAAATTCCTGTTGCATCTGAAAGTAGAAAAAAACTTCGCCCGATTACAACGGTATGGGTTATTTTTTCCCTAGGGCCATTCTGGTTTAAGCGTTTGGAGCAGCAGAAATTGCGAAAAATTTTTGCCTTCTCAACCATTTCTTAGCTTGAAACTCCCATATCTCGCGAACGGATTGACCTAACCCAAAAATTCTTATTGCATCTGAAGGTAGAAACTCGCCCCGATTCCAACGGTATGTGTATTTTTTCCCTAGGCCATTCTGGTTAAGCGTTTGGAGCAGCAGGAATTGCGAATAATTTGTTGTCTTCTCAACAATTTCTTAGCTTCAAACTCTCATATCTCGCGAACGGATTGACCCAACCCAAAAATTCCCTATTGCATCTGAAAGTAGAAACTCGCCCGATTACAACGGTGTGTGTATTTTTTCAAAAGCCCATTCTGGTGAAGCGTTTGGAGCAGCAGAATTGCGAAAAATTTGTTGTCTCCTCAACCATTTCTTAGCTTCAAACTCCCATATCTCGCGAACGGATTGACCTAACCCAAAAATTCTTATTGCATCTGAAGGTAGAAACTCGCCCGATTCCAACGGTATGTGTATTTTTTCCCTAGGCCATTCTGGTTAAGCGTTTGGAGCAGCAGAATTGCGAAAATTTTTTGCCTTCTCAACCATTTCTTGTCTTCAAACTCCCATATCTCGCGAACGGATTGACCCAACCAAAAATTCTTATTGCATCTAAAGGTAGTAACTCGCCCGATTACAACGGTATGTGTATTTTTTCCCTGGGCCATTCTGGTTAAACGTTTGAAGCAGCAGAATTGCGAAAAATTTTTTGCCTTCTCAACCATTTCTTGGCTTCAAACTCCCACATCTCGCGAACAGATTGACCTAACCCAAAAGTTCTTATTGCATCTGAAAGTAGAAACTCGCCCGATTACAACGGTACGCGTATTTCTCCCCTAGGCCATTCTGGTTAAGCGATTAGAGCAGCAGAAGTGCGAAAAATTTGTTGTCTTGTCAACCATTTCTTAGCTTCAAAGTCCCATATCTCGCGAACGGATTGACCGAACCCAAAAATTCCTGTTGGCGTCTGAAAGTAGAAACTCGCCCGATTACAACGGTATGTGTATTTTTCTCCCTAGCCCAATCTGGTTAAGCGTTTGGAGCAGCAGAATTGCGAAAAATTTTGTTGTCTTCTCAACCATTTCTTGGATTCAAACTCCCATATCTCGCGAACGGGATTGACCTAACCCAAAAATTCCTGTTGCGTCTGAAAGTAGAAACTCGCCCGATTATAACGGTATGTGTATTTTTTCCCTAGGCCCTTCTGGTTAAGCGTTTGGAGCAGCAGAATTGCAAAAAATTTGTTGTCTTCTCAACCATTTCTTGGATTCAAACTCCCATATCTCGCGAACGGATTGACCTAACCCAAAAATTCCTGTTGCGTCTGAAAGTAGAAACTCGCCCGATTATAACGGTATGTGTATTTTTTCCCTAGGCCATTCTGGTTAAGCGTTTGGAGCAGCAGAATTGCGAAAAATTTTTTGCCTTCTCAAACATTTCTTGTCTTCAAACTCCCATATCTCGCGAACGGATTGACCTAAACCAAAAATTCCTATTGCATCTGAAAGTAGAAACTCGCCCGATTACAACGGTATATGTATTTTTTCCCTAGGCCATTCTGGTTAAGCGTTTGGAGCAGCAGAATTGTGAAAAATTTTTTGCCTTTTCTACCATTTCTTGGTTTCAAACTCCCATTTCTCGCGAACGGATTGACCTAACCCAAAAATTCCTGTTGCATCTGAAAGTAGAAACTCGCCCGATTACAACGGTATGGGTATTTTTTCCCTAGGCCATTCTGGTTAAGCGTTTGGAGCAGCAGAATTGCGAAAAATTTTTTGCCTTCTCAACCATTTCTTAGCTTGAAACTCCCATATCTCGCGAACGGATTGACTTAACCCAAAAATTCCTATTGTAACTGAAAGTATAAACTCGCCCGATTACAACGGTACTCGTATTTTTTCCCTAGGCCATTCTGGATAAGCGTTTGGAGCAGCAGATTTGCGAAAAATTTGTTGTCTTCTCAACCATATCTTAGCTTCAAACTCTCATATCTCGCGAACGGATTGACCTAACCCAAAAATTCCTATTGCCTTTGAAAGTAGAAACTCGCCCGATTACAACGGTATGTGTATTTTTTCCCTGGGCCATTCTGGTTAAGCGTTTGAAGCAGCAGAATTGCGAAAAATTTTTTGCCTTCTCAACCATTTCTTGGCTTCAAACTCCCATATCTCGCGAACGGATTGACCTAACCCAAAAATTCTTATTGCATCTGAAAGTAGAAACTCGCCCGATTACAACGGTATCTGTGTTTTTTCCCTAGGCCATTCTGGTTAAGCGTTTGGAGCAGCAGAATTGCGAAAAATTTTTTGCCTTCTCAACCATTTCTTGTCTTCAAACTCCCATATCTCGCGAACGGATTGACCCAACCCAAAAATTCCTATTGCATCTGAAAGTAGAAACTCGCCCGATCACAACGGTATGTGTATTTTTTCCCTGGGCCATTCTGGTTAAGCGTTTGAAGCAGCAGAATTGCGAAAAATTTTTTGCCTTCTCAACCATTTCTTGTCTTCAAACTCCCATATCTCGCGAACGGATTGACCCAACCCAAAAATTCCTATTGCATCTGAAAGTAGAAACTCGCCCGATTAGAACGGTATGTGTATTTTTTCCCTAGGCCATTCTGGTTAAGCGTTTGGAGCAGCAGAATTGCGAAAAATTTTTTGCCTTCTCAACCATTTCTTGTCTTCAAACTCCCATATCTCGCGAACGGATTGACCCAACCCAAAAATTCCTATTGCATCTGAAAGTACAAACTCGCCCGATTACAATGGTATGTGTATTTTTTCCCTAGGCCATTCTGGTTAAGCGTTTGGAGCAGCAGAATTGCGAAAAATTTTTTGCCTTCTCAACCATTTCTTGGCTTCAAACTCCCATATCTCGCGAACGGATTGACCTAACCCAAAAATTCTTATTGCATGTGAAAGTAGAAAATCGCCCGATTACAACGGTATGTGTACTTTTTCCCTAGGCTATTCTGGTGAAGCGTTTGGAGCAGCAGAAGTGCGAAAAATTTGTTGTCTCCTCAACCATTTCTTGGCTTCAAACTCCCATATCTCGCGAACGGATTGACATAACCCAAAAATTCCTATTGCATCTGAAAGTAGAAACTCGCCCGATCACAACGGTTCGTGTATTTTTCCCCTAGGCCATTCTGGTTAAGCGATTGGAACAGCAGAGTTGCGAAAAATTTGTTGTCTTCTCAACCATTTCTTGGCTTCAAACTCCCATATCAAGCGAACGGATTGGCCCAACCCAAAAATTCCTATTGCATCTGAAAGTAGAAACTCGCCCGATCACAACGGTATGTGTATTTTTTCCCTAGGCCATTCTGGTTAAGCGTTTGGAGCAGCAGAATTGTGAAAAATTTTTTGCCTCTTCTACCATTTCTTGGCTTCAAACTCCCATTTCTCGCGAACGGATTGACCTAACCCAAAAATTCCTGTTGCATCTGAAAGTAGAAACTCGCCCGATTACAACGGTACGTGTATTTTTCCTCTAGGCCATTCGGGTTAAGCGATTGGAGCAGCAGAAGTGCGAAAAATTTTTTGCCTTCTCAACCATTTCTTGGCTTCAAACTCCCATATCTCGCGAACGGATTGACCTAACCCAAAAATTCTTATTGCATCTGAAATTAGAAACTCGCCCGATTACAACGGTCTGTGTATTTTTTCCCTAGGCCATTCTGGTTAAGCGTTTGGAGCAGCAGAAGTGCGAAAAATTTGTTGTCTTCTCAAACATTTCTTAGCTTGAAACTCCCATATCTCGCGAACCGATTGACCTAACCCAAAAATTCCTATTGCGTTTGAAAGTAGAAACTCGCCCGATTACACCGGCAGGTGTATTTTTCCCCTAGGCCATTCTGGTTAAGCGATTGGAGCAGTAGAAGTGCGAAAAATTTGTTGTCTTGTCAACCATTTCTTAGCTTCAAACTCCCATATCTCGCGAACGGATTGACCTAACCCAAATATTCTTATTGCATCTGAAATTAGAAACTCGCCCGATTACAACGGTCTGTGTATTTTTTCCCTAGGCCATTCTGGTTAAGCGTTTGGAGCAGCAGAAGTGCGAAAAATTTGTTGTCTTCTCAACCATATCTTAGCTTCAAACTCTCATATCTCGCGGACGGATTGACCTAACCCAAAAATTCCTATTGCATTTGAAAGTAGAAACTCGCCCGATTACAACGGTACGTGTATTTTTTCCCTAGGTCATTCAGGTTAAGCGTTTGGAGCAGTAGAATTGTGAAAAATTTTTTGCCTTCTCTACCATTTCTTGGCTTCAAACTCCCATATCTCGCGAACGGATTGACCTAACCCAAAAATTCCTGTTGCATCTGAAAGTAGAAACTCGCCCGATTACAACGGTACGTGTATTTTTCCTCTAGGCCATTCGGGTTAAGCGATTGGAGCAGCAGAAGTGCGAAAAATTTTTTGCCTTCTCAACCATTTCTTGGCTTCAAACTCCCATATCTCGCGAACGGATTGACCTAACCCAAAAATTCTTATTGCATCTGAAAGTAGAAACTCGCCCGATTACAACGGTATGTGTATTTTTCCCCTAGGCCATTCTGGTTAAGCGATTGGAGCAGTAGAAGTGCGAAAAATTTGTTGTCTTGTCAACCATTTCTTAGCTTCAAAGTCCCATATCTCGCGAACGGATGGACCTAACCCAAAAATTCCTATTGTGACTGAAAGTGGAAACTCGCCCGATTACAACGGTACGCGTATTTTTTCCCTAGGCCATTCTGGTTAAGCGTTTGGAGCAGCAGATTTGCGAAAAATTTGTTGTCTTCTCAACCATATCTTAGCTTCAAACTCTCATATCTCGCGGACGGATTGACCTAACCCAAAAATTCCTATTGCATTTGAAAGTAGAAACTCGCCCGATTACAACGGTACGTGTATTTTTTCCCTAGGTCATTCTGGTTAAGCGTTTGGAGCAGTAGAATTGTGAAAAATTTTATGCCTTCTCTACCATTTCTTGGCTTCAAACTCCCATATCTCGCGAACGGATTGACCTAACCCAAAAATTCCTATTGCATCAGAAAGTAGAAACTCGCCCAATTACAACTGTATGTGTATTTTTTCCCTAGGCCATTCTGGTTAAGCGGTTGGAGCAGCAGAATTGCGAAAAATTTTTTGCCTTCTCAACCATTTCTTGGCTTCAAACTCCCATATCTCGCGAACGGATTGACCTAACCCAAAAATTCTTATTGCATCTGAAAGTAGAAACTCGCCCGATTACAACGGTATGTGTATTTTTCCCCTAGGCCATTCTGGTTAAGCGATTGGAGCAGTAGAAGTGCGAAAAATTTGTTGTCTTGTCAACCATTTCTTAGCTTCAAAGTCCCATATCTCGCGAACGGATGGACCTAACCCAAAAATTCCTATTGTGACTGAAAGTGGAAACTCGCCCGATTACAACGGTACGCGTATTTTTTCCCTAGGCCATTCTGGTTAAGCGTTTGGAGCAGCAGATTTGCGAAAAATTTGTTGTCTTCTCAACCATATCTTAGCTTCAAACTCTCATATCTCGCGGACGGATTGACCTAACCCAAAAATTCCTATTGCATTTGAAAGTAGAAACTCGCCCGATTACAACGGTACGTGTATTTTTTCCCTAGGTCATTCTGGTTAAGCGTTTGGAGCAGTAGAATTGTGAAAAATTTTATGCCTTCTCTACCATTTCTTGGCTTCAAACTCCCATATCTCGCGAACGGATTGACCTAACCCAAAAATTCCTATTGCATCAGAAAGTAGAAACTCGCCCAATTACAACTGTATGTGTATTTTTTCCCTAGGCCATTCTGGTTAAGCGGTTGGAGCAGCAGAATTGCGAAAAATTTTTTGCCTTCTCAACCATTTCTTGGCTTCAAACTCCCATATCTCGCGAACGGATTGACCTAACCCAAAAATTCTTATTGCATCTGAAGGTAGAAACTCGCCCGATTCCAACGGTATGTGTATTTTTTCCCTAGGCCATTCTGGTTAAGCGTTTGGAGCAGCAGAATTGCGAAAAATTTGTTGTCTTGTCAACCATTTCTTAGCTTCAAAGTCCCATATCTCGCGAACGGATTGACCTAACCCAAAAATTCCTATTGCATCTGAAAGTAGAAACTCGCCCAATTACAACGGTATGTGTATTTTTTCCCTAGGCCATTCTGGTTAAGCGTTTGGAGCAGCAGAAGTGAGAAAAATTTGTTGCCTTCTCAACCATTTCTTGTGTTCAAACTCCCATATCTCGCGAACGGATTGACCCAACCCAAAAATTCCTATTGCATCTGAAAGTAGAAACTCGCCCGATTACAACGGTGTGTGTATTTTTTCAAAAGCCCATTCTGGTGAAGCGTTTGGAGCAGCAGAATTGCGAAAAATTTGTTGTCTTCTCAACCATTTCTTGGCTTCAAACTCCCATATCAAGCGAACGGATTGACCTAACCCAAAAATTCCTGTTGCGTCTGAAAGTAGAAACTCGCCCGATTACAACGGCATGTGTATTTTTTCCCTAGCCCATTCTGGTTAAGCGTTTGGAGCAGCAGAATTGCGAAAAATTTGTTGTCTTTTCAACCATTTCTTTGCTTCAAAGTCCCATATCTCGCGAACGGATTGACCTAACCCAAAAATTCCTATTGTAACTGAAAGTAGAAACTCGCCCGATTACAACGGTACTCGTATTTTTTCCCTAGGCCATTCTGGATAAGCGTTTGGAGCAGCAGATTTGCGAAAAATTTGTTGTCTTCTCAACCATATCTTAGCTTCAAACTCTCATATCTCGCGAACGGATTGACCTAACCCAAAAATTCCTATTGCCTTTGAAAGTGGAAACTCGCCCGATTACAACGGTATGTGTATTTTTTCCCTGGGCCATTCTGGTTAAGCGTTTGAAGCAGCAGAATTGCGAAAAATTTTTAGCCTTCTCAACCATTTCTTGGCTTCAAACTCCCATATCTCGCGAACGGATTGACCTAACCCAAAAATTCTTATTGCATCTAAAAGTAGAAACTCGCCCGATTACAACGGTATGTGTATTTTTTCCCTGGGCCATTCTGGTTAAGCGTTTGAAGCAGCAGAATTGCGAAAAATTTTTTGCCTTCTCAACCATTTCTTGGCTTCAAACTCCCATATCAAGCGAACCGATTGACCTAACCCAAAAATTCCTATTGCATTTGAAAGTAGTAACTCGCCCGATTACAACGGTACGCGTATTTTTTCCCTAGGCCATTCTGGTTAAGCGTTTGGAGCAGCAGATTTGCGAAAAATTTGTTGTCTTCTCAACCATATCTTAGCTTCAAACTCTCATATCTCGCGAACGGATTGACCTAACCCAAAAATTCCTATTGCATTTGAAAGTAGAAACTCGCCCGATTACAACGGTATGTGTATTTTCTCCCTAGGCCATTCTGGTTAAGCGTTTGAAGCAGCAGAATTGCGAAAAATTTTTTGCCTTCTCAACCATTTCTTAGCTTCAAACTCCCATATCTCGCGAACGGATTGACCTAACCCAAAAATTCCTGTTGCATCTGAAGGTAGAAACTTGCCCGATAACAACGGTATGCGTATTTCTTCCCTAGGCCATTCTGGTTAAGCGTTTGGAGCAGCAGAATTGCGAATAATTTGTTGTCTTCTCAACAATTTGTTAGCTTCAAACTCCCATATCTCGCGAACGGATTGACCTAACCCAAAAATTCTTATTGCATCTGAAAGTAGAAACTCGCCCGATTACAACGGTATGTGTATTTTTTCCCTAGGCCGTTCTGTCTAAGCGTTTGGAGCAGCAGAAGTGCGAAAAATTTGTTGTCTTCTCAAACATTTCTTAGCTTGAAACTCCCATATCTCGCGAACCGATTGACCTAACCCAAAAACTCCTATTGCGTTTGAAAGTAGAAACTCGCCCGATTACACCGGTAGGTGTATTTTTCCCCTAGGCCATTCTGGTTAAGCGATTGGAGCAGTAGAAGTGCGAAAAATTTGTTGTCTTGTCAACCATTTCTTAGCTTCAAAGTCCCATATCTCGCGAACGGATGGACCTAACCCAAAAATTCCTATTGTGACTGAAAGTGGAAACTCGCCCGATTACAACGGTACGCGTATTTTTTCCCTAGGCCATTCTGGTTAAGCGTTTGGAGCAGCAGATTTGCGAAAAATTTGTTGTCTTCTCAACCATATATTAGCTTCAAACTCTCATATCCCGCGGACGGATTGACCTAACCCAAAATTCCTATTGCATTTGAAAGTAGAAACTCGCCCGATTACAACGGTACGTGTATTTTTTCCCTAGGTCATTCTGGTTAAGCGTTTGGAGCAGTAGAATTGTGAAAAATTTTTTGCCTTCTCTACCATTTCTTGGCTTCAAACTCCCATATCTCGCGAACGGATGGACCTAACCCAAAAATTCCTATTGTGACTGAAAGTGGAAACTCGCCCGATTACAACGGTATATGTATTTTTTCCCTAGGCATTCTGGTTAAGCGTTTGGAGCAGCAGAAGTGAGAAAATTTGTTGCCTTCTCAACCATTTCTTGTGTTCAAACTCCCATATCTCGCGAACGGATTGACCCAACCCAAAAATTCCTATTGCCTTTGAAAGTGGAAACTCGCCCGATTACAACGGTATGTGTATTTTTTCCCTGGGCCATTCTGGTTAAGCGTTTGAAGCAGCAGAATTGCGAAAAATTTTTTGCCTTCTCAACCATTCCTTGGCTTCAAACTCCCATATCTCGCGAACGGATTGACCTAACCCAAAAATTCTTATTGCATCTAAAAGTAGAAACTCGCCCGATTACAACGGTATGTGTATTTTTTCCCTAGGCCATTCTGGTTAAGCGTTTGGAGCAGCAGAATTGCGAAAAATTTTTTGCCTCCTCAACCATTTCTTGTCTTCAAACTCCCATATCTCGCGAACGGATTGACCCAACCCAAAAATTCTTATTGCATCTAAAAGTAGAATCTCGCCCGATTACAATGGTATGTGTATTTTTTCCCTGGGCCATTCTGGTTAAGCGTTTGAAGCAGCAGAATTGCGAAAAATTTTTTGCCTTCTCAACCATTTCTTGGCTTCAAACTCCCATATCTCGCGAACGGATTGACCTAACCCAAAAATTCTTATTGCATCTGAAAGTAGAAACTCGCCCGATTACAACGGTATGTGTATTTTTTCCCTAGGCCATTCTGGTTAAGCGTTTGGAGCAGCAGAATTGCGAAAAATTTTTTGCCTCCTCAACCATTTCTTGTATTCAAACTCCCATATCTCGCGAACGGATTGACCCAACCCAAAAATTCTTATTGCATCTAAAAGTAGAAACTCGCCCGATTACAATGGTATGTGTATTTTTTCCCTGGGCCATTCTGGTTAAGCGTTTGAAGCAGCAGAATTGCGAAAAATTTTTTGCCTTCTCAACCATTTCTTGGCTTCAAACTCCCATATCTCGCGAACGGATTGACCTAACCCAAAAATTCTAATTGCATCTGAAAGTAGAAACTCGCCCGATTACAACGGTATCTGTGTTTTTTCCCTAGGCCATTCTGGTTAAGCGTTTGGAGCAGCAGAATTGCGAAAAATTTTTTGCCTTCTCAACAATTTCTTGTCTTCAAACTCCCATATCTCGCGAACGGATTGACCCAACCCAAAAATTCCTATTGCATCTGAAAGTAGAAACTCGCCCGATCACAACGGTATGTGTATTTTTTCCCTGGGCCATTCTGGTTAAGCGTTTGAAGCAGCAGAATTGCGAAAAATTTTTTGCCTTCTCAACCATTTCTTGTCTTCAAACTCCCATATCTCGCGAACGGATTGACCCAACCCAAAAATTCTTATTGCATCTGAAAGTAGAAACTCGCCCGATTACAACGGTATGTGTATTTTTTCCCTAGGCCATTCTGGTTAAGCGTTTGGAGCAGCAGAATTGCGAAAAATTTTTTGCCTTCTCAACCATTTCTTGTCTTCAAACTCCCATATCTCGCGAACGGATTGACCTAACCCAAAAATTCTTATTGCATGTGAAAGTAGAAAATCGCCCGATTACAACGGTATGTGTATTTTTTCCCTAGGCCATGCTGGTGAAGCGTTTGGAGCAGCAGAAGTGCGAAAAATTTGTTGTCTTCTCAACCATTTCTTGGCTTCAAACTCCCATATCTCGCGAACGGATTGACATAACCCAAAAATTCCTATTGCATCTGAAAGTAGAAAGTCACCCGATCACAATGGTACGTGTATTTTTCCCCTAGGCCATTCTGGTTAAGCGATTGGAACAGCAGAATTGCGAAAAATTTGTTGTCTTCTCAACCAATTCTTGGCTTCAAACTCCCATATCAAGCGAACGGATTGACCTAACCCAAAAATTCCTATTGTAACTGAAAGTAGAGACTCGCCCGATTACAACGGTACGCGTATTTTTTCCCTAGGCCATTCTGGTTAAGCGTTTGGAGCAGCAGAATTGCGAAAAATTTTTTGCCTTCTCAACCATTTCTTGTCTTCAAACTCCCATATCTCGCGAACGGATTGGCCCAACCCAAAAATTCCTATTGCATCTGAAAGTAGAAACTCGCCCGATCACAACGGTATGTGTATTTTTTCCCTAGGCCATTCTGGTTAAGCGTTTGGAGCAGCAGAATTGTGAAAAATTTTTTGCCTCTTCTACCATTTCTTGGCTTCAAACTCCCATTTCTCGCGAACGGATTGACCTAACCCAAAAATTCCTGTTGCATCTGAATGTAGAAACTCGCCCGATTACAACGGTACGTGTATTTTTCCTCTAGGCCATTCGGGTTAAGCGATTGGAGCAGCAGAAGGGCGAAAAATTTGTTGTCTTGTCAACCATTTCTTGGCTTCAAACTCCCATATCTCGCGAACGGATTGACCCAACCCAAAAATTCTTATTGCATCTAAAAGTAGAATCTCGCCCGATTACAATGGTATGTGTATTTTTTCCCTGGGCCATTCTGGTTAAGCGTTTGAAGCAGCAGAATTGCGAAAAATTTTTTGCCTTCTCAACCATTTCTTGGCTTCAAACTCCCATATCTCGCGAACGGATTGACCTAACCCAAAAATTCTTATTGCATCTGAAAGTAGAAACTCGCCCGATTACAACGGTATGTGTATTTTTTCCCTAGGCCATTCTGGTTAAGCGTTTGGAGCAGCAGAATTGCGAAAAATTTTTTGCCTCCTCAACCATTTCTTGTCTTCAAACTCCCATATCTCGCGAACAGATTGACCCAACCCAAAAATTCTTATTGCATCTAAAAGTAGAAACTCGCCCGATTACAATGGTATGTGTATTTTTTCCCTGGGCCATTCTGGTTAAGCGTTTGAAGCAGCAGAATTGCGAAAAATTTTTTGCCTTCTCAACCATTTCTTGGCTTCAAACTCCCATATCTCGCGAACGGATTGACCTAACCCAAAAATTCTAATTGCATCTGAAAGTAGAAACTCGCCCGATTACAACGGTATCTGTGTTTTTTCCCTAGGCCATTCTGGTTAAGCGTTTGGAGCAGCAGAATTGCGAAAAATTTTTTGCCTTCTCAACAATTTCTTGTCTTCAAACTCCCATATCTCGCGAACGGATTGACCCAACCCAAAAATTCCTATTGCATCTGAAAGTAGAAACTCGCCCGATCACAACGGTATGTGTATTTTTTCCCTGGGCCATTCTGGTTAAGCGTTTGAAGCAGCAGAATTGCGAAAAATTTTTTGCCTTCTCAACCATTTCTTGTCTTCAAACTCCCATATCTCGCGAACGGATTGACCCAACCCAAAAATTCCTATTGCATCTGAAAGTAGAAACTCGCCCGATTACAACGGTATGTGTATTTTTTCCCTAGGCCATTCTGGTTAAGCGTTTGGAGCAGCAGAATTGCGAAAAATTTTTTGCCTTCTCAACCATTTCTTGTCTTCAAACTCCCATATCTCGCGAACGGATTGACCCAACCCAAAAATTCTTATTGCATCTGAAAGTAGAAACTCGCCCGATTACAACGGTATCTGTGTTTTTTCCCTAGGCCATTCTGGTTAAGCGTTTGGAGCAGCAGAATTGCGAAAAATTTTTTGCCTTCTCAACAATTTCTTGTCTTCAAACTCCCATATCTCGCGAACGGATTGACCCAACCCAAAAATTCCTATTGCATCTGAAAGTAGAAACTCGCCCGATCACAACGGTATGTGTATTTTTTCCCTAGGCCATTCTGATTAAGCGTTTGGAGCAGCAGAATTGCGAAAAATTTTTTGCCTTCTCAACCATTTCTTGTCTTCAAACTCCCATATCTCGCGAACGGATTGACCTAACCCAAAAATTCTTATTGCATGTGAAAGTAGAAAATCGCCCGATTACAACGGTATGTGTATTTTTTCCCTAGGCCATGCTGGTGAAGCGTTTGGAGCAGCAGAAGTGCGAAAAATTTGTTGTCTTCTCAACCATTTCTTGGCTTCAAACTCCCATATCTCGCGAACGGATTGACATAACCCAAAAATTCCTATTGCATCTGAAAGTAGAAAGTTACCCGATCACAATGGTACGTGTATTTTTCCCCTAGGCCATTCTGGTTAAGCGATTGGAACAGCAGAATTGCGAAAAATTTGTTGTCTTCTCAACCAATTCTTGGCTTCAAACTCCCATATCAAGCGAACGGATTGACCTAACCCAAAAATTCCTATTGTAACTGAAAGTAGAGACTCGCCCGATTACAACGGTACGCGTATTTTTTCCCTAGGCCATTCTGGTTAAGCGTTTGGAGCAGCAGAATTGCGAAAAATTTTTTGCCTTCTCAACCATTTCTTGTCTTCAAACTCCCATATCTCGCGAACGGATTGGCCCAACCCAAAAATTCCTATTGCATCTGAAAGTAGAAACTCGCCCGATCACAACGGTATGTGTATTTTTTCCCTAGGCCATTCTGGTTAAGCGTTTGGAGCAGCAGAATTGTGAAAAATTTTTTGCCTCTTCTACCATTTCTTGGCTTCAAACTCCCATTTCTCGCGAACGGATTGACCTAACCCAAAAATTCCTGTTGCATCTGAAAGTAGAAACTCGCCCGATTACAACGGTACGTGTATTTTTCCTCTAGGCCATTCGGGTTAAGCGATTGGAGCAGCAGAAGGGCGAAAAATTTGTTGTCTTGTCAACCATTTCTTGGCTTCAAACTCCCATATCTCGCGAACGGATTGACCTAACCCAAAAATTCTTATTGCATCTGAAAGTAGAAAGTCACCCGATCACAATGGTACGTGTATTTTTCCCCTAGGCCATTCTGGTTAAGCGATTGGAACAGCAGAATTGCGAAAAATTTGTTGTCTTCTCAAACATTTCTTAGCTTGAAACTCCCATATCTCGCGAACCGATTGACCTAACCCAAAAATTCCTATTGCATTTGAAAGTAGTAACTCGCCCGATTACAACGGTACGCGTATTTTTTCCCTAGGGCATTCTGGTTAAGCGTTTGGAGCAGCAGATTTGCGAAAAATTTGTTGTCTTCTCAACCATATCTTAGCTTCAAACTCTCATATCTCGCGAACGGATTGACATAACCCAAAAATTCCTATTGCATCTGAAAGTAGAAAGTTACCCGATCACAATGGTACGTGTATTTTTCCCCTAGGCCATTCTGGTTAAGCGATTGGAACAGCAGAATTGCGAAAAATTTGTTGTCTTCTCAACCAATTCTTGGCTTCAAACTCCCATATCAAGCGAACGGATTGACCTAACCCAAAAATTCCTATTGTAACTGAAAGTAGAGACTCGCCCGATTACAACGGTACGCGTATTTTTTCCCTAGGCCATTCTGGTTAAGCGTTTGGAGCAGCAGAATTGCGAAAAATTTTTTGCCTTCTCAACCATTTCTTGTCTTCAAACTCCCATATCTCGCGAACGGATTGGCCCAACCCAAAAATTCCTATTGCATCTGAAAGTAGAAACTCGCCCGATCACAACGGTATGTGTATTTTTTCCCTAGGCCATTCTGGTTAAGCGTTTGGAGCAGCAGAATTGTGAAAAATTTTTTGCCTCTTCTACCATTTCTTGGCTTCAAACTCCCATTTCTCGCGAACGGATTGACCTAACCCAAAAATTCCTGTTGCATCTGAAAGTAGAAACTCGCCCGATTACAACGGTACGTGTATTTTTCCTCTAGGCCATTCGGGTTAAGCGATTGGAGCAGCAGAAGGGCGAAAAATTTGTTGTCTTGTCAACCATTTCTTGGCTTCAAACTCCCATATCTCGCGAACGGATTGACCTAACCCAAAAATTCTTATTGCATCTGAAAGTAGAAAGTCACCCGATCACAATGGTACGTGTATTTTTCCCCTAGGCCATTCTGGTTAAGCGATTGGAACAGCAGAATTGCGAAAAATTTGTTGTCTTCTCAAACATTTCTTAGCTTGAAACTCCCATATCTCGCGAACCGATTGACCTAACCCAAAAATTCCTATTGCATTTGAAAGTAGTAACTCGCCCGATTACAACGGTACGCGTATTTTTTCCCTAGGGCATTCTGGTTAAGCGTTTGGAGCAGCAGATTTGCGAAAAATTTGTTGTCTTCTCAACCATATCTTAGCTTCAAACTCTCATATCTCGCGAACGGATTGACCTAACCCAAAAATTCCTATTGCATTTGAAAGTAGAAACTCGCCCGATTACAACGGTATGTGTATTTTCTCCCTAGGCCATTCTGGTTAAGCGTTTGAAGCAGCAGAATTGCGAAAAATTTCTTGGCTTCTCAACCATTTCTTAGCTTCAAACTCCCATATCTCGCGAACGGATTGACCTAACCCAAAAATTCCTGTTGCATCTGAAGGTAGAAACTTGCCCGATAACAACGGTATGCGTATTTTTTCCCTAGGCCATTCTGGTTAAGCGTTTGGAGCAGCAGAATTGCGAATAATTTGTTGTCTTCTCAACAATTTGTTAGCTTCAAACTCCCATATTTCGCGAACGGATTGACCTAACCCAAAAATTCTTATTGCATCTGAAAGTAGAAACTCGCCCGATTACAACGGTATGTGTATTTTTTCCCTAGGCCGTTCTGTCTAAGCGTTTGGAGCAGCAGAAGTGCGAAAAATTTGTTGTCTTCTCAAACATTTCTTAGCTTGAAACTCCCATATCTCGCGAACCGATTGACCTAACCCAAAAATTCCTATTGCATTTGAAAGTAGTAACTCGCCCGATTACAACGGTACGCGTATTTTTTCCCTAGGCCATTCTGGTTAAGCGTTTGGAGCAGCAGATTTGCGAAAAATTTGTTGTCTTGTCAACCATTTCTTAGCTTCAAAGTCCCATATCTCGCGAACGGATGGACCTAACCCAAAAATTCCTATTGTGACTGAAAGTGGAAACTCGCCCGATTACAACGGTACGCGTATTTTTTCCCTAGGCCATTCTGGTTAAGCGTTTGGAGCAGCAGATTTGCGAAAAATTTGTTGTCTTCTCAACCATTTCTTAGCTTCAAACTCCCATATCTCGCGAACGGATTGACCTAACCCAAAAATTCCTGTTGCGTCTGAAAGTAGAAACTCGCCCGATTATAACGGTATGTGTATTTTTTCCCTAGGCCATTCTGGTTAAGCGTTTGGAGCAGCAGAATTGCGAAAAATTTTTTGCCTTCTCAACCACTTCTTGGCTTCAAACTCCCATATCTCGCGAACGGATTGACCTAACCCAAAAATTCTTATTGCATCTGAAAGTAGAAACTCGCCCGATTACAACGGTATGTGTATTTTTTCCCTAGGCCGTTCTGTCTAAGCGTTTGGAGCAGCAGAAGTGCGAAAAATTTGTTGTCTTCTCAAACATTTCTTAGCTTGAAACTCCCATATCTCGCGAACCGATTGACCTAACCCAAAAATTCCTATTGCATTTGAAAGTAGAAACTCGCCCGATTACAACGGTACGTGTATTTTTTCCCTAGGTCATTCTGGTTAAGCGTTTGGAGCAGTAGAATTGTGAAAAATTTTTTGCCTTCTCTACCATTTCTTGGCTTCAAACTCCCATATCTCGCGAACGGATTGACCTAACCCAAAAATTCTTATTGCATCTGAAGGTAGAAACTCGCCCGATTCCAACGGTATGTGTATTTTTTCCCTAGGCCATTCTGGTTAAGCGTTTGGAGCAGCAGAATTGCGAAAAATTTGTTGTCTTGTCAACCATTTCTTAGCTTCAAAGTCCCATATCTCGCGAACGGATTGACCTAACCCAAAAATTCCTATTGCATCTGAAAGTAGAAACTCGCCCAATTACAACGGTATGTGTATTTTTTCCCTAGGCCATTCTGGTTAAGCGTTTGGAGCAGCAGAAGTGAGAAAAATTTGTTGCCTTCTCAACCATTTCTTGTGTTCAAACTCCCATATCTCGCGAACGGATTGACCCAACCCAAAAATTCCTATTGCATCTGAAAGTAGAAACTCGCCCGATTACAACGGTGTGTGTATTTTTTCAAAAGCCCATTCTGGTGAAGCGTTTGGAGCAGCAGAATTGCGAAAAATTTGTTGTCTTCTCAACCATATCTTAGCTTCAAACTCTCATATCTCGCGAACGGATTGACCTAACCCAAAAATTCCTATTGCCTTTGAAAGTGGAAACTCGCCCGATTACAACGGTATGTGTATTTTTTCCCTGGGCCATTCTGGTTAAGCGTTTGAAGCAGCAGAATTGCGAAAAATTTTTTGCCTTCTCAACCATTTCTTGGCTTCAAACTCCCATATCTCGCGAACGGATTGACCTAACCCAAAAATTCTTATTGCATCTGAAAGTAGAAACTCGCCCGATTACAACGGTATCTGTGTTTTTTCCCTAGGCCATTCTGGTTAAGCGTTTGGAGCAGCAGAATTGCGAAAAATTTTTTGCCTTCTCAACAATTTCTTGTCTTCAAACTCCCATATCTCGCGAACGGATTGACCCAACCCAAAAATTCCTATTGCATCTGAAAGTAGAAACTCGCCCGATCACAACGGTATGTGTATTTTTTCCCTGGGCCATTCTGGTTAAGCGTTTGAAGCAGCAGAATTGCGAAAAATTTTTTGCCTTCTCAACCATTTCTTGTCTTCAAACTCCCATATCTCGCGAACGGATTGACCCAACCCAAAAATTCCTATTGCATCTGAAAGTAGAAACTCGCCCGATTACAACGGTATGTGTATTTTTTCCCTAGGCCATTCTGGTTAAGCGTTTGGAGCAGCAGAATTGCGAAGAATTTTTTGCCTTCTCAACCATTTCTTGTCTTCAAACTCCCATATCTCGCGAACGGATTGACACAACCCAAAAATTCCTATTGCATCTGAAAGTAGAAACTCGCCCGATTACAATGGTATGTGTATTTTTTCCCTAGGCTATTCTGGTTAAGCGTTTGGAGCAGCAGAATTGCGAAAAATTTGTTGTCTTGTCAACCATTTCTTAGCTTCAAAGTCCCATATCTCGCGAACGGATTGACCTAACCCAAAAATTCCTATTGTAACTGAAAGTAGAAACTCGCCCGATTACAACGGTACGTGTATTTTTCCTCTAGGCCATTCGGGTTAAGCGATTGGAGCAGCAGATTTGCGAAAAATTTGTTGCCTTCTCAACCTTTTCTTGGCTTCAAACTCCCATATCTCGCGAACGGATTGACCTAACCCAAAAATTCTTATTGCATCTGAAAGTAGAAACTCGCCCGATTACAACGGTATGTGTATTTTTTCCCTGGGCCATTCTGGTTAAGCGTTTGAAGCAGCAGAATTGCGAAAAATCTTTTGCCTTCTCAACCATTTCTTGTCTTCAAACTCCCATATCTCGCGAACGGATTGACCCAACCCAAAAATTCCTATTGCATCTGAAAGTAGAAACTCGCCCGATTACAACGGTATGTGTATTTTTTCCCTAGGCCATTCTGGTTAAGCGTTTGGAGCAGCAGAATTGCGAAAAATTTTTTGCCTTCTCAACCATTTCTTGTCTTCAAACTCCCATATCTCGCGAACGGATTGACCCAACCCAGAAATTCCTATTGCATCTGAAAGTAGAAACTCGCCCGATTACAATGCTATGTGTATTTTTTCCCTAGGCCATTCTGGTTAAGCGTTTGGAGCAGCAGAATTGCGAAAAATTTTTTGCCTTCTCAACCATTTCTTGGCTTCAAACTCCCATATCTCGCGAACGGATTGACCTAACCCAAAAATTCCTATTGTAACTGAAAGTAGAAACTCGACCGATTACAACGGTACGTGTATTTTTCCTCTAGGCCATTCGGGTTAAGCGATTGGAGCAGCAGATTTGCGAAAAATTTGTTGCCTTCTCAACCATTTCTTGGCTTCAAACTCCCATATCTCGCGAACGGACTGACCTAACCCAAAAATTCTTATTGCATCTGAAAGTAGAAACTCGCCCGATTACAACGGTATGTGTATTTTTTCCCTGGGCCATTCTGGTTAAGCGTTTGAAGCAGCAGAATTGCGAAGAATCTTTTGCCTTCTCAACCATTTCTTGTCTTCAAACTCCCATATCTCGCGAACGGATTGGCCCAACCCAAAAATTCCTATTGCATCTGAAAGTAGAAACTCGCCCGATCACAACGGTATGTGTATTTTTTCCCTAGGCCATTCTGGTTAAGCGTTTGGAGCAGCAGAATTGTGAAAAATTTTTTGCCTCTTCTACCATTTCTTGGCTTCAAACTCCCATTTCTCGCGAACGGATTGACCTAACCCAAAAATTCCTGTTGCATCTGAAAGTAGAAACTCGCCCGATTACAACGGTACGTGTATTTTTCCTCTAGGCCATTCGGGTTAAGCGATTGGAGCAGCAGATTTGCGAAAAATTTGTTGCCTTCTCAACCATTTCTTGGCTTCAAACTCCCATATCTCGCGAACGGATTGACCTAACCCAAAAATTCTTATTGCATCTGAAAGTAGAAACTCGCCCGATTACAACGGTATGTGTATTTTTTCCCTGGGCCATTCTGGTTAAGCGTTTGAAGCAGCAGAATTGCGAAAAATCTTTTGCCTTCTCAACCATTCTTTGTCTTCAAACTCCCATATCTCGCGAACGGATTGGCCCAACCCAAAAATTCCTATTGCATCTGAAAGTAGAAACTCGCCCGATCACAACGGTATGTGTATTTTTTCCCTAGGCCATTCTGGTTAAGCGTTTGGAGCAGCAGAATTGTGAAAAATTTTTTGCCTCTTCTACCATTTCTTGGCTTCAAACTCCCATTTCTCGCGAACGGATTGACCTATCCCAAAAATCCCTGTTGCATCTGAAAGTAGAAACTCGCCCGATTACAACGGTACGTGTATTTTTCCTCTAGGCCATTCGGGTTAAGCGATTGGAGCAGCAGAAGGGCGAAAAATTTGTTGTCTTGTCAACCATTTCTTAGCTTCAAAGTCCCATATCTCGCGAACGGATTGACCTAACCCAAAAATTCCTATTGTAACTGAAAGTAGAAACTCGCCCGATTACAACGGTACGTGTATTTTTCCTCTAGGCCATTCGGGTTAAGCGATTGGAGCAGCAGATTTGCGAAAAATTTGTTGCCCTCTCAACCATTTCTTGGCTTCAAACTCCCATATCTCGCGAACGGATTGACCTAACCCAAAAATTCTTATTGCATCTGAAAGTAGAAACTCGCCCGATTACAACGGTATGTGTATTTTTTCCCTGGGCCATTCTGGTTAAGCGTTTGGAGCAGCAGAATTGCGAAAAATTTTTTGCCTTCTCAACCATTTCTTGGATTCAAACTCCCATATCTCGCGAACGGATTGACCTAACCCAAAAATTCCTATTGTAACTGAAAGTAGAAACTCGCCCGATTACAACGGTACGTGTATTTTTCCTCTAGGCCATTCGGGTTAAGCGATTGGAGCAGCAGATTTGCGAAAAATTTGTTGCCTTCTCAACCTTTTCTTGGCTTCAAACTCCCATATCTCGCGAACGGATTGACCTAACCCAAAAATTCTTATTGCATCTGAAAGTAGAAACTCGCCCGATTACAACGGTATGTGTATTTTTTCCCTGGGCCATTCTGGTTAAGCGTTTGAAGCAGCAGAATTGCGAAAAATCTTTTGCCTTCTCAACCATTTCTTGTCTTCAAACTCCCATATCTCGCGAACGGATTGGCCCAACCCAAAAATTCCTATTGCATCTGAAAGTAGAAACTCGCCCGATCACAACGGTATGTGTATTTTTTCCCTAGGCCATTCTGGTTAAGCGTTTGGAGCAGCAGAATTGTGAAAAATTTTTTGCCTCTTCTACCATTTCTTGGCTTCAAACTCCCATTTCTCGCGAACGGATTGACCTAACCCAAAAATTCCTGTGGCATCTGAAAGTAGAAACTCGCCCGATTACAACGGTACGTGTATTTTTCCTCTAGGCCATTCGGGATAAGCGATTGGAGCAGCAGAAGGGCGAAAAATTTGTTGTCTTGTCAACCATTTCTTAGCTTCAAAGTCCCATATCTCGCGAACGGATTGACCTAACCCAAAAATTCCTATTGTAACTGAAAGTAGAAACTCGCCCGATTACAACGGTACGTGTATTTTTCCTCTAGGCCATTCGGGTTAAGCGATTGGAGCAGCAGATTTGCGAAAAATTTGTTGCCTTCTCAACCATTTCTTGGCTTCAAACTCCCATATCTCGCGAACGGATTGACCTAACCCAAAAATTCTTATTGCATCTGAAAGTAGAAACTCGCCCGATTACAACGGTATGTGTATTTTTTCCCTGGGCCATTCTGGTTAAGCGTTTGAAGCAGCAGAATTGCGAAAAATCTTTTGCCTTCTCAACCATTTCTTGTCTTCAAACTCCCATATCTCGCGAACGGATTGACCCAACCCAAAAATTCCTATTGCATCTGAAAGTAGAAACTCGCCCGATTACAACGGTATGTGTATTTTTTCCCTAGGCCATTCTGGTTAAGCGTTTGGAGCAGCAGAATTGCGAAAAATTTTTTGCCTTCTCAACCATTTCTTGTCTTCAAACTCCCATATCTCGCGAACGGATTGACCCAACCCAGAAATTCCTATTGCATCTGAAAGTAGAAACTCGCCCGATTACAATGGTAAGTGTATTTTTTCCCTAGGCCATTCTGGTTAAGCGTTTGGAGCAGCAGAATTGCGAAAAATTTTTTGCCTTCTCAACCATTTCTTGGCTTCAAACTCCCATATCTCGCGAACGGATTGACCTAACCCAAAAATTCTTATTGCATGTGAAAGTAGAAAATCGCCCGATTACAACGGTATGTGTATTTTTTCCCTAGGCCATTCTGGTGAAGCGTTTGGAGCAGCAGAAGTGCGAAAAATTTGTTGTCTTCTCAACCATTTCTTGTCTTCAAACTCCCATATCTCGCGAACGGATTGACCTAACCCAAAAATTCTTATTGCATCTGAAAGTAGAAACTCGCCCGATTACAACGGTATGTGTATTTTTTCCCTAGGCCATTCTGGTTAAGCGTTTGGAGCAGCAGAAGTGCGAAAAATTTGTTGTCTTCTCAACCATTTCTTGGATTCAAACTCCCATATCTCGCGAACGGATTGATCTAACCCAAAAATTCCTATTGCATATGAAAGTAGAAACTCGCCCGATTACAACGGTACGTGTATTTCTCCCCTAGGCCATTCTGGTTAAGCGATTAGAGCAGCAGAAGTGCGAAAAATTTGTTGTCTTGTCAACCATTTCTTAGCTTCAAAGTCCCATATCTCGCGAACGGATTGACCTAACCCAAAAATTCCTATTGTAACTGAAAGAAGAAACTCGCCCGATTACAACGGTATGCGTATTTTTATCTAGGCCATTCTGGTTAAGCGTTTGGAGCAGCAGATATGCGAAATATTTGTTGTCTCCTCAACCATATCTTAGCTTCAAACTCTCATATCTCGCGAACGGATTGACCGAACCCAAAAATTCCTGTTGCGTCTGAAAGTAGAAACTTGCCCGATTACAACGGTATGTGTATTTTCTCCCTAGCCCAATCTGGTTAAGCGTTTGGAGCAGCAGAATTGCGAAAAATTTGTTGTCTTCTCAACCATTTCTTGGATTCAAACTCCCATATCTCGCGAACGGATTGACCTAACCCAAAAATTCCTGTTGCGTCTGAAAGTAGAAACTCGCCCGATTATAACGGTATGTGTATTTTTTCCCTAGGCCATTCTGGTTAAGCGTTTGGAGCAGCAGAATTGCGAAAAATTTGTTGTCTTCTCAACCATTTCTTGGATTCAAACTCCCATATCTCGCGAATGGATTGACCTAACCCAAAAATTCCTGTTGCGTCTGAAAGTAGAAACTCGCCCGATTATAACGGTATGTGTATTTTTTCCCTAGGACATTCTGGTTAAGCGTTTGGAGCAGCAGAATTGCGAAAAATTTTTTGCCTTCTCAAACATTTCTTGTCTTCAAACTCCCGTATCTCGCGAACGGATTGACCTAAACCAAAAATTCCTATTGCATCTGAAAGTAGAAACTCGCCCGATTACAACGGTATGTGTATTTTTTCCCTAGGCCATTCTGGTTAAGCGTTTGGAGCAGCAGAATTGTGAAAAATTTTTTGCCTCTTCTACCATTTCTTGGCTTCAAACTCCCATTTCTCGCGAACGGATTGACCTAACCCAAAAATTCCTGTTGCATCTGAAAGTAGAAACTCGCCCGATTACAACGGTACGTGTATTTTTCCTCTAGGCCATTCGGGTTAAGCGATCGGAGCAGCAGAAGGGCGAAAAATTTGTTGTCTTGTCAACCATTTCTTAGCTTCAAAGTCCCATATCTCGCGAACGGATTGACCTAACCCAAAAATTCCTATTGCATCTGAAAGTAGGAACTCGCCCGATTACAACGGTATATGTATTTTTTCCCTAGGCCATTCTTGTTAAGCGTTTGGAGCAGCAGAATTGTGAAAAATTTTTTGCCTTTTCTACCATTTCTTGGTTTCAAACTCCCATTTCTCGCGAACGGATTGACCTAACCCAAAAATTCCTGTTGCATCTGAAAGTAGAAACTCGCCCGATTACAACGGTATGGGTATTTTTTCCCTAGGCCATTCTGGTTAAGCGTTTGGAGCAGCAGAATTGCGAAAAATTTGTTGTCTTCTCAACCATATCTTAGCTTCAAACTCTCATATCTCGCGAACGGATTGACCTAACCCAAAAATTCCTATTGCATTTGAAAGTAGAAACTCGCCCGATTACAACGGTATGTGTATTTTCTCCCTAGGCCATTCTGGTTAAGCGTTTGAAGCAGCAGAATTGCGAAAAATTTTTTGCCTTCTCAACCATTTCTTAGCTTCAAACTCCCATATCTCGCGAACGGATTGACCTAACCCAAAAATTCCTGTTGCGTCTGAAAGTAGAAACTCGCCCGATTATAACGGTATGTGTATTTTTTCCCTAGGCCATTCTGGTTAAGCGTTTGGAGCAGCAGAATTGCGAAAAATTTGTTGTCTTCTCAACCATTTCTTGGATTCAAACTCCCATATCTCGCGAACGGATTGACCTAACCCAAAAATTCCTGTTGCGTCTGAAAGTAGAAAGTCGCCCGATTATAACGGTATGTGTATTTTTTCCCTAGGCCATTCTGGTTAAGCGTTTGGAGCAGCAGAATTGCGAAAAATTTTTTGCCTTCTCAAACATTTCTTGTCTTCAAACTCCCGTATCTCGCGAACGGATTGACCTAAACCAAAAATTCCTATTGCATCTGAAAGTAGAAACTCGCCCGATTACATCGGTATGTGTATTTTTTCCCTAGGCCATTCTGGTTAAGCGTTTGGAGCAGCAGAAATGCGAAAAATTTGTTGTCTTCTCAACCATTTCTTGGATTCAAACTCCCATATCTCGCGAACGGATTGACCTAACCCAAAAATTCCTGTTGCGTCTGAAAGTAGAAACTCGCCCGATTATAACGGTATGTGTATTTTTTCCCTAGGCCATTCTGGTTAAGCGTTTGGAGCAGCAGAATTGCGAAAAATTTTTTGCCTTCTCAAACATTTCTTGTCTTCAAACTCCCATATCTCGCGAACGGATTGACCTAAACCAAAAATTCCTATTGCATTTGAAAGTAGAAACTCGCCCGATTACAACGGTATATGTATTTTTTCCCTAGGCCATTCTTGTTAAGCGTTCGGAGCAGCAGAATTGTGAAAAATTTTTTGCCTTTTCTACCATTTCTTGGTTTCAAACTCCCATTTCTCGCGAACGGATTGACCTAACCCAAAAATTCCTGTTGCATCTGAAAGTAGAAACTCGCCCGATTACAACGGTATGGGTATTTTTTCCCTAGGCCATTCTGGTTAAGCGTTTGGAGCAGCAGAATTGCGAAAAATTTGTTGTCTTCTCAAACATTTCTTAGCTTGAAACTCCCATATCTCGCGAACCGATTGACCTAACCCAAAAATTCCTATTGCATTTGAAAGCAGTAACTCGCCCGATTACAACGGTACGCGTATTTTTTCCCTAGGCCATTCTGGTTAAGCGTTTGGAGCAGCAGATTTGCGAAAAATTTGTTGTCTTCTCAACCATATCTTAGCTTCAAACTCTCATATCTCGCGAACGGATTGACCTAACCCAAAAATTCCTATTGCATTTGAAAGTAGAAACTCGCCCGATTACAACGGTATGTGTATTTTCTCCCTAGGCCATTCTGGTTAAGCGTTTGAAGCAGCAGAATTGCGAAAAATTTTTTGCCTTCTCAACCATTTCTTAGCTTCAAACTCCCATATCTCGCGAACGGATTGACCTAACCCAAAAATTCCTGTTGCATCTGAAGGTAGAAACTTGCCCGATAACAACGGTATGCGTATTTTTTCCCTAGGCCATTCTGGTTAAGCGTTTGGAGCAGCAGAATTGCGAATAATTTGTTGTCTTCTCAACAATTTGTTAGCTTCAAACTCCCATATCTCGCGAACGGATTGACCTAACCCAAAAATTCTTATTGCATCTGAAAATAGAAACTCGCCCGATTACAACGGTATGTGTATTTTTTCCCTAGGCCATTCTGGTTAAGCGTTTGGAGCAGCAGAATTGCGAAAAATTTGTTGTCTTCTCAACCATTTCTTGGATTCAAACTCCCATATCTCGCGAACGGATTGACCTAACCCAAAAATTCCTGTTGCGTCTGAAAGTAGAAACTCGCCCGATTATAACGGTATGTGTATTTTTTCCCTAGGCCATTCTGGTTAAGCGTTTGGAGCAGCAGAATTGCGAAAAATTTTTTGCCTTCTCAAACATTTCTTGTCTTCAAACTCCCGTATCTCGCGAACGGATTGACCTAAACCAAAAATTCCTATTGCATCTGAAAGTAGAAACTCGCCCGATTACATCGGTATGTGTATTTTTTCCCTAGGCCATTCTGGTTAAGCGTTTGGAGCAGCAGAAATGCGAAAAATTTGTTGTCTTCTCAACCATTTCTTGGATTCAAACTCCCATATCTCGCGAACGGATTGACCTAACCCAAAAATTCCTGTTGCGTCTGAAAGTAGAAACTCGCCCGATTATAACGGTATGTGTATTTTTTCCCTAGGCCATTCTGGTTAAGCGTTTGGAGCAGCAGAATTGCGAAAAATTTTTTGCCTTCTCAAACATTTCTTGTCTTCAAACTCCCATATCTCGCGAACGGATTGACCTAAACCAAAAATTCCTATTGCATCTGAAAGTAGAAACTCGCCCGATTACAACGGTATGTGTATTTTTTCCCTAGGCCATTCTGGTTAAGCGTTTGGAGCAGCAGAATTGCGAAAAATTTTTTGCCTTCTCAACCATTTCTTGTCTTCAACTCCCATATCTCGCGAACGGATTGACCCAACCCAAAAATTCTTATTGCATCTAAAAGTAGAAACTCGCCCGATTACAACGGTATGTGTATTTTTTCCCTGGGCCATTCTGGTTAAGCGTTTGAAGCAGCAGAATTGCGAAAAATTTTTTGCCTTCTCAACCATTTCTTGGCTTCAAACTCCCATATCTCGCGAACGGATTGACCTAACCCAAAAATTCTTATTGCATCTGAAAGTAGAAACTCGCCCGATCACAACGGTATGTGTATTTTTTCCCTGGGCCATTCTGGTTAAGCGTTTGAAGCAGCAGAATTGCGAAAAATTTTTTGCCTTCTCAACCATTTCTTGGCTTCAAACTCCTATATCTCGCGAACGGATTGACCTAACCCAAAAATTCTTATTGCATGTGATAGTAGAAAATCGCCCGATTACAACGGTATGTGTATTTTTTCCCCAGGCCTTTCTGGTGAAGCGTTTGGAGCAGCAGAAGTGCGAAAAATTTGTTGTCTTCTCAACCATTTCTTGGCTTCAAACTCCCATATCTCGCGAACGGATTGGCCTAACCCAAAAATTCTTATTGCATCTGAAAGTAGAAACTCGCCCGATTACAACGGTATGTGTATTTTTTCCCTAGGTCATTCTGGTTAAGCGTTTGGAGCAGCAGAATTGTGAAAAATTTTTTGCCTTCTCATCCATTTCTTGGCTTCAAACTCCCATACCTCGCGAACGGATTGACCTAACCCAAAAATTCCTATTGCATCTGAAAGTAGAAACTCGCCCGATTACAACGGTATGTGTATTTTTTCCCTAGGCCATTCTGGTTAAGCGTTTGGAGCAGCAGAATTGCTCAAAATTTTTCGCCTTCTCAACCATTTCTTGTCTTCAAACTCCCATATCTCGCGAACGGATTGGCCCAACCCAAAAATTCCTATTGCATCTGAAAGTAGAAACTCGCCCGATCACAACGGTATGTGTATTTTTTCCCTAGGCCATTCTGGTTAAGCGTTTGGAGCAGCAGAATTGCGAAAAATTTTTTGCCTTCTCAACCATTTCTTGTCTTCAACTCCCATATCTCGCGAACGGATTGACCCAACCCAAAAATTCTTATTGCATCTAAAAGTAGAAACTCGCCCGATTACAACGGTATGTGTATTTTTTCCCTGGGCCATCCTGGTTAAGCGTTTGAAGCAGCAGAATTGCGAAAAATTTTTTGCCTTCTCAACCATTTCTTGGCTTCAAACTCCCATATCTCGCGAACGGATTGACCTAACCTAAAAATTCTTATTGCATCTGAAAGTAGAAACTCGCCCGATCACAACGGTATGTGTATTTTTTCCCTGGGCCATTCTGGTTAAGCGTTTGAAGCAGCAGAATTGCGAAAAATTTTTTGCCTTCTCAACCATTTCTTGGCTTCAAACTCCTATATCTCGCGAACGGATTGACCTAACCCAAAAATTCTTATTGCATGTGAAAGTAGAAAATCGCCCGATTACAACGGTATGTGTATTTTTTCCCCAGGCCTTTCTGGTGAAGCGTTTGGAGCAGCAGAATTGTGAAAAATTTTTTGCCTTCTCATCCATTTCTTGGCTTCAAACTCGCATACCTCGCGAACGGATTGACCTAACCCAAAAATTCCTGTTGCATCTGAAAGTAGAAACTCGCCCGATTACAACGGTATGGGTATTTTTTCCCTAGGCCATTCTGGTTAAGCGTTTGGAGCAGCAGAATTGCGAAAAATTTGTTGTCTTCTCAAACATTTCTTAGCTTGAAACTCCCATATCTCGCGAACCGATTGACCTAACCCAAAAATTCCTATTGCATTTGAAAGCAGTAACTCGCCCGATTACAACGGTACGCGTATTTTTTCCCTAGGCCATTCTGGTTAAGCGTTTGGAGCAGCAGATTTGCGAAAAATTTGTTGTCTTCTCAACCATATCTTAGCTTCAAACTCTCATATCTCGCGAACGGATTGACCTAACCCAAAAATTCCTATTGCATTTGAAAGTAGAAACTCGCCCGATTACAACGGTATGTGTATTTTCTCCCTAGGCCATTCTGGTTAAGCGTTTGAAGCAGCAGAATTGCGAAAAATTTTTTGCCTTCTCAACCATTTCTTCGCTTCAAACTCCCATATCTCGCGAACGGATTGACCTAACCCAAAAATTCCTGTTGCATCTGAAGGTAGAAACTTGCCCGATAACAACGGTATGCGTATTTTTTCCCTAGGCCATTCTGGTTAAGCGTTTGGAGCAGCAGAATTGCGAATAATTTGTTGTCTTCTCAACAATTTGTTAGCTTCAAACTCCCATATCTCGCGAACGGATTGACCTAACCCAAAAATTCTTATTGCATCTGAAAATAGAAACTCGCCCGATTACAACGGTATGTGTATTTTTTCCCTAGGCCATTCCGGTTAAGCGTTTGGAGCAGCAGAATTGCGAAAAATTTGTTGTCTGCTCAAACATTTCTTAGCTTGAAACTCCCATATCTCGCGAACCGATTGACCTAACCCAAAAATTCCTATTGCGTTTGAAAGTAGAAACTCGCCCGATTACACCGGTAGGTGTATTTTTCCCCTAGGCCATTCTGGTTAAGCGATTGGAGCAGTAGAAGTGCGAAAAATTTGTTGTCTTGTCAACCATTTCTTAGCTTCAAAGTCCCATATCTCGCGAACGGATTGACCTAACCCAAAAATTCCTATTGCATCTGAAAGTAGAAACTCGCCCAATTACAACGGTATGTGTATTTTTTCCCTAGGCCATTCTGGTTAAGCGTTTGGAGCAGCAGAAGTGAGAAAAATTTGTTGCCTTCTCAACCATTTCTTGTGTTCAAACTCCCATATCTCGCGAACGGATTGACCCAACCCAAAAATTCCTATTGCATCTGAAAGTAGAAACTCGCCCGATTACAACGGTGTGTGTATTTTTTCAAAAGCCCATTCTGGTGAAGCGTTTGGAGCAGCAGAATTGCGAAAAATTTGTTGTCTTCTCAACCATTTCTTGGCTTCAAACTCCCATATCAAGCGAACGGATTGACCTAACCCAAAAATTCCTGTTGCGTCTGAAAGTAGAAACTCGCCCGATTACAACGGCATGTGTATTTTTTCCCTAGCCCATTCTGGTTAAGCGTTTGGAGCAGCAGAATTGCGAAAAATTTGTTGTCTTGTCAACCATTTCTTTGCTTCAAAGTCCCATATCTCGCGAACGGATTGACCTAACCCAAAAATTCCTATTGTAACTGAAAGTAGAAACTCGCCCGATTACAACGGTACTCGTATTTTTTCCCTAGGCCATTCTGGATAAGCGTTTGGAGTAGCAGATTTGCGAAAAATTTGTTGTCTTCTCAACCATATCTTAGCTTCAAACTCTCATATCTCGCGAACGGATTGAACTAACCCAAAAATTCCTATTGCCTTTGAAAGTGGAAACTCGCCCGATTACAACGGTATGTGTATTTTTTCCCTGGGCCATTCTGGTTAAGCGCTTGGAGCAGCAGAATTGCGAAAAATTTTTTGCCTTCTCAACCATTTCTTGGCTTCAAACTCCGATATCTCGCGAACGGATTGACCTAACCCAAAAATTCTTATTGCATCTGAAAGTAGAAACTCGCCCGATTACAACGGTATCTGTGTTTTTTCCCTAGGCCATTCTGGTTAAGCGTTTGGAGCAGCAGAATTGCGAAAAATTTGTTGTCTTCTCAAACATTTCCTAGCTTGAAACTCCCATATCTCGCGAACCGATTGACCTAACCCAAAAATTCCTATTGCATTTGAAAGTAGTAACTCGCCCGATTACAACGGTACGCGTATTTTGTCCCTAGGCCATTCTGGTTAAGCGTTTGGAGCAGCAGATTTGCGAAAAATTTGTTGTCTTCTCAACCATATCTTAGCTTCAAACTCTCATATCTCGCGAACGGATTGACCTAACCCAAAAATTCCTATTGCATTTGAAAGTAGAAACTCGCCCGATTACAACGGTATGTGTATTTTCTCCCTAGGCCATTCTGGTTAAGCGTTTGAAGCAGCAGAATTGCGAAAAATTTTTTGCCTTCTCAATCATTTCTTAGCTTCAAACTCCCATATCTCGCGATCGGATTGACCTAACCCAAAAATTCTTATTGCATCTGAAGGTAGAAACTCGCCCGATTCCAACGGTATGTGTATTTTTTCCCTAGGCCATTCTGGTTAAGCGTTTGGAGCAGCAGAATTGCGAAAAATTTGTTGTCTTGTCAACCATTTCTTAGCTTCAAAGTCCCATATCTCGCGAACGGATTGACCTAACCCAAAAATTCCTATTGCATCTGAAAGTAGAAACTCGCCCGATTACAACGGTGTGTGTATTTTTTCAAAAGCCCATTCTGGTGAAGCGTTAGGAGCAGCAGAATTGCGAAAAATTTGTTGTCTTCTCAACCATTTCTTGGCTTCAAACTCCCATATCAAGCGAACGGATTGACCTAACCCAAAAATTCCTGTTGCGTCTGAAAGTAGAAACTCGCCCGATTACAACGGCATGTGTATTTTTTCCCTAGCCCATTCTGGTTAAGCGTTTGGAGCAGCAGAATAGCGAAAAATTTGTTGTCTTGTCAACCATTTCTTTGCTTCAAAGTCCCATATCTCGCGAACGGATTGACCTAACCCAAAAATTCCTATTGTAACTGAAAGTAGAAACTCGCCCGATTACAACGGTACTCCTATTTTGTCCCTAGGCCATTCTGGATAAGCGTTTGGAGCAGCAGATTTGCAAAAAATTTGTTGTCTTCTCAACCATATCTTAGCTTCAAACTCTCATATCTCGCGAACGGATTGAACTAACCCAAAAATTCCTATTGCCTTTGAAAGTGGAAACTCGCCCGATTACAACGGTATGTGTATTTTTTCCCTGGGCCATTCTGGTTAAGCGTTTGAAGCAGCAGAATTGCGAAAAATTTTTTGCCTTCTCAACCATTTCTTGGCTTCAAACTCCCATATCTCGCGAACGGATTGACCTAACCCAAAAATTCTTATTGCATCTGAAAGTAGAAACTCGCCCGATTACAATGGTATATGTATTTTTTCCCTAGGCCATTCTGGTTAAGCGTTTGGAGCAGCAGAGTTGCGAAAAATTTTTTGCCTTCTCAACCATTTCTTGTCTTCAAACTCCCATATCTCGCGAACGGATTGACCCAACCCAAAAATTCTTATTGCATCTAAAAGTAGAAACTCGCCCGATTACAACAGTATGTGTATTTTTTCCCTGGGCCATTCTGGTTAAGCGTTTGAAGCAGCAGAATTGCGAAAAATTTTTTGCCTTCTCAACCATTTCTTGGCTTCAAACTCCCATATCTCGCGAACGGATTGACCTAACCCAAACATTCTTATTGCATCTGAAAGTAGAAACTCGCCCGATTACAACGGTATCTGTGTTTTTTCCCTAGGCCATTCTGGTTAAGCGTTTGGAGCAGCAGAATTGCGAAAAATTTGTTGTCTTCTCAAACATTTCTTAGCTTGAAACTCCCATATCTCGCGAACCGATTGACCTAACCCAAAAATTCCTATTGCATTTGAAAGTAGTAACTCGCCCGATTACAACGGTACGCGTATTTTTTCCCTAGGCCATTCTGGTTAAGCGTTTGGAGCAGCAGATTTGCGAAAAATTTGTTGTCTTCTCAACCATTTCTTGTCTTCAAACTCCCATATCTCGCGAACGGATTGACCCAACCCAAAAATTCTTATTGCATCTAAAAGTAGAAACTCGCCCGATTACAACAGTATGTGTATTTTTTCCCTGGGCCATTCTGGTTAAGCGTTTGAAGCAGCAGAATTGCGAAAAATTTTTTGCCTTCTCAACCATTTCTTGGCTTCAAACTCCCATATCTCGCGAACGGATTGACCTAACCCAAACATTCTTATTGCATCTGAAAGTAGAAACTCGCCCGATTACAACGGTATCTGTGTTTTTTCCCTAGGCCATTCTGGTTAAGCGTTTGGAGCAGCAGAATTGCGAAAAATTTGTTGTCTTCTCAAACATTTCTTAGCTTGAAACTCCCATATCTCGCGAACCGATTGACCTAACCCAAAAATTCCTATTGCATTTGAAAGTAGTAACTCGCCCGATTACAACGGTACGCGTATTTTTTCCCTAGGCCATTCTGGTTAAGCGTTTGGAGCAGCAGATTTGCGAAAAATTTGTTGTCTTCTCAACCATATCTTAGCTTCAAACTCTCATATCTCGCGAACGGATTGACCTAACCCAAAAATTCCTATTGCATTTGAAAGTAGAAACTCGCCCGATTACAACGGTATGTGTATTTTCTCCCTAGGCCATTCTGGTTAAGCGTTTGAAGCAGCAGAATTGCGAAAAATTTTTTGCCTTCTCAACCATTTCTTAGCTTCAAACTCCCATATCTCGCGAACGGATTGACCTAACCCAAAAATTCCTGTTGCATCTGAAGGTAGAAACTTGCCCGATAACAACGGTATGCGTATTTTTTCCCTAGGCCATTCTGGTTAAGCGTTTGGAGCAGCAGAATTGCGAATAATTTGTGGTCTTCTCAACAATTTGTTAGCTTCAAACTCCCATATCTCGCGAACGGATTGACCTAACCCAAAAATTCTTATTGCATCTGAAAGTAGAAACTCGCCCGATTACAACGGTATGTGTATTTTTTCCCTAGGCCGTTCTGGTTAAGCGTTTGGAGCAGCAGAAGTGCGAAAAATTTGTTGTCTTCTCAAACATTTCTTAGCTTGAAACTCCCATATCTCGCGAACCGATTGACCTAACCCAAAAATTCCTGTTGCGTTTGAAAGTAGAAACTCGCCCGATTACACCGGTAGGTGTATTTTTCCCCTAGGTCATTCTGGTTAAGCGATTGGAGCAGTAGAAGTGCGAAAAATTTTTTGTCTTGTCAACCATTTCTTAGTTTCAAAGTCCCATATCTCGCGAACGGATGGACCTAACCCAAAAATTCCTATTGTGACTGAAAGTGGAAACTCGCCCGATTACAACGGTACGCGTATTTTTTCCATAGGCCATTCTGGTTAAGCGTTTGGAGCAGCAGATTTGCGAAAAATTTGTTGTCTTCTCAACCATATCTTAGCTTCAAACTCTCATATCTCGCGGACGGATTGACCTAACCCAAAAATTCCTATTGCATTTGAAAGTAGAAACTCGCCCGATTACAACGGTACGTGTATTTTTTCCCTAGGTCATTCTGGTTAAGCGTTTGGAGCAGTAGAATTGTGAAAAATTTTTTGCCTTCTCTACCATTTCTTGGCTTCAAACTCCCATATCTCGCGAACGGATTGACCTAACCCAAAAATTCCTATTGCATCTGAAAGTAGAAACTCGCCCAATTACAACGGTATGTGTATTTTTTCCCTAGGCCATTCTGGTTAAGCGTTTGGAGCAGCAGAATTGCGAAAAATTTGTTGTCTACTCAAACATTTCTTAGCTTGAAACTCCCATATCTCGCGAACCGATTGACCTAACCCAAAAATTCCTATTGCATTTGAAAGTAGTAACTCGCCCGATTACAACGGTACGCGTATTTTTTCCCTAGGCCATTCTGGTTAAGCGTTTGGAGCAGCAGATTTGCGAAAAATTTGTTGTCTTCTCAACCATATCTTAGCTTCAAACTCTCATATCTCGCGAACGGATTGACCTAACCCAAAAATTCCTATTGCATTTGAAAGTAGAAACTCGCCCGATTACAACGGTATGTGTATTTTCTCCCTAGGCCATTCTGGTTAAGCGTTTGAAGCAGCAGAATTGCGAAAAATTTTTTGCCTTCTCAACCATTTCTTAGCTTCAAACTCCCATATCTCGCGAACGGATTGACCTAACCCAAAAATTCCTGTTGCGTCTGAAAGTAGAAACTCGCCCGATTACAACGGCATGTGTATTTTTTCCCTAGCCCATTCTGGTTAAGCGTTTGGAGCAGCAGAATTGCGAAAAATTTGTTGTCTTGTCAACCATTTCTTTGCTTCAAAGTCCCATATCTCGCGAACGGATTGACCTAACCCAAAAATTCCTATTGTAACTGAAAGTAGAAACTCGCCCGATTACAACGGTACTCGTATTTTTTCCCTAGGCCATTCTGGATAAGCGTTTGGAGCAGCAGATTTGCAAAAAATTTGTTGTCTTCTCAACCATATCTTAGCTTCAAACTCTCATATCTCGCGAACGGATTGAACTAACCCAAAAATTCCTATTGCCTTTGAAAGTGGAAACTCGCCCGATTACAACGGTATGTGTATTTTTTCCCTGGGCCATTCTGGTTAAGCGTTTGAAGCAGCAGAATTGCGAAAAATTTTTTGCCTTCTCAACCAATTCTTGGCTTCAAACTCCCATATCTCGCGAACGGATTGACCTAACCCAAAAATTCTTATTGCATCTGAAAGTAGAAACTCGCCCGATTACAATGGTATATGTATTTTTTCCCTAGGCCATTCTGGTTAAGCGTTTGGAGCAGCAGAGTTGCGAAAAATTTTTTGCCTTCTCAACCATTTCTTGTCTTCAAACTCCCATATCTCGCGAACGGATTGACCCAACCCAAAAATTCTTATTGCATCTAAAAGTAGAAACTCGCCCGATTACAACAGTATGTGTATTTTTTCCCTGGGCCATTCTGGTTAAGCGTTTGAAGCAGCAGAATTGCGAAAAATTTTTTGCCCTCTCAACCATTTCTTGGCTTCAAACTCCCATATCTCGCGAACGGATTGACCTAACCCAAACATTCTTATTGCATCTGAAAGTAGAAACTCGCCCGATTACAACGGTATCTGTGTTTTTTCCCTAGGCCATTCTGGTTAAGCGTTTGGAGCAGCAGAATTGCGAAAAATTTGTTGTCTTCTCAAACATTTCTTAGCTTGAAACTCCCATATCTCGCGAACCGATTGACCTAACCCAAAAATTCCTATTGCATTTGAAAGTAGTAACTCGCCCGATTACAACGGTACGCGTATTTTTTCCCTAGGCCATTCTGGTTAAGCGTTTGGAGCAGCAGATTTGCGAAAAATTTGTTGTCTTCTCAACCATTTCTTGTCTTCAAACTCCCATATCTCGCGAACGGATTGACCCAACCCAAAAATTCTTATTGCATCTAAAAGTAGAAACTCGCCCGATTACAACAGTATGTGTATTTTTTCCCTGGGCCATTCTGGTTAAGCGTTTGAAGCAGCAGAATTGCGAAAAATTTTTTGCCTTCTCAACCATTTCTTGGCTTCAAACTCCCATATCTCGCGAACGGATTGACCTAACCCAAACATTCTTATTGCATCTGAAAGTAGAAACTCGCCCGATTACAACGGTATCTGTGTTTTTTCCCTAGGCCATTCTGGTTAAGCGTTTGGAGCAGCAGAATTGCGAAAAATTTGTTGTCTTCTCAAACATTTCTTAGCTTGAAACTCCCATATCTCGCGAACCGATTGACCTAACCCAAAAATTCCTATTGCATTTGAAAGTAGTAACTCGCCCGATTACAACGGTACGCGTATTTTTTCCCTAGGCCATTCTGGTTAAGCGTTTGGAGCAGCAGATTTGCGAAAAATTTGTTGTCTTCTCAACCATATCTTAGCTTCAAACTCACATATCTCGCGAACGGATTGACCTAACCCAAAAATTCCTATTGCATTTGAAAGTAGAAACTCGCCCGATTACAACGGTATGTGTATTTTCTTCCTAGGCCATTCTGGTTAAGCGTTTGAAGCAGCAGAATTGCGAAAAATTTTTTGCCTTCTCAACCATTTCTTAGCTTCAAACTCCCATATCTCGCGAACGGATTGACCTAACCCAAAAATTCCTGTTGCATCTGAAGGTAGAAACTTGCCCGATAACAACGGTATGCGTATTTTTTCCCTAGGCCATTCTAGTTAAGCGTTTGGAGCAGCAGAATTGCGAATAATTTGTGGTCTTCTCAACAATTTGTTAGCTTCAAACTCCCATATCTCGCGAACGGATTGACCTAACCCAAAAATTCTTATTGCATCTGAAAGTAGAAACTCGCCCGATTACAACGGTATGTGTATTTTTTCCCTAGGCCGTTCTGGTTAAGCGTTTGGAGCAGCAGAAGTGCGAAAAATTTGTTGTCTTCTCAAACATTTCTTAGCTTGAAACTCCCATATCTCGCGAACCGATTGACCTAACCCAAAAATTCCTGTTGCGTTTGAAAGTAGAAACTCGCCCGATTACACCGGTAGGTGTATTTTTCCCCTAGGTCATTCTGGTTAAGCGATTGGAGCAGTAGAAGTGCGAAAAATTTGTTGTCTTGTCAACCATTTCTTAGCTTCAAAGTCCCATATCTCGCGAACGGATGGACCTAACCCAAAAATTCCTATTGTGACTGAAAGTGGAAACTCGCCCGATTACAACGGTACGCGTATTTTTTCCATAGGCCATTCTGGTTAAGCGTTTGGAGCAGCAGATTTGCGAAAAATTTATTGTCTTCTCAACCATATCTTAGCTTCAAACTCTCATATCTCGCGGACGGATTGACCTAACCCAAAAATTCCTATTGCATTTGAAAGTAGAAACTCGCCCGATTACAACAGTACGCGTATTTTTTCCCTAGGCCATTCTGGTTAAGCGTTTGGAGCAGCAGATTTGCGAAAAATTTGTTGTCTTCTCAACCATATCTTAGCTTCAAACTCTCATATCTCGCGAACGGATTGACCTAACCCAAAAATTCCTATTGCATTTGAAAGTAGAAACTCGCCCGATTACAACGGTATGTGTATTTTCTCCCTAGGCCATTCTGGTTAAGCGTTTGAAGCAGCAGAATTGCGAAAAATTTTTTGCCTTCTCAACCATTTCTTAGCTTCAAACTCCCATATCTCGCGAACGGATTGACCTAACCCAAAAATTCCTGTTGCATCTGAAGGTAGAAACTTGCCCGATAACAACGGTATGCGTATTTTTTCCCTAGGCCATTCTGGTTAAGCGTTTGGAGCAGCAGAATTGCGAATAATTTGTGGTCTTCTCAACAATTTGTTAGCTTCAAACTCCCATATCTCGCGAACGGATTGACCTAACCCAAAAATTCTTATTGCATCTGAAAGTAGAAACTCGCCCGATTACAACGGTATGTGTATTTTTTCCCTAGGCCGTTCTGGTTAAGCGTTTGGAGCAGCAGAAGTGCGAAAAATTTGTTGTCTTCTCAACCATATCTTAGCTTCAAACTCTCATATCTCGCGGACGGATTGACCTAACCCAAAAATTCCTATTGCATTTGAAAGTAGAAACTCGCCCGATTACAACGGTACGTGTATTTTTTCCCTAGGTCATTCTGGTTAAGCGTTTGGAGCAGTAGAATTGTGAAAAATTTTTTGCCTTCTCTACCATTTCTTGGCTTCAAACTCCCATATCTCGCGAACGGATTGACCTAACCCAAAAATTCCTATTGCATCTGAAAGTAGAAACTCGCCCAATTACAACGGTATGTGTATTTTTTCCCTAGGCCATTCTGGTTAAGCGTTTGGAGCAGCAGAATTGCGAAAAATTTGTTGTCTACTCAAACATTTCTTAGCTTGAAACTCCCATATCTCGCGAACCGATTGACCTAACCCAAAAATTCCTATTGCATTTGAAAGTAGTAACTCGCCCGATTACAACGGTACGCGTATTTTTTCCCTAGGCCATTCTGGTTAAGCGTTTGGAGCAGCAGATTTGCGAAAAATTTGTTGTCTTCTCAACCATATCTTAGCTTCAAACTCTCATATCTCGCGAACGGATTGACCTAACCCAAAAATTCCTATTGCATTTGAAAGTAGAAACTCGCCCGATTACAACGGTATGTGTATTTTCTCCCTAGGCCATTCTGGTTAAGCGTTTGAAGCAGCAGAATTGCGAAAAATTTTTTGCCTTCTCAACCATTTCTTAGCTTCAAACTCCCATATCTCGCGAACGGATTGACCTAACCCAAAAATTCCTGTTGCGTCTGAAAGTAGAAACTCGCCCGATTACAACGGCATGTGTATTTTTTCCCTAGCCCATTCTGGTTAAGCGTTTGGAGCAGCAGAATTGCGAAAAATTTGTTGTCTTGTCAACCATTTCTTTGCTTCAAAGTCCCATATCTCGCGAACGGATTGACCTAACCCAAAAATTCCTATTGTAACTGAAAGTAGAAACTCGCCCGATTACAACGGTACTCGTATTTTTTCCCTAGGCCATTCTGGATAAGCGTTTGGAGCAGCAGATTTGCAAAAAATTTGTTGTCTTCTCAACCATATCTTAGCTTCAAACTCTCATATCTCGCGAACGGATTGAACTAACCCAAAAATTCCTATTGCCTTTGAAAGTGGAAACTCGCCCGATTACAACGGTATGTGTATTTTTTCCCTGGGCCATTCTGGTTAAGCGTTTGAAGCAGCAGAATTGCGAAAAATTTTTTGCCTTCTCAACCAATTCTTGGCTTCAAACTCCCATATCTCGCGAACGGATTGACCTAACCCAAAAATTCTTATTGCATCTGAAAGTAGAAACTCGCCCGATTACAATGGTATATGTATTTTTTCCCTAGGCCATTCTGGTTAAGCGTTTGGAGCAGCAGAGTTGCGAAAAATTTTTTGCCTTCTCAACCATTTCTTGTCTTCAAACTCCCATATCTCGCGAACGGATTGACCCAACCCAAAAATTCTTATTGCATCTAAAAGTAGAAACTCGCCCGATTACAACAGTATGTGTATTTTTTCCCTGGGCCATTCTGGTTAAGCGTTTGAAGCAGCAGAATTGCGAAAAATTTTTTGCCCTCTCAACCATTTCTTGGCTTCAAACTCCCATATCTCGCGAACGGATTGACCCAACCCAAAAATTCTTATTGCATCTAAAAGTAGAAACTCGCCCGATTACAACAGTATGTGTATTTTTTCCCTGGGCCATTCTGGTTAAGCGTTTGAAGCAGCAGAATTGCGAAAAATTTTTTGCCTTCTCAACCATTTCTTGGCTTCAAACTCCCATATCTCGCGAACGGATGGACCTAACCCAAAAATTCCTATTGTGACTGAAAGTGGAAACTCGCCCGATTACAACGGTACGCGTATTTTTTCCATAGGCCATTCTGGTTAAGCGTTTGGAGCAGCAGATTTGCGAAAAATTTATTGTCTTCTCAACCATATCTTAGCTTCAAACTCTCATATCTCGCGGACGGATTGACCTAACCCAAAAATTCCTATTGCATTTGAAAGTAGAAACTCGCCCGATTACAACAGTACGCGTATTTTTTCCCTAGGCCATTCTGGTTAAGCGTTTGGAGCAGCAGATTTGCGAAAAATTTGTTGTCTTCTCAACCATATCTTAGCTTCAAACTCTCATATCTCGCGAACGGATTGACCTAACCCAAAAATTCCTATTGCATTTGAAAGTAGAAACTCGCCCGATTACAACGGTATGTGTATTTTCTCCCTAGGCCATTCTGGTTAAGCGTTTGAAGCAGCAGAATTGCGAAAAATTTTTTGCCTTCTCAACCATTTCTTAGCTTCAAACTCCCATATCTCGCGAACGGATTGACCTAACCCAAAAATTCCTGTTGCATCTGAAGGTAGAAACTTGCCCGATAACAACGGTATGCGTATTTTTTCCCTAGGCCATTCTGGTTAAGCGTTTGGAGCAGCAGAATTGCGAATAATTTGTGGTCTTCTCAACAATTTGTTAGCTTCAAACTCCCATATCTCGCGAACGGATTGACCTAACCCAAAAATTCTTATTGCATCTGAAAGTAGAAACTCGCCCGATTACAACGGTATGTGTATTTTTTCCCTAGGCCGTTCTGGTTAAGCGTTTGGAGCAGCAGAAGTGCGAAAAATTTGTTGTCTTCTCAACCATATCTTAGCTTCAAACTCTCATATCTCGCGGACGGATTGACCTAACCCAAAAATTCCTATTGCATTTGAAAGTAGAAACTCGCCCGATTACAACGGTACGTGTATTTTTTCCCTAGGTCATTCTGGTTAAGCGTTTGGAGCAGTAGAATTGTGAAAAATTTTTTGCCTTCTCTACCATTTCTTGGCTTCAAACTCCCATATCTCGCGAACGGATTGACCTAACCCAAAAATTCCTATTGCATCTGAAAGTAGAAACTCGCCCAATTACAACGGTATGTGTATTTTTTCCCTAGGCCATTCTGGTTAAGCGTTTGGAGCAGCAGAATTGCGAAAAATTTGTTGTCTACTCAAACATTTCTTAGCTTGAAACTCCCATATCTCGCGAACCGATTGACCTAACCCAAAAATTCCTATTGCATTTGAAAGTAGTAACTCGCCCGATTACAACGGTACGCGTATTTTTTCCCTAGGCCATTCTGGTTAAGCGTTTGGAGCAGCAGATTTGCGAAAAATTTGTTGTCTTCTCAACCATATCTTAGCTTCAAACTCTCATATCTCGCGAACGGATTGACCTAACCCAAAAATTCCTATTGCATTTGAAAGTAGAAACTCGCCCGATTACAACGGTATGTGTATTTTCTCCCTAGGCCATTCTGGTTAAGCGTTTGAAGCAGCAGAATTGCGAAAAATTTTTTGCCTTCTCAACCATTTCTTAGCTTCAAACTCCCATATCTCGCGAACGGATTGACCTAACCCAAAAATTCCTGTTGCGTCTGAAAGTAGAAACTCGCCCGATTACAACGGCATGTGTATTTTTTCCCTAGCCCATTCTGGTTAAGCGTTTGGAGCAGCAGAATTGCGAAAAATTTGTTGTCTTGTCAACCATTTCTTTGCTTCAAAGTCCCATATCTCGCGAACGGATTGACCTAACCCAAAAATTCCTATTGTAACTGAAAGTAGAAACTCGCCCGATTACAACGGTACTCGTATTTTTTCCCTAGGCCATTCTGGATAAGCGTTTGGAGCAGCAGATTTGCAAAAAATTTGTTGTCTTCTCAACCATATCTTAGCTTCAAACTCTCATATCTCGCGAACGGATTGAACTAACCCAAAAATTCCTATTGCCTTTGAAAGTGGAAACTCGCCCGATTACAACGGTATGTGTATTTTTTCCCTGGGCCATTCTGGTTAAGCGTTTGAAGCAGCAGAATTGCGAAAAATTTTTTGCCTTCTCAACCAATTCTTGGCTTCAAACTCCCATATCTCGCGAACGGATTGACCTAACCCAAAAATTCTTATTGCATCTGAAAGTAGAAACTCGCCCGATTACAATGGTATATGTATTTTTTCCCTAGGCCATTCTGGTTAAGCGTTTGGAGCAGCAGAGTTGCGAAAAATTTTTTGCCTTCTCAACCATTTCTTGTCTTCAAACTCCCATATCTCGCGAACGGATTGACCCAACCCAAAAATTCTTATTGCATCTAAAAGTAGAAACTCGCCCGATTACAACAGTATGTGTATTTTTTCCCTGGGCCATTCTGGTTAAGCGTTTGAAGCAGCAGAATTGCGAAAAATTTTTTGCCCTCTCAACCATTTCTTGGCTTCAAACTCCCATATCTCGCGAACGGATTGACCCAACCCAAAAATTCTTATTGCATCTAAAAGTAGAAACTCGCCCGATTACAACAGTATGTGTATTTTTTCCCTGGGCCATTCTGGTTAAGCGTTTGAAGCAGCAGAATTGCGAAAAATTTTTTGCCTTCTCAACCATTTCTTGGCTTCAAACTCCCATATCTCGCGAACGGATTGACCTAACCCAAACATTCTTATTGCATCTGAAAGTAGAAACTCGCCCGATTACAACGGTATCTGTGTTTTTTCCCTAGGCCATTCTGGTTAAGCGTTTGGAGCAGCAGAATTGCGAAAAATTTGTTGTCTTCTCAAACATTTCTTAGCTTGAAACTCCCATATCTCGCGAACCGATTGACCTAACCCAAAAATTCCTATTGCATTTGAAAGTAGTAACTCGCCCGATTACAACGGTACGCGTATTTTTTCCCTAGGCCATTCTGGTTAAGCGTTTGGAGCAGCAGATTTGCGAAAAATTTGTTGTCTTCTCAACCATATCTTAGCTTCAAACTCTCATATCTCGCGAACGGATTGACCTAACCCAAAAATTCCTATTGCATTTGAAAGTAGAAACTCGCCCGATTACAACGGTATGTGTATTTTCTTCCTAGGCCATTCTGGTTAAGCGTTTGAAGCAGCAGAATTGCGAAAAATTTTTTGCCTTCTCAACCATTTCTTAGCTTCAAACTCCCATATCTCGCGAACGGATTGACCTAACCCAAAAATTCCTGTTGCATCTGAAGGTAGAAACTTGCCCGATAACAACGGTATGCGTATTTTTTCCCTAGGCCATTCTGGTTAAGCGTTTGGAGCAGCAGAATTGCGAATAATTTGTGGTCTTCTCAACAATTTGTTAGCTTCAAACTCCCATATCTCGCGAACGGATTGACCTAACCCAAAAATTCTTATTGCATCTGAAAGTAGAAACTCGCCCGATTACAACGGTATGTGTATTTTTTCCCTAGGCCGTTCTGGTTAAGCGTTTGGAGCAGCAGAAGTGCGAAAAATTTGTTGTCTTCTCAAACATTTCTTAGCTTGAAACTCCCATATCTCGCGAACCGATTGACCTAACCCAAAAATTCCTGTTGCGTTTGAAAGTAGAAACTCGCCCGATTACACCGGTAGGTGTATTTTTCCCCTAGGTCATTCTGGTTAAGCGATTGGAGCAGTAGAAGTGCGAAAAATTTGTTCTCTTGTCAACCATTTCTTAGCTTCAAAGTCCCATATCTCGCGAACGGATGGACCTAACCCAAAAATTCCTATTGTGACTGAAAGTGGAAACTCGCCCGATTACAACGGTACGCGTATTTTTTCCATAGGCCATTCTGGTTAAGCGTTTGGAGCAGCAGATTTGCGAAAAATTTATTGTCTTCTCAACCATATCTTAGCTTCAAACTCTCATATCTCGCGGACGGATTGACCTAACCCAAAAATTCCTATTGCATTTGAAAGTAGAAACTCGCCCGATTACAACGGTACGCGTATTTTTTCCCTAGGCCATTCTGGTTAAGCGTTTGGAGCAGCAGATTTGCGAAAAATTTGTTGTCTTCTCAACCATATCTTAGCTTCAAACTCTCATATCTCGCGAACGGATTGACCTAACCCAAAAATTCCTATTGCATTTGAAAGTAGAAACTCGCCCGATTACAACGGTACGTGTATTTTCTCCCTAGGCCATTCTGGTTAAGCGTTTGAAGCAGCAGAATTGCGAAAAATTTTTTGCCTTCTCAACCATTTCTTAGCTTCAAACTCCCATATCTCGCGAACGGATTGACCTAACCCAAAAATTCCTGTTGCATCTGAAGGTAGAAACTTGCCCGATAACAACGGTATGCGTATTTTTTCCCTAGGCCATTCTGGTTAAGCGTTTGGAGCAGCAGAATTGCGAATAATTTGTGGTCTTCTCAACAATTTGTTAGCTTCAAACTCCCATATCTCGCGAACGGATTGACCTAACCCAAAAATTCCTATTGTGACTGAAAGTGGAAACTCGCCCGATTACAACGGTACGCGTATTTTTTCCATAGGCCATTCTGGTTAAGCGTTTGGAGCAGCAGATTTGCGAAAAATTTGTTGTCTTCTCAACCATATCTTAGCTTCAAACTCTCATATCTCGCGGACGGATTGACCTAACCCAAAAATTCCTATTGCATTTGAAAGTAGAAACTCGCCCGATTACAACGGTACGTGTATTTTGTCCCTAGGTCATTCTGGTTAAGCGTTTGGAGCAGTAGAATTGTGAAAAATTTTTTGCCTTCTCTACCATTTCTTGGCTTCAAACTCCCATATCTCGCGAACGGATTGACCTAACCCAAAAATTCCTATTGCATCTGAAAGTAGAAACTCGCCCAATTACAACGGTATGTGTATTTTTTCCCTAGGCCATTCTGGTTAAGCGTTTGGAGCAGCAGAATTGCGAAAAATTTTTTGCCTTCTCAACCATTTCTTGGCTTCAAACTCCCATATCTCGCGAACGGATTGACCTAACCCAAAAATTCTTATTGCATCTGAAGGTAGAAAGTCGCCCGATTCTAACGGTATGTGTATTTTTTCCCTAGGCCATTCTGGTTAAGCGTTTGGAGCAGCAGAATTGCGAAAAATTTGTTGTCTTGTCAACCATTTCTTAGCTTCAAAGTCCCATATCTCGCGAACGGATTGACCTAACCCAAAAATTCCTATTGCATCTGAAAGTAGAAACTCGCCCAATTACAACGATATGTGTATTTTTTCCCTAGGCCATTCTGGTTAAGCGTTTGGAGCAGCAGAAGTGAGAAAAATTTGTTGCCTCCTCAACTATTTCTTGTGTTCAAACTCCCATATCTCGCGAACGGATTGACCCAACCCAAAAATTCCTATTGCATCTGAAAGTAGAAACTCGCCCGATTACAACGGTGTGTGTATTTTTTCAAAAGCCCATTCTGGTGAAGCGTTTGGAGCAGCAGAATTGCGAAAAATTTGTTGTCTTCTCAACCATTTCTCGGCTTCAAACTCCCATATCAAGCGAACGGATTGACCTAACCCAAAAATTCCTGTTGCGTCTGAAAGTAGAAACTCGCCCGATTACAACGGCATGTGTATTTTTTCCCTAGCCCATTCTGGTTAAGCGTTTGGAGCAGCAGAATTGCGAAAAATTTGTTGTCTTGTCAACCATTTCTTTGCTTCAAAGTCCCATATCTCGCGAACGGATTGACCAAACCCAAAAATTCCTATTGTAACTGAAAGTAGAAACTCGCCCGATTACAACGGTATGTGTATTTTTTCCCTGGGCCATTCTGGTTAAGCGTTTGAAGCAGCAGAATTGCGAAAAATTTTTTGCCTTCTCAACCATTTCTTGGCTTCAAACTCCCATATCTCGCGAACGGATTGACCTAACCCAAAAATTCTTATTGCATCTGAAAGTAGAAACTCGCCCGATTACAACGGTATGTGTATTTTTTCCCTAGGCCATTCTGGTTAAGCGTTTGGAGCAGCAGAATTGCGAAAAATTTTTTGCCTCCTCAACCATTTCTTGTCTTCAAACTCCCATATCTCGCGAACGGATTGACCCAACCCAAAAATTCGTATTGCATCTAAAAGTAGAAACTCGCCCGATTACAACGGTATGTGTATGTTTTCCCTGGGCCATTCTGGTTAAGCGTTTGGAGCAGCAGAAGTGAGAAAAATTTGTTGCCTCCTCAACTATTTCTTGTGTTCAAACTCCCATATCTCGCGAACGGATTGACCCAACCCAAAAATTCCTATTGCATCTGAAAGTAGAAACTCGCCCGATTACAACGGTGTGTGTATTTTTTCAAAAGCCCATTCTGGTGAAGCGTTTGGAGCAGCAGAATTGCGAAAAATTTGTTGTCTTCTCAACCATTTCTCGGCTTCAAACTCCCATATCAAGCGAACGGATTGACCTAACCCAAAAATTCCTGTTGCGTCTGAAAGTAGAAACTCGCCCGATTACAACGGCATGTGTATTTTTTCCCTAGCCCATTCTGGTTAAGCGTTTGGAGCAGCAGAATTGCGAAAAATTTGTTGTCTTGTCAACCATTTCTTTGCTTCAAAGTCCCATATCTCGCGAACGGATTGACCTAACCCAAAAATTCCTATTGTAACTGAAAGTAGAAACTCGCCCGATTACAACGGTATGTGTATTTTTTCCCTGGGCCATTCTGGTTAAGCGTTTGAAGCAGCAGAATTGCGAAAAATTTTTTGCCTTCTCAACCATTTCTTGGCTTCAAACTCCCATATCTCGCGAACGGATTGACCTAACCCAAAAATTCTTATTGCATCTGAAAGTAGAAACTCGCCCGATTACAACGGTATGTGTATTTTTTCCCTAGGCCATTCTGGTTAAGCGTTTGGAGCAGCAGAATTGCGAAAAATTTTTTGCCTCCTCAACCATTTCTTGTCTTCAAACTCCCATATCTCGCGAACGGATTGACCCAACCCAAAAATTCGTATTGCATCTAAAAGTAGAAACTCGCCCGATTACAACGGTATGTGTATGTTTTCCCTGGGCCATTCTGGTTAAGCGTTTGAAGCAGCAGAATTGCGAAAAATTTTTTGCCTTCTCAACCATTTCTTGGCTTCAAACTCCCATATCTCGCGAACGGATTGACCTAACCCAAAAATTCTTATTGCATGTGAAAGTAGAAAATCGCCCGATTACAACGGTATGTGTATTTTTTCCCTAGGCCATTCTGGTGAAGCGTTTGGAGCAGCAGAGGTGCGAAAAATTTGTTGTCTTCTCAACCATTTCTTGGCTTCAAACTCCCATATCAAGCGAACGGATTGACCTAACCCAAAAATTCCTATTGTAACTGAAAGTAGAGACTCGCCCGATTACAACGGTACGCGTATTTTTTCCCTAGGCCATTCTGGTTAAGCGTTTGGAGCAGCAGAATTGCGAAAAATTTTTTGCCTTCTCAACCATTTCGTGGCTTCAAACTCCCATTTCTCGCGAACGGATTGACCTAACCCAAAAATTCCTGTTGCATCTGAAAGTAGAAACTCGCCCGATTCCAACGGTACGTGTATTTTTCCTCTAGGCCATTCGGGTTAAGCGATTGGAGCAGCAGAAGTGCGAAAAATTTGTTGTCTTGTCAACCATTTCTTAGCTTCAAAGTCCCATATCTCGCGAACGGATTGACCTAACCCAAAAATTCCTATTGTAACTGAAAGTAGAAACTCGCCCGATTACAACGGTACGCGTATTTTTTCCCTAGGCCATTCTGGTTAAGCATTTGGAGCAGCAGATTTGCGAAAAATTTGTTGTCTTCTCAACCATATCTTAGCTTCAAACTCTCATATCTCGCGAACGGATTGACCTAACCCAAAAATTCTTATTGCATCTGAAAGTAGAAACTCGCCCGATTACAACGGTATGTGTATTTTTTCCCTAGGCCATTCTGGTTAAGCGTTTGGAGCAGCAGAATTGCGAAAAATTTGTTGTCTTGTCAACCATTTCTTTGCTTCAAAGTCCCATATCTCGCGAACGGATTGACCTAACCCAAAAATTCCTATTGTAACTGAAAGTAGAAACTCGCCCGATTACAACGGTATGTGTATTTTTTCCCTGGGCCATTCTGGTTAAGCGTTTGAAGCAGCAGAATTGCGAAAAATTTTTTGCCTTCTCAACCATTTCTTGGCTTCAAACTCCCATATCTCGCGAACGGATTGACCTAACCCAAAAATTCTTATTGCATCTGAAAGTAGAAACTCGCCCGATTACAACGGTATGTGTATTTTTTCCCTGGGCCATTCTGGTTAAGCGTTTGAAGCAGCAGAATTGCGAAAAATTTTTTGCCTTCTCAACCATTTCTTGGCTTCAAACTCCCATATCTCGCGAACGGATTGACCTAACCCAAAAATTCTTATTGCATCTGAAAGTAGAAACTCGCCCGATTACAACGGTATCTGTGTTTTTTCCCTAGGCCATTCTGGTTAAGCGTTTGGAGCAGCAGAATTGCGAAAAATTTTTTGCCTTCTCAACCATTTCTTGTCTTCAAACTCCCATATCTCGCGAACGGATTGACCCAACCCAAAAATTCCTATTGCATCTGAAAGTAGAAACTCGCCCGATCACAACGGTATGTGTATTTTTTCCCTGGGCCATTCTGGTTAAGCGTTTGAAGCAGCAGAATTGCGAAAAATTTTTTGCCTTCTCAACCATTTCTTGTCTTCAAACTCCCATATCTCGCGAACGGATTGACCCAACCCAAAAATTCCTATTGCATCTGAAAGTAGAAACTCGCCCGATTACAACGGTATGTGTATTTTTTCCCTAGGCCATTCTGGTTAAGCGTTTGGAGCAGCAGAATTGCGAAAAATTTTTTGCCCTCTCAACCATTTCTTGTCTTCAAACTCCCATATCTCGCGAACGGATTGACCCAACCCAAAAATTCCTATTGCATCTGAAAGTAGAAACTCGCCCGATTACAATGGTATGTGTATTTTTTCCCTAGGCCATTCTGGTTAAGCGTTTGGAGCAGCAGAATTGCGAAAAATTTTTTGCCTTCTCAACCATTTCTTGGCTTCAAACTCCCATATCTCGCGAACGGATTGACCTAACCCAAAAATTCTTATTGCATGTGAAAGTAGAAAATCGCCCGATTACAACGGTATGTGTATTTTTTCCCTAGGCCATTCTGGTGAAGCGTTTGGAGCAGCAGAGGTGCGAAAAATTTGTTGTCTTCTCAACCATTTCTTGGCTTCAAACTCCCATATCTCGCGAACGGATTGACATAACCCAAAAATTCCTATTGCATCTGAAAGTAGAAACTCGCCCGATCACAATGGTACGTGTATTTTTCCCCTAGGCCATTCTGGTTAAGCGATTGGAACAGCAGAATCGCGAAAAATTTGTTGTCTTCTCAACCATTTCTTGGCTTCAAACTCCCATATCAAGCGAACGGATTGACCTAACCCAAAAATTCCTATTGTAACTGAAAGTAGAGACTCGCCCGATTACAACGGTACGCGTATTTTTTCCCTAGGCCATTCTGGTTAAGCGTTTGGAGCAGCAGAATTGCGAAAAATTTTTTGCCTTCTCAACCATTTCGTGGCTTCAAACTCCCATTTCTCGCGAACGGATTGACCGAACCCAAAAATTCCTGTTGCATCTGAAAGTAGAAACTCGCCCGATTCCAACGGTACGTGTATTTTTCCTCTAGGCCATTCGGGTTAAGCGATTGGAGCAGCAGAAGTGCGAAAAATTTGTTGTCTTGTCAACCATTTCTTAGCTTCAAAGTCCCATATCTCGCGAACGGATTGACCTAACCCAAAAATTCCTATTGTAACTGAAAGTAGAAACTCGCCCGATTACAACGGTACGCGTATTTTTTCCCTAGGCCATTCTGGTTAAGCATTTGGAGCAGCAGATTTGCGAAAAATTTGTTGTCTTCTCAACCATATCTTAGCTTCAAACTCTCATATCTCGCGAACGGATTGACCTAACCCAAAAATTCTTATTGCATCTGAAAGTAGAAACTCGCCCGATTACAACGGTATGTGTATTTTTTCCCTAGGCCATTCTGGTTAAGCGTTTGGAGCAGCAGAATTGCGAAAAATTTTTTGCCTTCTCAACCATTTCTTGTCTTCAACTCCCATATCTCGCGAACGGATTGACCCAACCCAAAAATTCTTATTGCATCTAAAAGTAGAAACTCGCCCGATTACAACGGTATGTGTATTTTTTCCCTGGCCATTCTGGTTAAGCGTTTGAAGCAGCAGAATTGCGAAAAATTTTTTGCATTCTCAACCATTTCTTGGCTTCAAACTCCCATATCTCGCGAACGGATTGACCTAACCCAAAAATTCTTATTGCATCTGAAAGTAGAAACTCGCCCGATTACAACGGTACGTGTATTTTTTCCCTAGGCCATTCTGGTTAAGCGTTTGGAGCAGCAGAATTGCGAAAAATTTTTTGCCTCCTCAACCATTTCTTGTCTTCAAACTCTCATATCTCGCGAACGGATTGACCCAACCCAAAAATTCTTATTGCATCTAAAAGTAGAAACTCGCCCGATTACAACGGTATGTGTATTTTTTCCCTGGCCATTCTGGTTAAGCGTTTGAAGCAGCAGAATTGCGAAAAATTTTTTGCATTCTCAACCATTTCTTGGCTTCAAACTCCCATATCTCGCGAACGGATTGACCTAACTCAAAAATTCTTATTGCATCTGAAAGTAGAAACTCGCCCGATTACAACGGTACGTGTATTTTTTCCCTAGGCCATTCTGGTTAAGCGTTTGGAGCAGCAGAATTGCGAAAAATTTTTTGCCTTCTCAACCATTTCTTGTCTTCAAACTCCCATATCTCGCGAACGGATTGACCCAACCCAAAAATTCCTATTGCATCTGAAAGTAGAAACTCGCCCGATTACAATGGTAGGTGTATTTTTTCCCTAGGCCATTCTGGTTAAGCGTTTGGAGCAGCAGAATTGCGAAAAATTTTTTGCCTTCTCAACCATTTCTTGGCTTCAAACTCCCATATCTCGCGAACGGATTGACCTAACCCAAAAATTCTTATTGCATGTGAAAGTAGAAAATCGCCCGATTACAACGGTATGTGTATTTTTTCCCTAGGCCATTCTGGTGAAGCGTTTGGAGCAGCAGAAGTGCGAAAAATTTGTTGTCTTCTCAACCATTTCTTAGCTACAAACTCCCATATCTCGCGAACGGATTGACATAACCCAAAAATTCCTATTGCATCTGAAAGTAGAAACTCGCCCGATCACAATGGTACGTGTATTTTTCCCCTAGGCCATTCTGGTTAAGCGATTGGAGCAGCAGATTTGCGAAATATTTGTTGTCTTCTCAACCATATCTTAGCTTCAAACTCTCATATCTCCCGAACGGATTGACCGAACCCAAAAATTCCTATTGTGACTGAAAGTGGAAACTCGCCCGATTACATCGGTACGCGTATTTTTTCCCTAGGCCATTCTGGTTAAGCGTTTGGAGCAGCAGATTTGCGAAAAATTTGTTGTCTTCTCAACCATATCTTAGCGTCAAACTCTCATATCTCGCGAACGGATTGACCTAACCCAAAAATTCCTATTGCATTTGAAAGTAGAAACTCGCCCGATTACAACGGTACGTGTATTTTTTCCCTAGGTCATTCTGTTTAAGCGTTTGGAGCAGTAGAATTGTGAAAAATTTTTTGCCTTCTCTACCATTTCTTGGCTTCAAACTCCCATATCTCGCGAACGGATTGACCTAACCCAAAAATTCCTATTGCATCTGAAAGTAGAAACTCGCCCAATTACAACGGTATGTGTATTTTTTCCCTAGGCCATTCTGGTAAAGCGTTTGGAGCAGCAGAATTGCGAAAAATTTTTTGCCTTCTCAACCATTCCTTGGCTTCAAACTCCCATATCTCGCGAACGGATTGACCTAACCCAAAAATTCTTATTGCATCTGAAGGTAGAAACTCGCCCGATTCCAACGGTATGTGTATTTTTTCCCTAGGCCATCCTGGTTAAGCGTTTGGAGCAGCAGAATTGCGAAAAATTTTTTGCCTTCTCAAACATTTCTTGTCTTCAAACTCCCATATCTCGCGAACGGATTGACCTAAACCAAAAATTGCTATTGCATCTGAAAGTAGAAACTCGCCCGATTACAACGGTATGTGTATTTTTTCCCTAGGCCATTCTGGTTAAGCGTTTGGAGCAGCAGAAGTGCGAAAAATTTGTTGTCTTCTCAAACATTTCTTAGCTTGAAACTCCCATATCTCGCGAACCGATTGACCTAACCCAAAAATTCCTATTGCGTTTGAAAGTAGAAACTCGCCCGATTACACCGGTAGGTGTATTTTTCCCCTAGGCCATTCTGGTTAAGCGATTGGAGCAGTAGAAGTGCGAAAAATTTGTTGTCTTGTCAACCATTTCTTAGCTTCAAAGTCCCATATCTCGCGAACGGATGGACCTAACCCAAAAATTCCTATTGTGACTGAAAGTGGAAACTCGCCCGATTACAACGGTACGCGTATTTTTTCCCTAGGCCATTCTGGTTAAGCGTTTGGAGCAGCAGATTTGCGAAAAATTTGTTGTCTTCTCAACCATATCTTAGCTTCAAACTCTCATATCTCGCGAACGGATTGACCTAACCCAAAAATTCCTATTGCATTTGAAAGTAGAAACTCGCCCGATTACAACGGTACGTGTATTTTTTCCCTAGGTCATTCTGGTTAAGCGTTTGGAGCAGTAGAATTGTGAAAAATTTTTTGCCTTCTCTACCATTTCTTGGCTTCAAACTCCCATATCTCGCGAACGGATTGACCTAACCCAAAAATTCCTATTGCATCTGAAAGTAGAAACTCGCCCAATTACAACGGTATGTGTATTTTTTCCCTAGGCCATTCTGGTTAAGCGTTTGGAGCAGCAGAATTGCGAAAAATTGTTTGCCTTCTCAACCATTTCTTGGCTTCAAACTCCCATATCTCGCGAACGGATTGACCTAACCCAAAAATTCTTATTGCATCTGAAGGTAGAAACTCGCCCGATTCCAACGGTATGTGTTTTTTTTCCTAGGCCACTCTGGTTAAGCGCTTGGAGCAGCAGAAGTGAGAAAAATTTGTTGCCTTCTCAACCATTTCTTGTGTTCAAACTCCCATATCTCGCGAACGGATTGACCCAACCCAAAAATTCCTATTGCATCTGAAAGTAGAAACTCGCCCGATTACAACGGTGTGTGTATTTTTTCAAAAGACCATTCTGGTGAAGCGTTTGGAGCAGCAGAATTGCGAAAAATTTGTTGTCTTCTCAACCATTTCTTGGCTTCAAACTCCCATATCAAGCGAACGGATTGACCTAACCCAAAAATTCCTGTTGCGTCTGAAAGTAGAAACTCGCCCGATTACAACGGCATGTGTATTTTTTCCCTAGCCCATTCTGGTTAAGCGTTTGGAGCAGCAGAATTGCGAAAAATTTGTTGTCTTGTCAACCATTTCTTAGCTTCAAAGTCCCATATCTCGCGAACGGATTGACCTAACCCAAAAATTCCTATTGTAACTGAAAGTAGAAACTCGCCCGATTACAACGGTGTGTGTATTTTTTCAAAAGACCATTCTGGTGAAGCGTTTGGAGCAGCAGAATTGCGAAAAATTTGTTGTCTTCTCAACCATTTCTTGGCTTCAAATTCCCATATCAAGCGAACGGATTGACCTAACCCAAAAATTCCTGTTGCGTCTGAAAGTAGAAACTCGCCCGATTACAACGGCATGTGTATTTTTTCCCTAGCCCATTCTGGTTAAGCGTTTGGAGCAGCAGAATTGCGAAAAATTTGTTGTCTTGTCAACCATTTCTTAGGTTCAAAGTCCCATATCGCGCGAACGGATTGACCTAACCCAAAAATTCCTATTGTAACTGAAAGTAGAAACTCGCCCGATTACAACGGTACTCGTATTTTTTCCCTGGGCCATTCTGGTTAAGCGTTTGAAGCAGCAGAATTGCGAAAAATTTTTTGCCTTCTCAACTATTTCTTGTCTTCAAACTCCCATATCTCGCGAACGGATTGACCCAACCCAAAAATTCCTATTGCATCTGAAAGTAGAAACTCGCCTGATTACAACGGCATGTGTATTTTTTCCCTAGCCCATTCTGGTTAAGCGTTTGGAGCAGCAGAATTGCGAAAAATTTGTTGTCTTGTCAACCATTTCTTAGCTTCAAAGTCCCATATCTCGCGAACGGATTGACCTAACCCAAAAATTCCTATTGTAACTGAAAGTAGAAACTCGCCCGATTACAACGGTACTCGTATTTTTTCCCTGGGCCATTCTGGTTAAGCGTTTGAAGCAGCAGAATTGCGAAAAATTTTTTGCCTTCTCAACCATTTCTTGGCTTCAAACTCCCATATCTCGCGAACGGATTGATCTAACCCAAAAATTCTTATTGCATCTGAAAGTAGAAACTCGCCCGATTACAACGGTATGTGTATTTTTTCAAAAGACCATTCTGGTGAAGCGTTTGGAGCAGCAGAATTGCGAAAAATTTGTTGTCTTCTCAACCATTTCTTGGCTTCAAACTCCCATATCAAGCGAACGGATTGACCTAACCCAAAAATTCCTGTTGCGTCTGAAAGTAGAAACTCGCCCGATTACAACGGCATGTGTATTTTTTCCCTAGCCCATTCTGGTTAAGCGTTTGGAGCAGCAGAATTGCGAAAAATTTGTTGTCTTGTCAACCATTTCTTAGGTTCAAAGTCCCATATCGCGCGAACGGATTGACCTAACCCAAAAATTCCTATTGTAACTGAAAGTAGAAACTCGCCCGATTACAACGGTACTCGTATTTTTTCCCTGGGCCATTCTGGTTAAGCGTTTGAAGCAGCAGAATTGCGAAAAATTTTTTGCCTTCTCAACCATTTCTTGTCTTCAAACTCCCATATCTCGCGAACGGATTGACCCAACCCAAAAATTCCTATTGCATCTGAAAGTAGAAACTCGCCCGATTACAACGGCATGTGTATTTTTTCCCTAGCCCATTCTGGTTAAGCGTTTGGAGCAGCAGAATTGCGAAAAATTTGTTGTCTTGTCAACCATTTCTTAGCTTCAAAGTCCCATATCTCGCGAACGGATTGACCTAACCCAAAAATTCCTATTGTAACTGAAAGTAGAAACTCGCCCGATTACAACGGTGCGTGTATTTTTTCAAAAGACCATTCTGGTGAAGCGTTTGGAGCAGCAGAATTGCGAAAAATTTGTTGTCTTCTCAACCATTTCTTGGCTTCAAACTCCCATATCAAGCGAACGGATTGACCTAACCCAAAAATTCCTGTTGCGTCTGAAAGTAGAAACTCGCCCGATTACAACGGCATGTGTATTTTTTCCCTAGCCCATTCTGGTTAAGCGTTTGGAGCAGCAGAATTGCGAAAAATTTGTTGTCTTGTCAACCATTTCTTAGGTTCAAAGTCCCATATCGCGCGAACGGATTGACCTAACCCAAAAATTCCTATTGTAACTGAAAGTAGAAACTCGCCCGATTACAACGGTACTCGTATTTTTTCCCTGGGCCATTCTGGTTAAGCGTTTGAAGCAGCAGAATTGCGAAAAATTTTTTGCCTTCTCAACTATTTCTTGTCTTCAAACTCCCATATCTCGCGAACGGATTGACCCAACCCAAAAATTCCTATTGCATCTGAAAGTAGAAACTCGCCCGATTACAACGGCATGTGTATTTTTTCCCTAGCCCATTCTGGTTAAGCGTTTGGAGCAGCAGAATTGCGAAAAATTTGTTGTCTTGTCAACCATTTCTTAGCTTCAAAGTCCCATATCTCGCGAACGGATTGACCTAACCCAAAAGTTCCTATTGTAACTGAAAGTAGAAACTCGCCCGATTACAACGGTACTCGTATTTTTTCCCTGGGCCATTCTGGTTAAGCGTTTGAAGCAGCAGAATTGCGAAAAAATTTTTGCCTTCTCAACCATTTCTTGGCTTCAAACTCCCATATCTCGCGAACGGATTGACCTAACCCAAAAATTCTTATTGCATCTGAAAGTAGAAACTCGCCCGATTACAACGGTATGTGTATTTTTTCAAAAGTCCATTCTGGTGAAGCGTTTGGAGCAGCAGAATTGCGAAAAATTTGTTGTCTTCTCAACCATTTCTTGGCTTCAAACTCCCATATCAAGCGAACGGATTGACCTAACCCAAAAATTCCTGTTGCGTCTGAAAGTAGAAACTCGCCCGATTACAACGGCATGTGTATTTTTTCCCTAGCCCATTCTGGTTAAGCGTTTGGAGCAGCAGAATTGCGAAAAATTTGTTGTCTTGTCAACCATTTCTTAGGTTCAAAGTCCCATATCGCGCGAACGGATTGACCTAACCCAAAAATTCCTATTGTAACTGAAAGTAGAAACTCGCCCGATTACAACGGTACTCGTATTTTTTCCCTGGGCCATTCTGGTTAAGCGTTTGAAGCAGCAGAATTGCGAAAAATTTTTTGCCTTCTCAACCATTTCTTGTCTTCAAACTCCCATATCTCGCGAACGGATTGACCCAACCCAAAAATTCCTATTGCATCTGAAAGTAGAAACTCGCCCGATTACAACGGCATGTGTATTTTTTCCCTAGCCCATTCTGGTTAAGCGTTTGGAGCAGCAGAATTGCGAAAAATTTGTTGTCTTGTCAACCATTTCTTAGCTTCAAAGTCCCATATCTCGCGAACGGATTGACCTAACCCAAAAATTCCTATTGTAACTGAAAGTAGAAACTCGCCCGATTACAACGGTGTGTGTATTTTTTCAAAAGACCATTCTGGTGAAGCGTTTGGAGCAGCAGAATTGCGAAAAATTTGTTGTCTTCTCAACCATTTCTTGGCTTCAAACTCCCATATCAAGCGAACGGATTGACCTAACCCAAAAATTCCTGTTGCGTCTGAAAGTAGAAACTCGCCCGATTACAACGGCATGTGTATTTTTTCCCTAGCCCATTCTGGTTAAGCGTTTGGAGCAGCAGAATTGCGAAAAATTTGTTGTCTTGTCAACCATTTCTTAGGTTCAAAGTCCCATATCGCGCGAACGGATTGACCTAACCCAAAAATTCCTATTGTAACTGAAAGTAGAAACTCGCCCGATTACAACGGTACTCGTATTTTTTCCCTGGGCCATTCTGGTTAAGCGTTTGAAGCAGCAGAATTGCGAAAAATTTTTTGCCTTCTCAACTATTTATTGTCTTCAAACTCCCGTATCTCGCGAACGGATTGACCCAACCCAAAAATTCCCATTGCATCTGAAAGTGGAAACTCGCCCGATTACAACGGCATGTGTATTTTTTCCTTAGCCCATTCTGGTTAAGCGTTTGGAGCAGCAGAATTGCGAAAAATTTGTTGTCTTGTCAACCATTTCTTAGCTTCAAAGTCCCATATCTCGCGAACGGATTGACCTAACCCAAAAATTCCTATTGTAACTGAAAGTAGAAACTCGCCCGATTACAACGGTACTCGTATTTTTTCCCTGGGCCATTCTGGTTAAGCGTTTGAAGCAGCAGAATTGCGAAAAATTTTTTGCCTTCTCAACCATTTCTTGGCTTCAAACTCCCATATCTCGCGAACGGATTGACCTAACCCAAAAATTCTTATTGCATCTGAAAGTAGAAACTCGCCCGATTACAACGGTATGTGTATTTTTTCAAAAGACCATTCTGGTGAAGCGTTTGGAGCAGCAGAATTGCGAAAAATTTGTTGTCTTCTCAACCTTTTCTTGGCTTCAAACTCCCATATCAAGCGAACGGATTGACCGAACCCAAAAATTCCTGTTGCGTCTGAAAGTAGAAACTCGCCCGATTACAACGGCATGTGTATTTTTTCCCTAGCCCATTCTGGTTAAGCGTTTGGAGCAGCAGAATTGCGAAAAATTTGTTGTCTTGTCAACCATTTCTTAGCTTCAAAGTCCCATATCTCGCGAACGGATTGACCTAACCCAAAAGTTCCTATTGTAACTGAAAGTAGAAACTCGCCCGATTACAACGGTACTCGTATTTTTTCCCTGGGCCATTCTGGTTAAGCGTTTGAAGCAGCAGAATTGCGAAAAAATTTTTGCCTTCTCAACCATTTCTTGGCTTCAAACTCCCATATCTCGCGAACGGATTGACCTAACCCAAAAATTCTTATTGCATCTGAAAGTAGAAACTCGCCCGATTACAACGGTATGTGTATTTTTTCAAAAGTCCATTCTGGTGAAGCGTTTGGAGCAGCAGAATTGCGAAAAATTTGTTGTCTTCTCAACCATTTCTTGGCTTCAAACTCCCATATCAAGCGAACGGATTGACCTAACCCAAAAATTCCTGTTGCGTCTGAAAGTAGAAACTCGCCCGATTACAACGGCATGTGTATTTTTTCCCTAGCCCATTCTGGTTAAGCGTTTGGAGCAGCAGAATTGCGAAAAATTTGTTGTCTTGTCAACCATTTCTTAGGTTCAAAGTCCCATATCGCGCGAACGGATTGACCTAACCCAAAAATTCCTATTGTAACTGAAAGTAGAAACTCGCCCGATTACAACGGTACTCGTATTTTTTCCCTGGGCCATTCTGGTTAAGCGTTTGAAGCAGCAGAATTGCGAAAAATTTTTTGCCTTCTCAACCATTTCTTGTCTTCAAACTCCCATATCTCGCGAACGGATTGACCCAACCCAAAAATTCCTATTGCATCTGAAAGTAGAAACTCGCCCGATTACAACGGCATGTGTATTTTTTCCCTAGCCCATTCTGGTTAAGCGTTTGGAGCAGCAGAATTGCGAAAAATTTGTTGTCTTGTCAACCATTTCTTAGGTTCAAAGTCCCATATCGCGCGAACGGATTGACCTAACCCAAAAATTCCTATTGTAACTGAAAGTAGAAACTCGCCCGATTACAACGGTACTCGTATTTTTTCCCTGGGCCATTCTGGTTAAGCGTTTGAAGCAGCAGAATTGCGAAAAATTTTTTGCCTTCTCAACTATTTCTTGTCTTCAAACTCCCATATCTCGCGAACGGATTGACCTAACCCAAAAATTCCTATTGTAACTGAAAGTAGAAACTCGCCCGATTACAACGGTACTCGTATTTTTTCCCTGGGCCATTCTGGTTAAGCGTTTGAAGCAGCAGAATTGCGAAAAAATTTTTGCCTTCTCAACCATTTCTTGGCTTCAAACTCCCATATCTCGCGAACGGATTGACCTAACACAAAAATTCTTATTGCATCTGAAAGTAGAAACTCGCCCGATTACAACGGTATGTGTATTTTTTCAAAAGTCCATTCTGGTGAAGCGTTTGGAGCAGCAGAATTGCGAAAAATTTGTTGTCTTCTCAACCATTTCTTGGCTTCAAACTCCCATATCAAGCGAACGGATTGACCTAACCCAAAAATTCCTGTTGCGTCTGAAAGTAGAAACTCGCCCGATTACAACGGCATGTGTATTTTTTCCCTAGCCCATTCTGGTTAAGCGTTTGGAGCAGCAGAATTGCGAAAAATTTGTTGTCTTGTCAACCATTTCTTAGGTTCAAAGTCCCATATCGCGCGAACGGATTGACCTAACCCAAAAATTCCTATTGTAACTGAAAGTAGAAACTCGCCCGATTACAACGGTACTCGTATTTTTTCCCTGGGCCATTCTGGTTAAGCGTTTGAAGCAGCAGAATTGCGAAAAATTTTTTGCCTTCTCAACCATTTCTTGTCTTCAAACTCCCATATCTCGCGAACGGATTGACCCAACCCAAAAATTCCTATTGCATCTGAAAGTAGAAACTCGCCCGATTACAACGGCATGTGTATTTTTTCCCTAGCCCATTCTGGTTAAGCGTTTGGAGCAGCAGAATTGCGAAAAATTTGTTGTCTTGTCAACCATTTCTTAGGTTCAAAGTCCCATATCGCGCGAACGGATTGACCTAACCCAAAAATTCCTATTGTAACTGAAAGTAGAAACTCGCCCGATTACAACGGTACTCGTATTTTTTCCCTGGGCCATTCTGGTTAAGCGTTTGAAGCAGCAGAATTGCGAAAAATTTTTTGCCTTCTCAACTATTTCTTGTCTTCAAACTCCCATATCTCGCGAACGGATTGACCTAACCCAAAAATTCCTATTGTAACTGAAAGTAGAAACTCGCCCGATTACAACGGTACTCGTATTTTTTCCCTGGGCCATTCTGGTTAAGCGTTTGAAGCAGCAGAATTGCGAAAAATTTTTTGCCTTCTCAACCATTTCTTGGCTTCAAACTCCCATATCTCGCGAACGGATTGACCTAACCCAAAAATTCTTATTGCATCTGAAAGTAGAAACTCGCCCGATTACAACGGTATGTGTATTTTTTCAAAAGACCATTCTGGTGAAGCGTTTGGAGCAGCAGAATTGCGAAAAATTTGTTGTCTTCTCAACCATTTCTTGGCTTCAAACTCCCATATCAAGCGAACGGATTGACCTAACCCAAAAATTCCTGTTGCGTCTGAAAGTAGAAACTCGCCCGATTACAACGGCATGTGTATTTTTTCCCTAGCCCATTCTGGTTAAGCGTTTGGAGCAGCAGAATTGCGAAAAATTTGTTGTCTTGTCAACCATTTCTTAGGTTCAAAGTCCCATATCGCGCGAACGGATTGACCTAACCCAAAAATTCCTATTGTAACTGAAAGTAGAAACTCGCCCGATTACAACGGTACTCGTATTTTTTCCCTGGGCCATTCTGGTTAAGCGTTTGAAGCAGCAGAATTGCGAAAAATTTTTTGCCTTCTCAACCATTTCTTGTCTTCAAACTCCCATATCTCGCGAACGGATTGACCCAACCCAAAAATTCCTATTGCATCTGAAAGTGGAAACTCGCCCGATTACAACGGTACGTGTATTTTTTCCCTAGGTCATTCTGGTTAAGCGTTTGGAGCAGTAGAATTGTGAAAAATTTGTTGCCTTCTCTACCATTTCTTGGCTTCAAACTCCCATATCTCGCGAACGGATTGACCTAACCCAAAAATTCCCATTGCATCTGAAAGTAGAAACTCGCCCAATTACAACGGTATGTGTATTTTTTCCCTAGGCCATTCTGGTTAAGCGTTTGGAGCAGCAGATTTGCGAAAAATTTGTTGTCTTCTCAACCATATCTTAGCTTCAAACTCTCATATCTCGCGAACGGATTGACCTAACCCAAAAATTCCTATTGCATTTGAAAGTAGAAACTCGCCCGATTACAACGGTACGTGTATTTTTTCCCTAGGTCATTCTGGTTAAGCGTTTGGAGCAGTAGAATTGTGAAAAATTTTTTGCCTTCTCTACCATTTCTTGGCTTCAAACTCCCATATCTCGCGAACGGATTGACCTAACCCAAAAATTCTTATTGCATCTGAAGGTAGAAACTCGCCCGATTCCAACGGTATGTGTATTTTTTCCCTAGGCCATTCTGGTTAAGCGCTTGGAGCAGCAGAAGTGAGAAAAATTTGTTGCCTTCTCAACCATTTCTTGTGTTCAAACTCCCATATCTCGCGAACGGATTGACCCAACCCAAAAATTCCTATTGCATCTGAAAGTAGAAACTCGCCCGATTACAACGGCATGTGTATTTTTTCCCTAGCCCATTCTGGTTAAGCGTTTGGAGCAGCAGAATTGCGAAAAATTTGTTGTCTTCTCAACCATTTCTTGGCTTCAAACTCCCATATCAAGCGAACGGATTGACCTAACCCAAAAATTCCTATTGTAACTGAAAGTAGAAACTCGCCCGATTACAACGGTACTCGTATTTTTTCCCTGGGCCATTCTGGTTAAGCGTTTGAAGCAGCAGAATTGCGAAAAATTTTTTGCCTTCTCAACCATTTCTTGGCTTCAAACTCCCATATCTCGCGAACGGATTGACCTAACCCAAAAATTCTTATTGCATCTGAAAGTAGAAACTCGCCCGATTACAACGGTATGTGTATTTTTTCAAAAGACCATTCTGGTGAAGCGTTTGGAGCAGCAGAATTGCGAAAAATTTGTTGTCTTCTCAACCTTTTCTTGGCTTCAAACTCCCATATCAAGCGAACGGATTGACCGAACCCAAAAATTCCTGTTGCGTCTGAAAGTAGAAACTCGCCCGATTACAACGGCATGTGTATTTTTTCCCTAGCCCATTCTGGTTAAGCGTTTGGAGCAGCAGAATTGCGAAAAATTTGTTGTCTTGTCAACCATTTCTTAGCTTCAAAGTCCCATATCTCGCGAACGGATTGACCTAACCCAAAAGTTCCTATTGTAACTGAAAGTAGAAACTCGCCCGATTACAACGGTACTCGTATTTTTTCCCTGGGCCATTCTGGTTAAGCGTTTGAAGCAGCAGAATTGCGAAAAAATTTTTGCCTTCTCAACCATTTCTTGGCTTCAAACTCCCATATCTCGCGAACGGATTGACCTAACCCAAAAATTCTTATTGCATCTGAAAGTAGAAACTCGCCCGATTACAACGGTATGTGTATTTTTTCAAAAGTCCATTCTGGTGAAGCGTTTGGAGCAGCAGAATTGCGAAAAATTTGTTGTCTTCTCAACCATTTCTTGGCTTCAAACTCCCATATCAAGCGAACGGATTGACCTAACCCAAAAATTCCTGTTGCGTCTGAAAGTAGAAACTCGCCCGATTACAACGGCATGTGTATTTTTTCCCTAGCCCATTCTGGTTAAGCGTTTGGAGCAGCAGAATTGCGAAAAATTTGTTGTCTTGTCAACCATTTCTTAGGTTCAAAGTCCCATATCGCGCGAACGGATTGACCTAACCCAAAAATTCCTATTGTAACTGAAAGTAGAAACTCGCCCGATTACAACGGTACTCGTATTTTTTCCCTGGGCCATTCTGGTTAAGCGTTTGAAGCAGCAGAATTGCGAAAAATTTTTTGCCTTCTCAACCATTTCTTGTCTTCAAACTCCCATATCTCGCGAACGGATTGACCCAACCCAAAAATTCCTATTGCATCTGAAAGTAGAAACTCGCCCGATTACAACGGCATGTGTATTTTTTCCCTAGCCCATTCTGGTTAAGCGTTTGGAGCAGCAGAATTGCGAAAAATTTGTTGTCTTGTCAACCATTTCTTAGGTTCAAAGTCCCATATCGCGCGAACGGATTGACCTAACCCAAAAATTCCTATTGTAACTGAAAGTAGAAACTCGCCCGATTACAACGGTACTCGTATTTTTTCCCTGGGCCATTCTGGTTAAGCGTTTGAAGCAGCAGAATTGCGAAAAATTTTTTGCCTTCTCAACTATTTCTTGTCTTCAAACTCCCATATCTCGCGAACGGATTGACCTAACCCAAAAATTCCTATTGTAACTGAAAGTAGAAACTCGCCCGATTACAACGGTACTCGTATTTTTTCCCTGGGCCATTCTGGTTAAGCGTTTGAAGCAGCAGAATTGCGAAAAAATTTTTGCCTTCTCAACCATTTCTTGGCTTCAAACTCCCATATCTCGCGAACGGATTGACCTAACACAAAAATTCTTATTGCATCTGAAAGTAGAAACTCGCCCGATTACAACGGTATGTGTATTTTTTCAAAAGTCCATTCTGGTGAAGCGTTTGGAGCAGCAGAATTGCGAAAAATTTGTTGTCTTCTCAACCATTTCTTGGCTTCAAACTCCCATATCAAGCGAACGGATTGACCTAACCCAAAAATTCCTGTTGCGTCTGAAAGTAGAAACTCGCCCGATTACAACGGCATGTGTATTTTTTCCCTAGCCCATTCTGGTTAAGCGTTTGGAGCAGCAGAATTGCGAAAAATTTGTTGTCTTGTCAACCATTTCTTAGGTTCAAAGTCCCATATCGCGCGAACGGATTGACCTAACCCAAAAATTCCTATTGTAACTGAAAGTAGAAACTCGCCCGATTACAACGGTACTCGTATTTTTTCCCTGGGCCATTCTGGTTAAGCGTTTGAAGCAGCAGAATTGCGAAAAATTTTTTGCCTTCTCAACCATTTCTTGTCTTCAAACTCCCATATCTCGCGAACGGATTGACCCAACCCAAAAATTCCTATTGCATCTGAAAGTAGAAACTCGCCCGATTACAACGGCATGTGTATTTTTTCCCTAGCCCATTCTGGTTAAGCGTTTGGAGCAGCAGAATTGCGAAAAATTTGTTGTCTTGTCAACCATTTCTTAGGTTCAAAGTCCCATATCGCGCGAACGGATTGACCTAACCCAAAAATTCCTATTGTAACTGAAAGTAGAAACTCGCCCGATTACAACGGTACTCGTATTTTTTCCCTGGGCCATTCTGGTTAAGCGTTTGAAGCAGCAGAATTGCGAAAAATTTTTTGCCTTCTCAACTATTTCTTGTCTTCAAACTCCCATATCTCGCGAACGGATTGACCTAACCCAAAAATTCCTATTGTAACTGAAAGTAGAAACTCGCCCGATTACAACGGTACTCGTATTTTTTCCCTGGGCCATTCTGGTTAAGCGTTTGAAGCAGCAGAATTGCGAAAAATTTTTTGCCTTCTCAACCATTTCTTGGCTTCAAACTCCCATATCTCGCGAACGGATTGACCTAACCCAAAAATTCTTATTGCATCTGAAAGTAGAAACTCGCCCGATTACAACGGTATGTGTATTTTTTCAAAAGACCATTCTGGTGAAGCGTTTGGAGCAGCAGAATTGCGAAAAATTTGTTGTCTTCTCAACCATTTCTTGGCTTCAAACTCCCATATCAAGCGAACGGATTGACCTAACCCAAAAATTCCTGTTGCGTCTGAAAGTAGAAACTCGCCCGATTACAACGGCATGTGTATTTTTTCCCTAGCCCATTCTGGTTAAGCGTTTGGAGCAGCAGAATTGCGAAAAATTTGTTGTCTTGTCAACCATTTCTTAGGTTCAAAGTCCCATATCGCGCGAACGGATTGACCTAACCCAAAAATTCCTATTGTAACTGAAAGTAGAAACTCGCCCGATTACAACGGTACTCGTATTTTTTCCCTGGGCCATTCTGGTTAAGCGTTTGAAGCAGCAGAATTGCGAAAAATTTTTTGCCTTCTCAACCATTTCTTGTCTTCAAACTCCCATATCTCGCGAACGGATTGACCCAACCCAAAAATTCCTATTGCATCTGAAAGTGGAAACTCGCCCGATTACAACGGTACGTGTATTTTTTCCCTAGGTCATTCTGGTTAAGCGTTTGGAGCAGTAGAATTGTGAAAAATTTGTTGCCTTCTCTACCATTTCTTGGCTTCAAACTCCCATATCTCGCGAACGGATTGACCTAACCCAAAAATTCCCATTGCATCTGAAAGTAGAAACTCGCCCAATTACAACGGTATGTGTATTTTTTCCCTAGGCCATTCTGGTTAAGCGTTTGGAGCAGCAGATTTGCGAAAAATTTGTTGTCTTCTCAACCATATCTTAGCTTCAAACTCTCATATCTCGCGAACGGATTGACCTAACCCAAAAATTCCTATTGCATTTGAAAGTAGAAACTCGCCCGATTACAACGGTACGTGTATTTTTTCCCTAGGTCATTCTGGTTAAGCGTTTGGAGCAGTAGAATTGTGAAAAATTTTTTGCCTTCTCTACCATTTCTTGGCTTCAAACTCCCATATCTCGCGAACGGATTGACCTAACCCAAAAATTCTTATTGCATCTGAAGGTAGAAACTCGCCCGATTCCAACGGTATGTGTATTTTTTCCCTAGGCCATTCTGGTTAAGCGCTTGGAGCAGCAGAAGTGAGAAAAATTTGTTGCCTTCTCAACCATTTCTTGTGTTCAAACTCCCATATCTCGCGAACGGATTGACCCAACCCAAAAATTCCTATTGCATCTGAAAGTAGAAACTCGCCCGATTACAACGGCATGTGTATTTTTTCCCTAGCCCATTCTGGTTAAGCGTTTGGAGCAGCAGAATTGCGAAAAATTTGTTGTCTTCTCAACCATTTCTTGGCTTCAAACTCCCATATCAAGCGAACGGATTGACCTAACCCAAAAATTCCTGTTGCGTCTGAAAGTAGAAACTCGCCCGATTACAACGGCATGTGTATTTTTTCCCTAGCCCATTCTGGCTAAGCGTTTGGAGCAGCAGAATTGCGAAAAATTTGTTGTCTTGTCAACCATTTCTTAGCTTCAAAGTCCCATATCGCGCGAACGGATTGACCTAACCCAAAAATTCCTATTGTAACTGAAAGTAGAAACTCGCCTGATTACAACGGTACTCGTATTTTTTCCCTGGGCCATTCTGGTTAAGCGTTTGAAGCAGCAGAATTGCGAAAAATTTTTTGCCTTCTCAACCATTTCTTGGCTTCAAGCTCCCATATCTCGCGAACGGATTGACCTAACCCAAAAATTCCTATTGCATCTGAAAGTAGAAACTCGCCCGATTACAACGGCATGTGTATTTTTTCCCTAGCCCATTCTGGTTAAGCGTTTGGAGCAGCAGAATTGCGAAAAATTTGTTGTCTTGTCAACCATTTCTTAGCTTCAAAGTCCCATATCTCGCGAACGGATTGACCTAACCCAAAAATTCCTATTGTAACTGAAAGTAGAAACTCGCCCGATTACAACGGTACTCGTATTTTTTCCCTGGGCCATTCTGGTTAAGCGTTTGAAGCAGCAGAATTGCGAAAAATTTTTTGCCTTCTCAACCATTTCTTGGCTTCAAGCTCCCATATCTCGCGAACGGATTGACCTAACCCAAAAATTCCTATTGCATCTGAAAGTAGAAACTCGCCCGATTACAACGGCATGTGTATTTTTTCCCTAGCCCATTCTGGTTAAGCGTTTGGAGCAGCAGAATTGCGAAAAATTTGTTGTCTTGTCAACCATTTCTTAGCTTCAAAGTCCCATATCTCGCGAACGGATTGACCTAACCCAAAAATTCCTATTGTAACTGAAAGTAGAAACTCGCCCGATTACAACGGTATTCGTATTTTTTCCCTGGGCCATTCTGGTTAAGCGTTTGAAGCAGCAGAATTGCGAAAAATTTTTTGCCTTCTCAACCATTTCTTGGCTTCAAACTCCCATATCTCGCGAACGGATTGACATAACCCAAAAATTCTTATTGCATCTGAAAGTAGAAACTCGCCCGATTCCAACGGTATGTGTATTTTTTCCCTAGGCCATTCTGGTTAAGCGCTTGGAGCAGCAGAAGTGAGAAAAATTTGTTGCCTTCTCAACCATTTCTTGTGTTCAAACTCCCATATCTCGCGAACGGATTGACCCAACCCAAAAATTCCTATTGCATCTGAAAGTAGAAACTCGCCCGATTACAACGGCATGTGTATTTTTTCCCTAGCCCATTCTGGTTAAGCGTTTGGAGCAGCAGAATTGCGAAAAATTTGTTGTCTTCTCAACCATTTCTTGGCTTCAAACTCCCATATCAAGCGAACGGATTGACCTAACCCAAAAATTCCTGTTGCGTCTGAAAGTAGAAACTCGCCCGATTACAACGGCATGTGTATTTTTACCCTAGCCCATTCTGGTTAAGCGTTTGGAGCAGCAGAATTGCGAAAAATTTGTTGTCTTGTCAACCATTTCTTAGCTTCAAAGTCCCATATCGCGCGAACGGATTGACCTAACCCAAAAATTCCTATTGTAACTGAAAGTAGAAACTCGCCTGATCACAACGGTACTCGTATTTTTTCCCTGGGCCATTCTGGTTAAGCGTTTGAAGCAGCAGAATTGCGAAAAATTTTTTGCCTTCTCAACCATTTCTTGGCTTCAAGCTCCCATATCTCGCGAACGGATTGACCTAACCCAAAAATTCCTATTGCATCTGAAAGTAGAAACTCGCCCGATTACAACGGCATGTGTATTTTTTCCCTAGCCCATTCTGGTTAAGCGTTTGGAGCAGCAGAATTGCGAAAAATTTGTTGTCTTGTCAACCATTTCTTAGCTTCAAAGTCCCATATCTCGCGAACGGATTGACCTAACCCAAAAATTCCTATTGTAACTGAAAGTAGAAACTCGCCCGATTACAACGGTACTCGTATTTTTTCCCTGGGCCATTCTGGTTAAGCGTTTGAAGCAGCAGAATTGCGAAAAATTTTTTGCCTTCTCAACCATTTCTTGGCTTCAAACTCCCATATCTCGCGAACGGATTGACATAACCCAAAAATTCTTATTGCATCTGAAAGTAGAAACTCGCCCGATTACAACGGTATGTGTATTTTTTCCCTGGGCCATTCTGGTTAAGCGTTTGCAGCAGCAGAATTGCGAAAAATTTTTTGCCTTCTCAACCATTTCTTGTCTTCAAACTCCCATATCTCGCGAACGGATTGACCCAACCCAAAAATTCCTATTGCATCTGAAAGTAGAAACTTGCCCGATAACAACGGTATGCGTATTTTTTCCCTAGGCCATTCTGGTTAAGCGTTTGGAGCAGCAGAATTGCGAATAATTTGTTGTCTTCTCAACAATTTCTTAGCTTCAAACTCCCATATCTCGCGAACGGATTGACCTAACCCAAAAATTCTTATTGCATCTGAAAGTAGAAACTCGCCCGATTACAACGGTATGTGTATTTTTTCCCTAGGCCATTCTGGTTAAGCGTCTGGAGCAGCAGAAGTGCGAAAAATTTGTTGTCTTCTCAAACATTTCTTAGCTTGAAACTCCCATATCTGGCGAACCGATTGACCTAACCCAAAAATTCCTATTGCGTTTGAAAGTAGAAACTCGCCCGATTACACCGGTAGGTGTATTTTTCCCCTAGGCCATACTGTTTAAGCGATTGGAGCAGTAGAAGTGCGAAAAATTTGTTGTCTTGTCAACCATTTCTTAGCTTCAAAGTCCCATATCTCGCGAACGGATGGACCTAACCCAAAAATTCCTATTGTGACTGAAAGTGGAAACTCGCCCGATTACAACGGTACGCGTATTTTTTCCCTAGGCCATTCTGGTTAAGCGCTTGGAGCAGTAGAAGTGAGTAAAATTTGTTGCCTTCTCAACCATTTCTTGTGTTCAAACTCCCATATCTCGCGAACGGATTGACCCAACCCAAAAATTCCTATTGCATCTGAAAGTAGAAACACGCCCGATTACAACGGTGTGTGTATTTTTTCAAAAGCCCATTCTGGTGAAGCGTTTGGAGCAGCAGAATTGCGAAAAATTTGTTGTCTTCTCAACCATTTCTTGGCTTCAAACTCCCATATCAAGCGAACGGATTGACCTAACCCAAAAATTCCTGTTGCGTCTGAAAGTAGAAACTTGCCCGATTACAACGGCATGTGTATTTTTTCCCCAGCCCATTCTGGTTAAGCGTTTGGAGCAGCAGAATTGCGAAAAATTTGTTGTCTTGTCAACCATTTCTTAGCTTCAAAGTCCCATATCTCGCGAACGGATTGACCTAACCCAAAAATTCCTATTGTAACTGAAAGTAGAAACTCGCCCGATTACAACGGTATGTGTATTTTTTCCCTGGGCCATTCTGGTTAAGCGTTTGAAGCAGCAGAATTGCGAAAAATTTTTTGCCTTCTCAACCATTTCTTGGCTTCAAACTCCCATATCTCGCGAACGGATTGACCTAACCCAAAAATTCTTATTGCATCTGAAAGTAGAAACTCGCCCGATTATAACGGTATGTGTATTTTTTCCCTAGGCCATTCTGGTTAAGCGCTTGGAGCAGCAGAAGTGAGTAAAATTTGTTGCCTTCTCAACCATTTCTTGTGTTCAAACTCCCATATCTCGCGAACGGATTGACCCAACCCAAAAATTCCTATTGCATCTGAAAGTAGAAACTCGCCCGATTACAACGGTATGTGTATTTTTTCCCTAGGCCATTCTGGTTAAGCGTTTGGAGCAGTAGAATTGTGAAAAATTTTTTGCCTTCTCTACCATTTCTTGGCTTCAAACTCCCATATCTCGCGAACGGATTGACCTAACCCAAAAATTCCTATTGCATCTGAAAGTAGAAACTCGCCCGATTCCAAAGGTATGTGTATTTTTTCCCTAGGCCATTCTGGTTAAGCGCTTGGAGCAGCAGAAGTGAGTAAAATTTGTTGCCTTCTCAACCATTTCTTGTGTTCAAACTCCCATATCTCGCGAACGGATTGACCCAACCCAAAAATTCCTATTGCATCTGAAAGTAGAAACTCGCCCGATTACAACGGTGTGTGTATTTTTTCAAAAGCCCATTCTGGTGAAGCGTTTGGAGCAGCAGAATTGCGAAAAATTTGTTGTCTTCTCAACCATTTCTTGGCTTCAAACTCCCATATCAAGCGAACAGATTGACCTAACCCAAAAATTCCTGTTGCGTCTGAAAGTAGAAACTTGCCCGATTACAACGGCATGTGTATTTTTTCCCTAGCCCATTCTGGTTAAGCGTTTGGAGCAGCAGAATTGCGAAAAATTTGTTGTCTTGTCAACCATTTCTTAGCTTCAAAGTCCCATATCTCGCGAACGGATTGACCTAACCCAAAAATTCCTATTGTAACTGAAAGTAGAAACTCGCCCGATTACAACGGTATGTGTATTTTTTCCCTGGGCCATTCTGGTTAAGCGTTTGAAGCAGCAGAATTGCGAAAAATTTTTTGCCTTCTCAACCATTTCTTGGCTTCAAACTCCCATATCTCGCGAACGGATTGACCTAACCCAAAAATTCTTATTGCATCTGAAAGTAGAAACTCGCCCGATTATAACGGTATGTGTATTTTTTCCCTAGGCCATTCTGGTTAAGCGTTTGGAGCAGCAGAATTGCGAAAAATTTGTTGTCTTCTCAACCATTTCTTGTCTTCAAACTCCCATATCTCGCGAACGGATTGACCTAAACCAAAAATTCCTATTGCATCTGAAAGTAGAAACTCGCCCGATTACAACGGTATGGGTATTTTTTCCCTAGGCCATTCTGGCTAAGCGTTTGGAGCAGCAGAAGTGCGAAAAATTTGTTGTCTTCTCAACCATTTCTTGGATTCAAACTCCCATATCTCGCGAACGGATTGACCTAACCCAAATTTCCTGTTGCGTCTTAAAGTAGAAACTCGCCCGATTATAACGGTATGTGTCTTTTTTCCCTAGGCCATTCTGGTTAAGCGTTTGGAGCAGCAGAATTGCGAAAAATTTTTTGCCTTCTCAAACATTTCTTGTCTTCAAACTCCCATATCTCGCGAACGGATTGACCGAAACCAAAAATTCCTATTGCATCTGAAAGTAGAAACTCGCCCGATTACAACGGTATGTGTATTTTTTCCCTAGGCCATTCTGGTTAAGCGTTTGGAGCAGCAGAATTGTGAAAAATTTTTTGCCTTTTCTACCTTTTCTTGGTTTCAAACTCCCATTTCTCGCGAACGGATTGACCTAACCCAAAAATTCCTGTTGCATCTGAAAGTAGAAACTCGCCCAATTACAACGGTATGGGTATTTTTTCCCTAGGCCATTCTGGTTAAGCGTTTGGAGCAGCAGAATTGCGAAAAATTTGTTGTCTTCCCAACATTTCTTAGCTTGAAACTCCCATATCTCGCGAACAGATTGACCTAACCCAAAAATTCCTATTGCATTTGAAAGTAGAAACTCGCCCGATTACAACGGTACGCGTATTTTTTCCCTAGGCCATTCTGGTTAAGCGTTTGGAGCAGCAGAATTGCGAATAATTTGTTGTCTTCTCAACAATTTCTTAGCTTCAAACTCCCATATCTCGCGAACGGATTGACCTAACCCAAAAATTCTTATTGCATCTGAAAGTAGAAACTCGCCCGATTACAACGGTATGTGTATTTTTTCCCTAGGCCATTCTGGTTAAGCGTTTGGAGCAGCAGAAGTGCGAAAAATTTGTTGTCTTCTCAAACATTTCTTAGCTTGAAACTCCCATATCTCGCGAACCGATTGACCTAACCCAAAAATTCCTATTGCGTTTGAAAGTAGAAACTCGCCCGATTACACCGGTAGGTGTATTTTTCCCCTAGGCCATACTGGTTAAGCGATTGGAGCAGTAGAAGTGCGAAAAATTTGTTGTCTTGTCAACCATTTCTTAGTTTCAAAGTCCCATATCTCGCGAACGGATGGACCTAACCCAAAAATTCCTATTGTGACTGAAAGTGGAAACTCGCCCGATTACAACGGTACGCGTATTTTTTCCCTAGGCCATTCTGGTTAAGCGTTTGGAGCAGTAGAATTGTGAAAAATTTTTTGCCTTCTCTACCATTTCTTGGCTTCAAACTCCCGTATCTCGCGAACGGATTGACCTAACCCAAAAATTCCTATTGCATCTGAAAGTAGAAACTCGCCCAATTACAACGGTATGTGTATTTTTTCCCTAGGCCATTCTGGTTAAACGTTTGGAGCAACAGAATTGCGAAAAATTTTTTGCCTTCTCAACCATTTCTTGGCTTCAAACTCCCATATCTCGCGAACGGATTGACCTAACCCAAAAATTCTTATTGCATCTGAAGGTAGAAACTCGCCCGATTCCAAAGGTATGTGTATTTTTTCCCTAGGCCATTCTGGTTAAGCGCTTGGAGCAGCAGAAGTGAGTAAAATTTGTTGCCTTCTCAACCATTTCTTGTGTTCAAACTCCCATATCTCGCGAACGGATTGACCCAACCCAAAAATTCCTATTGCATCTGAAAGTAGAAACTCGCCCGATTACAACGGTGTGTGTATTTTTTCAAAAGCCCATTCTGGTGAAGCGTTTGGAGCAGCAGAATTGCGAAAAATTTGTTGTCTTGTCAACCATTTCTTAGCTTCAAAGTCCCATATCTCGCGAACGGATTGAACTAACCCAAAAATTCCTATTGTAACTGAAAGTAGAAACTCGCCCGATTACAACGGTATGTGTATTTTTTCCCTGGGCCATTCTGGTTAAGCGTTTGAAGCAGCAGAATTGCGAAAAATTTTTTGCCTTCTCAACCATTTCTTGGCTTCAAACTCCCATATCTCGCGAACGGATTGACCTAACCCAAAAATTCTTATTGCATCTGAAAGTAGAAACTCGCCCGATTACAACGGTATGTGTATTTTTTCCCTAGGCCATTCTGGTTAAGCGTTTGGAGCAGCAGAATTGCGAAAAATTTGTTGCCTCCTCAACCATTTCTTGTCTTCAAACTCCCATATCTCGCGAACGGATTGCCCCAACCCAAAAATTCTTATTGCATCTAAAAGTAGAAACTCGCCCGATTACAACGGTATGTGTATTTTTTCCCTGGGCCATTCTGGTTAAGCGTTTGAAGCAGCAGAATTGCGAAAAATTTTTTGCCTTCTCAACCATTTCTTGGCTTCAAACTCCCATATCAAGCGAACGGATTGACCTAACCCAAAAATTCCTATTGTAACTGAAAGTGGAAACTCGCCCGATTACAACGGTATGTGTATTTTTTCCCTAGCCCATTCTGGTTAAGCGTTTGGAGCAGCAGAATTGCGAAAAATTTTTTGCCTTCTCTACCATTTCTTAGCTTCAAACGCCCATATCAAGCGAACGGATTGACCTAACCCAAAAATTCCTGTTGCGTCTGAAAGTAGAAACTCGCCCGATTACAACGGTATGTGTATTTTTTCCCTGGGCCATTCTGGTTAAGCGTTTGAAGCAGCAGAATTGCGAAAAATTTTTTGCCTTCTCAACCATTTCTTGGCTTCAAACTCCCATATCTCGCGAACGGATTGACCTAACCCAAAAATTCTTATTGCATCTGAAAGTAGAAACTCGCCCGATTACAACGGTATGTGTATTTTTTCCCTAGGCCATTCTGATTAAGCGTTTGGAGCAGCAGAATTGCGAAAAATTTTTTGCCTTCTCAACCATTTCTTGTCTTCAAACTCCCATATCTCGCGAACGGATTGACCCAACCCAAAAATTCCTATTGCATCTGAAAGTAGAAACTCGCCCGACCACAACGGTGTGTGTATTTTTTCAAAAGCCCATTCTGGTGAAGCGTTTGGAGCAGCAGAATTGCGAAAAATTTGTTGTCTTCTCAACCATTTCTTGGCTTCAAACTCCCATATCAAGCGAACGGATTGACCTAACCCAAAAATTCCTGTTGCGTCTGAAAGCAGAAACTCGCCCAATTACAACGGCATGTGTATTTTTTCCCTAGCCCATTCTGGTTAAGCGATTGGAGCAGCAGAATTGCGAAAAATTTGTTGTCTTGTCAACCATTTCTTAGCTTCAAAGTCCCATATCTCGCGAACGGATTGATCTAACCCAAAAATTCCTATTGTAACTGAAAGTAGAAACTCGCCCGATTACAGCGGTACGCGTATTTTTTCCCTAGGCCATTCTGGTTAAGCGTTTGGAGCAGCAGAATTGCGAAAAATTTTTTGACTTCTCAACCATTTCTTGTCTTCAACTCCCATATCTCGCGAACGGATTGACCCAACCCAAAAATTCTTATTGCATCTGAAAGTAGAAACTCGCCCGATTACAACGGTATGTGTATTTTTTCCCTAGGCCATTCTGGTTAAGCGTTTGGAGCAGCAGAATTGCGAAAAATTTTTTGCCTTCTCACCCATTTCTTGTCTTCAAACTCCCATATCTCGCGAACGGATTGACCCAACCCAAAAATTCCTATTGCATCTGAAAGTAGAAACTCGCCCGATTACAATGGTATGTGTATTTTTTCGCTAGGCCATTCTGGTTAAGCGTTTGGAGCAGCAGAATTGCGAAAAATTTTTTGCCTTCTCAACCATTTCTTGGCTTCAAACTCCCATATCTCGCGAACGGATTGACCTAACCCAAAAATTCTTATTGCATGTGAAAGTAGAAAATCGCCCGATTACAACGGTATGTGTATTTTTTCCCTAGGCCATTCCGGTGAAGCGTTTGGAGCAGCAGAAGTGCGAAAAATTTGTTGTCTTCTCAACCATTTCCTGGCTTCAAACTCCCATATCTCGCGAACGGATTGACCTAACCCAAAAATTCCTATTGTAACTGAAAGTGGAAACTCGCCCGATTACAACGGTATGTGTATTTTTTCCCTAGCCCATTCTGGTTAAGCGTTTGGAGTAGCAGAATTGCGAAAAATTTTTTGCCTTCTCCACCATTTCTTAGCTTCAACCGCCCATATCAAGCGAACGAATTGACATAACCCAAAAATTCCTGTTGCGTCTGAAAGTAGAAACTCGCCCAATTACAACGGTATGTGTATTTTTTCCCTAGGCCATTCTGGTTAAACGTTTGGAGCAACAGAATTGCGAAAAATTTTTTGCCTTCTCAACCATTTCTTGGCTTCAAACTCCCATATCTCGCGAACGGATTGACCTAACCCAAAAATTCTTATTGCATCTGAAGGTAGAAACTCGCCCGATTCCAAAGGTATGTGTATTTTTTCCCTAGGCCATTCTGGTTAAGCGCTTGGAGCAGCAGAAGTGAGTAAAATTTGTTGCCTTCTCAACCATTTCTTGGCTTCAAACTCCCATATCAAGCGAACGGATTGACCTAACCCAAAAATTCTTATTGCATCTGAAAGTAGAAACTCGCCCGATTACAACGGTATGTGTATTTTTTCCCTAGGCCATTCTGATTAAGCGTTTGGAGCAGCAGAATTGCGAAAAATTTTTTGCCTTCTCAACCATTTCTTGTCTTCAAACTCCCATATCTCGCGAACGGATTGACCCAACCCAAAAATTCCTATTGCATCTGAAAGTAGAAACTCGCCCGACCACAACGGTGTGTGTATTTTTTCAAAAGCCCATTCTGGTGAAGCGTTTGGAGCAGCAGAATTGCGAAAAATTTGTTGTCTTCTCAACCATTTCTTGGCTTCAAACTCCCATATCAAGCGAACGGATTGACCTAACCCAAAAATTCCTGTTGCGTCTGAAAGCAGAAACTCGCCCAATTACAACGGCATGTGTATTTTTTCCCTAGCCCATTCTGGTTAAGCGATTGGAGCAGCAGAATTGCGAAAAATTTGTTGTCTTGTCAACCATTTCTTAGCTTCAAAGTCCCATATCTCGCGAACGGATTGATCTAACCCAAAAATTCCTATTGTAACTGAAAGTAGAAACTCGCCCGATTACAGCGGTACGCGTATTTTTTCCCTAGGCCATTCTGGTTAAGCGTTTGGAGCAGCAGAATTGCGAAAAATTTTTTGACTTCTCAACCATTTCTTGTCTTCAACTCCCATATCTCGCGAACGGATTGACCCAACCCAAAAATTCTTATTGCATCTGAAAGTAGAAACTCGCCCGATTACAACGGTATGTGTATTTTTTCCCTAGGCCATTCTGGTTAAGCGTTTGGAGCAGCAGAATTGCGAAAAATTTTTTGCCTTCTCACCCATTTCTTGTCTTCAAACTCCCATATCTCGCGAACGGATTGACCCAACCCAAAAATTCCTATTGCATCTGAAAGTAGAAACTCGCCCGATTACAATGGTATGTGTATTTTTTCGCTAGGCCATTCTGGTTAAGCGTTTGGAGCAGCAGATTTGCGAAAAATTTTTTGCCTTCTCAACCATTTCTTGGCTTCAAACTCCCATATCTCGCGAACGGATTGACCTAACCCAAAAATTCTTATTGCATGTGAAAGTAGAAAATCGCCCGATTACAACGGTATGTGTATTTTTTCCCTAGGCCATTCCGGTGAAGCGTTTGGAGCAGCAGAAGTGCGAAAAATTTGTTGTCTTCTCAACCATTTCCTGGCTTCAAACTCCCATATCTCGCGAACGGATTGACCTAACCCAAAAATTCCTATTGTAACTGAAAGTGGAAACTCGCCCGATTACAACGGTATGTGTATTTTTTTCCCTAGCCCATTCTGGTTAAGCGTTTGGAGTAGCAGAATTGCGAAAAATTTTTTGCCTTCTCCACCATTTCTTAGCTTCAACCGCCCATATCAAGCGAACGAATTGACATAACCCAAAAATTCCTGTTGCGTCTGAAAGTAGAAACTCGCCCAATTACAACGGTATGTGTATTTTTTCCCTAGGCCATTCTGGTTAAACGTTTGGAGCAACAGAATTGCGAAAAATTTTTTGCCTTCTCAACCATTTCTTGGCTTCAAACTCCCATATCTCGCGAACGGATTGACCTAACCCAAAAATTCTTATTGCATCTGAAGGTAGAAACTCGCCCGATTCCAAAGGTATGTGTATTTTTTCCCTAGGCCATTCTGGTTAAGCGCTTGGAGCAGCAGAAGTGAGTAAAATTTGTTGCCTTCTCAACCATTTCTTGTGTTCAAACTCCCATATCTCGCGAACGGATTGACCCAACCCAAAAATTCCTATTGCATCTGAAAGTAGAAACTCGCCCGATTACAACGGTGTGTGTATTTTTTCAAAAGCCCATTCTGGTGAAGCGTTTGGAGCAGCAGATTTGCGAAAAATTTGTTGTCTTGTCAACCATTTCTTAGCTTCAAAGTCCCATATCTCGCGAACGGATTGAACTAACCCAAAAATTCCTATTGTAACTGAAAGTAGAAACTCGCCCGATTACAACGGTATGTGTATTTTTTCCCTGGGCCATTCTGGTTAAGCGTTTGAAGCAGCAGAATTGCGAAAAATTTTTTGCCTTCTCAACCATTTCTTGGCTTCAAACTCCCATATCTCGCGAACGGATTGACCTAGCCCAAAAATTCTTATTGCATCTGAAAGTAGAAACTCGCCCGATTACAACAGTATGTGTATTTTTTCCCTAGGCCATTCTGGTTAAGCGTTTGGAGCAGCAGAATTGCGAAAAATTTTTTGCCTCCTCAACCATTTCTTGTCTTCAAACTCCCATATCTCGCGAACGGATTGCCCCAACCCAAAAATTCTTATTGCATCTAAAAGTAGAAACTCGCCCGATTACAACGGTATGTGTATTTTTTCCCTGGGCCATTCTGGTTAAGCGTTTGAAGCAGCAGAATTGCGAAAATTTTTTGCCTTCTCAACCATTTCTTGGCTTCAAACTCCCATATCAAGCGAACGGATTGACCTAACCCAAAAATTCCTATTGTAACTGAAAGTGGAAACTCGCCCGATTACAACGGTATGTGTATTTTTTCCCTAGCCCATTCTGGTTAAGCGTTTGGAGCAGCAGAATTGCGAAAAATTTTTTGCCTTCTCTACCATTTCTTAGCTTCAAACGCCCATATCAAGCGAACGGATTGACCTAACCCAAAAATTCCTGTTGCGTCTGAAAGTAGAAACTCGCCCGATTACAACGGTATGTGTATTTTTTCCCTGGGCCATTCTGGTTAAGCGTTTGAAGCAGCAGAATTGCGAAAAATTTTTTGCCTTCTCAACCATTTCTTGGCTTCAAACTCCCATATCTCGCGAACGGATTGACCTAACCCAAAAATTCTTATTGCATCTGAAAGTAGAAACTCGCCCGATTACAACGGTATGTGTATTTTTTCCCTAGGCCATTCTGATTAAGCGTTTGGAGCAGCAGAATTGCGAAAAATTTTTTGCCTTCTCAACCATTTCTTGTCTTCAAACTCCCATATCTCGCGAACGGATTGACCCAACCCAAAAATTCCTATTGCATCTGAAAGTAGAAACTCGCCCGATCACAACGGTGTGTGTATTTTTTCAAAAGCCCATTCTGGTGAAGCGTTTGGAGCAGCAGAATTGCGAAAAATTTGTTGTCTTCTCAACCATTTCTTGGCTTCAAACTCCCATATCAAGCGAACGGATTGACCTAACCCAAAAATTCCTGTTGCGTCTGAAAGCAGAAACTCGCCCAATTACAACGGCATGTGTATTTTTTCCCTAGCCCATTCTGGTTAAGCGATTGGAGCAGCAGAATTGCGAAAAATTTGTTGTCTTGTCAACCATTTCTTAGCTTCAAAGTCCCATATCTCGCGAACGGATTGATCTAACCCAAAAATTCCTATTGTAACTGAAAGTCGAAACTCGCCCGATTACAACGGTACGCGTATTTTTTCCCTAGGACATTCTGGTTAAGCGTTTGGAGCAGCAGATTTGCGAAAAATTTGTTGTCTTCTCAACCATACCTTAGCTTCAAACTCTCATATCTCGCGAACGGATTGACCTAACCCAAAAATCTTATTGCATCTGAAAGTAGAAACTCGCCCGATTACAACGGTATGTGTATTTTTTCCCTAGGCCATTCTGGTTAAGCGTTTGGAGCAGCAGAATTGCGAAAAATTTTTTGACTTCTCAACCATTTCTTGTCTTCAACTCCCATATCTCGCGAACGGATTGACCCAACCCAAAAATTCTTATTGCATCTGAAAGTAGAAACTCGCCCGATTACAACGGTATGTGTATTTTTTCCCTAGGCCATTCTGGTTAAGCGTTTGGAGCAGCAGAATTGCGAAAAATTTTTTGCCTTCTCACCCATTTCTTGTCTTCAAACTCCCATATCTCGCGAACGGATTGACCCAACCCAAAAATTCCTATTGCATCTGAAAGTAGAAACTCGCCCGATTACAATGGTATGTGTATTTTTTCGCTAGGCCATTCTGGTTAAGCGTTTGGAGCAGCAGAATTGCGAAAAATTTTTTGCCTTCTCAACCATTTCTTGGCTTCAAACTCCCATATCTCGCGAACGGATTGACCTAACCCAAAAATTCTTATTGCATGTGAAAGTAGAAAATCGCCCGATTACAACGGTATGTGTATTTTTTTCCCTAGGCCATTCCGGTGAAGCGTTTGGAGCAGCAGAAGTGCGAAAAATTTGTTGTCTTCTCAACCATTTCCTGGCTTCAAACTCCCATATCTCGCGAACGGATTGACCTAACCCAAAAATTCCTATTGTAACTGAAAGTGGAAACTCGCCCGATTACAACGGTATGTGTATTTTTTCCCTAGCCCATTCTGGTTAAGCGTTTGGAGCAGCAGAATTGCGAAAAATTTTTTGCCTTCTCTACCATTTCTTAGCTTCAAACGCCCATATCAAGCGAACGAATTGACATAACCCAAAAATTCCTGTTGCGTCTGAAAGTAGAAACTCGCCCGATTACAACGGTATGTGTATTTTTTCCCTGGGCCATTCTGGTTAAGCTTTTGAAGCAGCAGAATTGCGAAAAATTTTTTGCCTTCTCAACCATTTCTTGGCTTCAAACTCCCATATTTCGCGAACGGATTGACCTAACCCAAAAATTCTTATTGCATCTGAAAGTAGAAACTCGCCCGATTACAACGGTATGTGTATTTTTTCCCTAGGCCATTCTGGTTAAGCGTTTGGAGCAGCAGAATTGCGAAAAATTTTTTGCCTTCTCAACCATTTCTTGTCTTCAAACTCCCATATCTCGCGAACGGATTGACCCAACCCAAAAATTCCTATTGCATCTGAAAGTAGAAACTCGCCCGATCACAACGGTGTGTGTATTTTTTCAAAAGCCCATTCTGGTGAAGCGTTTGGAGCAGCAGAATTGCGAAAAATTTGTTGTCTTCTCAACCATTTCTTGGCTTCAAACTCCCATATCAAGCGAACGGATTGACCTAACCCAAAAATTCCTGTTGCGTCTGAAAGTAGAAACTCGACCGATCACAACGGTATGTGTATTTTTTCCCTAGGCCATTCTGGTTAAGCGTTTGGAGCAGCAGATTTGCGAAAAATTTGTTGCCTTCTCAACCATATCTTGGCTTCAAACTCCCATACCTCGCGAACGGATTGACCTAACCCAAAAATTCCTATTGCATCTGAAAGTAGAAACTCGACCGATCACAACGGTATGTGTATTTTTTCCCTAGGCCATTCTGGTTAAGCGTTTGGAGCAGCAGATTTGCGAAAAATTTGTTGCCTTCTCAACCATATCTTAGATTCAAACTCACATATCTCGCGAACGGATTGACCTAACCCAAAAATTCTTATTTCCTTTGAAAGTAGAAACTCGCCCGATTACAACGGTATGTGTATTTTTTCCCTGGGCCATTCTGGTTAAGCGTTTGAAGCAGCAGAATTGCGAAAAATTTTTTGCCTTCTCAACCATTTCTTGGCTTCAAACTCCCATATCTCGCGAACGGATTGACCTAACCCAAAAATTCTTATTGCATCTGAAAGTAGATACTCGCCCGATTGCAACGGTATGTGTATTTTTTCCCTAGGCCATTCTGGTTAAGCGTTTGGAGCAGCAGAATTGCGAAAAATTTTTTGACTTCTCAACCATTTCTTGTCTTCAACTCCCATATCTCGCGAACGGATTGACCCAACCCAAAAATTCTTATTGCATCTGAAAGTAGAAACTCGCCCGATTACAACGGTATGTGTATTTTTTCCCTAGGCCATTCTGGTTAAGCGTTTGGAGCAGCAGAATTGCGAAAAATTTTTTGCCTTCTCACCCATTTCTTGTCTTCAAACTCCCATATCTCGCGAACGGATTGACTCAACCCAAAAATTCCTATTGCATCTGAAAGTAGAAACTCGCCCGATTACAATGGTATGTGTATTTTTTCGCTAGGCCATTCTGGTTAAGCGTTTGGAGCAGCAGAATTGCGAAAAATTTTTTGCCTTCTCAACCATTTCTTGGCTTCAAACTCCCATATCTCGCGAACGGATTGACCTAACCCAAAATTCTTATTGCATGTGAAAGTAGAAAATCGCCCGATTACAACGGTATGTGTATTTTTTCCCTAGGCCATTCCGGTGAAGCGTTTGGAGCAGCAGAAGTGCGAAAAATTTGTTGTCTTCTCAACCATTTCCTGGCTTCAAACTCCCATATCTCGCGAACGGATTGACCTAACCCAAAAATTCTTATTGCATCTGAAAGTAGAAACTCGCCCGATTACAACGGTATGTGTATTTTTTCCCTAGGCCATTCTGGTTAAGCGTTTGGAGCAGCAGATTTGCGAAAAATTTGTTGCCTTCTCAACCATATCTTAGATTCAAACTCTCATATCTCGCGAACGGATTGACCTAACCCAAAAATTCCTATTTCCTTTGAAAGTAGAAACTCGCCCGATTACAACGGTATGTGTATTTTTTCCCTGGGCCATTCTGGTTAAGCGTTTGAAGCAGCAGAATTGCGAAAAATTTTTTGCCTTCTCAACCATTTCTTGGCTTCAAACTCCCATATCTCGCGAACGGATTGACCTAACCCAAAAATTCTTATTGCATCTGAAAGTAGATACTCGCCCGATTACAACGGTATGTGTATTTTTTCCCTAGGCCATTCTGGTTAAGCGTTTGGAGCAGCAGAATTGCGAAAATTTTTTGCCTTCTCATCCATTCCTTGTCTTCAAACTCCCATATCTCGCGAACGGATTGACCCAACCCAAAAATTCTTACTGCATCTAAAAGTAGAAACTCGCCCGATTACAACGGTATGTGTATTTTTTCCCTGGGCCATTCTGGATAAACGTTTGAAGCAGCAGAATTGCGAAAAATTTTTTGCCTTCTCAACCATTTCTTGGCTTCAAACTCCCATATCTCGCGAACGGATTGACCTAACCCAAAAATTCTTATTGCATCTGAAAGTAGAAACTCGCCCGATTACAACGGTATGTGTATTTTTTCCCTAGGCCATTCTGGTTAAGCGTTTGGAGCAGCAGAAGTGCGAAAAATTTGTTGTCTTCTCAACCATTTCTTGGATTCAAACTCCCATATCTCGCGAACGGATTGATCTAACCCAAAAATTCCTATTGCATATGAAAGTAGAAACTCGCCCGATTACAACGGTACGTGTATTTTTCCCCTAGGCCATTCTGGTTAAGCAATTGGAGCAGCAGAGGTGCGAAAAATTTGTTGTCCTGTCAACCATTTCTTAGCTTCAAAGTCCCATATCTCGCGAACGGATTGACCTAACCCAAAAATTCCTATTGTAACTGAAAGTAGAAACTCGCCCGATTACAACGGTATGTGTATTTTTTCCCTGGGCCATTCTGGTTAAGCGTTTGAAGCAGCAGAATTGCGAAAAATTTTTTGCCTTCTCAACCATTTCTTGGCTTCAAACTCCCATATCTCGCGAACGGATTGACCTAACCCAAAAATTCTTATTGCATCTGAAAGTAGATACTCGCCCGATTACAACGGTATGTGTATTTTTATCTAGGCCATTCTGGTTAAGCGTTTGGAGCAGCAGATTTGCGAAATATTTGTTGTCTTCTCAAACATATCTTAGCTTCAAACTCTCATATCTCGCGAACGGATTGACCGAACCCAAAAATTCCTCTTGCGTCTGAAAGTAGAGACTCGCCCGATTACAACGGTATGTGTATTTTCTCCCTAGCCCAATCTGGTTAAGCGTTTGGAGCAGCAGAATTGCGAAAAATTTGTTGTCTTCTCAACCATTTCTTGGATTCAAATTCCCATATCTCGCGAACGGATTGACCTAACCCAAAAATTCCTATTGTAACTGAAAGTAGAAACTCGCCCGATTATAACGGTATGTCTATTTTTTCCCTAGGCCATTCTGGTTAAGCGTTTGGAGCAGCAGAATTGCGAAAAATTTTTTGCCTTCTCAACCATTTCTTGTCTTCAAACTCCCACATCTCGCGAACGGATTGTCCCAACCCAAAAATTCCTATTGCATCTGAAAGTAGAAACTCGCCCGATCACAACGGTATGTGTATTTTTTTCCTGGGCCATTCTGGTTAAGCGTTTGAAGCAGCAGAATTGCGAAAAATTTTTTGCCTTCTCAACCATTTCTTGGCTTCAAACTCCCATATCTCGCGAACGGACTGACCCAACCCAAAAATTCCTATTGCATCTGAAAGTAGAAACTCGCCCGATCACAACGGTACGTGTATTTTTCCCCTAGGCCATTCTGGTTAAGCGATTGGAGCAACAGAATTGCGAAGAATTTGTTGTCTTCTCAACCATTTCTTGGCTTCAAACTCCCATATCAAGCGAACGGATTGACCTAACCCAAAAATTCCTGTTGCGTCTGAAAGTAGAAACTCGCCCGATTACAACGGTATGTGTATCTTTTCCCTAGCCCATTCTGGTTAAGCGTTTGGAGCAGCAGAATTGCGAAAAATTTTTTGCCTTCTCTACCATTTCTTAGCTTCAAACTCCCATATCAAGCGAACGGATTGACCTAACCCAAAAATTCCTGTTGCGTCTGAAAGTAGAAACTCGCCCGATTACAACGGTATGTGTATTTTTTCCCTAGGCCATTCTGGTTAAGCGTTTGGAGCAGCAGAATTGCGAAAAATTTTTTGCCTTCTCAACCATTTCTTGTCTTCAAACTCCCATATCTCGCGAACGGATTGTCCCAACCCAAAAATTCCTATTGCATCTGAAAGTAGAAACTCGCCCGATCACAACGGTATGTGTATTTTTTTCCTGGGCCATTCTGGTTAAGCGTTTGAAGCAGCAGAATTGCGAAAAATTTTTTGCCTTCTCAACCATTTCTTGTCTTCAAACTCCCATATCTCGCGAACGGATTGACCCCACCCAAAAATTCCTATTGCATCTGAAAGTAGAAACTCGCCCGATCACAACGGTACGTGTATTTTTCCCCTAGGCCATTCTGGTTAAGCGATTGGAGCAGCAGAATTGCGAAAAATTTGTTGTCTTCTCAACCATTTCTTGGCTTCAAACTCCCATATCAAGCGAACGGATTGACCTAACCCAAAAATTCCTGTTGCGTCTGAAAGTAGAAACTCGCCCGATTACAACGGTATGTGTATCTTTTCCCTAGCCCATTCTGGTTAAGCGTTTGGAGCAGCAGAATTGCGAAAAATTTTTTGCCTTCTCTACCATTTCTTAGCTTCAAACTCCCATATCAAGCGAACGGATTGACCTAACCCAAAAATTCCTGTTGCGTCTGAAAGTAGAAACTCGCCCGATTACAACGGTATGTGTATTTTTTCCCTAGGCCATTCTGGTTAAGCGTTTGGAGCAGCAGAATTGCGAAAAATTTTTTGCCTTCTCAACCATTTCTTGGCTTCAAACTCCCATATCTCGCGAACGGATTGACCTAACCCAAAAATTCTTATTGCATCTGAAGGTAGAAACTCGCCCGATTCCAACGGTATGTGTATTTTTTCCCTAGGCCATTCTGGTTAAGCGCTTGGAGCAGCAGAAGTGAGAAAAATTTGTTGCCTTCTCAACCATTTCTTGTGTTCAAACTCCCATATCTCGCGAACGGATTGACCCAACCCAAAAATTCCTATTGCATCTGAAAGTAGAAACTCGCCCGATTACAACGGTGTGTGTATTTTTTCAAAAGCCCATTCTGGTGAAGCGTTTGGAGCAGCAGAATTGCGAAAAATTTGTTGTCTTCTCAACCATTTCTTGGCTTCAAACTCCCATATCAAGCGAACGGATTGACCTAACCCAAAAATTCCTGTTGCGTCTGAATGTAGAAACTCGCCCGATTACAACGGCATGTGTATTTTTTCCCTAGCCCATTCTGGTTAAGCGTTTGGGGCAGCAGAATTGCGAAAAATTTGTTGTCTTGTCAACCATTTCTTAGCTTCACAGTCCCATATCTCGCGAACGGATTGACCTAACCCAAAAATTCCTATTGTAACTGAAAGTAGAAACTCGCCCGATTACAACGGTACTCGTATTTTTTCCCTAGGCCATTCTGGATAAGCGTTTGGAGGAGCAGATTTGCGAAAAATTTGTTGTCTTCTCAACCATATCTTAGCTTCAAACTCTCATATCTCGCGAACGGATTGACCTAACCCAAAAATTCCTATTGCCTTTGAAAGTTGAAACTCGCCCGATTACAACGGTATGTGTATTTTTTCCCTGGGCCATTCTGGTTAAGCGTTTGAAGCAGCAGAATTGCGAAAAATTTGTTGTCTTCTCAACCATTTCTTGGCTTCAAACTCCCATATCTCGCGAACGGATTGACCTAACCCAAAAATTCTTATTGCATCTGAAGGTAGAAACTCGCCCGATTACAACGGTATGTGTATTTTTTCCCTAGGCCATTCTGGTTAAGCGTTTGGAGCAGCAGAATTGCGAAAAATTTTTTGCCTCCTCAACCATTTCTTGTCTTCAAACTCCCATATCTCGCGAACGGATTGCCCCAACCCAAAAATTCTTATTGCATCTAAAAGTAGAAACTCGCCCGATTACAACGGTATGTGTATTTTTTCCCTGGGCCATTCTGGTTAAGCGTTTGAAGCAGCAGAATTGCGAAAAATTTTTTGCCTTCTCAACCATTTCTTGGATTCAAACTCCCATATCTCGCGAACGGATTGACCTAACCCAAAAATTCTTATTGCATCTGAAAGTAGAAACTCGCCCGATTTGAACGGTATGTGTATTTTTTCCCTAGGCCATTCTGGTTAAGCGTTTGGAGCAGCAGAATTGCGAAAAATTTTTTGCCTTCTCAACCATTTCTTGTCTTCAAACTCCCATATCTCGCGAACGGATTGACCCAACCCAAAAATTCCTATTGCATCTGAAAGTAGAAACTCGCCCGATCACAACGGTATGTGTATTTTCTTCCTGGGCCATTCTGGTTAAGCGTTTGAAGCAGCAGAATTGCGAAAAATTTTTTGCCTTCTCAACCATTTCTTGTCTTCAAACTCCCATATCTCGCGAACGGATTGACCCAACCCAAAAATTCCTATTGCATCTGAAAGTAGAAACTCGCCCGATCACAAGGGTACGTGTATTTTTCCCCTAGGCCATTCTGGTTAAGCGATTGGAGCAGCAGAATTGCGAAAAATTTGTTGTCTTCTCAACCATTTCTTGGCTTCAAACTCCCATATCAAGCGAACGGATTGACCTAACCCAAGAATTCCTGTTGCGTCTGAAAGTAGAAACTCGCCCGAATACAACGGTATATGTATTTTTTCCCTAGCCCATTCTGGTTAAGCGTTTGGAGCAGCAGAATTGCGAGAAATTTTTTGCCTTCTCTACCATTTCTTAGCTTCAAACTCCCATATCAAGCGAACGGATTGACCTAACCCAAAAACTCCTGTTGCGTCTGAAAGTAGAAACTCGCCCGATTACAACGGTATGTGTATTTTTTCCCTAGCCCATTCTGGTTAAGCGTTTGGAGCAGCAGAATTGCGAAAAATTTGTTGTCTTGTCAACCATTTCTTAGCTTCACAGTCCCATATCTCGCGAACGGATTGACCTAACCCAAAAATTCCTATTGTAACTGAAAGTAGAAACTCGCCCGATTACAACGGTACTCGTATTTTTTCCCTAGGCCATTCTGGGTAAGCGTTTGGAGGAGCAGATTCGCGAAAAATTTGTTGTCTTCTCAACCATATCTTAGCTTCAAACTCTCATATCTCGCGAACGGATTGACCTAACCCAAAAATTCCTATTGCCTTTGAAAGTAGAAACTCGCCCGATTACAACGGTATGTGTATTTTTTCCCTGGGCCATTCTGGTTAAGCGTTTGAAGCAGCAGAATTGCGAAAAATTTGTTGTCTTCTCAACCATTTCTTGGCTTCAAACTCCCATATCTCGCGAACGGATTGACCTAACCCAAAAATTCTTATTGCATCTGAAGGTAGAAACTCGCCCGATTACAACGGTATGTGTATTTTTTCCCTAGGCCATTCTGGTTAAGCGTTTGGAGCAGCAGAATTGCGAAAAATTTTTTGCCTCCTCAACCATTTCTTGTCTTCAAACTCCCATATCTCGCGAACGGATTGCCCCAACCCAAAAATTCTTATTGCATCTAAAAGTAGAAACTCGCCCGATTACAACGGTATGTGTATTTTTTCCCTGGGCCATTCTGGTTAAGCGTTTGAAGCAGCAGAATTGCGAAAAATTTTTTGCCTTCTCAACCATTTCTTGGCTTCAAACTCCCATATCTCGCGAACGGATTGACCTAACCCAAAAATTCTTATTGCATCTGAAAGTAGAAACTCGCCCGATTACAACGGTATGTGTATTTTTTCCCTAGGCCATTCTGGTTAAGCGTTTGGAGCAGCAGAATTGCGAAAAATTTTTTGCCTTCTCAACCATTTCTTGTCTTCAAACTCCCATATCTCGCGAACGGGTTGCCCCAACCCAAAAATTCCTATTGCATCTGAAAGTAGAAACTCGCCCGATCACAAGGGTACGTGTATTTTTCCCCTAGGCCATTCTGGTTAAGCGATTGGAGCAGCAGAATTGCGAAAAATTTGTTGTCTTCTCAACCATTTCTTGGCTTCAAACTCCCATATCAAGCGAACGGATTGACCTAACCCAAGAATTCCTGTTGCGTCTGAAAGTAGAAACTCGCCCGAATACAACGGTATATGTATTTTTTCCCTAGCCCATTCTGGTTAAGCGTTTGGAGCAGCAGAATTGCGAGAAATTTTTTGCCTTCTCTACCATTTCTTAGCTTCAAACTCCCATATCAAGCGAACGGATTGACCTAACCCAAAAATTCCTGTTGCGTCTGAAAGTAGAAACTCGCCCGATTACAACGGTATGTGTATTTTTTCCCTAGCCCATTCTGGTTAAGCGTTTGGAGCAGCAGAATTGCGAAAAATTTGTTGTCTTGTCAACCATTTCTTAGCTTCACAGTCCCATATCTCGCGAACGGATTGACCTAACCCAAAAATTCCTATTGTAACTGAAAGTAGAAACTCGCCCGATTACAACGGTACTCGTATTTTTTCCCTAGGCCATTCTGGGTAAGCGTTTGGAGGAGCAGATTCGCGAAAAATTTGTTGTCTTCTCAACCATATCTTAGCTTCAAACTCTCATATCTCGCGAACGGATTGACCTAACCCAAAAATTCCTATTGCCTTTGAAAGTAGAAACTCGCCCGATTACAACGGTATGTGTATTTTTTCCCTGGGCCATTCTGGTTAAGCGTTTGAAGCAGCAGAATTGCGAAAAATTTGTTGTCTTCTCAACCATTTCTTGGCTTCAAACTCCCATATCTCGCGAACGGATTGACCTAACCCAAAAATTCTTATTGCATCTGAAGGTAGAAACTCGCCCGATTACAACGGTATGTGTATTTTTTCCCTAGGCCATTCTGGTTAAGCGTTTGGAGCAGCAGAATTGCGAAAAATTTTTTGCCTCCTCAACCATTTCTTGTCTTCAAACTCCCATATCTCGCGAACGGATTGCCCCAACCCAAAAATTCTTATTGCATCTAAAAGTAGAAACTCGCCCGATTACAACGGTATGTGTATTTTTTCCCTGGGCCATTCTGGTTAAGCGTTTGAAGCAGCAGAATTGCGAAAAATTTTTTGCCTTCTCAACCATTTCTTGGCTTCAAACTCCCATATCTCGCGAACGGATTGACCTAACCCAAAAATTCTTATTGCATCTGAAAGTAGAAACTCGCCCGATTACAACGGTATGTGTATTTTTTCCCTAGGCCATTCTGGTTAAGCGTTTGGAGCAGCAGAATTGCGAAAAATTTTTTGCCTTCTCAACCATTTCTTGTCTTCAAACTCCCATATCTCGCGAACGGGTTGCCCCAACCCAAAAATTCCTATTGCATCTGAAAGTAGAAACTCGCCCGATCACAAGGGTACGTGTATTTTTCCCCTAGGCCATTCTGGTTAAGCGATTGGAGCAGCAGAATTGCGAAAAATTTGTTGTCTTCTCAACCATTTCTTGGCTTCAAACTCCCATATCAAGCGAACGGATTGACCTAACCCAAGAATTCCTGTTGCGTCTGAAAGTAGAAATCTCGCCCGATTACAACGGTATATGTATTTTTTCCCTAGCCCATTCTGGTTAAGCGTTTGGAGCAGCAGAATTGCGAAAAATTTTTTGCCTTCTCTACCATTTCTTAGCTTCAAACTCCCATATCAAGCGAACGGATTGACCTAACCCAAAAATTCCTGTTGCGTCTGAAAGTAGAAACTCGCCCGATTACAACGGTATGTGTATTTTTTCCCTAGCCCATTCTGGTTAAGCGTTTGGAGCAGCAGAATTGCGAAAAATTTTTTGCCTTCTCTACCATTTCTTGGCTTCAAACTCCCATACCTCGCGAACGGATTGACCTAACCCAAAAATTCCTATTGCATCTGAAAGTAGAAACTCGCCCGATTACAACGGTATGTGTATTTTTTCCCTAGGCCATTGTGGTGAAGCGTTTGGAGCAGCAGAAGTGCGAAAAATTTGTTGTCTTCTCAACCATTTCTTGGCTTCAAACTCCCATATCAAGCGAACGGATTGACCTAACCCAAAAATTCCTATTGTAACTGAAAGTAGAGACTCGCACGATTACAACGGTACGCGTATTTTTTCCCTAGGCCATTCTGGTTAAGCGTTTGGAGCAGCAGATTTGCGAAAAATTTGTTGTCTTCTCAGCCATATCTTAGCTTCAAACTCTCATATCTCGCGAACGGATTGACCTAACCCAAAAAATCCTATTGCCTTTGAAAGTAGAAACTAGCCCGATTACAACGGTATGTGTATTTTTTCCCTGGGCCATTCTGGTTAAGCGTTTGAAGCAGCAGAATTGCGAAAAATTTTTTGCCTTCTCAACCATTTCTTGTCTTCAAACTCCCATATCTCGCGAACGGATTGACCCAACCCAAAAATTCCTATTGCATCTGAAAGTAGAAACTCGCCCGATCACAACGGTATGTGTATTTTTTCCCTGGGCCATTCTGGTTAAGCGTTTGAAGCAGCAGAATTGCGAAAAATTTTTTGCCTTCTCAACCATTTCTTGTCTTCAAACTCCCATATCTCGCGAACGGATACACCCAACCCAAAAATTCCTATTGCATCTGAAAGTAGAAACTCGCCCGATCACAACGGTACGTGTATTTTTCCCCTAGGCCATTCTGGTTATGCGATTGGAGCAGCAGAAGTGCGAAAAATTTGTTGTCTTCTCAACCATTTCTTGGCTTCAAACTCCCATATCAAGCGAACGGATTGACCTAACCCAAAAATTCCTATTGTAACTGAAAGTAGAGACTCGCACGATTACAACGGTACGCGTATTTTTTCCCTAGGCCATTCTGGTTAAGCGTTTGGAACAGCAGATTTGCGAAAAATTTGTTGTCTTCTCAACCATATCTTAGCTTCCAACTATCATATCTCGCGAACGGATGGACCTAACCCAAAAATTCCTATTGCTTTTGAAAGTAGAAGCTCGCCCGATTACAACGGTATGTGTATTTTTTCCCTAGGCCATTCTGGTTAAGCGTTTGAAGCAGCAGAATTGCGAAAAATTTTTTGCCTTCTCAACCATTTCTTAGCTTCAAACTCCCATATCTCGCGAACGGATTGACCCAACCAAAAAATTCCTATTGCATCTGAAAGTAGAAACTCGCCCGATCACAACGGTATATGTATTTTTTCCCTAGGCCATTCTGGTTAAGAGTTTGGAGCAGCAGAATTGTGAAAAATTTTTTGCCTTTTCTACCATTTCTTGGCTTCAAACTCCCATTTCTCGCGAACGGATTTACCTAACCCAAAAATTCCTGTTGCATCTGAAAGTAGAAACTCGCCCGATTACAACGGTGTGTGTATTTTTTCCCCAGGCCATTCTGGTTAAGCGATTGGAGCAGTAGAAGTGCGAAAAGTTTGTTGTCTTGTCAACCATTTCTTAGCTTCAAAGTCCATATCTCGCGAACGGATTGACCTAACCCAAAAATTCCTATTGTAACTGAAAGTAGATACTCGCCCGATTACAACGGTACGCGTATTTTTTCCCTAGGCCATTCTGGTTAAGCGTTTGGTACAGCAGATTTGCGAAAAATTTGTTGTCTTCTCAACCATATCTTAGCTTCAAACTCTCATATCTCGCGAACGGATGGACCTAACCCAAAAATTCCTATTGCTTTTGAAAGTAGAAACTCGCCCGATTACAACGGTATGTGTATTTTTTCCCTAGGCCATTCTGGTTAAGCGTTTGGAGCTGCCGAATTGCGAAAAATTTTTTGCGTTCTCAACCATTACTTGTCTTCAAACTCCCATATCTCGCGAACGGATCGAACCAACCAAAAAATTCCTATTGCATCTGAAAGTAGAAACTCGCCCGATCACAACGGTATGTGTATTTTTTCCCTAGGCCATTCTGGTGAAGCGTTTGGAGCAGCAGAAGTGCGAAAAATTTGTTGTCTTCTCAACCATTTCTTGGCTTCAAACTCCCATATCAAGCGAACGGATTGACCCAACCAAAAAATTCCTATTGCATCTGAAAGTAGAAACTCGCCCGATCACAACGGTATATGTATTTTTTCCCTAGGCCATTCTGGTTAAGCGTTTGGAGCAGCAGAATTGTGAAAAATTTTTTGCCTTTTCTACCATTTCTTGGCTTCAAACTCCCATTCTCGCGAACGGATTTACCTAACCCAAAAATTCCTGTTGCATCTGAAAGTAGAAACTCGCCCGATTACAACGGTGTGTGTATTTTTTCCCTAGGCCATTCTGGTTAAGCGATTGGAGCAGTAGAAGTGCGAAAAATTTTTTGCCTTCTCATCCATTTCTTAGCTTCATACTCCCATATCTCGCGAACGGATACACCCAACCCAAAAATTCCTATTGCATCTGAAAGTAGAAACTCGCCCGATCACAACGGTACGTGTATTTTTCCCCTAGGCCATTCTGGTTATGCGATTGGAGCAGCAGAAGTGCGAAAAATTTGTTGTCTTCTCAACCATTTCTTGGCTTCAAACTCCCATATCAAGCGAACGGACTGACCTAACCCAAAAATTCCTATTGTAACTGAAAGTAGAGACTCGCACGATTACAACGGTACGCGTATTTTTTCCCTAGGCCATTCTGGTTAAGCGTTTGGAACAGCAGATTTGCGAAAAATTTGTTGTCTTCTCAACCATATCTTAGCTTCCAACTATCATATCTCGCGAACGGATGGACCTAACCCAAAAATTCCTATTGCTTTTGAAAGTAGAAACTCGCCCGATTACAACGGTATGTGTATTTTTTCCCTAGGCCATTCTGGTTAAGCGTTTGAAGCAGCAGAATTGCGAAAAATTTTTTGCCTTCTCAACCATTTCTTAGCTTCAAACTCCCATATCTCGCGAACGGATTGACCCAACCAAAAAATTCCTATTGCATCTGAAAGTAGAAACTCGCCCGATCACAACGGTATATGTATTTTTTCCCTAGGCCATTCTGGTTAAGCGTTTGGAGCAGCAGAATTGTGAAAAATTTTTTGCCTTTTCTACCATTTCTTGGCTTCAAACTCCCATTTCTCGCGAACGGATTTACCTAACCCAAAAATTCCTGTTGCATCTGAAAGTAGAAACTCGCCCGATTACAACGGTGTGTGTATTTTTTCCCTAGGCCATTCTGGTTAAGCGATTGGAGCAGTAGAAGTGCGAAAAGTTTGTTGTCTTGTCAACCATTTCTTAGCTTCAAAGTCCCATATCTCGCGAACGGATTGACCTAACCCAAAAATTCCTATTGTAACTGAAAGTAGATACTCGCCCGATTACAACGGTACGCGTATTTTTTCCCTAGGCCATTCTGGTTAAGCGTTTGGAACAGCAGATTTGCGAAAAATTTGTTGTCTTCTCAACCATATCTTAGCTTCAAACTCTCATATCTCGCGAACGGATGGACCTAACCCAAAAATTCCTATTGCTTTTGAAAGTAGAAACTCGCCCGATTACAACGGTATGTGTATTTTTTCCCTAGGCCATTCTGGTTAAGCGTTTGGAGCTGCAGAATTGCGAAAAATTTTTTGCGTTCTCAACCATTACTTGTCTTCAAACTCCCATATCTCGCGAACGGATTGAACCAACCAAAAAATTCCTATTGCATCTGAAAGTAGAAACTCGCCCGATCACAACGGTATATGTATTTTTTCCCGAGGCCATTCTGGTTAAGCGTTTGGAGCAGCAGAATTGTGAAAAATTTTTTGCCTTTTCTACCATTTCTTGGCTTCAAACTCCCATTTCTCGCGAACGGATTTACCTAACCCAAAAATTCCTGTTGCATCTGAAAGTAGAAACTCGCCCGATTACAACGGTGTGTGTATTTTTTCCCTAGGCCATTCTGGTTAAGCGATTGGAGCAGTAGAAGTGCGAAAAATTTTTTGCCTTCTCATCCATTTCTTAGCTTCATACTCCCATATCTCGCGAACGGATTGACCTAACCGAAAAATTCTTGTTGCATCTGAAGGTAGAAACTTGCCCGATTACAACGGTATGCGTATTTTTCCCCTAGGCCATTCTGGTTAAGCGTTTGGAGCAGCAGAATTGCGAATAATTTGTTGTCTTCTCAACCATTTCTTAGCTTCAAACTCCCATATCTCGCGAACGGATTGACCTAACCCAAAAATTCTTATTGCATCTGAAAGTAGAAACTCGCCCGATTACAACGGTATGTGTATTTTTTCCCTAGGCCATTCTGGTTAAGCGTTTGGAGCTGCAGAATTGCGAAAAATTTTTTGCGTTCTCAACCATTACTTGTCTTCAAACTCCCATATCTCGCGAACGGATTGAACCAACCAAAAAATTCCTATTGCATCTGAAAGTAGAAACTCGCCCGATCACAACGGTATATGTATTTTTTCCCTAGGCCATTCAGGTTAAGCGTTTGGAGCAGCAGAATTGTGAAAAATTTTTTGCCTTTTCTACCATTTCTTGGCTTCAAACTCCCATTTCTCGCGAACGGATTTACCTAACCCAAAAATTCCTGTTGCATCTGAAAGTAGAAACTCGCTCCATTACAACGGTGTGGGTATTTTTTCACTAGGCCATTCTGGTTAAGCGTTTGGAGCAGCAGAATTGCGAAAAATTTGTTGTCTTCTCAACCATTTCTTAGCTTCAAACTCCCATATCTCGCGAACGGATTGACCTAACCCAAAAATTCTTATTGCATCTGAAAGTAGAAACTCGCCCGATTACAACGGTATGTGTATTTTTTCCCTAGGCCATTCTGGTTAAGCGTTTGGAGCAGCAGAATTGCGAAAAATTTTTTGCCTTCTCAACCATTTCTTGGCTTCAAACTCCCATATCTCGCGAACCGATTGACCTAACCCAAAAATTCCTATTGCATCTGAAAGTAGAAACTCGCCCGATTACAACGGTGTGTGTATTTTTTCCCTTGGCCATTCTGGTTAAGCGATTGGAGCAGTAGAAGTGCGAAAAGTTTGTTGTCTTGTCAACCATTTCTTAGCTTCAAAGTCCCATATCTCGCGAACGGATTGACCTAACCCAAAAATTCCTATTGTAACTGAAAGTAGATACTCGCCCGATTACAACGGTACGCGTATTTTTTCCCTAGGCCATTCTGGTTAAGCGTTTGGAACAGCAGATTTGCGAAAAATTTGTTGTCTTCTCAACCATATCTTAGCTTCAAACTCTCATATCTCGCGAACGGATGGACCTAACCCAAAAATTCCTATTGCTTTTGAAAGTAGAAACTCGCCCGATTACAACGGTATGTGTATTTTTTCCCTAGGCCATTCTGGTTAAGCGTTTGAAGCAGCAGAATTCCGAAAAATTTTTTGCCTTCTCATCCATTTCTTAGCTTCATACTCCCATATCTCGCGAACGGATTGACCTAACCGAAAAATTCCTGTTGCATCTGAAGGTAGAAACTTGCCCGATTACAACGGTATGCGTATTTTTCCCCTAGGCCATTCTGGTTAAGCGTTTGGAGCAGCAGAATTGCGAATAATTTGTTGTCTTCTCAACCATTTCTTAGCTTCAAACTCCCATATCTCGCGAACGGATTGACCTAACCCAAAAATTCTTATTGCATCTGAAAGTAGAAACTCGCCCGATTACAACGGTATGTGTATTTTTTCCCTAGGCCATTCTGGTTAAGCGTTTGGGGCAGCAGAATTGCGAAAAATTTTTTGCGTTCTCAACCATTACTTGTCTTCAAACTCCCATATCTCGCGAACGGATTGACCCAACCAAAAAATTCCTATTGCATCTGAAAGTAGAAACTCGCCCGATCACAACGGTATATGTATTTTTTCCCTAGGCCATTCTGGTTAAGCGTTTGGAGCAGCAGAATTGTGAAAAATTTTTTGCCTTTTCTACCATTTCTTGGCTTCAAACTCCCATTTCTCGCGAACGGATTTACCTAACCCAAAAATTCCTGTTGCATCTGAAAGTAGAAACTCGCTCCATTACAACGGTGTGGGTATTTTTTCACTAGGCCATTCTGGTTAAGCGTTTGGAGCAGCAGAATTGCGAAAAATTTGTTGTCTTCTCAACCATTTCTTAGCTTCAAACTCCCATATCTCGCGAACGGATTGACCTAACCCAAAAATTCTTATTGCATCTGAAAGTAGAAACTCGCCCGATTACAACGGTATGTGTATTTTTTCCCTAGGCCATTCTGGTTAAGCGTTTGGAGCAGCAGAATTGCGAAAAATTTTTTGCCTTCTCAACCATTTCTTGGCTTCAAACTCCCATATCTCGCGAACCGATTGACCTAACCCAAAAATTCCTATTGCATCTGAAAGTAGAAACTCGCCCGATTACAACGGTGTGTGTATTTTTTCCCTTGGCCATTCTGGTTAAGCGATTGGAGCAGTAGAAGTGCGAAAAGTTTGTTGTCTTGTCAACCATTTCTTAGCTTCAAAGTCCCATATCTCGCGAACGGATTGACCTAACCCAAAAATTCCTATTGTAACTGAAAGTAGATACTCGCCCGATTACAACGGTACGCGTATTTTTTCCCTAGGCCATTCTGGTTAAGCGTTTGGAACAGCAGATTTGCGAAAAATTTGTTGTCTTCTCAACCATATCTTAGCTTCAAACTCTCATATCTCGCGAACGGATGGACCTAACCCAAAAATTCCTATTGCTTTTGAAAGTAGAAACTCGCCCGATTACAACGGTATGTGTATTTTTTCCCTAGGCCATTCTGGTTAAGCGTTTGAAGCAGCAGAATTCCGAAAAATTTTTTGCCTTCTCATCCATTTCTTAGCTTCATACTCCCATATCTCGCGAACGGATTGACCTAACCGAAAAATTCCTGTTGCATCTGAAGGTAGAAACTTGCCCGATTACAACGGTATGCGTATTTTTCCCCTAGGCCATTCTGGTTAAGCGTTTGGAGCAGCAGAATTGCGAATAATTTGTTGTCTTCTCAACCATTTCTTAGCTTCAAACTCCCATATCTCGCGAACGGATTGACCTAACCCAAAAATTCTTATTGCATCTGAAAGTAGAAACTCGCCCGATTACAACGGTATGTGTATTTTTTCCCTAGGCCATTCTGGTTAAGCGTTTGGAGCAGCAGAATTGCGAAAAATTTTTTGCGTTCTCAACCATTACTTGTCTTCAAACTCCCATATCTCGCGAACGGATTGACCCAACCAAAAAATTCCTATTGCATCTGAAAGTAGAAACTCGCCCGATCACAACGGTATATGTATTTTTTCCCTAGGCCATTCTGGTTAAGCGTTTGGAGCAGCAGAATTGTGAAAAATTTTTTGCCTTTTCTACCATTTCTTGGCTTCAAACTCCCATATCTCGCGAACGGATTGACCTAACCCAAAAATTCCTATTGCATCTGAAAGTAGAAACTCGCCCAATTACATCGGTATGTGTATTTTTCCCTAGGCCATTCTGGTTAAGCGTTTGGAGCAGCAGAATTGCGAAAAATTTTTTGCCTTCTCAACCATTTCTTGGCTTCAAACTCCCATATCTCGCGAACGGATTGACCTAAGCCAAAAATTCTTATTGCATCTGAAAGTAGAATCTCGCCCGATTTCAACGGTATGTGTATTTTTTCCCTAGGCCATTCTGGTTAAGCGCTTGGAGCAGCAGAAGTGAGAAAAATTTGTTGCCTTCTCAACCATTTCTTGTGTTCAAACTCCCATATCTCGCGAACGGATTGACCCAACCCAAAAATTCCTATTGCATCTGAAAGTAGAAACTCGCCCGATTACAACGCTATGTGTATTTTTTCCCTAGGCCATTCTGGTTAAGCGATTGGAGCAGCAGAATTGCGAAAAATTTTTTGCCTTCTCAACCATTTCTTGTCTTCAAACTCCCATATCTCGCGAACGGATTGACCCAACCCAAAAATTCCTATTGCATCTGAAAGTAGAAACTCGCCCGATCACAACGGTGTGTGTATTTTTTCCCTAGGCCATTCTGGTTAAGCGTTTGGAACAGCAGATTTGCGAAAAATTTGTTGTCTTCTCAACCATATCTTAGCTTCAAACTCTCATATCTCGCGAACGGATGGACCTAACCCAAAAATTCCTATTGCTTTTGAAAGTAGAAACTCGCCCGATTACAACAGTATGTGTATTTTTTCCCTAGGCCATTCTGGTTAAGCGTTTGAAGCAGCAGAATTGCGAAAAATTTTTTGCCTTCTCATCCATTTCTTAGCTTCATACTCCCATATCTCGCGAACGGATTGACCTAACCGAAAAATTCCTGTTGCATCTGAAGGTAGAAACTTGCCCGATTACAACGGTATGCGTATTTTTCCCCTAGGCCATTCTGGTTAAGCGTTTGGAGCAGCAGAATTGCGAATAATTTGTTGTCTTCTCAACCATTTCTTAGCTTCAAACTCCCATATCTCGCGAACGGATTGACCTAACCCAAAAATTCTTATTGCATCTGAAAGTAGAAACTCGCCCGATTACAACGGTATGTGTATTTTTTCCCTAGGCCATTCTGGTTAAGCGTTTGGAGCTGCAGAATTGCGAAAAATTTTTTGCGTTCTCAACCATTACTTGTCTTCAAACTCCCATATCTCGCGAACGGATTGAACCAACCAAAAAATTCCTATTGCATCTGAAAGTAGAAACTCGCCCGATCACAACGGTATATGTATTTTTTCCCTAGGCCATTCAGGTTAAGCGTTTGGAGCAGCAGAATTGTGAAAAATTTTTTGCCTTTTCTACCATTTCTTGGCTTCAAACTCCCACTTCTCGCGAACGGATTTACCTAACCCAAAAATTCCTGTTGCATCTGAAAGTAGAAACTCGCTCCATTACAACGGTGTGGGTATTTTTTCACTAGGCCATTCTGGTTAAGCGTTTGGAGCAGCAGAATTGCGAAAAATTTGTTGTCTTCTCAACCATTTCTTAGATCGAAACTCCCATATCTCGCGAACCGATTGACCTAACCCAAAAATTCCTATTGCATTTGAAAGTAGAAACTCGCCCGATTACAACGGTAGGTGTATTTTTCCCCTAGGCCATTCTGGTTAAGCGATTGGAGCAGTAGAAGTGCAAAAAATTTGTTGTCTTCTCAACCATATCTTAGCTTCAAACTCTCATATCTCGCGAACGGATCGACCTAACCCAAAAATTCCTGTTGCATTTGAAAGTAGAAACTCGCCCGATTACAACGGTATGTGTATTTTTCCCTAGGCCATTCTGGTTATGCGTTTGGAGCAGCAGAATTGCGAAAAATTTTTTGTCTTCTCAACCATTTCTTAGATTCAAACTCCCATATCTCGCGAACGGATTGAACTAACCCAAAAATTCCTGTTGCGTCTGAAAGTAGAAACTCGCCCGGTTACAACGGTATTTGTATTTTTTCCCTAGGCCATTCTGGTTAAGCGTTTGGTGCAGCAGAATTGCGAAAAATTTGTTGTCTTCTCAACCATTTCTTAGCTTCAAAGTCCCATATATCGCGAACGGATTGACCTAACCCAAAAATTCCTGTTGCATCTGAAAGTAGAAACTCGCCCGATTACAACGGTATGTGTATTTTTCCCCTAGGCCATTCTGGTTAAGCGATTGGAGCAGCAGAATTGCGAAAAATTTGTTGTCTTGACAAACATTTCTTAGCTTCAAACTCCCATATCTCGCGAACGGATTGAACTAACCCAAAAATTCCTGTTGCGTCTGAAAGTAGAAACTCGCCCGGTTACAACGGTATTTGTATTTTTTCCCTAGGCCATTCTGGTTAAGCGTTTGGTGCAGCAGAATTGCGAAAAATTTGTTGTCTTCTCAACCATTTCTTAGCTTCAAGGTCCCATATCTCGCGAACGGATTGACCTAACCCAAAAATTCCTGTTGCATCTGAAAGTAGAAACTCGCCCGATTACAACGGTATGTGTATTTTTCCCTTAGGCCATTCTGGTTAAGCGATTGGAGCAGCAGAATTGCGAAAAATTTGTTGTCTTGACAAACATTCCTTAGCTTCAAAGTCCCATATCTCGCGAACGGATTGACTTAACCCAAAAATTCCTATTGCATTTGAAAGTAGAAACTCGCCCGATCACAACGGTATATGTATTTTTTCCCTAGGCCATTCTGGTTAAGCGTTTGGAGCAGCAGAATTGTGAAAAATTTTTTGCCTTTTCTACCATTTCTTGGCTTCAAACTCCCATTTCTCGCGAACGGATTTACCTAACCCAAAAATTCCTGTTGCATCTGAAAGTAGAAACTCGCCCCATTACAACGGTGTGGGTATTTTTTCACTAGGCCATTCTGGTTAAGCGTTTGGAGCAGCAGAATTGCGAAAAATTTGTTGTCTTCTCAACCATTTCTTAGATCGAAACTCCCATATCTCGCGAACCGATTGACCTAACCCAAAAATTCCTATTGCATTTGAAAGTAGAAACTCGCCCGATTACAACGGTAGGTGTATTTTTCCCCTAGGCCATTCTGGTTAAGCGATTGGAGCAGTAGAAGTGCGAAAAATTTGTTGTCTTCTCAACCATATCTTAGCTTCAAACTCTCATATCTCGCGAACGGATCGACCTAACCCAAAAATTCCTGTTGCATTTGAAAGTAGAAACTCGCCCGATTACAACGGTATTTGTATTTTTTCCCTAGGCCATTCTGGTTATGCGTTTGGTGCAGCAGAATTGCGAAAAATTTGTTGTCTTCTCAACCATTTCTTAGCTTCAAAGTCCCATATCTCGCGAACGGATTGACCTAACCCAAAAATTCCTATTGCATCTGAAAGTAGAAACTCGCCCAATTACAACGGTATGTGTATTTTTTCCCTAGGCCATTCTGGTTAAGCGCTTGGAGCAGCAGAAGTGAGAAAAATTTGTTGCGTTCTCAACCATTTCTTGTGTTCAAACTCCCATATCTCGCGAATGGATTGACCCAACCCAAAAATTCCTATTGCATCTGAAAGTAGAAACTCGCCCGATTACAACGGTGTGTGTATTTTTTCAAAAGCCCATTCTGGTGAAGCGTTTGGAGCAGCAGAATTGCGAAAAATTTGTTGTCTTCTCTACCATTTCTTGGCTTCAAACTCCCATATCTCGCGAACGGATTGACCTAACCCAAAAATTCCTGTTGCATCTGAAAGTAGAAACTCGCCCGATTACAACGGTATGGGTATTTTTTCCCTAGGCCATTCTGGTTAAGCGTTTGGAGCAGCAGATTTGCGAAAAATTTGTTGTCTTCTCAACCATATCTTAGCTTCAAACTCTCATATCTCGCGAACGGATTGACCTAACCCAAAAATTCCTATTGCATTTGAAAGTAGAAACTCGCCCGATTACAACGGTATGTGTATTTTATCCCTAGGCCATTCTGGTTAAGCGTTTGAAGCAGCAGAATTGCGAAAAATTTTTTGCTTTCTCAACCATTACTTAGCTTCAAACTCCCATATCTCGCGAACGGATTGACCTAACCCAAAAATTCCTGTTGCATCTGAAGGTAGAAACTTGCCCGATAACAACGGTATGCGTATTTTTTCCCTAGGCCATTCAGGTTAAGCGTTTGGAGCAGCAGAATTGCGAATAATTTGTTGTCTTCTCAACCATTTCTTAGCTTCAAACTCCCATATCTCGCGAACGGATTGACCTAACCCAAAAATTCTTATTGCATCTGAAAGTAGAAACTCGCCCGATTACAACGGTATGTGTATTTTTTCCCTAGGCCATTCTGGTTAAGCGTTTGGAGCAGCAGAAGTGCGAAAAATTTGTTGTCTTCTCAAACATTTCTTAGCTTGAAACTCCCATATCTCGCGAACCGAATGACCTAACCCAAAAATTCCTATTGCATTTGAAAGTAGAAACTCGCCCGATTACAACGGTAGGTGTATTTTTCCCCTAGGCCATTCTGGTTAAGCGATTGGAGCAGTAGAAGTGCGAAAAATTTGTTGTCTTGTCAACCATTTCTTAGCTTCAAAGTCCCATATCTCGCGAACGGATGGACCTAACCCAAAAATTCCTATTGTAACTGAAAGTAGAAACTCGCCCGATTACAACGGTACGCGTATTTTTTCCCTAGGCCATTCTGGTTAAGCGTTTGGAGCAGCAGATTTGCGAAAAATTTGTTGTCTTCTCAACCATATCTTAGCTTCAAACTCTCATATCTCGCGAACGGATTGACCTAACCCAAAAATTCCTATTGCATCTGAAAGTAGAAACTCGCCCGATTACAACGGTGTGTGTATTTTTTCAAAAGCCCATTCTGGTGAAGCGTTTGGAGCAGCAGAATTGCGAAAAATTTGTTGTCTTCTCTACCATTTCTTGGCTTCAAACTCCCATATCTCGCGAACGGATTGACCTAACCCAAAAATTCCTGTTGCATCTGAAAGTAGAAACTCGCCCGATTACAACGGTATGTGTGTTTTTTCCCCAGGCCATTCTGGTTAAGCGATTGGAGCAGTAGAAGTGCGAAAAATTTGTTGTCTTGTCAACCATTTCTTAGCTTCAAAGTCCCATATCTCGCGAACGGATGGACCTAACCCAAAAATTCCTATTGTAACTGAAAGTAGAAACTCGCCCGATTACAACGGTACGTGTATTTTTTCCCTAGGCCATTCTGGTTAAGCGCTTGGAGCAGCAGAAGTGAGAAAAATTTGTTGCCTTCTCAACCATTTCTTGTGTTCAAACTCCCATATCTCGCGAACGGATTGACCCAACCCAAAAATTCCTATTGCATCTGAAAGTAGAAACTCGCCCGATTACAACGGTGTGTGTATTTTTTCAAAAGCCCATTCTGGTGAAGCGTTTGGAGCAGCAGAATTGCGAAAAATTTGTTGTCTTCTCTACCATTTCTTGGCTTCAAACTCCCATATCTCGCGAACGGATTGACCTAACCCAAAAATTCCTGTTGCATCTGAAAGTAGAAACTCGCCCGATTACAACGGTATGTGTGTTTTTTCCCCAGGCCATTCTGTTTAAGCGTTTGGAGCAGCAGAATTGTGAAAAATTTTTTGCCTTCTCTACCATTTCTTGGCTTCAAACTCCCATATCTCGCGAACGGATTGACCTAACCCAAAAATTCCTTATGCATCTGAAAGTAGAAACTCGCCCGATTACAACGGTATGTGTATTTTTTCCCTAGGCCATTCTGGTTAAGCGATTGGAGCAGCAGAAGTGCGAAAAATTTGTTGTCTTCTCAACCATTTCTTAGCTTCAAACTCCCATATCTCGCGAACGGATTGACCTAACCCAAAAATTCGTATTGCATCTGAAAGTAGAAACTCGCCCGATTACAACGGTATGTGTATTTTTTCCCTAGGCCATTCTGGTTAAGCGTTTGGAGCAGCAGAATTGTGAAAAATTTTTTGCCTTCTCTACCATTTCTTGGCTTCAAACTCCCATATCTCGCGAACGGATTGACCTAACCCAAAAATTCCTGTTGCATCTGAAAGTAGAAACTCGCCCGATTACAACGGTATGGGTATTTTTTCCCTAGGCCATTCTGGTTAAGCGTTTGGAGCAGCAGAAGTGCGAAAAATTTGTTGTCTTCTCAACCATTTCTTGTCTTCAAACTCCCATATCTCGCGAACGGATTGACCTAACCCAAAAATTCGTATTGCATCTGAAAGTAGAAACTCGCCCGATTACAACGGTATGTGTATTTTTTCCCTAGGCCATTCTGGTTAAGCGTTTGGAGCAGCAGAATTGTGAAAAATTTTTTGCCTTTTCTACCATTTCTTGGTTTCAAACTCCCATTTCTCGCGAACGGATTGACCTAACCCAAAAATTCCTGTTGCATCTGAAAGTAGAAACTCGCCCGATTACAAGGGTATGGGTATTTTTTCCCTAGGCCATTCTGGTTAAGCGTTTGGAGCAGCAGAATTGCGAAAAATTTGTTGTCTTCTCAAACATTTCTTAGCATTAATCTCCCATATCTCGCGAACCGATTGACCTAACCCAAAAATTCCTATTGCATTTGAAAGTAGAAACTCGCCCGATTACAACGGTACGCGCATTTTTTCCCTAGGCCATTCTGGTTAAGCGTTTGGAGCAGCAGATTTGCGAAAAATTTGTTGTCTTCTCAACCATATCTTAGCTTCAAACTCTCATATCTCGCGAACGGATTGACCTAACCCAAAAATTCCTATTGCATTTGAAAGTAGAAACTCGCCCGATTACAACGGTATGTGTATTTTCTCCCTAGGCCATTCTGGTTAAGCGTTTGAAGCAGCAGAATTGCGAAAAATTTTTTGCCTTCTCAACCATTACTTAGCTTCAAACTCCCATATCTCGCGAACGGATTGACCTAACCCAAAAATTCCTGTTGCATCTGAAGGTAGAAACTTGCCCGATAACAACGGTATGCGTATTTTTTCCCTAGGCCATTCTGGTTAAGCGTTTGGAGCAGCAGAATTGCGAATAATTTGTTGTCTTCTCAACCATTTCTTAGCTTCAAACTCCCATATCTCGCGAACGGATTGACCTAACCCAAAAATTCATATTGCATCTGAAAGTAGAAACTCGCCCGATTACAACGGTATGTGTATTTTTTCCCTAGGCCATTCTGGTTAAGCGTTTGGAGCAGCAGAAGTGCGAAAAATTTGTTGTCTTCTCAAACATTTCTTAGCTTGAAACTCCCATATCTCGCGAACCGAATGACCTAACCCAAAAATTCCTATTGCATTTGAAAGTAGAAACTCGCCCGATTACAACGGTAGGTGTATTTTTCCCCTAGGCCATTCTGGTTAAGCGATTGGAGCAGTAGAAGTGCGAAAAATTTGTTGTCTTGTCAACCATTTCTTAGCTTCAAAGTCCCATATCTCGCGAACGGATGGACCTAACCCAAAAATTCCTATTGTAACTGAAAGTAGAAACTCGCCCGATTACAACGGTACGCGTATTCTTTCCCTAGGCCATTCTGGTTAAGCGATTGGAGCAGCAGAAGTGCGAAAAATTTTTTGCCTTCTCTACCATTTCTTGGCTTCAAACTCCCATATCTCGCGAACGGATTGACCTAACCCAAAAATTCCTTATGCATCTGAAAGTAGAAACTCGCCCGATTACAACGGTATGTGTATTTTTTCCCTAGGCCATTCTGGTTAAGCGATTGGAGCAGCAGAAGTGCGAAAAATTTGTTGTCTTCTCAACCATTTCTTAGCTTCAAACTCCCATATCTCGCGAACGGATTGACCTAACCCAAAAATTCGTATTGCATCTGAAAGTAGAAACTCGCCCGATTACAACGGTATGTGTATTTTTTCCCTAGGCCATTCTGGTTAAGCGTTTGGAGCAGCAGAATTGTGAAAAATTTTTTGCCTTCTCTACCATTTCTTGGCTTCAAACTCCCATATCTCGCGAACGGATTGACCTAACCCAAAAATTCCTGTTGCATCTGAAAGTAGAAACTCGCCCGATTACAACGGTATGGGTATTTTTTCCCTAGGCCATTCTGGTTAAGCGTTTGGAGCAGCAGAAGTGCGAAAAATTTGTTGTCTTCTCAACCATTTCTTGTCTTCAAACTCCCATATCTCGCGAACGGATTGACCTAACCCAAAAATTCGTATTGCATCTGAAAGTAGAAACTCGCCCGATTACAACGGTATGTGTATTTTTTCCCTAGGCCATTCTGGTTAAGCGTTTGGAGCAGCAGAATTGTGAAAAATTTTTTGCCTTTTCTACCATTTCTTGGTTTCAAACTCCCATTTCTCGCGAACGGATTGACCTAACCCAAAAATTCCTGTTGCATCTGAAAGTAGAAACTCGCCCGATTACAAGGGTATGGGTATTTTTTCCCTAGGCCATTCTGGTTAAGCGTTTGGAGCAGCAGAATTGCGAAAAATTTGTTGTCTTCTCAAACATTTCTTAGCATTAATCTCCCATATCTCGCGAACCGATTGACCTAACCCAAAAATTCCTATTGCATTTGAAAGTAGAAACTCGCCCGATTACAACGGTACGCGCATTTTTTCCCTAGGCCATTCTGGTTAAGCGTTTGGAGCAGCAGATTTGCGAAAAATTTGTTGTCTTCTCAACCATATCTTAGCTTCAAACTCTCATATCTCGCGAACGGATTGACCTAACCCAAAAATTCCTATTGCATTTGAAAGTAGAAACTCGCCCGATTACAACGGTATGTGTATTTTCTCCCTAGGCCATTCTGGTTAAGCGTTTGAAGCAGCAGAATTGCGAAAAATTTTTTGCCTTCTCAACCATTACTTAGCTTCAAACTCCCATATCTCGCGAACGGATTGACCTAACCCAAAAATTCCTGTTGCATCTGAAGGTAGAAACTTGCCCGATAACAACGGTATGCGTATTTTTTCCCTAGGCCATTCTGGTTAAGCGTTTGGAGCAGCAGAATTGCGAATAATTTGTTGTCTTCTCAACCATTTCTTAGCTTCAAACTCCCATATCTCGCGAACGGATTGACCTAACCCAAAAATTCATATTGCATCTGAAAGTAGAAACTCGCCCGATTACAACGGTATGTGTATTTTTTCCCTAGGCCATTCTGGTTAAGCGTTTGGAGCAGCAGAAGTGCGAAAAATTTGTTGTCTTCTCAAACATTTCTTAGCTTGAAACTCCCATATCTCGCGAACCGAATGACCTAACCCAAAAATTCCTATTGCATTTGAAAGTAGAAACTCGCCCGATTACAACGGTAGGTGTATTTTTCCCCTAGGCCATTCTGGTTAAGCGATTGGAGCAGTAGAAGTGCGAAAAATTTGTTGTCTTGTCAACCATTTCTTAGCTTCAAAGTCCCATATCTCGCGAACGGATGGACCTAACCCAAAAATTCCTATTGTAACTGAAAGTAGAAACTCGCCCGATTACAACGGTACGCGTATTCTTTCCCTAGGCCATTCTGGTTAAGCGTTTGGAGCAGCAGATTTGCGAAAAATTTGGTGTCTTCTCAACCATATCTTAGCTTCAAACTCTCATATCTCGCGAACGGATTGACCTAACCCAAAAATTCCTATTGAATTTGAAAGTAGAAACTCGCCCGATTACAACGGTACGTGTATTTTTTCCCTAGGTCATTCTGGTTAAGCGTTTGGAGCAGTAGAATTGTGAAAAATTTTTTGCCTTCTCTACCATTTCTTGGCTTCAAACTCCCATATCTCGCGAACGGATTGACCTAACCCAAAAATTCCTATTGCATCTGAAAGTAGAAACTCGCCCAATTACAACGGTATGTGTATTTTTTCCCTAGGCCATTCTGGTTAAGCGCTTGGAGCAGCAGAAGTGAGAAAAATTTGTTGCCTTCTCAACCATTTCTTGTGTTCAAACTCCCATATCTCGCGAACGGATTGACCCAACCCAAAAATTCCTATTGCATCTGAAAGTAGAAACTCGCCCGATTACAACGGTGTGTGTATTTTTTCAAAAGCCCATTCTGGTGTAGCGTTTGGAGCAGCAGAATTGCGAAAAATTTGTTGTCTTCTCTACCATTTCTTGGCTTCAAACTCCCATATCTCGCGAACGGATTGACCTAACCCAAAAATTCCTATTGCATCTGAAAGTAGAAACTCGCCCAATTACAACGGTATGTGTATTTTTTCCCTAGGCCATTCTGGTTAAGCGCTTGGAGCAGCAGAATTGCGAAAAATTTTTTGCCTTCTCAACCATTTCTTGGCTTCAAACTCCCATATCTCGCGAACGGATTGACCTAACCCAAAAATTCTCATTGCATCTGAAAGTAGAAACTCGCCCGATTACAACGGTGTGTGTATTTTTTCCCTAGCCCATTCTGGTGAAGCGTTTGGAGCAGCAGAATTGCGAAAAATTTGTTGTCTTCTCAACCATTTCTTGGCTTCAAACTCCCATATCAAGCGAACGGATTGACCTAACCCAAAAATTCCTGTTGCGTCTGAAAGTAGAAACTCGCCCGATTACAACGGCATGTGTATTTTTTCCCTAGCCCATTCTGGTGAAGCGTTTGGAGCAGCAGAATTGCGAAAAATTTGTTGTCTTCTCAACCATTTCTTGGATTCAAACTCCCATATCAAGCGAACGGATTGACCTAACCCAAAAATTCCTGTTGCGTCTGAAAGTAGAAACTCGCCCGATTACAACGGCATGTGTATTTTTTCCCTAGCCCATTCTGGTTAAGCGTTTGGAGCAGCAGAATTGCGAAAAATTTTTTGCCTTCTCTACCATTCCTTGGATTCAAACTCCCATACCTCGCGAACGGATTGACCTAACCCAAAAATTCCTATTGCATCTGAAAGTAGAAACTCGCCCGATTACAACGGTATGTGTATTTTTTCCCTAGGCCATTCTGGTTAAGCGTTTGAAGCAGCAGAATTGCGAAAAATTTTTTGCCTTCTCAACCATTTCTTGTCTTCAAACTCCCATATCTCGCGAACGGATTGACCCAACCCAAAAATTCGTATTGCATCTGAAAGTAGAAACTCGCCCGATTACAACGGTATGTGTATTTTTTCCCTAGGCCATTCTGGTTAAGCGTTTGGAGCAGCAGAATTGTGAAAAATTTTTTGCCTTTTCTACCATTTCTTGGTTTCAAACTCCCATTTCTCGCGAACGGATTGACCTAACCCAAAAATTCCTGTTGCATCTGAAAGTAGAAACTCGCCCGATTACAAGGGTATGGGTATTTTTTCCCTAGGCCATTCTGGTTAAGCGTTTGGAGCAGCAGAATTGCGAAAAATTTGTTGTCTTCTCAAACATTTCTTAGCATTAATCTCCCATATCTCGCGAACCGATTGACCTAACCCAAAAATTCCTATTGCATTTGAAAGTAGAAACTCGCCCGATTACAACGGTACGCGCATTTTTTCCCTAGGCCATTCTGGTTAAGCGTTTGGAGCAGCAGATTTGCGAAAAATTTGTTGTCTTCTCAACCATATCTTAGCTTCAAACTCTCATATCTCGCGAACGGATTGACCTAACCCAAAAATTCCTATTGCATTTGAAAGTAGAAACTCGCCCGATTACAACGGTATGTGTATTTTCTCCCTAGGCCATTCTGGTTAAGCGTTTGAAGCAGCAGAATTGCGAAAAATTTTTTGCCTTCTCAACCATTACTTAGCTTCAAACTCCCATATCTCGCGAACGGATTGACCTAACCCAAAAATTCCTGTTGCATCTGAAGGTAGAAACTTGCCCGATAACAACGGTATGCGTATTTTTTCCCTAGGCCATTCTGGTTAAGCGTTTGGAGCAGCAGAATTGCGAATAATTTGTTGTCTTCTCAACCATTTCTTAGCTTCAAACTCCCATATCTCGCGAACGGATTGACCTAACCCAAAAATTCATATTGCATCTGAAAGTAGAAACTCGCCCGATTACAACGGTATGTGTATTTTTTCCCTAGGCCATTCTGGTTAAGCGTTTGGAGCAGCAGAAGTGCGAAAAATTTGTTGTCTTCTCAAACATTTCTTAGCTTGAAACTCCCATATCTCGCGAACCGAATGACCTAACCCAAAAATTCCTATTGCATTTGAAAGTAGAAACTCGCCCGATTACAACGGTAGGTGTATTTTTCCCCTAGGCCATTCTGGTTAAGCGATTGGAGCAGTAGAAGTGCGAAAAATTTGTTGTCTTGTCAACCATTTCTTAGCTTCAAAGTCCCATATCTCGCGAACGGATGGACCTAACCCAAAAATTCCTATTGTAACTGAAAGTAGAAACTCGCCCGATTACAACGGTACGCGTATTCTTTCCCTAGGCCATTCTGGTTAAGCGTTTGGAGCAGCAGATTTGCGAAAAATTTGGTGTCTTCTCAACCATATCTTAGCTTCAAACTCTCATATCTCGCGAACGGATTGACCTAACCCAAAAATTCCTATTGCATTTGAAAGTAGAAACTCGCCCGATTACAACGGTACGTGTATTTTTTCCCTAGGTCATTCTGGTTAAGCGTTTGGAGCAGTAGAATTGTGAAAAATTTTTTGCCTTCTCTACCATTTCTTGGCTTCAAACTCCCATATCTCGCGAACGGATTGACCTAACCCAAAAATTCCTATTGCATCTGAAAGTAGAAACTCGCCCAATTACAACGGTATGTGTATTTTTTCCCTAGGCCATTCTGGTTAAGCGCTTGGAGCAGCAGAAGTGAGAAAAATTTGTTGCCTTCTCAACCATTTCTTGTGTTCAAACTCCCATATCTCGCGAACGGATTGACCCAACCCAAAAATTCCTATTGCATCTGAAAGTAGAAACTCGCCCGATTACAACGGTGTGTGTATTTTTTCAAAAGCCCATTCTGGTGTAGCGTTTGGAGCAGCAGAATTGCGAAAAATTTGTTGTCTTCTCTACCATTTCTTGGCTTCAAACTCCCATATCTCGCGAACGGATTGACCTAACCCAAAAATTCCTATTGCATCTGAAAGTAGAAACTCGCCCAATTACAACGGTATGTGTATTTTTTCCCTAGGCCATTCTGGTTAAGCGCTTGGAGCAGCAGAATTGCGAAAAATTTTTTGCCTTCTCAACCATTTCTTGGCTTCAAACTCCCATATCTCGCGAACGGATTGACCTAACCCAAAAATTCTCATTGCATCTGAAAGTAGAAACTCGCCCGATTACAACGGTGTGTGTATTTTTTCCCTAGCCCATTCTGGTGAAGCGTTTGGAGCAGCAGAATTGCGAAAAATTTGTTGTCTTCTCAACCATTTCTTGGCTTCAAACTCCCATATCAAGCGAACGGATTGACCTAACCCAAAAATTCCTGTTGCGTCTGAAAGTAGAAACTCGCCCGATTACAACGGCATGTGTATTTTTTCCCTAGCCCATTCTGGTGAAGCGTTTGGAGCAGCAGAATTGCGAAAAATTTGTTGTCTTCTCAACCATTTCTTGGATTCAAACTCCCATATCAAGCGAACGGATTGACCTAACCCAAAAATTCCTGTTGCGTCTGAAAGTAGAAACTCGCCCGATTACAACGGCATGTGTATTTTTTCCCTAGCCCATTCTGGTTAAGCGTTTGGAGCAGCAGAATTGCGAAAAATTTTTTGCCTTCTCTACCATTCCTTGGATTCAAACTCCCATACCTCGCGAACGGATTGACCTAACCCAAAAATTCCTATTGCATCTGAAAGTAGAAACTCGCCCGATTACAACGGTATGTGTATTTTTTCCCTAGGCCATTCTGGTTAAGCGTTTGAAGCAGCAGAATTGCGAAAAATTTTTTGCCTTCTCAACCATTTCTTGTCTTCAAACTCCCATATCTCGCGAACGGATTGACCCAACCCAAAAATTCCTATTGCATCTGAAAGTAGAAACTCGCCCGATCACAACGGTATGTGTATTTTTTCCCTAGGCCATTCTGGTTAAGCGTTTGGAGCAGCAGAATTGCGAAAAATTTTTTGCCTTCTCAACCATTTCTTGGTTTCAAACTCCCATTTCTCGCGAACGGATTGACCTAACCCAAAAATTCCTGTTGCATCTGAAAGTAGAAACTCGCCCGATTACAAGGGTATGGGTATTTTTTCCCTAGGCCATTCTGGTTAAGCGTTTGGAGCAGCAGAATTGCGAAAAATTTGTTGTCTTCTCAAATATTTCTTAGCTTGAAACTCCCATATCTCGCGAACCGATTGACCTATCCCAAAAATTCCTATTGCATTTGAAAGTAGAAACTCGCCCGATTACAACGGTACGCGTATTTTTTCCCTAGGCCATTCTGGTTAAGCGTTTGGAGCAGCAGATTTGCGAAAAATTTGTTGTCTTCTCGACCATATCTTAGCTTCAAACTCTCATATCTCGCGAACGGATTGACCTAACCCAAAAATTCTTATTGCATTTGAAAGTAGAAACTCGCCCGATTAAAACGGTATGTGTATTTTTTCCCTAGGCCATTCTGGTTAAGCGTTTGGAGCAGCAGAATTTCGAATAATTTGTTGTCTTCTCAACAATTTCTTAGCTTCAAACTCCCATATCTCGCGAACCGATTGACCTAACCCAAAAATTCCTATTGCATCTGAAAGTAGAAACTCGCCCGATTACAACGGCATGTGTATTTTTTCCCTAGCCCATTCTGGTTAAGCGTTTGGAGCAGCAGAATTGCGAAAAATTTTTTGCCTTCTCTACCATTCCTTGGATTCAAACTCCCATACCTCGCGAACGGATTGACCTAACCCAAAAATTCCTATTGCATCTGAAAGTAGAAACTCGCCCGATTACAACGGTATGTGTATTTTTTCCCTAGGCCATTCTGGTTAAGCGTTTGAAGCAGCAGAATTGCGAAAAATTTTTTGCCTTCTCAACCATTTCTTGTCTTCAAACTCCCATATCTCGCGAACGGATTGACCCAACCCAAAAATTCCTATTGCATCTGAAAGTAGAAACTCGCCCGATCACAACGGTATGTGTATTTTTTCCCTAGGCCATTCTGGTTAAGCGTTTGGAGCAGCAGAATTGCGAAAAATTTTTTGCCTTCTCAACCATTTCTTGGTTTCAAACTCCCATTTCTCGCGAACGGATTGACCTAACCCAAAAATTCCTGTTGCATCTGAAAGTAGAAACTCGCCCGATTACAAGGGTATGGGTATTTTTTCCCTAGGCCATTCTGGTTAAGCGTTTGGAGCAGCAGAATTGCGAAAAATTTGTTGTCTTCTCAAATATTTCTTAGCTTGAAACTCCCATATCTCGCGAACCGATTGACCTATCCCAAAAATTCCTATTGCATTTGAAAGTAGAAACTCGCCCGATTACAACGGTACGCGTATTTTTTCCCTAGGCCATTCTGGTTAAGCGTTTGGAGCAGCAGATTTGCGAAAAATTTGTTGTCTTCTCGACCATATCTTAGCTTCAAACTCTCATATCTCGCGAACGGATTGACCTAACCCAAAAATTCCTATTGCATTTGAAACTAGAAACTCGCCCGATTACAACGGTATGTGTATTTTCTCCCTAGGCCATTCTGGTTAAGCGTTTGAAGCAGCAGAATTGCGAAAAATTTTTTGCCTTCTCAACCATTACTTAGCTTCAAACTCCCATATCTCGCGAACGGATTGACCTAACCCAAAAATTCCTGTTGCATCTGAAAGTAGAAACTTGCCCGATAACAACGGTATGCGTATTTTTTCCCTAGGCCATTCTGGTTAAGCGTTTGGAGCAGCAGAATTGCGAATAATTTGTTGTCTTCTCAACCATTTCTTAGCTTCAAACTCCCATATCTCGCGAACGGATTGACCTAACCCAAAAATTCTTATTGCATTTGAAAGTAGAAACTCGCCCGATTAAAACGGTATGTGTATTTTTTCCCTAGGCCATTCTGGTTAAGCGTTTGGAGCAGCAGAATTTCGAATAATTTGTTGTCTTCTCAACAATTTCTTAGCTTCAAACTCCCATATCTCGCGAACCGATTGACCTAACCCAAAAATTCCTATTGCATCTGAAAGTAGAAACTCGCCCAATTACAACGGTATGTGTATTTTTTCCCTAGGCCATTCTGGTTAAGCGCTTGGAGCAGCAGAAGTGAGAAAAATTTGTTGCCTTCTCAACCATTTCTTGGCTTCAAACTCTCATATCTCGCGAACGGATTGACCTAACCCAAAAATTCCTATTGCATTTGAAAGTAGAAACTCGCCCGATTACAACGGTACGTGTATTTTTTCCCTAGGTCATTCTGGTTAAGCGTTTGGAGCAGTAGAATTGTGAAAAATTTTTTGCCTTCTCTACCATTTCTTGGCTTCAAACTCCCATATCTCGCGAACGGATTGACCTAACCCAAAAATTCCTATTGCATCTGAAAGTAGAAACTCGCCCAATTACAACGGTATGTGTATTTTTTCCCTAGGCCATTCTGGTTAAGCCTTTGGAGCAGCAGAATTGCGAAAAATTTTTTGCCTTCTCAACCATTTCTTGGCTTCAAACTCCCATTTCTCGCGAACGGATTGACCTAACCCAAAAATTCCTGTTGCATCTGAAAGTAGAAACTCGCCCGATTACAAGCGTATGGGTATTTTTTCCCTAGGCCAATCTGGTTAAGCGTTTGGAGCAGCAGAATTGCGAAAAATTTTTTGCCTTCTCAACCATTTCTTGTTTTCAAACTCCCATATCTCGCGAACGGATTGACCTAACCCAAAAATTCCTATTGCATCTGAAAGTAGAAACTCGCCCGATTACAACGGTATGTGTATTTTTTCCCTAGGCCATTCTGGTTACGCGTTTGGAGCAGCAGAATTGTGAAAAATTTTTTGCCTTTTCTACCATTTCTTGGTTTCAAACCCCCATTTCTCGCGAACGGATTGACCTAACCCAAAAATTCCTGTTGCATCTGAAAGTAGAAACTCGCCCGATTACAACGGTATGTGTATTTTTTCCCTAGGCCATTCTGGTTAAGCGTTTGGAGCAGCAGAATTGTGAAAAATTTTTTGCCTTTTCTACCATTTCTTGGTTTCAAACTCCCATTTCTCGCGAACGGATTGACCTAACCCAAAAATTCCTGTTGCATGTGAAAATAGAAACTCGCCCGATTACAAGCGTATGGGTATTTTTTCCCTAGGCCATTCTGGATAAGCGTTTGGAGCAGCAGAATCGCGAAAAATTTGTTGTCTTCTCAAACATTTCTTAGCTTGAAACTCCCATATCTCGCGAACCGATTGACCTAACCCAAAAATTCCTATTGCATTTGAAAGTAGAAACTCGCCCGATTACAACGGTAGGTGTATTTTTCCCCTAGGCCATTCTGGTTAAGCGATTGGAGCAGTAGAAGTGCGAAAAATTTGTTGTCTTGTCAAACATTTCTTAGCTTCAAAGTCCCATATCTCGCGAACGGATGGACCTAACCCAAAAATTCCTATTGTAACTGAAAGTAGAAACTCGCCCGATTACAACGGTACGCGTATTTTTTCCCTAGGCCATTCTGGTTAAGCGTTTGGTGCAGCAGATTTGCGAAAAATTTGTTGTCTTCTCAACCATTTCTTAGCTTCAAAGTCCCATATCTCGCGAACGGATTGACCTAACCCAAAAATTCCTATTGTAACTGAAAGTAGAAACACGCCCGATTACAGCGGTAAGCGTATTTTTTCCCTAGGCCATTCTGGTTAAGCGTTTGGAGCAGCAGAATTGCGAAAAATTTGTTGTCTTCTCAAACATTTCTTAGCTTGAAACTCCCATATCTCTCTCGCGAACCGATTGACCTAACCCAAAAATTCCTATTGCATTTGAAAGTAGAAACTCGCCCGATTACAACGGTACGCGTATTTTTTCCCTAGGCCATTCTGGTTAAGCGTTTGGAGCAGCAGAATTGTGAAAAATTTTTTGCCTTTTCTACCATTTCTTGGTTTCAAACACCCATTTCTCGCGAACGATGGACCTAACCCAAAAATTCCTGTTGCATCTGAAAGTAGAACTCGCCCCGATTACAACGGTATGGGTATTTTTTCCCTAGGCCATTCTGGATAAGCGTTTGGAGCAGCAGAATCGCGAAAAATTTGTTGTCTTCTCAAACATTTCTTAGCTTGAAACTCCCATATTCTCGCGAACCCGATTGACCTAACCCAAAAATTCCTATTGCATTTGAAAGTAGAAACTCGCCCGATTACAACGGTAGGTGTATTTTTTCCCTAGGGCCATTCTGGTTAAGCGATTGGAGCAGTAGAAGTGCGAAAAATTTGTTGTCTTGTCAACCATTTCTTAGCTCTAAAGTCCCATATCTCGCGAACGGATGGACCTAACCCAAAAATTCCTATTGCATTTGAAAGTAGAAAACTCGCCCGATTACAACGGTATGTGTATTTTTTCCCTAGGCCATTCTGGTTAAGCGTTTGGAGCAGCAGAATTGTGAAAAATTTTTTGCCTTTTCTACCATTTCTTGGTTTCAAACACCCATTTCTCGCGAACGGATGGACCTAACCCAAAAATTCCTGTTGCATCAGAAAGTAGAAACTCGCCCCGATTACAAGGGTATGGGTATTTTTTCCCTAGGCCATTCTGGATAAGCGTTTGGAGCAGCAGAATTGCGAAAAATTTTTTTGCCTTCTCAACCATTTCTTGGCTTCAAACTCCCAATATCTCGCGAACGGATTGACCTAACCCAAAAATTCTTATTGCATCTGAAAGTAGAAACTCGCCCGATTCCAACGGTATGTGTATTTTTTCCCTAGGCAATTCTGGTTAAGCGTTTGGAGCAGCAGAATTGCGATTAATTTGTTGTCTTCTCAACCATTTCTGGTCTTCAAACTCCCATTTCTCGCGAACGGATTGACCTAACCCAAAAATTCCTGTTGCATCTGAAAGTAGAAACTCGCCCGATTACAAGCGTATGGGTATTTTTTCCCTAGGCCATTCTGGATAAGCGTTTGGAGCAGCAGAATCGCGAAAAATTTGTTGTCTTCTCAAACATTTCTTAGCTTGAAACTCCCATATCTCGCGAACCGATTGACCTAACCCAAAAATTCCTATTGCATTTGAAAGTAGAAAACTCGCCCGATTACAACGGTAGGTGTATTTTTCCCCTAGGCCATTCTGGGTAAGCGATTGGAGCAGTGGAAGTGCGAAAAATTTGTTGTCTTGTCAACCATTTCTTAGCTTCAAAGTCCCATATCTCGCGAACAGGATGGACCTAACCCAAAAATTCCTATTGTAACTGAAAGTAGAAACTCGCCCGATTACAACGGTACGCGTATTTTTTCCCTAGGCCATTCTGGTTAAGCGTTTGGTGCAGCAGATTTGCGAAAAATTTGTTGTCTTCTCAACCATTTCTTAGCTTCAAAATCCCATATCTCGCGAACGGATTGACCTAACCCAAAAATTCCTATTGTAACTGAAAGTAGAAACACGCCCGATTACAGCGGTAAGCGTATTTTTTTCCCTAGGCCATTCTGGTTAAGCGTTTGGAGCAGCAGAATTGCGAAAAATTTGTTGTCTTCTCAAAACATTTCTTAGCTTGAAACTCCCATATCTCGCGAACCGATTGACCTAACCCAAAAATTCCTATTGCATTTGAAAGTAGAAAACTCGCCCGATTACAACGGTACGCGTATTTTTTCCCTAGGCCATTCTGGTTAAGCGTTTGGAGCAGCAGAATTGTGAAAAATTTTTTGCCTTTTCTACCATTTCTTGGTTTCAAACTCCCATTTCTCGCGAACGGATTGACCTAACCCAAAAATTCTTATTGCATCTGAAAGTAGAAACTCAGCCCGATTCCAACGGTATGTGTATTTTTTCCCTAGGCAATTTCTGGTTAAACGTTTGGAGCAGCAGAATTGCGAGTTAATTTGTTGTCTTCTCAACCATTTCTGGTCTTCAAACTCCCATATCTCGCGAAACGGATTGACCTACCCAAAAATTCTTGTTGGCATCTGAAAGTAGAAACTCGCCCGATTACAACGGTTACGTGTATTTTACCCCGTAGGCCATTCTGGTTAAGAGGTTTGAGCAGCAGAATTGCGAAAAATTTTTTTTGCCTTCTCAACCATTTCTTGTTTTCAAACTCCCATATCTCCGACGACCTACCCAAAATCCATCGAAAGAGATTTGCCTTTACCCAAAATTTTTCTATTGCTATCTGAAAGTAGAAACTCGCCCGATTACAGCGGTATGTGTATTTTTTCCCTAGGCCATTCTGGTTAAGCGTTTGGAGCAGCAGAATTGTGAAAAATTTTTTGCCTTTTCTACCATTCTTGGTTTCAAACCCCCATTTCTCGCGAACGGATTGACCTAACCCAAAAATTCCTGTTGCATCTGAAAGTAGAAACTCGCCCGATTACAACGGTATGTGTATTTTTTCCCTAGGCCATTCTGGTTAAGCGTTTGGAGCAGCAGAATTGTGAAAAATTTTTTGCCTTTTCTACCATTTCTTGGTTTCAAACTCCCATTTCTCGCGAACGGATTGACCTAACCCAAAAATTCCTGTTGCATCTGAAAGTAGAAACTCGCCCGATTACAAGGGTATGGGTATTTTTTCCCTAGGCCATTCTGGATAAGCGTTTGGAGCAGCAGAATTGCGAAAAATTTGTTGTCTTCTCAAACATTTCTTAGCTTGAAACTCCCATATCTCGCGAACCGATTGACCTAACCCAAAAATTCCTATTGCATTTGAAAGTAGAAACTCGCCCGATTACAACGGTACGCGTATTTTTTCCCTAGGCCATTCTGGTTAAGCGTTTGGAGCAGCAGATTTGCGAAAAATTTGTTGTCTTCTCAACCATATCTTAGCTTCAAACTCTCATATCTCGCGAACGGATTGACCTAACCCAAAAATTCCTATTGCATTTGAAAGTAGAAACTCGCCCGATTACAACGGTATGTGTATTTTATCCCTAGGCCATTCTGGTTAAGCGTTTGAAGCAGCAGAATTGCGAAAAATTTTTTGCCTTCTCAACCATTACTTAGCTTCAAACTCCCATATCTCGCGAACGGATTGACCTAACCCAAAAATTCCTGTTGCATCTGAAGGTAGAAACTTGCCCGATAACAACGGTATGCGTATTTTTTCCCTAGGCCATTCTGGTTAAGCGTTTGGAGCAGCAGAATTGCGAATAATTTGTTGTCTTCTCAACCATTTCTTAGCTTCAAACTCCCACATCTCGCGAACGGATTGACCTAACCCAAAAATTCTTATTGCATTTGAAAGTAGAAACTCGCCCGATTACAACGGTACGCGTATTTTTCCCCTAGGCCATTCTGGTTAAGCGTTTGGAGCAGCAGATTTGCGAAAAATTTGTTGTCTTCTCAACCATATCTTAGCTTCAAACTCTCATATCTCGCGAACGGATTGACCTAACCCAAAAATTCCTATTGCATTTGAAAGTAGAAACTCGCCCGATTACAACGGTGTGTGTATTTTTTCAAAAGCCCATTCTGGTGAAGCGTTTGGAGCAGCAGAATTGCGAAAAATTTGTTGTCTTCTCTACCATTTCTTGGCTTCAAACTCCCATATCTCGCGAACGGATTGACCTAACCCAAACATTCCTATTGCATCTGAAAGTAGAAACTCGCCCAATTACAACGGTATGTGTATTTTTTCCTTAGGCCATTCTGGTTAAGCGTTTGGAGCAGCAGAATTGCGAAAAATTTGTTGTCTTCTCAACCATTTCTTGGCTTCAAACCCCCATATCTCGCGAACGGATTGACCTAACCCAAAAATTCCTGTTGCGTCTGAAAGTAGAAACTCGCCCGATTACAACGGTATGTGTGTTTTCTCCCTAGCCCATTCTGGTTAAGCGTTTGGAGCAGCAGAATTGCGAAAAATTTGTTGTCTTCTCATCCATTTCTTGGATTCAAACTCCCATATCCCGCGAACGGATTGACCTAACCCAAAAATTCCTGTTGCGTCTGAATGTAGAAACTCGCCCGATTATAACGGTATGTGTATTTTTTCCCTAGGCCATTCTGGTTAAGCGTTTGGAGCAGCAGAATTGCGAAAAATTTGTTGTCTTCTCAACCATTTCTTGGATTCAAACTCCCATATCTCGCGAACGGATTGACCTAACCCAAAAATTCCTGTTGCGTCTGAAAGTAGAAACTCGCCCGATTACAACGGCATGTGTATTTTTTCCCTAGGCCATTCTAGTTAAGCGGTTTGAGCAGCAGAATTGCGAAAAATTTTTTGCCTTCTCAACCATTTCTTGTTTTCAAACTCCCATATCTCGCGAACCGATTGACCTAACCCAAAAATTCCTATTGCATTTGAAAGTAGAAACTCGCCCGATTACAACGGTATGCGTATTTTTCCCCTAGGCCATTCTGGTTAAGCGATTGGAGCAGTAGAAGTGCGAAAAATTTGTTGTCTTGTCAACCATTTCTTAGCTTCAAAGTCCCATTTCTCGCGAACGGATGGACCTAACCCAAAAATTCCTATTGTAACTGAAAGTAGAAACTCGCCCGATTACAACGGTACGCGTATTTTTTCCCTAGGCCATTCTGGTTAAGCGTTTGGTGCAGCAGATTTGCGAAAAATTTGTTGTCTTCTCAACCATTTCTTAGCTTCAAAGTCCCATATCTCGCGAACGGATTGACCTAACCCAAAAATTCCTATTGTAACTGAAAGTAGAAACTCGCCCGATTACAACGGTACGCGTATTTTTCCCCTAGGCCATTCTGGTTAAGCGTTTGGAGCAGCAGATTTGCGAAAAATTTGTTGTCTTCTCAACCATATCTTAGCTTCAAACTCTCATATCTCGCGAACGGATTGACCTAACCCAAAAATTCCTATTGCATTTGAAAGTAGAAACTCGCCCGATTACAACGGTGTGTGTATTTTTTCAAAAGCCCATTCTGGTGAAGCGTTTGGAGCAGCAGAATTGCGAAAAATTTGTTGTCTTCTCTACCATTTCTTGGCTTCAAACTCCCATATCTCGCGAACGGATTGACCTAACCCAAACATTCCTATTGCATCTGAAAGTAGAAACTCGCCCAATTACAACGGTATGTGTATTTTTTCCCTAGGCCATTCTGGTTAAGCGTTTGGAGCAGCAGAATTGTGAAAAATTTTTTGCCTTTTCTACCATTTCTTGGTTTCAAACCCCCATTTCTCGCGAACGGATTGACCTAACCCAAAAATTCCTGTTGCATCTGAAAGTAGAAACTCGCCCGATTACAAGGGTATGGGTATTTTTTCCCTAGGCCATTCTGGATAAGCGTTTGGAGCAGCAGAATTGCGAAAAATTTGTTGTCTTCTCAAACATTTCTTAGCTTGAAACTCCCATATCTCGCGAACCGATTGACCTAACCCAAAAATTCCTATTGCATTTGAAAGTAGAAACTCGCCCGATTACAACGGTAGGTGTATTTTTCCCCTAGGCCATTCTGGTTAAGCGATTGGAGCAGTAGAAGTGCGAAAAATTTGTTGTCTTGTCAACCATTTCTTAGCTTCAAAGTCCCATATCTCGCGAACGGATGGACCTAACCCAAAAATTCCTATTGTAACTGAAAGTAGAAACTCGCCCGATTACAACGGTACGCGTATTTTTCCCCTAGGCCATTCTGGTTAAGCGTTTGGAGCAGCAGATTTGCGAAAAATTTGTTGTCTTCTCAACCATATCTTAGCTTCAAACTCTCATATCTCGCGAACGGATTGACCTAACCCAAAAATTCCTATTGCATTTGAAAGTAGAAACTCGCCCGATTACAACGGTGTGTGTATTTTTTCAAAAGCCCATTCTGGTGAAGCGTTTGGAGCAGCAGAATTGCGAAAAATTTGTTGTCTTCTCTACCATTTCTTGGCTTCAAACTCCCATATCTCGCGAACGGATTGACCTAACCCAAACATTCCTATTGCATCTGAAAGTAGAAACTCGCCCAATTACAACGGTATGTGTATTTTTTCCCTAGGCCATTCTGGTTAAGCGTTTGGAGCAGCAGAATTGTGAAAAATTTTTTGCCTTTTCTACCATTTCTTGGTTTCAAACCCCCATTTCTCGCGAACGGATTGACCTAACCCAAAAATTCCTGTTGCATCTGAAAGTAGAAACTCGCCCGATTACAAGGGTATGGGTATTTTTTCCCTAGGCCATTCTGGATAAGCGTTTGGAGCAGCAGAATTGCGAAAAATTTGTTGTCTTCTCAAACATTTCTTAGCTTGAAACTCCCATATCTCGCGAACCGATTGACCTAACCCAAAAATTCCTATTGCATTTGAAAGTAGAAACTCGCCCGATTACAACGGTAGGTGTATTTTTCCCCTAGGCCATTCTGGTTAAGCGATTGGAGCAGTAGAAGTGCGAAAAATTTGTTGTCTTGTCAACCATTTCTTAGCTTCAAAGTCCCATATCTCGCGAACGGATGGACCTAACCCAAAAATTCCTATTGTAACTGAAAGTAGAAACACGCCCGATTACAACGGTACGCGTATTTTTTCCCTAGGCCATTCTGGTTAAGCGTTTGGTGCAGCAGATTTGCGAAAAATTTGTTGTCTTCTCAACCATTTCTTAGCTTCAAAGTCCCATATCTCGAGAACGGATTGACCTAACCCAAAAATTCCTATTGTAACTGAAAGTAGAAACACGCCCGATTACAGCGGTAAGCGTATTTTTTCCCTAGGCCATTCTGGTTAAGCGTTCGGAGCAGCAGAATTGCGAAAAATTTGTTGTCTTCTCAAACATTTCTTAGCTTGAAACTCCCATATCTCGCGAACCGATTGACCTAACCCAAAAATTCCTATTGCATTTGAAAGTAGAAACTCGCCCGATTACAACGGTACGCGTATTTTTTCCCTAGGCCATTCTGGTTAAGCGTTTGGAGCAGCAGATTTGCGAAAAATTTGTTGTCTTCTCAACCATATCTTAGCTTCAAACTCTCATATCTCGCGAACGGATTGACCTAACCCAAAAATTCCTATTGCATTTGAAAGTAGAAACTCGCCCGATTACAACGGTATGTGTATTTTATCCCTAGGCCATTCTGGTTAAGCGTTTGAAGCAGCAGAATTGCGAAAAATTTTTTGCCTTCTCAACCATTACTTAGCTTCAAACTCCCATATCTCGCGAACGGATTGACCTAACCCAAAAATTCCTGTTGCATCTGAAGGTAGAAACTTGCCCGATAACAACGGTATGCGTATTTTTTCCCTAGGCCATTCTGGTTAAGCGTTTGGAGCAGCAGAATTGCGAATAATTTGTTGTCTTCTCAACCATTTCTTAGCTTCAAACTCCCATATCTCGCGAACGGATTGACCTAACCCAAAAATTCTTATTCATTTGAAAGTAGAAACTCGCCCGATTACAACGGTACGCGTATTTTTCCCCTAGGCCATTCTGGTTAAGCGTTTGGAGCAGCAGATTTGCGAAAAATTTGTTGTCTTCTCAACCATATCTTAGCTTCAAACTCTCATATCTCGCGAACGGATTGACCTAACCCAAAAATTCCTATTGCATTTGAAAGTAGAAACTCGCCCGATTACAACGGTGTGTGTATTTTTTCAAAAGCCCATTCTGGTGAAGCGTTTGGAGCAGCAGAATTGCGAAAAATTTGTTGTCTTCTCTACCATTTCTTGGCTTCAAACTCCCATATCTCGCGAACGGATTGACCTAACCCAAACATTCCTATTGCATCTGAAAGTAGAAACTCGCCCAATTACAACGGTATGTGTATTTTTTCCTTAGGCCATTCTGGTTAAGCGTTTGGAGCAGCAGAATTGCGAAAAATTTGTTGTCTTCTCAACCATTTCTTGGCTTCAAACCCCCATATCTCGCGAACGGATTGACCTAACCCAAAAATTCCTGTTGCGTCTGAAAGTAGAAACTCGCCCGATTACAACGGTATGTGTGTTTTCTCCCTAGCCCATTCTGGTTAAGCGTTTGGAGCAGCAGAATTGCGAAAAATTTGTTGTCTTCTCATCCATTTCTTGGATTCAAACTCCCATATCCCGCGAACGGATTGACCTAACCCAAAAATTCCTGTTGCGTCTGAATGTAGAAACTCGCCCGATTATAACGGTATGTGTATTTTTTCCCTAGGCCATTCTGGTTAAGCGTTTGGAGCAGCAGAATTGCGAAAAATTTGTTGTCTTCTCAACCATTTCTTGGATTCAAACTCCCATATCTCGCGAACGGATTGACCTAACCCAAAAATTCCTGTTGCGTCTGAAAGTAGAAACTCGCCCGATTACAACGGCATGTGTATTTTTTCCCTAGGCCATTCTAGATAAGCGGTTTGAGCAGCAGAATTGCGAAAAATTTTTTGCCTTCTCAACCATTTCTTGTTTTCAAACTCCCATATCTCGCGAACCGATTGACCTAACCCAAAAATTCCTATTGCATTTGAAAGTAGAAACTCGCCCGATTACAACGGTATGTGTATTTTTCCCCTAGGCCATTCTGGTTAAGCGATTGGAGCAGTAGAAGTGCGAAAAATTTGTTGTCTTGTCAACCATTTCTTAGCTTCAAAGTCCCATATCTCGCGAACGGATGGACCTAACCCAAAAATTCCTATTGTAACTGAAAGTAGAAACTCGCCCGATTACAACGGTACGCGTATTTTTTCCCTAGGCCATTCTGGTTAAGCGTTTGGTGCAGCAGATTTGCGAAAAATTTGTTGTCTTCTCAACCATTTCTTAGCTTCAAAGTCCCATATCTCGCGAACGGATTGACCTAACCCAAAAATTCCTATTGTAACTGAAAGTAGAAACACGCCCGATTACAGCGGTACGCGTATTTTTTCCCTAGGCCATTCTGGTGAAGCGTTTGGAGCAGCAGAATTGCGAAAAATTTGTTGTCTTCTCTACCATTTCTTGGCTTCAAACTCCCATATCTCGCGAACGGATTGACCTAACCCAAAAATTCCTATTGCATCTGAAAGTAGAAACTCGCCCAATTACAACGGTATGTGTATTTTTTCCCTAGGCCATTCTGGTTAAGCGTTTGGAGCAGCAGAATTGCGAAAAATTTTTTGCCTTTTCTACCATTTCTTGGTTTCAAACTCCCATTTCTCGCGAACGGATTGACCTAACCCAAAAATTCCTGTTGCATCTGGAAGTAGAAACTCGCCCGATTACAACGGTATGTGTATTTTTTCCCTAGGCCATTCTGGTTAAGCGTTTGGAGCAGCAGAATTGTGAAAAATTTTTTGCCTTTTCTACCATTTCTTGGTTTCAAACTCCCATTTCTCGCGAACGGATTGACCTAACCCAAAAATTCCTGTTGCATCTGGAAGTAGAAACTCGCCCGATTACAACGGTATGTGTATTTTTTCCCTAGGCCATTCTGGTTAAGCGTTTGGAGCAGCAGAAATGTGAAAAATTTTTTGCCTTTTCTACCATTTCTTGGTTTCAAACTCCCATTTCTCGCGAACGGATTGACCTAACCCAAAAATTCCTGTTGCATCTGAAAGTAGAAACTCGCCCGATTACAAGGGTATGGGTATTTTTTCCCTAGGCCATTCTGGATAAGCGTTTGGAGCAGCAGAATTGCGAAAAATTTGTTGTCTTCTCAAACATTTCTTAGCTTGAAACTCCCATATCTCGCGAACCGATTGACCTAACCCAAAAATTCCTATTGCATTTGAAAGTAGAAACTCGCCTGATTACAACGGTAGGTGTATTTTTCCCCTAGGCCATTCTGGTTAAGCGATTGGAGCAGTAGAAGTGCGAAAAATTTGTTGTCTTGTCAACCATTTCTTTGCTTCAAAGTCCCATATCTCGCGAACGGATGGACCTAACCCAAAAATTCCTATTGTAACTGGAAGTAGAAACTCGCCCGATTACAACGGTACGCGTATTTTTTCCCTAGGCCATTCTGGTTAAGCGTTTGGTGCAGCAGATTTGCGAAAAATTTGTTGTCTTCTCAACCATTTCTTAGCTTCAAAGTCCCATATCTCGCGAACGGATTGACCTAACCCAAAAATTCCTATTGTAACTGAATGTAGAAACACGCCCGATTACAGCGGTACGCGTATTTTTTCCCTAGGCCATTCTGGTTAAGCGTTTGGAGCAGCAGAATTGCGAAAAATTTGTTGTCTTCTCAAACATTTCTTAGCTTGAAACTCCCATATCTCGCGAACGGATTGACCTAACCCAAAAATTCCTATTGCATTTGAAAGTAGAAACTCGCCCGATTACAACGGTACGCGTATTTTTTCCCTAGGCCATTCTGGTTAAGCGTTTGGAGCAGCAGATTTGCGAAAAATTTGTTGTCTTCTCAACCATATCTTAGCTTCAAACTCTCATATCTCGCGAACGGATTGACCTAACCCAAAAATTCCTATTGCATTTGAAAGTAGAAACTCGCCCGATTACAACGGTGTGTGTATTTTTTCAAAAGCCCATTCTGGTGAAGCGTTTGGAGCAGCAGAATTGCGAAAAATTTGTTGTCTTCTCTACCATTTCTTGGCTTCAAACTCCCATATCTCGCGAACGGATTGACCTAACCCAAAAATTCCTATTGCATTTGAAAGTAGAAACTCGCCCGATTACAACGGTATGTGTATTTTATCCCTAGGCCATTCTGGTTAAGCGTTTGAAGCAGCAGAATTGCGAAAAATTTTTTGCCTTCTCAACCATTACTTAGCTTCAAACTCCCATATCTCGCGAACGGATTGACCTAACCCAAAAATTCCTGCTGCATCTGAAGGTAGAAACTTGCCCGATAACAACGGTATGCGTATTTTTTCCCTAGGCCATTCTGGTTAAGCGTTTGGAGCAGCAGAATTGCGAATAATTTGTTGTCTTCTCAACCATTTCTTAGCTTCAAACTCCCATATCTCGCGAACGGATTGTCCTAACCCAAAAATTCCTATTGCATTTGAAAGTAGAAACTCGCCCGATTACAACGGTGTGTGTATTTTTTCAAAAGCCCATTCTGGTGAAGCGTTTGGAGCAGCAGAATTGCGAAAAATTTGTTGTCTTCTCTACCATTTCTTGGCTTCAAACTCCCATATCTCGCGAACGGATTGACCTAACCCAAAAATTCCTATTGCATCTGAAAGTCGAAACTCGCCCAATTACAACGGTATGTGTATTTTTTCCCTAGGCCATTCTGGTTAAGCGTTTGGAGCAGCAGAATTGCGAAAAATTTGTTGTCTTCTCAACCATTTCTTGGCTTCAAACCCCCATATCTCGCGAACGGATTGACCTAACCCAAAAATTCCTGTTGCGTCTGAAAGTAGAAACTCGCCCGATTACAACGGTATGTGTGTTTTCTCCCTAGCCCATTCTGGTTAAGCGTTTGGAGCAGCAGAATTGCGAAAAATTTGTTGTCTTCTCATTCATTTCTTGGATTCAAACTACCATATCCCGCGAACGGACTGACCTAACCCAAAAATTCCTGTTGCGTCTGAAAGTAGAAACTCGCCCGATTATAACGGTATGTGTATTTTTTCCCTATGCCATTCTGGTTAAGCGTTTGGAGCAGCAGAATTGCGAAAAATTTTTTGCCTTTTCTACCATTTCTTGGTTTCAAACTCCCATTTCTCGCGAACGGATTGACCTAACCCAAAAATTCCTGTTGCATCTGAAAGTAGAAACTCGCCCGATTACAAGGGTATGGGTATTTTTTCCCTAGGCCATTCTGGATAAGCGTTTGGAGCAGCAGAATTGCGAAAAATTTGTTGTCTTCTCAAATATTTCTTAGCTTGAAACTCCCATATCTCGCGAACCGATTGACCTAACCCAAAAATTCCTATTGCATTTGAAAGTAGAAACTCGCCCGATTACAACGGTATGTGTATTTTTCCCCTAGGCCATTCTGGTTAAGCGATTGGAGCAGTAGAAGTGCGAAAAATTTGTTGTCTTGTCAACCATTTCTTAGCTTCAAAGTCCCATATCTCGCGAACGGATGGACCTAACCCAAAAATTCCTATTGTAACTGAAAGTTGAAACTCGCCCGATTACAACGGTACGCGTATTTTTTCCCTAGGCCATTCTGGTTAAGCGTTTGGTGCAGCAGATTTGCGAAAAATTTGTTGTCTTCTCAACCATTTCTTAGCTTCAAAGTCCCATATCTCGCGAACGGATTGACCTAACCCAAAAATTCCTATTGTAACTGAAAGTAGAAACACGCCCGATTACAGCGGTACGCGTATTTTTTCCCTAGGCCATTCTGGTGAAGCGTTTGGAGCAGCAGAATTGCGAAAAATTTGTTGTCTTCTCTACCATTTCTTGGCTTCAAACTCCCATATCTCGCGAACGGATTGACCTAACCCAAAAATTCCTATTGCATCTGAAAGTAGAAACTCGCCCAATTACAACGGTATGTGTGTTTTCTCCCTAGCCCATTCTGGTTAAGCGTTTGGAGCAGCAGAATTGCGAAAAATTTTTTGCCTTCTCAACCATTTCTTGTTTTCAAACTCCCATATCTCGCGAACCGATTGACCTAACCCAAAAATTCCTATTGCATTTGAAAGTAGAAACTCGCCCGATTACAACGGTATGTGTATTTTTCCCCTAGGCCATTCTGGTTAAGCGATTGGAGCAGTAGAAGTGCGAAAAATTTGTTGTCTTGTCAACCATTTCTTAGCTTCAAAGTCCCATATCTCGCGAACGGATGGACCTAACCCAAAAATTCCTATTGTAACTGAAAGTAGAAACTCGCCCGATTACAACGGTACGCGTATTTTTTCCCTAGGCCATTCTGGTTAAGCGTTTGGTGCAGCAGATTTGCGAAAAATTTGTTGTCTTCTCAACCATTTCTTAGCTTCAAAGTCCCATATCTCGCGAACGGATTGACCTAACCCAAAAATTCCTATTGTAACTGAAAGTAGAAACACGCCCGATTACAGCGGTACGCGTATTTTTTCCCTAGGCCATTCTGGTGAAGCGTTTGGAGCAGCAGAATTGCGAAAAATTTGTTGTCTTCTCTACCATTTCTTGGCTTCAAACTCCCATATCTCGCGAACGGATTGACCTAACCCAAAAATTCCTATTGCATCTGAAAGTAGAAACTCGCCCAGTTACAACGGTATGTGTATTTTTTCCCTAGGCCATTCTGGTTAAGCGTTTGGAGCAGTAGAATTGCGAAAAATTTTTTGCCTTTTCTACCATTTCTTGGTTTCAAACTCCCATTTCTCGCGAACGGATTGACCTAACCCAAAAATTCCTGTTGCATCTGGAAGTAGAAACTCGCCCGATTACAACGGTATGTGTATTTTTTCCCTAGGCCATTCTGGTTAAGCGTTTGGAGCAGCAGAATTGTGAAAAATTTTTTGCCTTTTCTACCATTTCTTGGTTTCAAACTCCCATTTCTCGCGAACGGATTGACCTAACCCAAAAATTCCTGTTGCATCTGGAAGTAGAAACTCGCCCGATTACAACGGTATGTGTATTTTTTCCCTAGGCCATTCTGGTTAAGCGTTTGGAGCAGCAGAATTGTGAAAAATTTTTTGCCTTTTCTACCATTTCTTGGTTTCAAACTCCCATTTCTCGCGAACGGATTGACCTAACCCAAAAATTCCTATTGTAACTGAAAGTAGAAACTCGCCCGATTACAAGGGTATGGGTATTTTTTCCCTAGGCCATTCTGGATAAGCGTTTGGAGCAGCAGAATTGCGAAAAATTTGTTGTCTTCTCAAACATTTCTTAGCTTGAAACTCCCATATCTCGCGAACCGATTGACCTAACCCAAAAATTCCTATTGCATTTGAAAGTAGAAACTCGCCCGATTACAACGGTAGGTGTATTTTTCCCCTAGGCCATTCTGGTTAAGCGATTGGAGCAGTAGAAGTGCGAAAAATTTGTTGTCTTGTCAACCATTTCTTTGCTTCAAAGTCCCATATCTCGCGAACGGATGGACCTAACCCAAAAATTCCTGTTGTAACTGAAAGTAGAAACTCGCCCGATTACAACGGTACGCGTATTTTTTCCCTAGGCCATTCTGGTTAAGCGTTTGGTGCAGCAGATTTGCGAAAAATTTGTTGTCTTCTCAACCATTTCTTAGCTTCAAAGTCCCATATCTCGCGAACGGATTGACCTAACCCAAAAATTCCTATTGTAACTGAAAGTAGAAACACGCCCGATTACAGCGGTACGCGTATTTTTTCCCTAGGCCATTCTGGTTAAGCGTTTGGAGCAGCAGAATTGCGAAAAATTTGTTGTCTTCTCAACCATTTCTTGATTTCAAACTCCCATATCTCGCGAACGGATTGACCTAACCCAAAAATTCCTGTTGCGTCTGAAAGTAGAAACTCGCCCGATTACAACGGCATGTGTATTTTTTCCCTAGGCCATTCTGGTTAAGCGGTTTGAGCAGCAGAATTGCGAAAAATTTTTTGCCTTCTCAACCATTTCTTGTTTTCAAACTCCCATATCTCGCGAACGGATTGACCTAACCCAAAAATTCCTATTGCATCTGAAAGTAGAAACTCGCCCGATTACAACGGTATGTGTATTTTTTCCCTAGGCCATTCTGGTTAAGCGTTTGGAGCAGCAGAATTGTGAAAAATTTTTTGCCTTTTCTACCATTTCTTGGTTTCAAACTCCCATTTCTCGCGAACGGATTGACCTAACCCAAAAATTCCTGTTGCATCTGAAAGTAGAAACTCGCCCGATTACAACGGTACGCGTATTTTTTCCCTAGGCCATTCTGGATAAGCGTTTGGTGCAGCAGATTTGCGAAAAATTTGTTGTCTTCTCAACCATTTCTTAGCTTCAAAGTCCCATATCTCGCGAACGGATTGACCTAACCCAAAAATTCCTATTGTAACTGAAAGTAGAAACACGCCCGATTACAGCGGTACGCGTATTTTTTCCCTAGGCCATTCTGGTTAAGCGTTTGGAGCAGCAGAATTGCGAAAAATTTGTTGTCTTCTCAAACATTTCTTAGCTTGAAACTCCCATATCTCGCGAACGGATTGACCTAACCCAAAAATTCCTATTGCATCTGAAAGTCGAAACTCGCCCAATTACAACGGTATGTGTATTTTTTCCCTAGGCCATTCTGGTTAAGCGTTTGGAGCAGCAGAATTGCGAAAAATTTGTTGTCTTCTCAACCATTTCTTGGCTTCAAACCCCCATATCTCGCGAACGGATTGACCTAACCCAAAAATTCCTGTTGCATCTGAAGGTAGAAACTTGCCCGATAACAACGGTATGCGTATTTTTTCCCTAGGCCATTCTGGTTAAGCGTTTGGAGCAGCAGATTTGCGAAAAATTTGTTGTCTTCTCTACCATTTCTTGGCTTCAAACTCCCATATCTCGCGAACGGATTGACCTAACCCAAAAATTCCTATTGCATCTGAAAGTCGAAACTCGCCCAATTACAACGGTATGTGTATTTTTTCCCTAGGCCATTCTGGTTAAGCGTTTGGAGCAGCAGAATTGCGAAAAATTTGTTGTCTTCTCAACCATTTCTTGGCTTCAAACCCCCATATCTCGCGAACGGATTGACCTAACCCAAAAATTCCTGTTGCGTCTGAAAGTAGAAACTCGCCCGATTACAACGGTATGTGTGTTTTCTCCCTAGCCCATTCTGGTTAAGCGTTTGGAGCAGCAGAATTGCGAAAAATTTGTTGTCTTCTCATTCATTTCTTGGATTCAAACTCCCATATCCCGGGAACGGATTGACCTAACCCAAAAATTCCTGTTGCGTCTGAAAGTAGAAACTCGCCCGATTATAACGGTATGTGTATTTTTTCCCTAGGCCATTCTGGTTAAGCGTTTGGAGCAGCAGAATTGCGAAAAATTTTTTGCCTTTTCTACCATTTCTTGGTTTCAAACTCCCATTTCTCGCGAACGGATTGACCTAACCCAAAAATTCCTGTTGCATCTGAAAGTAGAAACTCGCCCGATTACAAGGGTATGGGTATTTTTTCCCTAGGCCATTCTGGATAAGCGTTTGGAGCAGCAGAATTGCGAAAAATTTGTTGTCTTCTCAAATATTTCTTAGCTTGAAACTCCCATATCTCGCGAACCGATTGACCTAACCCAAAAATTCCTATTGCATTTGAAATTAGAAACTCGCCCGATTACAACGGTATGTGTATTTTTCCCCTAGGCCATTCTGGTTAAGCGATTGGAGCAGTAGAAGTGCGAAAAATTTGTTGTCTTGTCAACCATTTCTTAGCTTCAAAGTCCCATATCTCGCGAACGGATGGACCTAACCCAAAAATTCCTATTGTAACTGAAAGTTGAAACTCGCCCGATTACAACGGTACGCGTATTTTTTCCCTAGGCCACTCTGGTTAAGCGTTTGGTGCAGCAGATTTGCGAAAAATTTGTTGTCTTCTCAACCATTTCTTAGCTTCAAAGTCCCATATCTCGCGAACGGATTGACCTAACCCAAAAATTCCTATTGTAACTGAATGTAGAAACACGCCCGATTACAGCGGTACGCGTATTTTTTCCCTAGGCCATTCTGGTGAAGCGTTTGGTGCAGCAGAATTGCGAAAAATTTGTTGTCTTCTCTACCATTTCTTGGCTTCAAACTCCCATATCTCGCGAACGGATTGACCTAACCCAAAAATTCCTGTTGCGTCTGAAAGTAGAAACTCGCCCGATTACAACGGTATGTGTGTTTTCTCCCTAGCCCATTCTGGTTAAGCGTTTGGAGCAGCAGAATTGCGAAAAATTTTTTGCCTTCTCAACCATTTCTTGTTTTCAAACTCCCATATCTCGCGAACCGATTGACCTAACCCAAAAATTCCTATTGCATCTGAAAGTAGAAACTCGCCCGATTACAAGGGTATGGGTATTTTTTCCCTAGGCCATTCTGGATAAGCGTTTGGAGCAGCAGAATTGCGAAAAATTTGTTGTCTTCTCAAATATTTCTTAGCTTGAAACTCCCATATCTCGCGAACCGATTGACCTAACCCAAAAATTCCTATTGCATTTGAAAGTAGAAACTCGCCCGATTACAACGGTATGTGTATTTTTCCCCTAGGCCATTCTGGTTAAGCGATTGGAGCAGTAGAAGTGCGAAAAATTTGTTGTCTTGTCAACCATTTCTTTGCTTCAAAGTCCCATATCTCGCGAACGGATGGACCTAACCCAAAAATTCCTGTTGTAACTGAAAGTAGAAACTCGCCCGATTACAACGGTACGCGTATTTTTTCCCTAGGCCATTCTGGTTAAGCGTTTGGTGCAGCAGATTTGCGAAAAATTTGTTGTCTTCTCAACCATTTCTTAGCTTCAAAGTCCCATATCTCGCGAACGGATTGACCTAACCCAAAAATTCCTATTGTAACTGAAAGTAGAAACACGCCCGATTACAGCGGTACGCGTATTTTTTCCCTAGGCCATTCTGGTTAAGCGTTTGGAGCAGCAGAATTGCGAAAAATTTGTTGTCTTCTCAACCATTTCTTGATTTCAAACTCCCATATCTCGCGAACGGATTGACCTAACCCAAAAATTCCTGTTGCGTCTGAAAGTAGAAACTCGCCCGATTACAACGGCATGTGTATTTTTTCCCTAGGCCATTCTGGTTAAGCGGTTTGAGCAGCAGAATTGCGAAAAATTTTTTGCCTTCTCAACCATTTCTTGTTTTCAAACTCCCATATCTCGCGAACGGATTGACCTAACCCAAAAATTCCTATTGCATCTGAAAGTAGAAACTCGCCCGATTACAACGGTATGTGTATTTTTTCCCTAGGCCATTCTGGTTAAGCGTTTGGAGCAGCAGAATTGTGAAAAATTTTTTGCCTTTTCTACCATTTCTTGGTTTCAAACTCCCATTTCTCGCGAACGGATTGACCTAACCCAAAAATTCCTGTTGCATCTGAAAGTAGAAACTCGCCCGATTACAACGGTACGCGTATTTTTTCCCTAGGCCATTCTGGATAAGCGTTTGGTGCAGCAGATTTGCGAAAAATTTGTTGTCTTCTCAACCATTTCTTAGCTTCAAAGTCCCATATCTCGCGAACGGATTGACCTAACCCAAAAATTCCTATTGTAACTGAAAGTAGAAACACGCCCGATTACAGCGGTACGCGTATTTTTTCCCTAGGCCATTCTGGTTAAGCGTTTGGAGCAGCAGAATTGCGAAAAATTTGTTGTCTTCTCAAACATTTCTTAGCTTGAAACTCCCATATCTCGCGAACGGATTGACCTAACCCAAAAATTCCTATTGCATCTGAAAGTCGAAACTCGCCCAATTACAACGGTATGTGTATTTTTTCCCTAGGCCATTCTGGTTAAGCGTTTGGAGCAGCAGAATTGCGAAAAATTTGTTGTCTTCTCAACCATTTCTTGGCTTCAAACCCCCATATCTCGCGAACGGATTGACCTAACCCAAAAATTCCTGTTGCATCTGAAGGTAGAAACTTGCCCGATAACAACGGTATGCGTATTTTTTCCCTAGGCCATTCTGGTTAAGCGTTTGGAGCAGCAGATTTGCGAAAAATTTGTTGTCTTCTCTACCATTTCTTGGCTTCAAACTCCCATATCTCGCGAACGGATTGACCTAACCCAAAAATTCCTATTGCATCTGAAAGTCGAAACTCGCCCAATTACAACGGTATGTGTATTTTTTCCCTAGGCCATTCTGGTTAAGCGTTTGGAGCAGCAGAATTGCGAAAAATTTGTTGTCTTCTCAACCATTTCTTGGCTTCAAACCCCCATATCTCGCGAACGGATTGACCTAACCCAAAAATTCCTGTTGCGTCTGAAAGTAGAAACTCGCCCGATTACAACGGTATGTGTGTTTTCTCCCTAGCCCATTCTGGTTAAGCGTTTGGAGCAGCAGAATTGCGAAAAATTTGTTGTCTTCTCATTCATTTCTTGGATTCAAACTACCATATCCCGCGAACGGACTGACCTAACCCAAAAATTCCTGTTGCGTCTGAAAGTAGAAACTCGCCCGATTATAACGGTATGTGTATTTTTTCCCTATGCCATTCTGGTTAAGCGTTTGGAGCAGCAGAATTGCGAAAAATTTTTTGCCTTTTCTACCATTTCTTGGTTTCAAACTCCCATTTCTCGCGAACGGATTGACCTAACCCAAAAATTCCTGTTGCATCTGAAAGTAGAAACTCGCCCGATTACAAGGGTATGGGTATTTTTTCCCTAGGCCATTCTGGATAAGCGTTTGGAGCAGCAGAATTGCGAAAAATTTGTTGTCTTCTCAAATATTTCTTAGCTTGAAACTCCCATATCTCGCGAACCGATTGACCTAACCCAAAAATTCCTATTGCATTTGAAAGTAGAAACTCGCCCGATTACAACGGTATGTGTATTTTTCCCCTAGGCCATTCTGGTTAAGCGATTGGAGCAGTAGAAGTGCGAAAAATTTGTTGTCTTGTCAACCATTTCTTAGCTTCAAAGTCCCATATCTCGCGAACGGATGGACCTAACCCAAAAATTCCTATTGTAACTGAAAGTTGAAACTCGCCCGATTACAACGGTACGCGTATTTTTTCCCTAGGCCATTCTGGTTAAGCGTTTGGTGCAGCAGATTTGCGAAAAATTTGTTGTCTTCTCAACCATTTCTTAGCTTCAAAGTCCCATATCTCGCGAACGGATTGACCTAACCCAAAAATTCCTATTGTAACTGAAAGTAGAAACACGCCCGATTACAGCGGTACGCGTATTTTTTCCCTAGGCCATTCTGGTGAAGCGTTTGGAGCAGCAGAATTGCGAAAAATTTGTTGTCTTCTCTACCATTTCTTGGCTTCAAACTCCCATATCTCGCGAACGGATTGACCTAACCCAAAAATTCCTATTGCATCTGAAAGTAGAAACTCGCCCAATTACAACGGTATGTGTGTTTTCTCCCTAGCCCATTCTGGTTAAGCGTTTGGAGCAGCAGAATTGCGAAAAATTTTTTGCCTTCTCAACCATTTCTTGTTTTCAAACTCCCATATCTCGCGAACCGATTGACCTAACCCAAAAATTCCTATTGCATTTGAAAGTAGAAACTCGCCCGATTACAACGGTATGTGTATTTTTCCCCTAGGCCATTCTGGTTAAGCGATTGGAGCAGTAGAAGTGCGAAAAATTTGTTGTCTTGTCAACCATTTCTTAGCTTCAAAGTCCCATATCTCGCGAACGGATGGACCTAACCCAAAAATTCCTATTGTAACTGAAAGTAGAAACTCGCCCGATTACAACGGTACGCGTATTTTTTCCCTAGGCCATTCTGGTTAAGCGTTTGGTGCAGCAGATTTGCGAAAAATTTGTTGTCTTCTCAACCATTTCTTAGCTTCAAAGTCCCATATCTCGCGAACGGATTGACCTAACCCAAAAATTCCTATTGTAACTGAAAGTAGAAACACGCCCGATTACAGCGGTACGCGTATTTTTTCCCTAGGCCATTCTGGTGAAGCGTTTGGAGCAGCAGAATTGCGAAAAATTTGTTGTCTTCTCTACCATTTCTTGGCTTCAAACTCCCATATCTCGCGAACGGATTGACCTAACCCAAAAATTCCTATTGCATCTGAAAGTAGAAACTCGCCCAGTTACAACGGTATGTGTATTTTTTCCCTAGGCCATTCTGGTTAAGCGTTTGGAGCAGTAGAATTGCGAAAAATTTTTTGCCTTTTCTACCATTTCTTGGTTTCAAACTCCCATTTCTCGCGAACGGATTGACCTAACCCAAAAATTCCTGTTGCATCTGGAAGTAGAAACTCGCCCGATTACAACGGTATGTGTATTTTTTCCCTAGGCCATTCTGGTTAAGCGTTTGGAGCAGCAGAATTGTGAAAAATTTTTTGCCTTTTCTACCATTTCTTGGTTTCAAACTCCCATTTCTCGCGAACGGATTGACCTAACCCAAAAATTCCTGTTGCATCTGGAAGTAGAAACTCGCCCGATTACAACGGTATGTGTATTTTTTCCCTAGGCCATTCTGGTTAAGCGTTTGGAGCAGCAGAATTGTGAAAAATTTTTTGCCTTTTCTACCATTTCTTGGTTTCAAACTCCCATTTCTCGCGAACGGATTGACCTAACCCAAAAATTCCTATTGTAACTGAAAGTAGAAACTCGCCCGATTACAAGGGTATGGGTATTTTTTCCCTAGGCCATTCTGGATAAGCGTTTGGAGCAGCAGAATTGCGAAAAATTTGTTGTCTTCTCAAACATTTCTTAGCTTGAAACTCCCATATCTCGCGAACCGATTGACCTAACCCAAAAATTCCTATTGCATTTGAAAGTAGAAACTCGCCCGATTACAACGGTAGGTGTATTTTTCCCCTAGGCCATTCTGGTTAAGCGATTGGAGCAGTAGAAGTGCGAAAAATTTGTTGTCTTGTCAACCATTTCTTTGCTTCAAAGTCCCATATCTCGCGAACGGATGGACCTAACCCAAAAATTCCTGTTGTAACTGAAAGTAGAAACTCGCCCGATTACAACGGTACGCGTATTTTTTCCCTAGGCCATTCTGGTTAAGCGTTTGGTGCAGCAGATTTGCGAAAAATTTGTTGTCTTCTCAACCATTTCTTAGCTTCAAAGTCCCATATCTCGCGAACGGATTGACCTAACCCAAAAATTCCTATTGTAACTGAAAGTAGAAACACGCCCGATTACAGCGGTACGCGTATTTTTTCCCTAGGCCATTCTGGTTAAGCGTTTGGAGCAGCAGAATTGCGAAAAATTTGTTGTCTTCTCAACCATTTCTTGATTTCAAACTCCCATATCTCGCGAACGGATTGACCTAACCCAAAAATTCCTGTTGCGTCTGAAAGTAGAAACTCGCCCGATTACAACGGCATGTGTATTTTTTCCCTAGGCCATTCTGGTTAAGCGGTTTGAGCAGCAGAATTGCGAAAAATTTTTTGCCTTCTCAACCATTTCTTGTTTTCAAACTCCCATATCTCGCGAACGGATTGACCTAACCCAAAAATTCCTATTGCATCTGAAAGTAGAAACTCGCCCGATTACAACGGTATGTGTATTTTTTCCCTAGGCCATTCTGGTTAAGCGTTTGGAGCAGCAGAATTGTGAAAAATTTTTTGCCTTTTCTACCATTTCTTGGTTTCAAACTCCCATTTCTCGCGAACGGATTGACCTAACCCAAAAATTCCTGTTGCATCTGAAAGTAGAAACTCGCCCGATTACAACGGTACGCGTATTTTTTCCCTAGGCCATTCTGGATAAGCGTTTGGTGCAGCAGATTTGCGAAAAATTTGTTGTCTTCTCAACCATTTCTTAGCTTCAAAGTCCCATATCTCGCGAACGGATTGACCTAACCCAAAAATTCCTATTGTAACTGAAAGTAGAAACACGCCCGATTACAGCGGTACGCGTATTTTTTCCCTAGGCCATTCTGGTTAAGCGTTTGGAGCAGCAGAATTGCGAAAAATTTGTTGTCTTCTCAAACATTTCTTAGCTTGAAACTCCCATATCTCGCGAACGGATTGACCTAACCCAAAAATTCCTATTGCATCTGAAAGTCGAAACTCGCCCAATTACAACGGTATGTGTATTTTTTCCCTAGGCCATTCTGGTTAAGCGTTTGGAGCAGCAGAATTGCGAAAAATTTGTTGTCTTCTCAACCATTTCTTGGCTTCAAACCCCCATATCTCGCGAACGGATTGACCTAACCCAAAAATTCCTGTTGCATCTGAAGGTAGAAACTTGCCCGATAACAACGGTATGCGTATTTTTTCCCTAGGCCATTCTGGTTAAGCGTTTGGAGCAGCAGATTTGCGAAAAATTTGTTGTCTTCTCTACCATTTCTTGGCTTCAAACTCCCATATCTCGCGAACGGATTGACCTAACCCAAAAATTCCTATTGCATCTGAAAGTCGAAACTCGCCCAATTACAACGGTATGTGTATTTTTTCCCTAGGCCATTCTGGTTAAGCGTTTGGAGCAGCAGAATTGCGAAAAATTTGTTGTCTTCTCAACCATTTCTTGGCTTCAAACCCCCATATCTCGCGAACGGATTGACCTAACCCAAAAATTCCTGTTGCGTCTGAAAGTAGAAACTCGCCCGATTACAACGGTATGTGTGTTTTCTCCCTAGCCCATTCTGGTTAAGCGTTTGGAGCAGCAGAATTGCGAAAAATTTGTTGTCTTCTCATTCATTTCTTGGATTCAAACTACCATATCCCGCGAACGGACTGACCTAACCCAAAAATTCCTGTTGCGTCTGAAAGTAGAAACTCGCCCGATTATAACGGTATGTGTATTTTTTCCCTATGCCATTCTGGTTAAGCGTTTGGAGCAGCAGAATTGCGAAAAATTTTTTGCCTTTTCTACCATTTCTTGGTTTCAAACTCCCATTTCTCGCGAACGGATTGACCTAACCCAAAAATTCCTGTTGCATCTGAAAGTAGAAACTCGCCCGATTACAAGGGTATGGGTATTTTTTCCCTAGGCCATTCTGGATAAGCGTTTGGAGCAGCAGAATTGCGAAAAATTTGTTGTCTTCTCAAATATTTCTTAGCTTGAAACTCCCATATCTCGCGAACCGATTGACCTAACCCAAAAATTCCTATTGCATTTGAAAGTAGAAACTCGCCCGATTACAACGGTATGTGTATTTTTCCCCTAGGCCATTCTGGTTAAGCGATTGGAGCAGTAGAAGTGCGAAAAATTTGTTGTCTTGTCAACCATTTCTTAGCTTCAAAGTCCCATATCTCGCGAACGGATGGACCTAACCCAAAAATTCCTATTGTAACTGAAAGTTGAAACTCGCCCGATTACAACGGTACGCGTATTTTTTCCCTAGGCCATTCTGGTTAAGCGTTTGGTGCAGCAGATTTGCGAAAAATTTGTTGTCTTCTCAACCATTTCTTAGCTTCAAAGTCCCATATCTCGCGAACGGATTGACCTAACCCAAAAATTCCTATTGTAACTGAAAGTAGAAACACGCCCGATTACAGCGGTACGCGTATTTTTTCCCTAGGCCATTCTGGTGAAGCGTTTGGAGCAGCAGAATTGCGAAAAATTTGTTGTCTTCTCTACCATTTCTTGGCTTCAAACTCCCATATCTCGCGAACGGATTGACCTAACCCAAAAATTCCTATTGCATCTGAAAGTAGAAACTCGCCCAATTACAACGGTATGTGTGTTTTCTCCCTAGCCCATTCTGGTTAAGCGTTTGGAGCAGCAGAATTGCGAAAAATTTTTTGCCTTCTCAACCATTTCTTGTTTTCAAACTCCCATATCTCGCGAACCGATTGACCTAACCCAAAAATTCCTATTGCATTTGAAAGTAGAAACTCGCCCGATTACAACGGTATGTGTATTTTTCCCCTAGGCCATTCTGGTTAAGCGATTGGAGCAGTAGAAGTGCGAAAAATTTGTTGTCTTGTCAACCATTTCTTAGCTTCAAAGTCCCATATCTCGCGAACGGATGGACCTAACCCAAAAATTCCTATTGTAACTGAAAGTAGAAACTCGCCCGATTACAACGGTACGCGTATTTTTTCCCTAGGCCATTCTGGTTAAGCGTTTGGTGCAGCAGATTTGCGAAAAATTTGTTGTCTTCTCAACCATTTCTTAGCTTCAAAGTCCCATATCTCGCGAACGGATTGACCTAACCCAAAAATTCCTATTGTAACTGAAAGTAGAAACACGCCCGATTACAGCGGTACGCGTATTTTTTCCCTAGGCCATTCTGGTGAAGCGTTTGGAGCAGCAGAATTGCGAAAAATTTGTTGTCTTCTCTACCATTTCTTGGCTTCAAACTCCCATATCTCGCGAACGGATTGACCTAACCCAAAAATTCCTATTGCATCTGAAAGTAGAAACTCGCCCAGTTACAACGGTATGTGTATTTTTTCCCTAGGCCATTCTGGTTAAGCGTTTGGAGCAGTAGAATTGCGAAAAATTTTTTGCCTTTTCTACCATTTCTTGGTTTCAAACTCCCATTTCTCGCGAACGGATTGACCTAACCCAAAAATTCCTGTTGCATCTGGAAGTAGAAACTCGCCCGATTACAACGGTATGTGTATTTTTTCCCTAGGCCATTCTGGTTAAGCGTTTGGAGCAGCAGAATTGTGAAAAATTTTTTGCCTTTTCTACCATTTCTTGGTTTCAAACTCCCATTTCTCGCGAACGGATTGACCTAACCCAAAAATTCCTGTTGCATCTGGAAGTAGAAACTCGCCCGATTACAACGGTATGTGTATTTTTTCCCTAGGCCATTCTGGTTAAGCGTTTGGAGCAGCAGAATTGTGAAAAATTTTTTGCCTTTTCTACCATTTCTTGGTTTCAAACTCCCATTTCTCGCGAACGGATTGACCTAACCCAAAAATTCCTATTGTAACTGAAAGTAGAAACTCGCCCGATTACAAGGGTATGGGTATTTTTTCCCTAGGCCATTCTGGATAAGCGTTTGGAGCAGCAGAATTGCGAAAAATTTGTTGTCTTCTCAAACATTTCTTAGCTTGAAACTCCCATATCTCGCGAACCGATTGACCTAACCCAAAAATTCCTATTGCATTTGAAAGTAGAAACTCGCCCGATTACAACGGTAGGTGTATTTTTCCCCTAGGCCATTCTGGTTAAGCGATTGGAGCAGTAGAAGTGCGAAAAATTTGTTGTCTTGTCAACCATTTCTTTGCTTCAAAGTCCCATATCTCGCGAACGGATGGACCTAACCCAAAAATTCCTGTTGCGTCTGAAAGTAGAAACTCGCCCGATTATAACGGTATGTGTATTTTTTCCCTAGGCCATTCTGGTTAAGCGTTTGGAGCAGCAGAATTGCGAAAAATTTTTTGCCTTTTCTACCATTTCTTGGTTTCAAACTCCCATTTCTCGCGAACGGATTGACCTAACCCAAAAATTCCTGTTGCATCTGAAAGTAGAAACTCGCCCGATTACAAGGGTATGGGTATTTTTTCCCTAGGCCATTCTGGATAAGCGTTTGGAGCAGCAGAATTGCGAAAAATTTGTTGTCTTCTCAAATATTTCTTAGCTTGAAACTCCCATATCTCGCGAACCGATTGACCTAACCCAAAAATTCCTATTGCATTTGAAATTAGAAACTCGCCCGATTACAACGGTATGTGTATTTTTCCCCTAGGCCATTCTGGTTAAGCGATTGGAGCAGTAGAAGTGCGAAAAATTTGTTGTCTTGTCAACCATTTCTTAGCTTCAAAGTCCCATATCTCGCGAACGGATGGACCTAACCCAAAAATTCCTATTGTAACTGAAAGTTGAAACTCGCCCGATTACAACGGTACGCGTATTTTTTCCCTAGGCCACTCTGGTTAAGCGTTTGGTGCAGCAGATTTGCGAAAAATTTGTTGTCTTCTCAACCATTTCTTAGCTTCAAAGTCCCATATCTCGCGAACGGATTGACCTAACCCAAAAATTCCTATTGTAACTGAATGTAGAAACACGCCCGATTACAGCGGTACGCGTATTTTTTCCCTAGGCCATTCTGGTGAAGCGTTTGGTGCAGCAGAATTGCGAAAAATTTGTTGTCTTCTCTACCATTTCTTGGCTTCAAACTCCCATATCTCGCGAACGGATTGACGTAACCCAAAAATTCCTGTTGCGTCTGAAAGTAGAAACTCGCCCGATTACAACGGTATGTGTGTTTTCTCCCTAGCCCATTCTGGTTAAGCGTTTGGAGCAGCAGAATTGCGAAAAATTTGTTGTCTTCTCATCCATTTCTTGGATTCAAACTCCCATATCTCGCGAACGGATTGACCTAACCCAAAAATTCCTGTTGCGTCTGAAAGTAGAAACTCGCCCGATTATAACGGTATGTGTATTTTTTCCCTAGGCCATTCTGGTTAAGCGTTTGGAGCAGCAGAATTGCGAAAAATTTGTTGTCTTCTCAACCATTTCTTGGATTCAAACTCCCATATCTCGCGAACGGATTGACCAAACCCAAAAATTCCTGTTGCGTCTGAAAGTAGAAACTCGCCCGATTATAACGGTATGTGTATTTTTTCCCTAGGCCATTCTGGTTAAGCGGTTTGAGCAGCAGAATTGCGAAAAATTTGTTGTCTTCTCAACCATTTCTTGGCTTCAAACCCCCATATCTCGCGAACGGATTGACCTAACCCAAAAATTCCTATTGCATCTGAAAGTAGAAACTCGCCCGATTACAACGGTATGTGTATTTTTTCCCTAGGCCATTCTGGTTAAGCGTTTGGAGCAGCAGAATTGTGAAAAATTTTTTGCCTTTTCTACCATTTCTTGGTTTCAAACTCCCATTTCTCGCGAACGGATTGACCTAACCCAAAAATTCCTGTTGCATCTGAAAGTAGAAACTCGCCCGATTACAACGGTATGTGTATTTTTTCCCTAGGCCATTCTGGTTAAGCGTTTGGAGCAGCAGAATTGTGAAAAATTTTTTGCCTTTTCTACCATTTCTTGGTTTCAAACTCCCATTTCTCGCGAACGGATTGACCTAACCCAAAAATTCCTGTTGCATCTGAAAGTAGAAACTCGCCCGATTACAAGGGTATGGGTATTTTTTCCCTAGGCCATTCTGGATAAGCGTTTGGAGCAGCAGAATTGCGAAAAATTTGTTGTCTTCTCAAACATTTCTTAGCTTGAAACTCCCATATCTCGCGAACCGATTGACCTAACCCAAAAATTCCTATTGCATTTGAAAGTAGAAACTCGCCCGATTACAGCGGTAGGTGTGTTTTTCCCGTAGGCCATTCTGGTTAAGCGATTGGAGCAGTAGAAGTGCGAAAAATTTGTTGTCTTGTCAACCATTTCTTAGCTTCAAAGTCCCATATCTCGCGAACGGATGGACCTAACCCAAAAATTCCTATTGTAACTGAAAGTAGAAACTCGCCCGATTACAACGGTACGCGTATTTTTTCCCTAGGCCATTCTGGTTAAGCGTTTGGTGCAGCAGATTTGCGAAAAATTTGTTGTCTTCTCAACCATTTCTTAGCTTCAAAGTCCCATATCTCGCGAACGGATTGACCTAACCCAAAAATTCCTATTGTAACTGAAAGTAGAAACACGCCCGATTACAGCGGTACGCGTATTTTTTCCCTAGGCCATTCTGGTTAAGCGTTTGGAGCAGCAGAATTGCGAAAAATTTGTTGTCTTCTCAACCATTTCTTGGATTCAAACTCCCATATCAAGCGAACGGATTGACCTAATCCAAAAATTCCTGTTGCGTCTGAAAGTAGAAACTCGCCCGATTACAACGGCATGTGTATTTTTTCCCTAGCCCATTCTGGTGAAGCGTTTGGAGCAGCAGAATTGCGAAAAATTTGTTGTCTTCTCAACCATTTCTTGGATTCAAACTCCCATATCAAGCGAACGGATTGACCTAACCCAAAAATTCCTGTTGCGTCTGAAAGTAGAAACTCGCCCGATTACAACGGCATGTGTATTTTTTCCCTAGCCCATTCTGGTTAAGCGTTTGGAGCAGCAGAATTGCGAAAAATTTTTTGCCTTCTCTACCATTTCTTGGATTCAAACTCCCATACCTCGCGAACGGATTGACCTAACCCAAAAATTCCTGTTGCATCTGAAAGTAGAAACTCGCCCGATTACAACGGTATGTGTATTTTTTCCCTAGGCCATTCTGGTTAAGCGTTTGGAGCAGCAGAATTGTGAAAAATTTTTTGCCTTTTCTACCATTTCTTGGTTTCAAACTCCCATTTCTCGCGAACGGATTGACCTAACCCAAAAATTCCTGTTGCATCTGAAAGTAGAAACTCGCCCGATTACAACGGTATGTGTATTTTTTCCCTAGGCCATTCTGGTTAAGCGTTTGGAGCAGCAGAATTGTGAAAAATTTTTTGCCTTTTCTACCATTTCTTGGTTTCAAACTCCCATTTCTCGCGAACGGATTGACCTAACCCAAAAATTCCTGTTGCATCTGAAAGTAGAAACTCGCCCGATTACAAGGGTATGGGTATTTTTTCCCTAGGCCATTCTGGATAAGCGTTTGGAGCAGCAGAATTGCGAAAAATTTGTTGTCTTCTCAAACATTTCTTAGCTTGAAACTCCCATATCTCGCGAACCGATTGACCTAACCCAAAAATTCCTATTGCATTTGAAAGTAGAAACTCGCCCGATTACAGCGGTAGGTGTATTTTTCCCGTAGGCCATTCTGGTTAAGCGATTGGAGCAGTAGAAGTGCGAAAAATTTGTTGTCTTGTCAATCATTTCTTAGCTTCAAAGTCCCATATCTCGCGAACGGATGGACCTAACCCAAAAATTCCTATTGTAACTGAAAGTAGAAACTCGCCCGATTACAACGGTACGCGTATTTTTTCCCTAGGCCATTCTGGTTAAGCGTTTGGTGCAGCAGATTTGCGAAAAATTTGTTGTCTTCTCAACCATTTCTTAGCTTCAAAGTCCCATATCTCGCGCACGGATTGACCTAACCCAAAAATTCCTATTGTAACTGAAAGTAGAAACACGCCCGATTACAGCGGTACGCGTATTTTTTCCCTAGGCCATTCTGGTTAAGCGTTTGGAGCAGCAGAATTGCGAAAAATTTGTTGTCTTCTCAACCATTTCTTGGATTCAAACTCCCATATCAAGCGAACGGATTGACCTAATCCAAAAATTCCTGTTGCGTCTGAAAGTAGAAACTCGCCCGATTACAACGGCATGTGTATTTTTTCCCTAGCCCATTCTGGTGAAGCGTTTGGAGCAGCAGAATTGCGAAAAATTTGTTGTCTTCTCAACCATTTCTTGGATTCAAACTCCCATATCAAGCGAACGGATTGACCTAACCCAAAAATTCCTGTTGCGTCTGAAAGTAGAAACTCGCCCGATTACAACGGCATGTGTATTTTTTCCCTAGCCCATTCTGGTTAAGCGTTTGGAGCAGCAGAATTGCGAAAAATTTTTTGCCTTCTCTACCATTTCTTGGATTCAAACTCCCATACCTCGCGAACGGATTGACCTAACCCAAAAATTCCTATTGCATCTGAAAGTAGAAACTCGCCCGATTACAACGGTATGTGTATTTTTTCCCTAGGCCATTCTGGTTAAGCGTTTGGAGCAGCAGAATTGCGAAAAATTTTTTGCCTTCTCAACCATTTCTTGTCTTCAAACTCCCATATCTCGCGAACGGATTGACCCTACCCAAAAATTCCTATTGCATCTGAAAGTAGAAACTCGCCCGATAACAACGGTATGTGTATTTATTCCCTAGGCCATTCTGGTTAAGCGTTTGGAGCAGCAGAATTGCGTAAAATTTTTTGCCTTCTCAACCATTTCTTGTCTTCAAACTCCCATATCTCGCGAACCGATTGACCTAACCCAACAATTCCTATTGCATTTGAAAGTAGAAACTCGCCCGATTACAAGGGTATGGGTATTTTTTCCCTAGGCCATTCTGGATAAGCGTTTGGAGCAGCAAAATTGCGAAAAATTTGTTGTCTTCTCAAACATTTCTTAGCTTGAAACTCCCATATCTCGCGAACCGATTGACCCTACCCAAAAATTCCTATTGCATCTGAAAGTAGAAACTCGCCCGATAACAACGGTAGGTTTATTTTTCCCCTAGGCCATTCTGGTTAAGCGATTGGAGCAGTAGAAGTGCGAAAAGTTTGTTGTCTTGTCAACCATTTCTTAGCTTCAAAGTCCCATACCTCGCGAACGGATTGACCTAACCCAAAAATTCCTATTGTAACAGAAAGTAGAAACTCGCCCGATTACAACGGTACGCGTATTTTTTCCCTAGGCCATTCTGGTTAAGCGTTTGGAGCAGCAGAATTGCGAATAATTTGTTGTCTTCTCAACCATTTCTTGGATTCAATCTCCCATATCTCGCGAACGGATTGACCTAAGCCAAAAATTCCTATTGTAACTGAAAGTAGAGACTCGCCCGATTACAGCGGTATGTATATTTTTTCCCTAGGCCATTCTGGTTAAGCGTTTGGAGCAGCAGAATTGCGAAAAATTTGTTGTCTTCTCATCCATTTCTTGGATTCAAACTCCCATATCTCGCGAACGGATTGACCTAACCCAAAAATTCCTGTTGCGTCTGAAAGTAGAAACTCGCCCGATTATAACCGTATGTGTATTTTTTCCCTAGGCCATTCTGGTTAAGCGTTTGGAGCAGCAGAATTGCGAAAAATTTGTTGTCTTCTCAACCATTTCTTGGATTCAAACTCCCATATCTCGCGAACGGATTGACCTAACCCAAAAATTCCTGTTGCGTCTGAAAGTAGAAACTCGCCCGATTATAACGGTATGTGTATTTTTTCCCTAGGCCATTCTGGTTAAGCGGTTTGAGCAGCAGAATTGCGAAAAATTTTTTGCCTTCTCAACCATTTCTTGTCTTCAAACTCCCATATCTCGCGAACGGATTGACCTAACCCAAAAATTCCTATTGCATCTGAAAGTAGAAACTCGCCCGATTACAACGGCATGTGTATTTTTTCCCTAGCCCATTCTGGTTAAGCGTTTGGAGCAGCAGAATTGCGAAAAATTTTTTGCCTTCTCTACCATTTCTTGGATTCAAACTCCCATACCTCGCGAACGGATTGACCTAACCCAAAAATTCCTATTGCATCTGAAAGTAGAAACTCGCCCGATTACAACGGTATGTGTATTTTTTCCCTAGGCCATTCTGGTTAAGCGTTTGAAGCAGCAGAATTGCGAAAAATTTTTTGCCTTCTCAACCATTTCTTGTCTTCAAACTCCCATATCTCGCGAACGGATTGACCCTACCCAAAAATTCCTATTGCATCTGAAAGTAGAAACTCGCCCGATAACAACGGTATGTGTATTTTTTCCCTAGGCCATTCTGGTTAAGCGTTTGGAGCAGCAGAATTGCGAAAAATTTTTTGCCTTCTCAACCATTTCTTGTCTTCAAACTCCCATATCTCGCGAACCGATTGACCTAACCCAACAATTCCTATTGCATTTGAAAGTAGAAACTCGCCCGATTACAACGGTAGGTTTATTTTTCCCCTAGGCCATTCTGGTTAAGCGATTGGAGCAGTAGAAGTGCGAAAAGTTTGTTGTCTTGTCAACCATTTCTTAGCTTCAAAGACCCATATCTCGCGAACGGATTGACCTAACCCAAAAATTCCTATTGTAACAGAAAGTAGAAACTCGCCCGATTACAACGGTACGCGTATTTTTTCCCTAGGCCATTCTGGTTAAGCGTTTGGAGCAGCAGAATTGCGAAAAATTTGTTGTCTTCTCAACCATTTCTTGGATTCAAACTCCCATATCTCGCGAACGGATTGACCAAACCCAAAAATTCCTGTTGCGTCTGAAAGTAGAATCTCGCCCGATTATAACGGTATGTGTATTTTTTCCCTAGGCCATTCTGGTTAAGCGGTTTGAGCAGCAGAATTGCGAAAAATTTGTTGTCTTCTCAACCATTTCTTGGCTTCAAACCCCCATATCTCGCGAACGGATTGACCTAACCCAAAAATTCCTATTGCATCTGAAAGTAGAAACTCGCCCGATTACAACGGTATGTGTATTTTTTCCCTAGGCCATTCTGGTTAAGCGTTTGGAGCAGCAGAATTGTGAAAAATTTTTTGCCTTTTCTACCATTTCTTGGTTTCAAACTCCCATTTCTCGCGAACGGATTGACCTAACCCAAAAATTCCTGTTGCATCTGAAAGTAGAAACTCGCCCGATTACAACGGTATGTGTATTTTTTCCCTAGGCCATTCTGGTTAAGCGTTTGGAGCAGCAGAATTGTGAAAAATTTTTTGCCTTTTCTACCATTTCTTGGTTTCAAACTCCCATTTCTCGCGAACGGATTGACCTAACCCAAAAATTCCTGTTGCATCTGAAAGTAGAAACTCGCCCGATTACAAGGGTATGGGTATTTTTTCCCTAGGCCATTCTGGATAAGCGTTTGGAGCAGCAGAATTGCGAAAAATTTGTTGTCTTCTCAAACATTTCTTAGCTTGAAACTCCCATATCTCGCGAACCGATTGACCTAACCCAAAAATTCCTATTGCATTTGAAAGTAGAAACTCGCCCGATTACAGCGGTAGGTGTATTTTTCCCGTAGGCCATTCTGGTTAAGCGATTGGAGCAGTAGAAGTGCGAAAAATTTGTTGTCTTGTCAACCATTTCTTAGCTTCAAAGTCCCATATCTCGCGAACGGATGGACCTAACCCAAAAATTCCTATTGTAACTGAAAGTAGAAACTCGCCCGATTACAACGGTACGCGTATTTTTTCCCTAGGCCATTCTGGTTAAGCGTTTGGTGCAGCAGATTTGCGAAAAATTTGTTGTATTCTCAACCATTTCTTAGCTTCAAAGTCCCATATCTCGCGAACGGATTGACCTAACCCAAAAATTCCTATTGTAACTGAAAGTAGAAACACGCCCGATTACAGCGGTACGCGTATTTTTTCCCTAGGCCATTCTGGTTAAGCGTTTGGAGCAGCAGAATTGCGAAAAATTTGTTGTCTTCTCAACCATTTCTTGGATTCAAACTCCCATATCAAGCGAACGGATTGACCTAATCCAAAAATTCCTGTTGCGTCTGAAAGTAGAAACTCGCCCGATTACAACGGCATGTGTATTTTTTCCCTAGCCCATTCTGGTGAAGCGTTTGGAGCAGCAGAATTGCGAAAAATTTGTTGTCTTCTCAACCATTTCTTGGATTCAAACTCCCATATCAAGCGAACGGATTGACCTAACCCAAAAATTCCTATTGCGTCTGAAAGTAGAAACTCGCCCGATTACAACGGCATGTGTATTTTTTCCCTAGCCCATTCTGGTTAAGCGTTTGGAGCAGCAGAATTGCGAGAAATTTTTTGCCTTCTCTACCATTTCTTGGATTCAAACTCCCATACCTCGCGAACGGATTGACCTAACCCAAAAATTCCTATTGCATCTGAAAGTAGAAACTCGCCCGATTACAACGGTATGTGTATTTTTTCCCTAGGCCATTCTGGTTAAGCGTTTGAAGCAGCAGAATTGCGAAAAATTTTTTGCCTTCTCAACCATTTCTTGTCTTCAAACTCCCATATCTCGCGAACGGATTGACCCTACCCAAAAATTCCTATTGCATCTGAAAGTAGAAACTCGCCCGATAACAACGGTATGTGTATTTTTTCCCTAGGCCATTCTGGTTAAGCGTTTGGAGCAGCAGAATTGCGTAAAATTTTTTGCCTTCTCAACCATTTCTTGTCTTCAAACTCCCATATCTCGCGAACCGATTGACCTAACCCAACAATTCCTATTGCATTTGAAAGTAGAAACTCGCCCGATTACAACGGTAGGTTTATTTTTCCCCTAGGCCATTCTGGTTAAGCGATTGGAGCAGTAGAAGTGCGAAAAGTTTGTTGTCTTGTCAACCATTTCTTAGCTTCAAAGTCCCATACCTCGCGAACGGATTGACCTAACCCAAAAATTCCTATTGTAACAGAAAGTAGAAACTCGCCCGATTACAACGGTACGCGTATTTTTTCCCTAGGCCATTCTGGTTAAGCGTTTGGAGCAGCAGAATTGCGAATAATTTGTTGTCTTCTCAACCATTTCTTGGATTCAAACTCCCATATCTCGCGAACGGATTGACCTAAGCCAAAAATTCCTATTGTAACTGAAAGTAGAGACTCGCCCGATTACAGCGGTATGTATATTTTTTCCCTAGGCCATTCTGGTTAAGCGTTTGGAGCAGCAGAATTGCGAAAAATTTGTTGTCTTCTCATCCATTTCTTGGATTCAAACTCCCATATCTCGCGAACGGATTGACCTAACCCAAAAATTCCTGTTGCGTCTGAAAGTAGAAACTCGCCCGATTATAACCGTATGTGTATTTTTTCCCTAGGCCATTCTGGTTAAGCGTTTGGAGCAGCAGAATTGCGAAAAATTTGTTGTCTTCTCAACCATTTCTTGGATTCAAACTCCCATATCTCGCGAACGGATTGACCTAACCCAAAAATTCCTGTTGCGTCTGAAAGTAGAAACTCGCGCGATTATAACGGTATGTGTATTTTTTCCCTAGGCCATTCTGGTTAAGCGGTTTGAGCAGCAGAATTGCGAAAAATTTTTTGCCTTCTCAACCATTTCTTGTCTTCAAACTCCCATATCTCGCGAACGGATTGACCTAACCCAAAAATTCCTATTGCATCTGAAAGTAGAAACTCGCCCGATTACAACGGCATGTGTATTTTTTCCCTAGCCCATTCTGGTTAAGCGTTTGGAGCAGCAGAATTGCGAAAAATTTTTTGCCTTCTCTACCATTTCTTGGATTCAAACTCCCATACCTCGCGAACGGATTGACCTAACCCAAAAATTCCTATTGCATCTGAAAGTAGAAACTCGCCCGATTACAACGGTATGTGTATTTTTTCCCTAGGCCATTCTGGTTAAGCGTTTGAAGCAGCAGAATTGCGAAAAATTTTTTGCCTTCTCAACCATTTCTTGTCTTCAAACTCCCATATCTCGCGAACGGATTGACCCTACCCAAAAATTCCTATTGCATCTGAAAGTAGAAACTCGCCCGATAACAACGGTATGTGTATTTTTTCCCTAGGCCATTCTGGTTAAGCGTTTGGAGCAGCAGAATTGCGAAAAATTTTTTGCCTTCTCAACCATTTCTTGTCTTCAAACTCCCATATCTCGCGAACCGATTGACCTAACCCAACAATTCCTATTGAATTTGAAAGTAGAAACTCGCCCGATTACAACGGTAGGTTTATTTTTCCCCTAGGCCATTCTGGTTAAGCGATTGGAGCAGTAGAAGTGCGAAAAGTTTGTTGTCTTGTCAACCATTTCTTAGCTTCAAAGTCCCATATCTCGCGAACGGATTGACCTAACCCAAAAATTCCTATTGTAACAGAAAGTAGAAACTCGCCCGATTACAACGGTACGCGTATTTTTTCCCTAGGCCATTCTGGTTAAGCGTTTGGAGCAGCAGAATTGCGAAAAATTTGTTGTCTTCTCAACCATTTCTTGGATTCAAACTCCCATATCTCGCGAACGGATTGACCAAACCCAAAAATTCCTGTTGCGTCTGAAAGTAGAAACTCGCCCGATTATAACGGTATGTGTATTTTTTCCCTAGGCCATTCTGGTTAAGCGGTTTGAGCAGCAGAATTGCGAAAAATTTGTTGTCTTCTCAACCATTTCTTGGCTTCAAACCCCCATATCTCGCGAACGGATTGACCTAACCCAAAAATTCCTATTGCATCTGAAAGTAGAAACTCGCCCGATTACAACGGTATGTGTATTTTTTCCCTAGGCCATTCTGGTTAAGCGTTTGGAGCAGCAGAATTGTGAAAAATTTGTTGCCTTTTCTACCATTTCTTGGTTTCAAACTCCCATTTCTCGCGAACGGATTGACCTAACCCAAAAATTCCTGTTGCATCTGAAAGTAGAAACTCGCCCGATTACAACGGTATGTGTATTTTTTCCCTAGGCCATTCTGGTTAAGCGTTTGGAGCAGCAGAATTGTGAAAAATTTTTTGCCTTTTCTACCATTTCTTGGTTTCAAACTCCCATTTCTCGCGAACGGATTGACCTAACCCAAAAATTCCTGTTGCATCTGAAAGTAGAAACTCGCCCGATTACAAGGGTATGGGTATTTTTTCCCTAGGCCATTCTGGATAAGCGTTTGGAGCAGCAGAATTGCGAAAAATTTGTTGTCTTCTCAAACATTTCTTAGCTTGAAACTCCCATATCTCGCGAACCGATTGACCTAACCCAAAAATTCCTATTGCATTTGAAAGTAGAAACTCGCCCGATTACAGCGGTAGGTGTATTTTTCCCGTAGGCCATTCTGGTTAAGCGATTGGAGCAGTAGAAGTGCGAAAAATTTGTTGTCTTGTCAACCATTTCTTAGCTTCAAAGTCCCATATCTCGCGAACGGATGGACCTAACCCAAAAATTCCTATTGTAACTGAAAGTAGAAACTCGCCCGATTACAACGGTACGCGTATTTTTTCCCTAGGCCATTCTGGTTAAGCGTTTGGTGCAGCAGATTTGCGAAAAATTTGTTGTATTCTCAACCATTTCTTAGCTTCAAAGTCCCATATCTCGCGAACGGATTGACCTAACCCAAAAATTCCTATTGTAACTGAAAGTAGAAACACGCCCGATTACAGCGGTACGCGTATTTTTTCCCTAGGCCATTCTGGTTAAGCGTTTGGAGCAGCAGAATTGCGAAAAATTTGTTGTCTTCTCAACCATTTCTTGGATTCAAACTCCCATATCAAGCGAACGGATTGACCTAATCCAAAAATTCCTGTTGCGTCTGAAAGTAGAAACTCGCCCGATTACAACGGCATGTGTATTTTTTCCCTAGCCCATTCTGGTGAAGCGTTTGGAGCAGCAGAATTGCGAAAAATTTGTTGTCTTCTCAACCATTTCTTGGATTCAAACTCCCATATCAAGCGAACGGATTGACCTAACCCAAAAATTCCTATTGCGTCTGAAAGTAGAAACTCGCCCGATTACAACGGCATGTGTATTTTTTCCCTAGCCCATTCTGGTTAAGCGTTTGAAGCAGCAGAATTGCGAAAAATTTTTTGCCTTCTCAACCATTTCTTGTCTTCAAACTCCCATATCTCGCGAACGGATTGACCCTACCCAAAAATTCCTATTGCATCTGAAAGTAGAAACTCGCCCGATAACAACGGTATGTGTATTTTTTCCCTAGGCCATTCTGGTTAAGCGTTTGGAGCAGCAGAATTGCGTAAAATTTTTTGCCTTCTCAACCATTTCTTGTCTTCAAACTCCCATATCTCGCGAACCGATTGACCTAACCCAACAATTCCTATTGCATTTGAAAGTAGAAACTCGCCCGATTACAACGGTAGGTTTATTTTTCCCCTAGGCCATTCTGGTTAAGCGATTGGAGCAGTAGAAGTGCGAAAAGTTTGTTGTCTTGTCAACCATTTCTTAGCTTCAAAGTCCCATATCTCGCGAACGGATTGACCTAAACCAAAAATTCCTATTGTAACAGAAAGTAGAAACTCGCCCGATTACAACGGTACGCGTATTTTTTCCCTAGGCCATTCTGGTTAAGCGTTTGGAGCAGCAGAATTGCGAATAATTTGTTGTCTTCTCAACCATTTCTTGGATTCAAACTCCCATATCTCGCGAACGGATTGACCTAAGCCAAAAATTCCTATTGTAACTGAAAGTAGAGACTCGCCCGATTACAGCGGTATGTGTATTTTTTCCCTAGGCCATTCTGGTTAAGCGTTTGGAGCAGCAGAATTGCGAAAAATTTGTTGTCTTCTCAACCATTTCTTGGATTCAAACTCCCATATCTCGCGAACGGATTGACCTAACCCAAAAATTCCTGTTGCATCTGAAAGTAGAAACTCGCCCGATTACAACGGTATGTGTATTTTTTCCCTAGGCCATTCTGGTTAAGCGTTTGGAGCAGCAGAATTGTGAAAAATTTTTTGCCTTTTTTACCATTTCTTGGTTTCAAACTCCCATTTCTCGCGAACGGATTGACCTAACCCAAAAATTCCTGTTGCATCTGAAAGTAGAAACTCGCCCGATTACAAGGGTATGGGTATTTTTTCCCTAGGCCATTCTGGATAAGCGTTTGGAGCAGCAGAATTGCGAAAAATTTGTTGTCTTCTGAACCATTTCTTGGATTCAAACTCCCATATCTCGCGAACGGATTGACCTAACCCAAAAATTCCTGTTGCATCTGAAAGTAGAAACTCGCCCGATTACAAGGGTATGGGTATTTTTTCCCTAGGCCATTCTGGATAAGCGTTTGGAGCAGCAGAATTGCGAAAAATTTGTTGTCTTCTCAAACATTTCTTAGCTTGAAACTCCCATATCTGGCGAACCGATTGACCTAACCCAAAAATTCCTATTGCATTTGAAAGTAGAAACTCGCCCGATTACAACGGTACGCGTATTTTTTCCCTAGGCCATTCTGGTTAAGCGTTTGGTGCAGCAGATTTGCGAAAAATTTGTTGTCTTCTCAACCATTTCTTAGCTTCAAAGTCCCATATCTCGCGAACGGATTGACCTAACCCAAAAATTCCTATTGTAACTGAAAGTAGAAACACGCCCGATTACAGCGGTACGCGTATTTTTTCCCTAGGCCATTCTGGTTAAGCGTTTGGAGCAACAGAATTGCGAAAAATTTGTTGTCTTGTCAACCATTTCTTAGCTTCAAAGTCCCATATCTCGCGAACGGATTGACCTAACCCAAAAATTCCTATTGCATCTGAAAGTAGAAACTCGCCCAATTACAACGGTATGTGTATTTTTTCCCTAGGCCATTCTGGTTAAGCGTTTGGAGCAGCAGAATTGCGAAAAATTTTTTGCCTTCTCAACCATTTCTTGGCTTCAAACTCCCATATCTCGCGAACGGATTGACCTAACCCAAAAACTCTTATTGCATCTGAAAGTAGAAACTCGCCCGATTCCAACGGTATGTGTATTTTTTCCCTAGGCAATTCTGGTTACGCGTTTGGAGCAGCAGAATTGCGAATAATTTGTTGTCTTCTCAACCATTTCTGGTCTTCAAACTCCCATATCTCGCGAACGGATTGACCTAACCCAAAAATTCTTGTTCCATCTGAAAGTAGAAACTCGCCCGATTACAACGGTACGTGTATTTTACCCCGTAGGCCATTCTGGTTAAGCGATAGGAGCAGCAGAGGTGCGAAAAATTTGTTGTCTTCTCAACCATTTCTTGGATTCAAACTCCCATATCTCGCGAACGGATTGACCTAAGCCAAAAATTCCTATTGTAACTGAAAGTAGAAACTCGCCCGATTACAACTGTATGTGTATTTTTTCCCTAGGCCATTCTGGTTAAGCGTTTGGAGCAGCAGAAGTGCGAAAAATTTGTTGTCTTCTCAACCATTTCTTGGCTTCAAACCCCCATATCTCGCGAACGGATTGACCTAACCCAAAAATTCCTGTTGCGTCTGAAAGTAGAAACTCGCCCGATTACAACGGTATGTGTGTTTTCTCCCTAGCCCATTCTGGTTAAGCGTTTGGAGCAGCAGAATTGCGAAAAATTTGTTGTCTTCTCATCCATTTCTTGGATTCAAACTCCCATATCTCGCGAACGGATTGACCTAACCCAAAAATTCCTGTTGCGTCTGAAAGTAGAAACTCGCCCGATTATAACCGTATGTGTATTTTTTCCCTAGGCCATTCTGGTTAAGCGTTTGGAGCAGCAGAATTGCGAAAAATTTGTTGTCTTCTCAACCATTTCTTGGATTCAAACTCCCATATCTCGCGAACGGATTGACCTAACCCAAAAATTCCTGTTGCGTCTGAAAGTAGATACTCGCCCGATTATAACGGTATGTGTATTTTTTCCCTAGGCCATTCTGGTTAAGCGGTTTGAGCAGCAGAATTGCGAAAAATTTTTTGCCTTCTCAACCATTTCTTGTCTTCAAACTCCCATATCTCGCGAACGGATTGACATAACCCAAAAATTCCTATTGCATCTGAAAGTAGAAACTCGCCCGATTACAACGGTATGTGTATTTTTTCCCTAGGCCATTCTGGTTAAGCGTTTGGAGCAGCAGAATTGTGAAAAATTTTTTGCCTTTTCTACCATTTCTTGGTTTCAAACTCCCATTTCTCGCGAACGGATTGACCTAACCCAAAAATTCCTGTTGCATCTGAAAGTAGAAACTCGCCCGATTACAACGGTATGTGTATTTTTTCCCTAGGCCATTCTGGTTAAGCGTTTGGAGCAGCAGAATTGTGAAAAATTTTTTGCCTTTTCTACCATTTCTTGGTTTCAAACTCCCATTTCTCGCGAACGGATTGACCTAACCCAAAAATTCCTGTTGCATCTGAAAGTAGAAACTCGCCCGATTACAAGGGTATGGGTATTTTTTCCCTAGGCCATTCTGGATAAGCGTTTGGAGCAGTAGAATTGTGAAAAATTTTTTGCCTTCTCTACCATTTATTGGCTTCAAACTCCCATATCTCGCGAACGGATTGACCTAACCCAAAAATTCCTATTGCATCTGAAAGTAGAAACTCGCCCAATTACAACGGTATGTGTATTTTTTCCCTAGGCCATTCTGGTTAAGCGCTTGGAGCAGCAGAAGTGAGAAAAATTTGTTGCCTTCTCAACCATTTCTTGTGTTCAAACTCCCATATCTCGCGAACGGATTGACCCAACCCAAAAATTCCTATTGCATCTGAAAGTAGAAACTCGCCCGATTACAACGGTGTGTGTATTTTTTCAAAAGCCCATTCTGGTGAAGCGTTTGGAGCAGCAGAATTGCGAAAAATTTGTTGTCTTCTCTACCATTTCTTGGCTTCAAACACCCATATCTCGCGAACGGATTGACCTAACCCAAAAATTCTTATTGCATCTGAAAGTAGAAACTCGCCCGATTCCAACGGTATGTGTATTTTTTCCCTAGGCCATTCTGGTTAAGCGCTTGGAGCAGCACAAGTGAGAAAAATTTGTTGCCTTCTCAAACATTTCTTGTGTTCAAACTCCCATATCTCGCGAACGGATTGACCCAACCCAAAAATTCCTATTGCATCTGAAAGTAGAAACTCGCCCGATTACAACGGTGTGTGTATTTTTTCCCTAGCCCATTCTGGTGAAGCGTTTGGAGCAGCAGAATTGCGAAAAACTTGTTGTCTTCTCAACCATTTCTTGGCTTCAAACTCCCATATCAAGCGAACGGATTGACATAACCCAAAAATTCCTGTTGCGTCTGAAAGTAGAAACTCGCCCGATTACAACGGCATGTGTATTTTTCCCCTAGGCCATTCTGGTTAAGCGTTTGGAGCAGCAGATTTGCGATAAATTTGTTGTCTTCTCAACCATATCTTAGCTTCAAACTCTCATATCTCGCGAACGGATTAACCTAACCCAAAAATTCCTATTGCATTTGAAAGTAGAAACTCGCCCGATTACAACGGTACGTGTATTTTTTCCCTAGGTCATTCTGGTTAAGCGTTTGGAGCAGTAGAATTGTGAAAAATTTTTTGCCTTCTCTACCATTTCTTGGCTTCAAACTCCCATATCTCGCGAACGGATTGACCTAACCCAAAAATTCCTATTGCATCTGAAAGTAGAAACTCGCCCAATTACAACGGTATGTGTATTTTTTCCCTAGGCCATTCTGGTTAAGCGCTTGGAGCAGCAGAAGTGAGAAAAATTTGTTGCCTTCTCAACCATATCTTAGCTTCAAACTCTCATATCTCGCGAACGGATTGACCTAACCCAAAAATTCCTATTGCATTTGAAAGTAGAAACTCGCCCGATTACAACGGTGCGTGTATTTTTTCCCTAGGTCATTCTGGTTAAGCGTTTGGAGCAGTAGAATTGTGAAAAATTTTTTGCCTTCTCTACCATTTCTTGGCTTCAAACTCCCATATCTCGCGAACGGATTGACCTAACCCAAAAATTCCTATTGCATCTGAAAGTAGAAACTCGCCCAATTACAACGGTATGTGTATTTTTTCCCTAGGCCATTCTGGTTAAGCGTTTGGAGCAGCAGAATTGCGAAAAATTTTTTGCCTTCTCAACCATTTCTTGGCTTCAAACTCCCATATCTCGCGAACGGATTGACCTAACCCAAAAATTCTTATTGCATCTGAAAGTAGAAACTCGCCCGATTCCAACGGTATGTGTATTTTTTCCCTAGGCAATTCTGGTTACGCGTTTGGAGCAGCAGAATTGCGAATAATTTGTTGTCTTCTCAACCATTTCTGGTCTTCAAACTCCCATATCTCGCGAACGGATTGACCTAAGCCAAAAATTCCTATTGTAACTGAAAGTAGAAACTCGCCCGATTACAACGGTATGTGTATTTTTTCCCTAGGCCATTCTGGTTAAGCGTTTGGAGCAGCAGAAGTGCGAAAAATTTGTTGTCTTCTCAACCATTTCTTGGCTTCAAACCCCCATATCTCGCGAACGGATTGACCTAACCCAAAAATTCCTGTTGCGTCTGAAAGTAGAAACTCGCCCGATTACAACGGTATGTGTGTTTTCTCCCTAGCCCATTCTGGTTAAGCGTTTGGAGCAGCAGAATTGCGAAAAATTTGTTGTCTTCTCATCCATTTCTTGGATTCAAACTCCCATATCTCGCGAACGGATTGACCTAACCCAAAAATTCCTGTTGCGTCTGAAAGTAGAAACTCGCCCGATTATAACCGTATGTGTATTTTTTCCCTAGGCCATTCTGGTTAAGCGTTTGGAGCAGCAGAATTGCGAAAAATTTGTTGTCTTCTCAACCATTTCTTGGATTCAAACTCCCATATCTCGCGAACGGATTGACATAACCCAAAAATTCCTATTGCATCTGAAAGTAGAAACTCGCCCGATTACAACGGTATGTGTATTTTTTCCCTAGGCCATTCTGGTTAAGCGTTTGGAGCAGCAGAATTGTGAAAAATTTTTTGCCTTTTCTACCATTTCTTGGTTTCAAACTCCCATTTCTCGCGAACGGATTGACCTAACCCAAAAATTCCTGTTGCATCTGAAAGTAGAAACTCGCCCGATTACAACGGTATGTGTATTTTTTCCCTAGGCCATTCTGGTTAAGCGTTTGGAGCAGCAGAATTGTGAAAAATTTTTTGCCTTTTCTACCATTTCTTGGTTTCAAACTCCCATTTCTCGCGAACGGATTGACCTAACCCAAAAATTCCTGTTGCATCTGAAAGTAGAAACTCGCCCGATTACAAGGGTATGGGTATTTTTTCCCTAGGCCATTCTGGATAAGCGTTTGGAGTAGCAGAATTGCGAAAAATTTGTTGTCTTCTCAAACATTTCTTAGCTTGAAACTCCCATATGTCGCGAACCGATTGACCTAACCCAAGAATTCCTATTGCATTTGAAAGTAGAAACTCTCCCGATTACAGCGGTAGGTGTATTTTTCCCCTAGGACATTCTGGTTAAGCGATTGGAGCAGTAGAAGTGCGAAAAATTTGTTGTCTTGTCAACCATTTCTTAGCTTCAAAGTCCCATATCTCGCGAACGGATGGACCTAACCCAAAAATTCCTATTGTAACTGAAAGTAGAAACTCGCCCGATTACAACGGTACGCGTATTTTTTCCCTAGGCCATTCTGGTTAAGCGTTTGGTGCAGCAGATTTGCGAAAAATTTGTTGTCTTCTCAACCATATCTTAGCTTCAAACTCCCATATCTCGCGAACGGATTGACCTAACCCAAAAATTCCTATTGCATTTGAAAGTAGAAACTCGCCCGATTACAACGGTACGTGTATTTTTTCCCTAGGTCATTCTGGTTAAGCGTTTGGAGCAGTAGAATTGTGAAAAATTTTTTGCCTTCTCTACCATTTATTGGCTTCAAACTCCCATATCTCGCGAACGGATTGACCTAACCCAAAAATTCCTATTGCATCTGAAAGTAGAAACTCGCCCAATTACAACGGTATGTGTATTTTTTCCCTAGGCCATTCTGGTTAAGCGCTTGGAGCAGCAGAAGTGAGAAAAATTTGTTGCCTTCTCAACCATTTCTTGTGTTCAAACTCCCATATCTCGCGAACGGATTGACCCAACCCAAAAATTCCTATTGCATCTGAAAGTAGAAACTCGCCCGATTACAACGGTGTGTGTATTTTTTCAAAAGCCCATTCTGGTGAAGCGTTTGGAGCAGCAGAATTGCGAAAAATTTGTTGTCTTCTCTACCATTTCTTGGCTTCAAACACCCATATCTCGCGAACGGATTGACCTAACCCAAAAATTCTTATTGCATCTGAAAGTAGAAACTCGCCCGATTCCAACGGTATGTGTATTTTTTCCCTAGGCCATTCTGGTTAAGCGCTTGGAGCAGCACAAGTGAGAAAAATTTGTTGCCTTCTCAAACATTTCTTGTGTTCAAACTCCCATATCTCGCGAACGGATTGACCCAACCCAAAAATTCCTATTGCATCTGAAAGTAGAAACTCGCCCGATTACAACGGTGTGTGTATTTTTTCCCTAGCCCATTCTGGTGAAGCGTTTGGAGCAGCAGAATTGCGAAAAACTTGTCTTCTCAACCATTTCTTGGCTTCAAACTCCCATATCAAGCGAACGGATTGACATAACCCAAAAATTCCTGTTGCGTCTGAAAGTAGAAACTCGCCCGATTACAACGGCATGTGTATTTTTTCCCTAGCCCATTCTGGTGAAGCGTTTGGAGCAGCAGAATTGCGAAAAATTTGTTGTCTTCTCAACCATTTCTTGGATTCAAACTCCCATATCAAGCGAACGGATTGACCTAACCCAAAAAGTCCTGTTGCGTCTGAAAGTAGAAACTCGCCCGATTACAACGGCATGTGTATTTTTTCCCTAGCCCATTCTGGTTAAGCGTTTGGAGCAGCAGAATTGCGAAAAATTTTTTGCCTTCTCTACCATTTCTTGGTTTCAAACTCCCATATCTCGCGAACGGATTGACCTAACCCAAAAATTCCTGTTGCATCTGAAGGTAGAAACTTGCCCGATAACAACGGTATGCGTATTTTTTCCCTAGGCCATTCTGGTTAAGCGTTTGGAGCAGCAGAATTGCGAATAATTTGTTGTCTTCTCAACCATTTCTTAGCTTCAAACTCCCATATCTCGCGAACGGATTGACCTAACCCAAAAATTCTTATTGCATTTGAAAGTAGAAACTCGCCCGATTACAACGGTACGCCTATTTTTCCCCTAGGCCATTCTGGTTAAGCGTTTGGAGCAGCAGATTTGCGAAAAATTTGTTGTCTTCTCAACCATATCTTAGCTTCAAACTCTCATATCTCGCGAACGGATTGACCTAACCCAAAAATTCCTATTGCATTTGAAAGTAGAAACTCGCCCGATTACAACGGTACGTGTATTTTTTCCCTAGGTCATTCTGGTTAAGCGTTTGGAGCAGTAGAATTGTGAAAAATTTTTTGCCTTCTCTACCATTTCTTGGCTTCAAACTCCCATATCTCGCGAACGGATTGACCTAACCCAAAAATTCCTATTGCATCTGAAAGTAGAAACTCGCCCAATTACAACGGTATGTGTATTTTTTCCCTAGGCCATTCTGGTTAAGCGCTTGGAGCAGCAGAAGTGAGAAAAATTTGTTGCCTTCTCAACCATTTCTTGTGTTCAAACTCCCATATCTCGCGAACGGATTGACCCAACCCAAAAATTCCTATTGCATCTGAAAGTAGAAACTCGCCCGATTACAACCGTGTGTGTATTTTTTCAAAAACCCATTCTGGTGAAGCGTTTGGAGCAGCAGAATTGCGAAAAATTTGTTGTCTTGTCAACCATTTCTTAGCTTCAAAGTCCCATATCTCGCGAACGGATGGACCTAACCCAAAAATTCCTATTGTAACTGAAAGTAGAAACTCGCCCGATTACAACGGTACGCGTATTTTTTCCCTAGGCCATTCTGGTTAAGCGTTTGGAGCAGCAGATTTGCGAAAAATTTGTTGTCTTCTCAACCATATCTTAGCTTCAAACTCTCATATCTCGCGAACGGATTGACCTAACCCAAAAATTCCTATTGCATTTGAAAGTAGAAACTCGCCCGATTACAACGGTACGTGCATTTTTTCCCTAGGTCATTCTGGTTAAGCGTTTGGAGCAGTAGAATTGTGAAAAATTTTTTGCCTTCTCTACCATTTCTTGGCTTCAAACTCCCATATCTCGCGAACGGATTGACCTAACCCAAAAATTCCTATTGCATCTGAAAGTAGAAACTCGCCCAATTACAACGGTATGTGTATTTTTTCCCTAGGCCATTCTGGTTAAGCGTTTGGAGCAGCAGAATTGCGAAAATTTTTTAGCCTTCTCAACCATTTCTTGGCTTCAAACTCCCATATCTCGCGAACGGATTGACCTAACCCAAAAATTCTTATTGCATCTGAAAGTAGAAACTCGCCCGATTCCAACGGTATGTGTATTTTTTCCCTAGGCAATTCTGGTTAAGCGTTTGGAGCAGCAGAATTGCGAATAATTTGTTGTCTTCTCAACCATTTCTGGTCTTCAAACTCCCATATCTCGCGAACGGATTGACCTAACCCAAAAATTCTTGATGCATCTGAAAGTAGAAACTCGCCCGATTACAACGGTACGTGTATTTTACCCCGTAGGCCATTCTGGTTAAGCGATAGTAGCAGCAGAAGTGCGAAAAATTTGTTGTCTTCTCAACCATTTCTTGGATTCAAACTCCCATATCTCGCGAACGGATTGACCTAAGCCAAAAATTCCTATTGTAACTGAAAGTAGAAACTCGCCCGATTACAACGGTATGTGTATTTTTTCCCTAGGCCATTCTGGTTAAGCGTTTGGAGCAGCAGAAGTGCGAAAATTTTTTGTCTTCTCATCCATTTCTTGGCTTCAAACCCCCATATCTCGCGAACGGATTGACCTAACCCAAATATTCCTGTTGCGTCTGAAAGTAGAAACTCGCCCGATGACAACGGTATGTGTGTTTTCTCCCTAGCCCATTCTGGTTAAGCGTTTGGAGCAGCAGAATTGCGAAAAATTTGTTGTCTTCTCATCCATTTCTTGGATTCAAACTCCCATATCTCGCGAACGGATTGACCTAACCCAAAAATTCCTGTTGCGTCTGAAAGTAGAAACTCGCCCGATTATAACCGTATGCGTATTTTTTCCCTAGGCCATTCTGGTTAAGCGTTTGGAGCAGCAGAATTGCGAAAAATTTGTTGTCTTCTCAACCATTTCTTGGATTCAAACTCCCATATCTCGCGAACGGATTGACCTAACCCAAAAATTCCTGTTGCGTCTGAAAGTAGAAACTCGCCCGATTATAACGGTATGTGTATTTTGTCCCTAGGCCATTCTGGTTAAGCGGTTTGAGCAGCAGAATTGCGAAAAATTTTTTGCCTTCTCAACCATTTCTTGTCTTCAAACTCCCATATCTCGCGAACGGATTGACCTAACCCAAAAATTCCTATTGCATCTGAAAGTAGAAACTCGCCCGATTACAACGGTATGTGTATTTTTTCCCTAGGCCATTCTGGTTAAGCGTTTGGTGCAGCAGAATTGTGAAAAATTTTTTGCCTTGTCTACCATTTCTTGGTTTCAAACTCCCATTTCTCGCGAACGGATTTACCTAACCCAAAAATTCCTGTTGCATCTGAAAGTAGACACTCGCCCGATTACAACGGTATGTGTATTTTTTCCCTAGGCCATTCTGGTTAAGCGTTTGGAGCAGCAGAATTGTGAAAAATTTTTTGCCTTTTCTACCATTTCTTGGTTTCAAACTCCCATTTCTCGCGAACGGATTGACCTAACCCAAAAATTCCTGTTGCATCTGAAAGTAGAAACTCGCCCGGTTACAAGGGTATGGGTATTTTTTCCCTAGGCCATTCTGGATAAGCGTTTGGAGCAGCAGAATTGCGAAAAATTTGTTGTCTTCTCAAACATTTCTTAGCTTGAAACTCCCATATGTCGCGAAACGATTGACCTAACCCAAAAATTCCTATTGCATTTGAAAGTAGAAACTCGCCCGATTACAACGGTAGGTGTATTTTTCCCCTAGGCCATTCTGGTTAAGCGATTGGAGCAGTAGAATTGCGAAAAATTTGTTGTCTTGTCAACCATTTCTTAGCTTCAAAGTCCCATATCTCGCGAACGGATGGACCTAACCCAAAAATTCCTATTGTAACTGAAAGTAGAAACTCGCCCGATTACAACGGTACGCGTATTTTTTCCCTAGGCCATTCTGGTTAAGCGTTTGGTGCAGCAGATTTGCGAAAAATTTGTTGTCTTCTCAACCATATCTTAGCTTCAAACTCTCATATCTCGCGAACGGATTGACCTAACCCAAAAATTCCTATTGCATTTGAAAGTAGAAACTCGCCCGATTACAACGGTACGTGTATTTTTTCCCTAGGTCATTCTGGTTAAGCGTTTGGAGCAGTAGAATTGTGAAAAATTTTTTGCCTTCTCTAACATTTCTTGGCTTCAAACTCCCATATCTCGCGAACGTATTGACCTAACCCAAAAATTCCTATTGCATCTGAAAGTAGAAACTCGCCCAATTACAACGGTATGTGTATTTTTTCCCTAGGCCATTCTGGTTAAGCGCTTGGAGCAGCAGAAGTGAGAAAAATTTGTTGCCTTCTCAACCATTTCTTGTGTTCAAACTCCCATATCTCGCGAACGGATTGACCCAACCCAAAAATTCCTATTGCATCTGAAAGTAGAAACTCGCCCGATTACAACGGTGTGTGTATTTTTTCAAAAGCCCATTCTGGTGAAGCGTTTGGAGCAGCAGAATTGCGAAAAATTTGTTGTCTTCTCTACCATTTCTTGGCTTCAAACACCCATATCTCGCGAACGGATTGACCTAACCCAAAAATTCTTATTGCATCTGAAAGTAGAAACTCGCCCGATTTCAACGGTATGTGTATTTTTTCCCTAGGCCATTCTGGTTAAGCGCTTGGAGCAGCACAAGTGAGAAAAATTTGTTGCCTTCTCAAACATTTCTTGTGTTCAAACTCCCATATCTCGCGAACGGATTGACCCAACCCAAAAATTCCTATTGCATCTGAAAGTAGAAACTCGCCCGATTACAACGGTGTGTGTATTTTTTCCCTAGCCCATTCTGGTGAAGCGTTTGGAGCAGCAGAATTGCGAAAAACTTGTCTTCTCAACCATTTCTTGGCTTCAAACTCCCATATCAAGCGAACGGATTGACATAACCCAAAAATTCCTGTTGCGTCTGAAAGTAGAAACTCGCCCGATTACAACGGCATGTGTATTTTTTCCCTAGCCCATTCTGGTGAAGCGTTTGGAGCAGCAGAATTGCGAAAAATTTGTTGTCTTCTCAACCATTTCTTGGATTCAAACTCCCATATCAAGCGAACGGATTGACCTAACCCAAAAAGTCCTGTTGCGTCTGAAAGTAGAAACTCGCCCGATTACAACGGCATGTGTATTTTTTCCCTAGCCCATTCTGGTTAAGCGTTTGGAGCAGCAGAATTGCGAAAAATTTTTTGCCTTCTCTACCATTTCTTGGTTTCAAACTCCCATATCTCGCGAACGGATTGACCTAACCCAAAAATTCCTGTTGCATCTGAAGGTAGAAACTTGCCCGATAACAACGGTATGCGTATTTTTTCCCTAGGCCATTCTGGTTAAGCGTTTGTAGCAGCAGAATTGCGAATAATTTGTTGTCTTCTCAACCATTTCTTAGCTTCAAACTCCCATATCTCGCGAACGGATTGACCTAACCCAAAAATTCTTATTGCATTTGAAAGTAGAAACTCGCCCGATTACAACGGTACGCGTATTTTTCCCCTAGGCCATTCTGGTTAAGCGTTTGGAGCAGCAGATTTGCGAAAAATTTGTTGTCTTCTCAACCATATCTTAGCTTCAAACTCTCATATCTCGCGAACGGATTGACCTAACCCAAAAATTCCTATTGCATTTGAAAGTAGAAACTCGCCCGATTACAACGGTACGTGTATTTTTTCCCTAGGTCATTCTGGTTAAGCGTTTGGAGCAGTAGAATTGTGAAAAATTTTTTGCCTTCTCTACCATTTCTTGGCTTCAAACTCCCATATCTCGCGAACGGATTGACCTAACCCAAAAATTCCTATTGCATCTGAAAGTAGAAACTCGCCCAATTACAACGGTATGTGTATTTTTTCCCTAGGCCATTCTGGTTAAGCGTTTGGAGCAGCAGAATTGCGAAAAATTTTTAGCCTTCTCAACCATTTCTTGGCTTCAAACTCCCATATCTCGCGAACGGATTGACCTAACCCAAAAATTCTTATTGCATCTGAAAGTAGAAACTCGCCCGATTATAACCGTATGCGTATTTTTTCCCTAGGCCATTCTGGTTAAGTGTTTGGAGCAGCAGAATTGCGAAAAATTTGTTGTCTTCTCAACCATTTCTTGGATTCAAACTCCCATATCTCGCGAACGGATTGACCTAACCCAAAAATTCCTGTTGCGTCTGAAAGTAGAAACTCGCCCGATTATAACGGTATGTGTATTTTGTCCCTAGGCCATTCTGGTTAAGCGGTTTGAGCAGCAGAATTGCGAAAAATTTTTTGCCTTCTCAACCATTTCTTGTCTTCAAACTCCCATATCTCGCGAACGGATTGACCTAACCCAAAAATTCCTATTGCATCTGAAAGTAGAAACTCGCCCGATTACAACGGTATGTGTATTTTTTCCCTAGGCCATTCTGGTTAAGCGTTTGGTGCAGCAGAATTGTGAAAAATTTTTTGCCTTTTCTACCATTTCTTGGTTTCAAACTCCCATTTCTCGCGAACGGATTTACCTAACCCAAAAATTCCTGTTGCATCTGAAAGTAGACACTCGCCCGATTACAACGGTATGTGTATTTTTTCCCTAGGCCATTCTGGTTAAGCGTTTGGAGCAGCAGAATTGTGAAAAATTTTTTGCCTTTTCTACCATTTCTTGGTTTCAAACTCCCATTTCTCGCGAACGGATTGACCTAACCCAAAAATTCCTGTTGCATCTGAAAGTAGAAACTCGCCCGGTTACAAGGGTATGGGTATTTTTTCCCTAGGCCATTCTGGATAAGCGTTTGGAGCAGCAGAATTGCGAAAAATTTGTTGTCTTCTCAAACATTTCTTAGCTTGAAACTCCCATATGTCGCGAAACGATTGACCTAACCCAAAAATTCCTATTGCATTTGAAAGTAGAAACTCGCCCGATTACAACGGTAGGTGTATTTTTCCCCTAGGCCATTCTGGTTAAGCGATTGGAGCAGTAGAATTGCGAAAAATTTGTTGTCTTGTCAACCATTTCTTAGCTTCAAAGTCCCATATCTCGCGAACGGATGGACCTAACCCAAAAATTCCTATTGTAACTGAAAGTAGAAACTCGCCCGATTACAACGGTACGCGTATTTTTTCCCTAGGCCATTCTGGTTAAGCGTTTGGTGCAGCAGATTTGCGAAAAATTTGTTGTCTTCTCAACCATATCTTAGCTTCAAACTCTCATATCTCGCGAACGGTTTGACCTAACCCAAAAATTCCTATTGCATTTGAAAGTAGAAACTCGCCCGATTACAACGGTACGTGTATTTTTTCCCTAGGTCATTCTGGTTAAGCGTTTGGAGCAGTAGAATTGTGAAAAATTTTTTGCCTTCTCTACCATTTCTTGGCTTCAAACTCCCATATCTCGCGAATGTATTGACCTAACCCAAAAATTCCTATTGCATCTGAAAGTAGAAACTCGCCCAATTACAACGGTATGTGTATTTTTTCCCTAGGCCATTCTGGTTAAGCGCTTGGAGCAGCAGAAGTGAGAAAAATTTGTTGCCTTCTCAACCATTTCTTGTGTTCAAACTCCCATATCTCGCGAACGGATTGACCCAACCCAAAAATTCCTATTGCATCTGAAAGTAGAAACTCGCCCGATTACAACGGTGTGTGTATTTTTTCAAAAACCCATTCTGGTGAAGCGTTTGGAGCAGCAGAATTGCGAAAAATTTGTTGTCTTCTCTACCATTTCTTGGCTTCAAACACCCATATCTCGCGAACGGATTGACCCAACCCAAAAATTCCTATTGCATCTGAAAGTAGAAACTCGCCCGATTACAACGGTGTGTGTATTTTTTCCCTAGCCCATTCTGGTGAAGCGTTTGGAGCAGCAGAATTGCGAAAAACTTGTCTTCTCAACCATTTCTTGGCTTCAAACTCCCATATCAAGCGAACGGATTGACATAACCCAAAAATTCCTGTTGCGTCTGAAAGTAGAAACTCGCCCGATTACAACGGCATGTGTATTTTTTCCCTAGCCCATTCTGGTGAAGCGTTTGGAGCAGCAGAATTGCGAAAAATTTGTTGTCTTCTCAACCATTTCTTGGATTCAAACTCCCATATCAAGCGAACGGATTGACCTAACCCAAAAAGTCCTGTTGCGTCTGAAAGTAGAAACTCGCCCGATTACAACGGCATGTGTATTTTTTCCCTAGCCCATTCTGGTTAAGCGTTTGGAGCAGCAGAATTGCGAAAAATTTTTTGCCTTCTCTACCATTTCTTGGTTTCAAACTCCCATATCTCGCGAACGGATTGACCTAACCCAAAAATTCCTGTTGCATCTGAAGGTAGAAACTTGCCCGATAACAACGGTATGCGTATTTTTTCCCTAGGCCATTCTGGTTAAGCGTTTGTAGCAGCAGAATTGCGAATAATTTGTTGTCTTCTCAACCATTTCTTAGCTTCAAACTCCCATATCTCGCGAACGGATTGACCTAACCCAAAAATTCTTATTGCATTTGAAAGTAGAAACTCGCCCGATTACAACGGTACGCGTATTTTTCCCCTAGGCCATTCTGGTTAAGCGTTTGGAGCAGCAGATTTGCGAAAAATTTGTTGTCTTCTCAACCATATCTTAGCTTCAAACTCTCATATCTCGCGAACGGATTGACCTAACCCAAAAATTCCTATTGCATTTGAAAGTAGAAACTCGCCCGATTACAACGGTACGTGTATTTTTTCCCTAGGTCATTCTGGTTAAGCGTTTGGAGCAGTAGAATTGTGAAAAATTTTTTGCCTTCTCTACCATTTCTTGGCTTCAAACTCCCATATCTCGCGAACGTATTGACCTAACCCAAAAATTCCTATTGCATCTGAAAGTAGAAACTCGCCCAATTACAACGGTATGTGTATTTTTTCCCTAGGCCATTCTGGTTAAGCGCTTGGAGCAGCAGAAGTGAGAAAAATTTGTTGCCTTCTCAACCATTTCTTGTGTTCAAACTCCCATATCTCGCGAACGGATTGACCCAACCCAAAAATTCCTATTGCATCTGAAAGTAGAAACTCGCCCGATTACAACGGTACGCGTATTTTTCCCCTAGGCCATTCTGGTTAAGCGTTTGGAGCAGCAGATTTGCGAAAAATTTGTTGTCTTCTCAACCATATCTTAGCTTCAAACTCTCATATCTCGCGAACGGATTGACCTAACCCAAAAATTCCTATTGCATTTGAAAGTAGAAACTCGCCCGATTACAACGGTACGTGTATTTTTTCCCTAGGTCATTCTGGTTAAGCGTTTGGAGCAGTAGAATTGTGAAAAATTTTTTGCCTTCTCTACCATTTCTTGGCTTCAAACTCCCATATCTCGCGAACGTATTGACCTAACCCAAAAATTCTTATTGCATCTGAAAGTAGAAACTCGCCCGATTCCAACGGTATGTGTATTTTTTCCCTAGGCAATTCTGGTTAAGCGTTTGGAGCAGCAGAATTGCGAATAATTTGTTGTCTTCTCAACCATTTCTGGTCTTCAAACTCCCATATCTCGCGAACGGATTGACCTAACCCAAAAATTCTTGATGCATCTGAAAGTAGAAACTCGCCCGATTACAACGGTACGTGTATTTTACCCCGTAGGCCATTCTGGTTAAGCGATAGTAGCAGCAGAAGTGCGAAAAATTTGTTGTCTTCTCAACCATTTCTTGGATTCAAACTCCCATATCTCGCGAACGGATTGACCTAAGCCAAAAATTCCTATTGTAACTGAAAGTAGAAACTCGCCCGATTACAACGGTATGTGTATTTTTTCCCTAGGCCATTCTGGTTAAGCGTTTGGAGCAGCAGAAGTGCGAAAATTTTTTGTCTTCTCATCCATTTCTTGGCTTCAAACCCCCATATCTCGCGAACGGATTGACCTAACCCAAATATTCCTGTTGCGTCTGAAAGTAGAAACTCGCCCGATGACAACGGTATGTGTGTTTTCTCCCTAGCCCATTCTGGTTAAGCGTTTGGAGCAGCAGAATTGCGAAAAATTTGTTGTCTTCTCATCCATTTCTTGGATTCAAACTCCCATATCTCGCGAACGGATTGACCTAACCCAAAAATTCCTGTTGCGTCTGAAAGTAGAAACTCGCCCGATTATAACCGTATGCGTATTTTTTCCCTAGGCCATTCTGGTTAAGCGTTTGGAGCAGCAGAATTGCGAAAAATTTGTTGTCTTCTCAACCATTTCTTGGATTCAAACTCCCATATCTCGCGAACGGATTGACCTAACCCAAAAATTCCTGTTGCGTCTGAAAGTAGAAACTCGCCCGATTATAACGGTATGTGTATTTTGTCCCTAGGCCATTCTGGTTAAGCGGTTTGAGCAGCAGAATTGCGAAAAATTTTTTGCCTTCTCAACCATTTCTTGTCTTCAAACTCCCATATCTCGCGAACGGATTGACCTAACCCAAAAATTCCTATTGCATCTGAAAGTAGAAACTCGCCCGATTACAACGGTATGTGTATTTTTTCCCTAGGCCATTCTGGTTAAGCGTTTGGTGCAGCAGAATTGTGAAAAATTTTTTGCCTTTTCTACCATTTCTTGGTTTCAAACTCCCATTTCTCGCGAACGGATTTACCTAACCCAAAAATTCCTGTTGCATCTGAAAGTAGACACTCGCCCGATTACAACGGTATGTGTATTTTTTCCCTAGGCCATTCTGGTTAAGCGTTTGGAGCAGCAGAATTGTGAAAAATTTTTTGCCTTTTCTACCATTTCTTGGTTTCAAACTCCCATTTCTCGCGAACGGATTGACCTAACCCAAAAATTCCTGTTGCATCTGAAAGTAGAAACTCGCCCGATTACAAGGGTATGGGTATTTTTTCCCTAGGCCATTCTGGATAAGCGTTTGGAGCAGCAGAATTGCGAAAAATTTGTTGTCTTCTCAAACATTTCTTAGCTTGAAACTCCCATATGTCGCGAAACGATTGACCTAACCCAAAAATTCCTATTGCATTTGAAAGTAGAAACTCGCCCGATTACAACGGTAGGTGTATTTTTCCCCTAGGCCATTCTGGTTAAGCGATTGGAGCAGTAGAATTGCGAAAAATTTGTTGTCTTGTCAACCATTTCTTAGCTTCAAAGTCCCATATCTCGCGAACGGATGGACCTAACCCAAAAATTCCTATTGTAACTGAAAGTAGAAACTCGCCCGATTACAACGGTACGCGTATTTTTTCCCTAGGCCATTCTGGTTAAGCGTTTGGTGCAGCAGATTTGCGAAAAATTTGTTGTCTTCTCAACCATATCTTAGCTTCAAACTCTCATATCTCGCGAACGGATTGACCTAACCCAAAAATTCCTATTGCATTTGAAAGTAGAAACTCGCCCGATTACAACGGTACGTGTATTTTTTCCCTAGGTCATTCTGGTTAAGCGTTTGGAGCAGTAGAATTGTGAAAAATTTTTTGCCTTCTCTAACATTTCTTGGCTTCAAACTCCCATATCTCGCGAACGTATTGACCTAACCCAAAAATTCCTATTGCATCTGAAAGTAGAAACTCGCCCAATTACAACGGTATGTGTATTTTTTCCCTAGGCCATTCTGGTTAAGCGCTTGGAGCAGCAGAAGTGAGAAAAATTTGTTGCCTTCTCAACCATTTCTTGTGTTCAAACTCCCATATCTCGCGAACGGATTGACCCAACCCAAAAATTCCTATTGCATCTGAAAGTAGAAACTCGCCCGATTACAACGGTGTGTGTATTTTTTCAAAAGCCCATTCTGGTGAAGCGTTTGGAGCAGCAGAATTGCGAAAAATTTGTTGTCTTCTCTACCATTTCTTGGCTTCAAACACCCATATCTCGCGAACGGATTGACCTAACCCAAAAATTCTTATTGCATCTGAAAGTAGAAACTCGCCCGATTTCAACGGTATGTGTATTTTTTCCCTAGGCCATTCTGGTTAAGCGCTTGGAGCAGCACAAGTGAGAAAAATTTGTTGCCTTCTCAAACATTTCTTGTGTTCAAACTCCCATATCTCGCGAACGGATTGACCCAACCCAAAAATTCCTATTGCATCTGAAAGTAGAAACTCGCCCGATTACAACGGTGTGTGTATTTTTTCCCTAGCCCATTCTGGTGAAGCGTTTGGAGCAGCAGAATTGCGAAAAACTTGTCTTCTCAACCATTTCTTGGCTTCAAACTCCCATATCAAGCGAACGGATTGACATAACCCAAAAATTCCTGTTGCGTCTGAAAGTAGAAACTCGCCCGATTACAACGGCATGTGTATTTTTTCCCTAGCCCATTCTGGTGAAGCGTTTGGAGCAGCAGAATTGCGAAAAATTTGTTGTCTTCTCAACCATTTCTTGGATTCAAACTCCCATATCAAGCGAACGGATTGACCTAACCCAAAAAGTCCTGTTGCGTCTGAAAGTAGAAACTCGCCCGATTACAACGGCATGTGTATTTTTTCCCTAGCCCATTCTGGTTAAGCGTTTGGAGCAGCAGAATTGCGAAAAATTTTTTGCCTTCTCTACCATTTCTTGGTTTCAAACTCCCATATCTCGCGAACGGATTGACCTAACCCAAAAATTCCTGTTGCATCTGAAGGTAGAAACTTGCCCGATAACAACGGTATGCGTATTTTTTCCCTAGGCCATTCTGGTTAAGCGTTTGTAGCAGCAGAATTGCGAATAATTTGTTGTCTTCTCAACCATTTCTTAGCTTCAAACTCCCATATCTCGCGAACGGATTGACCTAACCCAAAAATTCTTATTGCATTTGAAAGTAGAAACTCGCCCGATTACAACGGTACGCGTATTTTTCCCCTAGGCCATTCTGGTTAAGCGTTTGGAGCAGCAGATTTGCGAAAAATTTGTTGTCTTCTCAACCATATCTTAGCTTCAAACTCTCATATCTCGCGAACGGATTGACCTAACCCAAAAATTCCTATTGCATTTGAAAGTAGAAACTCGCCCGATTACAACGGTACGTGTATTTTTTCCCTAGGTCATTCTGGTTAAGCGTTTGGAGCAGTAGAATTGTGAAAAATTTTTTGCCTTCTCTACCATTTCTTGGCTTCAAACTCCCATATCTCGCGAACGGATTGACCTAACCCAAAAATTCCTATTGCATCTGAAAGTAGAAACTCGCCCAATTACAACGGTATGTGTATTTTTTCCCTAGGCCATTCTGGTTAAGCGTTTGGAGCAGCAGAATTGCGAAAAATTTTTAGCCTTCTCAACCATTTCTTGGCTTCAAACTCCCATATCTCGCGAACGGATTGACCTAACCCAAAAATTCTTATTGCATCTGAAAGTAGAAACTCGCCCGATTATAACCGTATGCGTATTTTTTCCCTAGGCCATTCTGGTTAAGTGTTTGGAGCAGCAGAATAGCGAAAAATTTGTTGTCTTCTCAACCATTTCTTGGATTCAAACTCCCATATCTCGCGAACGGATTGACCTAACCCAAAAATTCCTGTTGCGTCTGAAAGTAGAAACTCGCCCGATTATAACGGTATGTGTATTTTGTCCCTAGGCCATTCTGGTTAAGCGGTTTGAGCAGCAGAATTGCGAAAAATTTTTTGCCTTCTCAACCATTTCTTGTCTTCAAACTCCCATATCTCGCGAACGGATTGACCTAACCCAAAAATTCCTATTGCATCTGAAAGTAGAAACTCGCCCGATTACAACGGTATGTGTATTTTTTCCCTAGGCCATTCTGGTTAAGCGTTTGGTGCAGCAGAATTGTGAAAAATTTTTTGCCTTTTCTACCATTTCTTGGTTTCAAACTCCCATTTCTCGCGAACGGATTTACCTAACCCAAAAATTCCTGTTGCATCTGAAAGTAGACACTCGCCCGATTACAACGGTATGTGTATTTTTTCCCTAGGCCATTCTGGTTAAGCGTTTGGAGCAGCAGAATTGTGAAAAATTTTTTGCCTTTTCTACCATTTCTTGGTTTCAAACTCCCATTTCTCGCGAACGGATTGACCTAACCCAAAAATTCCTGTTGCATCTGAAAGTAGAAACTCGCCCGGTTACAAGGGTATGGGTATTTTTTCCCTAGGCCATTCTGGATAAGCGTTTGGAGCAGCAGAATTGCGAAAAATTTGTTGTCTTCTCAAACATTTCTTAGCTTGAAACTCCCATATGTCGCGAAACGATTGACCTAACCCAAAAATTCCTATTGCATTTGAAAGTAGAAACTCGCCCGATTACAACGGTAGGTGTATTTTTCCCCTAGGCCATTCTGGTTAAGCGATTGGAGCAGTAGAATTGCGAAAAATTTGTTGTCTTGTCAACGATTTCTTAGCTTCAAAGTCCCATATCTCGCGAACGGATGGACCTAACCCAAAAATTCCTATTGTAACTGAAAGTAGAAACTCGCCCGATTACAACGGTACGCGTATTTTTTCCCTAGGCCATTCTGGTTAAGCGTTTGGTGCAGCAGATTTGCGAAAAATTTGTTGTCTTCTCAACCATATCTTAGCTTCAAACTCTCATATCTCGCGAACGGATTGACCTAACCCAAAAATTCCTATTGCATTTGAAAGTAGAAACTCGCCCGATTACAACGGTACGTGTATTTTTTCCCTAGGTCATTCTGGTTAAGCGTTTGGAGCAGTAGAATTGTGAAAAATTTTTTGCCTTCTCTACCATTTCTTGGCTTCAAACTCCCATATCTCGCGAATGTATTGACCTAACCCAAAAATTCCTATTGCATCTGAAAGTAGAAACTCGCCCAATTACAACGGTATGTGTATTTTTTCCCTAGGCCATTCTGGTTAAGCGCTTGGAGCAGCAGAAGTGAGAAAAATTTGTTGCCTTCTCAACCATTTCTTGTGTTCAAACTCCCATATCTCGCGAACGGATTGACCCAACCCAAAAATTCCTATTGCATCTGAAAGTAGAAACTCGCCCGATTACAACGGTGTGTGTATTTTTTCAAAAACCCATTCTGGTGAAGCGTTTGGAGCAGCAGAATTGCGAAAAATTTGTTGTCTTCTCTACCATTTCTTGGCTTCAAACACCCATATCTCGCGAACGGATTGACCCAACCCAAAAATTCCTATTGCATCTGAAAGTAGAAACTCGCCCGATTACAACGGTGTGTGTATTTTTTCCCTAGCCCATTCTGGTGAAGCGTTTGGAGCAGCAGAATTGCGAAAAACTTGTCTTCTCAACCATTTCTTGGCTTCAAACTCCCATATCAAGCGAACGGATTGACATAACCCAAAAATTCCTGTTGCGTCTGAAAGTAGAAACTCGCCCGATTACAACGGCATGTGTATTTTTTCCCTAGCCCATTCTGGTGAAGCGTTTGGAGCAGCAGAATTGCGAAAAATTTGTTGTCTTCTCAACCATTTCTTGGATTCAAACTCCCATATCAAGCGAACGGATTGACCTAACCCAAAAAGTCCTGTTGCGTCTGAAAGTAGAAACTCGCCCGATTACAACGGCATGTGTATTTTTTCCCTAGCCCATTCTGGTTAAGCGTTTGGAGCAGCAGAATTGCGAAAAATTTTTTGCCTTCTCTACCATTTCTTGGTTTCAAACTCCCATATCTCGCGAACGGATTGACCTAACCCAAAAATTCCTGTTGCATCTGAAGGTAGAAACTTGCCCGATAACAACGGTATGCGTATTTTTTCCCTAGGCCATTCTGGTTAAGCGTTTGTAGCAGCAGAATTGCGAATAATTTGTTGTCTTCTCAACCATTTCTTAGCTTCAAACTCCCATATCTCGCGAACGGATTGACCTAACCCAAAAATTCTTATTGCATTTGAAAGTAGAAACTCGCCCGATTACAACGGTACGCGTATTTTTCCCCTAGGCCATTCTGGTTAAGCGTTTGGAGCAGCAGATTTGCGAAAAATTTGTTGTCTTCTCAACCATATCTTAGCTTCAAACTCTCATATCTCGCGAACGGATTGACCTAACCCAAAAATTCCTATTGCATTTGAAAGTAGAAACTCGCCCGATTACAACGGTACGTGTATTTTTTCCCTAGGTCATTCTGGTTAAGCGTTTGGAGCAGTAGAATTGTGAAAAATTTTTTGCCTTCTCTACCATTTCTTGGCTTCAAACTCCCATATCTCGCGAACGTATTGACCTAACCCAAAAATTCCTATTGCATCTGAAAGTAGAAACTCGCCCAATTACAACGGTATGTGTATTTTTTCCCTAGGCCATTCTGGTTAAGCGCTTGGAGCAGCAGAAGTGAGAAAAATTTGTTGCCTTCTCAACCATTTCTTGTGTTCAAACTCCCATATCTCGCGAACGGATTGACCCAACCCAAAAATTCCTATTGCATCTGAAAGTAGAAACTCGCCCGATTACAACGGTGTGTGTATTTTTTCAAAAACCCATTCTGGTGAAGCGTTTGGAGCAGCAGAATTGCGAAAAATTTGTTGTCTTCTCTACCATTTCTTGGCTTCAAACACCCATATCTCGCGAACGGATTGACCCAACCCAAAAATTCCTATTGCATCTGAAAGTAGAAACTCGCCCGATTACAACGGTGTGTGTATTTTTTCCCTAGCCCATTCTGGTGAAGCGTTTGGAGCAGCAGAATTGCGAAAAACTTGTCTTCTCAACCATTTCTTGGCTTCAAACTCCCATATCAAGCGAACGGATTGACATAACCCAAAAATTCCTGTTGCGTCTGAAAGTAGAAACTCGCCCGATTACAACGGCATGTGTATTTTTTCCCTAGCCCATTCTGGTGAAGCGTTTGGAGCAGCAGAATTGCGAAAAATTTGTTGTCTTCTCAACCATTTCTTGGATTCAAACTCCCATATCAAGCGAACGGATTGACCTAACCCAAAAAGTCCTGTTGCGTCTGAAAGTAGAAACTCGCCCGATTACAACGGCATGTGTATTTTTTCCCTAGCCCATTCTGGTTAAGCGTTTGGAGCAGCAGAATTGCGAAAAATTTTTTGCCTTCTCTACCATTTCTTGGTTTCAAACTCCCATATCTCGCGAACGGATTGACCTAACCCAAAAATTCCTGTTGCATCTGAAGGTAGAAACTTGCCCGATAACAACGGTATGCGTATTTTTTCCCTAGGCCATTCTGGTTAAGCGTTTGTAGCAGCAGAATTGCGAATAATTTGTTGTCTTCTCAACCATTTCTTAGCTTCAAACTCCCATATCTCGCGAACGGATTGACCTAACCCAAAAATTCTTATTGCATTTGAAAGTAGAAACTCGCCCGATTACAACGGTACGCGTATTTTTCCCCTAGGCCATTCTGGTTAAGCGTTTGGAGCAGCAGATTTGCGAAAAATTTGTTGTCTTCTCAACCATATCTTAGCTTCAAACTCTCATATCTCGCGAACGGATTGACCTAACCCAAAAATTCCTATTGCATTTGAAAGTAGAAACTCGCCCGATTACAACGGTACGTGTATTTTTTCCCTAGGTCATTCTGGTTAAGCGTTTGGAGCAGTAGAATTGTGAAAAATTTTTTGCCTTCTCTACCATTTCTTGGCTTCAAACTCCCATATCTCGCGAACGTATTGACCTAACCCAAAAATTCCTATTGCATCTGAAAGTAGAAACTCGCCCAATTACAACGGTATGTGTATTTTTTCCCTAGGCCATTCTGGTTAAGCGCTTGGAGCAGCAGAAGTGAGAAAAATTTGTTGCCTTCTCAACCATTTCTTGTGTTCAAACTCCCATATCTCGCGAACGGATTGACCCAACCCAAAAATTCCTATTGCATCTGAAAGTAGAAACTCGCCCGATTACAACGGTGTGTGTATTTTTTCAAAAACCCATTCTGGTGAAGCGTTTGGAGCAGCAGAATTGCGAAAAATTTGTTGTCTTCTCTACCATTTCTTGGCTTCAAACACCCATATCTCGCGAACGGATTGACCCAACCCAAAAATTCCTATTGCATCTGAAAGTAGAAACTCGCCCGATTACAACGGTGTGTGTATTTTTTCCCTAGCCCATTCTGGTGAAGCGTTTGGAGCAGCAGAATTGCGAAAAACTTGTCTTCTCAACCATTTCTTGGCTTCAAACTCCCATATCAAGCGAACGGATTGACATAACCCAAAAATTCCTGTTGCGTCTGAAAGTAGAAACTCGCCCGATTACAACGGCATGTGTATTTTTTCCCTAGCCCATTCTGGTGAAGCGTTTGGAGCAGCAGAATTGCGAAAAATTTGTTGTCTTCTCAACCATTTCTTGGATTCAAACTCCCATATCAAGCGAACGGATTGACCTAACCCAAAAAGTCCTGTTGCGTCTGAAAGTAGAAACTCGCCCGATTACAACGGCATGTGTATTTTTTCCCTAGCCCATTCTGGTTAAGCGTTTGGAGCAGCAGAATTGCGAAAAATTTTTTGCCTTCTCTACCATTTCTTGGTTTCAAACTCCCATATCTCGCGAACGGATTGACCTAACCCAAAAATTCCTGTTGCATCTGAAGGTAGAAACTTGCCCGATAACAACGGTATGCGTATTTTTTCCCTAGGCCATTCTGGTTAAGCGTTTGTAGCAGCAGAATTGCGAATAATTTGTTGTCTTCTCAACCATTTCTTAGCTTCAAACTCCCATATCTCGCGAACGGATTGACCTAACCCAAAAATTCTTATTGCATTTGAAAGTAGAAACTCGCCCGATTACAACGGTACGCGTATTTTTCCCCTAGGCCATTCTGGTTAAGCGTTTGGAGCAGCAGATTTGCGAAAAATTTGTTGTCTTCTCAACCATATCTTAGCTTCAAACTCTCATATCTCGCGAACGGATTGACCTAACCCAAAAATTCCTATTGCATTTGAAAGTAGAAACTCGCCCGATTACAACGGTACGTGTATTTTTTCCCTAGGTCATTCTGGTTAAGCGTTTGGAGCAGTAGAATTGTGAAAAATTTTTTGCCTTCTCTACCATTTCTTGGCTTCAAACTCCCATATCTCGCGAACGGATTGACCTAACCCAAAAATTCCTATTGCATCTGAAAGTAGAAACTCGCCCAATTACAACGGTATGTGTATTTTTTCCCTAGGCCATTCTGGTTAAGCGCTTGGAGCAGCAGAAGTGAGAAAAATTTGTTGTCTTCTCAACCATATCTTAGCTTCAAACTCTCATATCTCGCGAACGGATTGACCTAACCCAAAAATTCCTATTGCATTTGAAAGTAGAAACTCGCCCGATTACAACGGTACGTGCATTTTTTCCCTAGGTCATTCTGGTTAAGCGTTTGGAGCAGTAGAATTGCGAAAAATTTTTTGCCTTCTCTACCATTTCTTGGCTTCAAACTCCCATATCTCGCGAACGGATTGACCTAACCCAAAAATTCCTATTGCATCTGAAAGTAGAAACTCGCCCAATTACAACGGTATGTGTATTTTTTCCCTAGGCCATTCTGGTTAAGCGTTTGGAGCAGCAGAATTGCGAAAAATTTTTAGCCTTCTCAACCATTTCTTGGCTTCAAACTCCCATATCTCGCGAACGGATTGACCTAACCCAAAAATTCTTATTGCATCTGAAAGTAGAAACTCGCCCGATTCCAACGGTATGTGTATTTTTTCCCTAGGCAATTCTGGTTAAGCGTTTGGAGCAGCAGAATTGCGAATAATTTGTTGTCTTCTCAACCATTTCTGGTCTTCAAACTCCCATATCTCGCGAACGGATTGACCTAACCCAAAAATTCTTGATGCATCTGAAAGTAGAAACTCGCCCGATTACAACGGTATGTGTATTTTTTCCCTAGGCCATTCTGGTTAAGCGTTTGGAGCAGCAGAAGTGCGAAAAATTTGTTGTCTTCTCATCCATTTCTTGGCTTCAAACCCCCATATCTCGCGAACGGATTGACCTAACCCAAATATTCCTGTTGCGTCTGAAAGTAGAAACTCGCCCGATTACAACGGTATGTGTGTTTTCTCCCTAGCCCATTCTGGTTAAGCGTTTGGAGCAGCAGAATTGCGAAAAATTTGTTGTCTTCTCATCCATTTCTTGGATTCAAACTCCCATATCTCGCGAACGGATTGACCTAACCCAAAAATTCCTCTTGCGTCTGAAAGTAGAAACTCGCCCGATTATAACCGTATGCGTATTTTTTCCCTAGGCCATTCTGGTTAAGTGTTTGGAGCAGCAGAATTGCGAAAAATTTGTTGTCTTCTCAACCATTTCTTGGATTCAAACTCCCATATCTCGCGAACGGATTGACCTAACCCAAAAATTCCTGTTGCGTCTGAAAGTAGAAACTCGCCCGATTATAACGGTATGTGTATTTTGTCCCTAGGCCATTCTGGTTAAGCGGTTTGAGCAGCAGAATTGCGAAAAATTTTTTGCCTTCTCAACCATTTCTTGTCTTCAAACTCCCATATCTCGCGAACGGATTGACCTAACCCAAAAATTCCTATTGCATCTGAAAGTAGAAACTCGCCCGATTACAACGGTATGTGTATTTTTTCCCTAGGCCATTCTGGTTAAGCGTTTGGTGCAGCAGAATTGTGAAAAATTTTTTGCCTTTTCTACCATTTCTTGGTTTCAAACTCCCATTTCTCGCGAACGGATTTACCTAACCCAAAAATTCCTGTTGCATCTGAAAGTAGACACTCGCCCGATTACAACGGTATGTGTATTTTTTCCCTAGGCCATTCTGGTTAAGCGTTTGGAGCAGCAGAATTGTGAAAAATTTTTTGCCTTTTCTACCATTTCTTGGTTTCAAACTCCCATTTCTCGCGAACGGATTGACCTAACCCAAAAATTCCTGTTGCATCTGAAAGTAGAAACTCGCCCGATTACAAGGGTATGGGTATTTTTTCCCTAGGCCATTCTGGATAAGCGTTTGGAGCAGCAGAATTGCGAAAAATTTGTTGTCTTCTCAAACATTTCTTAGCTTGAAACTCCCATATGTCGCGAAACGATTGACCTAACCCAAAAATTCCTATTGCATTTGAAAGTAGAAACTCGCCCGATTACAACGGTAGGTGTATTTTTCCCCTAGGCCATTCTGGTTAAGCGATTGGAGCAGTAGAATTGCGAAAAATTTGTTGTCTTGTCAACCATTTCTTAGCTTCAAAGTCCCATATCTCACGAACGGATGGACCTAACCCAAAAATTCCTATTGTAACTGAAAGTAGAAACTCGCCCGATTACAACGGTGTGTGTATTTTTTCCCTAGCCCATTCTGGTGAAGCGTTTGGAGCAGCAGAATTGCGAAAAATTTTTTGCCTTCTCAACCATTTCTTGTCTTCAAACTCCCATATCTCGCGAACGGCTTGACCCAACCCAAAAATTCCTATTGCGTCTGAAAGTAGAAACTCGCCCGATCACAACGGTATGTGTATTTTTTCCCTAGGCCATTCTGGTTAAGCGTTTGGAGCAGCAGAATTGCGAAAAATTTTTTGCCTTCTCAACCATTTCTTGTCTTCAAACTCCCATATCTCGCGAACGGCTTGACCCAACCCAAAAATTCCTATTGCGTCTGAAAGTAGAAACTCGCCCGATTACAACGGTATGTGTATTTTTTCCCTAGGCCATTCTGGTTAAGCGTTTGGAGCAGCAGAAGTGCGAAAAATTTGTTGTCTTCTCAACCATTTCTTGGCTTCAAACCCCCATATCTCGCGAACGGATTGACCTAACCCAAAAATTCCTGTTGCGTCTGAAAGTAGAAACTCGCCCGATTACAACGGTATGTGTGTTTTCTCCCTAGCCCATTCTGGTTAAGCGTTTGGAGCAGCAGAATTGCGAAAAATTTGTTGTCTTCTCATCCATTTCTTGGATTCAAACTCCCATATCTCGCGAACGGATTGACCTAACCCAAAAATTCCTGTTGCGTCTGAAAGTAGAAACTCGCCCGATTATAACCGTATGTGTATTTTTTCCCTAGGCCATTCTGGTTAAGCGTTTGGAGCAGCAGAATTGCGAAAAATTTGTTGTCTTCTCAACCATTTCTTGGATTCAAACTCCCATATCTCGCGAACGGATTGACATAACCCAAAAATTCCTATTGCATCTGAAAGTAGAAACTCGCCCGATTACAACGGTATGTGTATTTTTTCCCTAGGCCATTCTGGTTAAGCGTTTGGAGCAGCAGAAGTGCGAAAAATTTGTTGTCTTCTCAACCATTTCTTGGCTTCAAACCCCCATATCTCGCGAACGGATTGACCTAACCCAAAAATTCCTGTTGCGTCTGAAAGTAGAAACTCGCCCGATTACAACGGTATGTGTGTTTTCTCCCTAGCCCATTCTGGTTAAGCGTTTGGAGCAGCAGAATTGCGAAAAATTTGTTGTCTTCTCATCCATTTCTTGGATTCAAACTCCCATATCTCGCGAACGGATTGACCTAACCCAAAAATTCCTGTTGCGTCTGAAAGTAGAAACTCGCCCGATTATAACCGTATGTGTATTTTTTCCCTAGGCCATTCTGGTTAAGCGTTTGGAGCAGCAGAATTGCGAAAAATTTGTTGTCTTCTCAACCATTTCTTGGATTCAAACTCCCATATCTCGCGAACGGATTGACATAACCCAAAAATTCCTATTGCATCTGAAAGTAGAAACTCGCCCGATTACAACGGTATGTGAATTTTTTCCCTAGGCCATTCTGGTTAAGCGTTTGGAGCAGCAGAATTGTGAAAAATTTTTTGCCTTTTCTACCATTTCTTGGTTTCAAACTCCCATTTCTCGCGAACCGATTGACCTAACCCAAAAATTCCTGTTGCATCTGAAAGTAGAAACTCGCCCGATTACAACGGTATGTGTATTTTTTCCCTAGGCCATTCTGGTTAAGCGTTTGGAGCAGCAGAATTGTGAAAAATTTTTTGCCTTTTCTACCATTTCTTGGTTTCAAACTCCCATTTCTCGCGAACGGATTGACCTAACCCAAAAATTCCTGTTGCATCTGAAAGTAGAAACTCGCCCGATTACAAGGGTATGGGTATTTTTTCCCTAGGCCATTCTGGATAAGCGTTTGGAGCAGCAGAATTGCGAAAAATTTGTTGTCTTCTCAAACATTTCTTAGCTTGAAACTCCCATATGTCGCGAACCGATTGACCTAACCCAAGAATTCCTATTGCATTTGAAAGTAGAAACTCTCCCGATTACAGCGGTAGGTGTATTTTTCCCCTAGGACATTCTGGTTAAGCGATTGGAGCAGTAGAAGTGCGAAAAATTTGTTGTCTTGTCAACCATTTCTTAGCTTCAAAGTCCCATATCTCGCGAACGGATGGACCTAACCCAAAAATTCCTATTGTAACTGAAAGTAGAAACTCGCCCGATTACAACGGTACGCGTATTTTTTCCCTAGGCCATTCTGGTTAAGCGTTTGGTGCAGCAGATTTGCGAAAAATTTGTTGTCTTCTCAACCATATCTTAGCTTCAAACTCTCATATCTCGCGAACGGATTGACCTAACCCAAAAATTCCTATTGCATTTGAAAGTAGAAACTCGCCCGATTACAACGGTACGTGTATTTTTTCCCTAGGTCATTCTGGTTAAGCGTTTGGAGCAGTAGAATTGTGAAAAATTTTTTGCCTTCTCTACCATTTATTGGCTTCAAACTCCCATATCTCGCGAACGGATTGACCTAACCCAAAAATTCCTATTGCATCTGAAAGTAGAAACTCGCCCAATTACAACGGTATGTGTATTTTTTCCCTATGCCATTCTGGTTAAGCGCTTGGAGCAGCAGAAGTGAGAAAAATTTGTTGCCTTCTCAACCATTTCTTGTGTTCAAACTCCCATATCTCGCGAACGGATTGACCCAACCCAAAAATTCCTATTGCATCTGAAAGTAGAAACTCGCCCGATTACAACGGTGTGTGTATTTTTTCAAAAGCCCATTCTGGTGAAGCGTTTGGAGCAGCAGAATTGCGAAAAATTTGTTGTCTTCTCTACCATTTCTTGGCTTCAAACACCCATATCTCGCGAACGGATTGACCTAACCCAAAAATTCTTATTGCATCTGAAAGTAGAAACTCGCCCGATTCCAACGGTATGTGTATTTTTTCCCTAGGCCATTCTGGTTAAGCGCTTGGAGCAGCACAAGTGAGAAAAATTTGTTGCCTTCTCAAACATTTCTTGTGTTCAAACTCCCATATCTCGCGAACGGATTGACCCAACCCAAAAATTCCTATTGCATCTGAAAGTAGAAACTCGCCCGATTACAACGGTGTGTGTATTTTTTCCCTAGCCCATTCTGGTGAAGCGTTTGGAGCAGCAGAATTGCGAAAAACTTGTCTTCTCAACCATTTCTTGGCTTCAAACTCCCATATCAAGCGAACGGATTGACATAACCCAAAAATTCCTGTTGCGTCTGAAAGTAGAAACTCGCCCGATTACAACGGCATGTGTATTTTTTCCCTAGCCCATTCTGGTGAAGCGTTTGGAGCAGCAGAATTGCGAAAAATTTGTTGTCTTCTCAACCATTTCTTGGATTCAAACTCCCATATCAAGCGAACGGATTGACCTAACCCAAAAAGTCCTGTTGCGTCTGAAAGTAGAAACTCGCCCGATTACAACGGCATGTGTATTTTTTCCCTAGCCCATTCTGGTTAAGCGTTTGGAGCAGCAGAATTGCGAAAAATTTTTTGCCTTCTCTACCATTTCTTGGTTTCAAACTCCCATATCTCGCGAACGGATTGACCTAACCCAAAAATTCCTGTTGCATCTGAAGGTAGAAACTTGCCCGATAACAACGGTATGCGTATTTTTTCCCTAGGCCATTCTGGTTAAGCGTTTGGAGCAGCAGAATTGCGAATAATTTGTTGTCTTCTCAACCATTTCTTAGCTTCAAACTCCCATATCTCGCGAACGGATTGACCTAACCCAAAAATTCTTATTGCATTTGAAAGTAGAAACTCGCCCGATTACAACGGTACGCGTATTTTTCCCCTAGGCCATTCTGGTTAAGCGTTTGGAGCAGCAGATTTGCGAAAAATTTGTTGTCTTCTCAACCATATCTTAGCTTCAAACTCTCATATCTCGCGAACGGATTGACCTAACCCAAAAATTCCTATTGCATTTGAAAGTAGAAACTCGCCCGATTACAACGGTGTGTGTATTTTTTCAAAAACCCATTCTGGTGAAGCGTTTGGAGCAGCAGAATTGCGAAAAATTTGTTGTCTTGTCAACCATTTCTTAGCTTCAAAGTCCCATATCTCGCGAACGGATGGACCTAACCCAAAAATTCCTATTGTAACTGAAAGTAGAAACTCGCCCGATTACAACGGTACGCGTATTTTTTCCCTAGGCCATTCTGGTTAAGCGTTTGGAGCAGCAGATTTGCGAAAAATTTGTTGTCTTCTCAACCATATCTTAGCTTCAAACTCTCATATCTCGCGAACGGATTGACCTAACCCAAAAATTCCTATTGCATTTGAAAGTAGAAACTCGCCCGATTACAACGGTACGTGCATTTTTTCCCTAGGTCATTCTGGTTAAGCGTTTGGAGCAGTAGAATTGTGAAAAATTTTTTGCCTTCTCTACCATTTCTTGGCTTCAAACTCCCATATCTCGCGAACGGATTGACCTAACCCAAAAATTCCTATTGCATCTGAAAGTAGAAACTCGCCCAATTACAACGGTATGTGTATTTTTTCCCTAGGCCATTCTGGTTAAGCGTTTGGAGCAGCAGAATTGCGAAAAATTTTTAGCCTTCTCAACCATTTCTTGGCTTCAAACTCCCATATCTCGCGAACGGATTGACCTAACCCAAAAATTCTTATTGCATCTGAAAGTAGAAACTCGCCCGATTCCAACGGTATGTGTATTTTTTCCCTAGGCAATTCTGGTTAAGCGTTTGGAGCAGCAGAATTGCGAATAATTTGTTGTCTTCTCAACCATTTCTGGTCTTCAAACTCCCATATCTCGCGAACGGATTGACCTAACCCAAAAATTCTTGATGCATCTGAAAGTAGAAACTCGCCCGATTACAACGGTACGTGTATTTTACCCCGTAGGCCATTCTGGTTAAGCGATAGTAGCAGCAGAAGTGCGAAAAATTTGTTGTCTTCTCAACCATTTCTTGGATTCAAACTCCCATATCTCGCGAACGGATTGACCTAAGCCAAAAATTCCTATTGTAACTGAAAGTAGAAACTCGCCCGATTACAACGGTATGTGTATTTTTTCCCTAGGCCATTCTGGTTAAGCGTTTGGAGCAGCAGAAGTGCGAAAAATTTGTTGTCTTCTCATCCATTTCTTGGCTTCAAACCCCCATATCTCGCGAACGGATTGACCTAACCCAAATATTCCTGTTGCGTCTGAAAGTAGAAACTCGCCCGATTACAACGGTATGTGTGTTTTCTCCCTAGCCCATTCTGGTTAAGCGTTTGGAGCAGCAGAATTGCGAAAAATTTGTTGTCTTCTCATCCATTTCTTGGATTCAAACTCCCATATCTCGCGAACGGATTGACCTAACCCAAAAATTCCTGTTGCGTCTGAAAGTAGAAACTCGCCCGATTATAACCGTATGCGTATTTTTTCCCTAGGCCATTCTGGTTAAGCGTTTGGAGCAGCAGAATTGCGAAAAATTTGTTGTCTTCTCAACCATTTCTTGGATTCAAACTCCCATATCTCGCGAACGGATTGACCTAACCCAAAAATTCCTGTTGCGTCTGAAAGTAGAAACTCGCCCGATTATAACGGTATGTGTATTTTGTCCCTAGGCCATTCTGGTTAAGCGGTTTGAGCAGCAGAATTGCGAAAAATTTTTTGCCTTCTCAACCATTTCTTGTCTTCAAACTCCCATATCTCGCGAACGGATTGACCTAACCCAAAAATTCCTATTGCATCTGAAAGTAGAAACTCGCCCGATTACAACGGTATGTGTATTTTTTCCCTAGGCCATTCTGGTTAAGCGTTTGGTGCAGCAGAATTGTGAAAAATTTTTTGCCTTTTCTACCATTTCTTGGTTTCAAACTCCCATTTCTCGCGAACGGATTTACCTAACCCAAAAATTCCTGTTGCATCTGAAAGTAGACACTCGCCCGATTACAACGGTATGTGTATTTTTTCCCTAGGCCATTCTGGTTAAGCGTTTGGAGCAGCAGAATTGTGAAAAATTTTTTGCCTTTTCTACCATTTCTTGGTTTCAAACTCCCATTTCTCGCGAACGGATTGACCTAACCCAAAAATTCCTGTTGCATCTGAAAGTAGAAACTCGCCCGATTACAAGGGTATGGGTATTTTTTCCCTAGGCCATTCTGGATAAGCGTTTGGAGCAGCAGAATTGCGAAAAATTGGTTGTCTTCTCAAACATTTCTTAGCTTGAAACTCCCATATGTCGCGAAACGATTGACCTAACCCAAAAATTCCTATTGCATTTGAAAGTAGAAACTCGCCCGATTACAACGGTAGGTGTATTTTTCCCCTAGGCCATTCTGGTTAAGCGATTGGAGCAGTAGAATTGCGAAAAATTTGTTGTCTTGTCAACCATTTCTTAGCTTGAAAGTCCCATATCTCGCGAACGGATGGACCTAACCCAAAAATTCCTATTGTAACTGAAAGTAGAAACTCGCCCGATTACAACGGTACGCGTATTTTTTCCCTAGGCCATTCTGGTTAAGCGTTTGGTGCAGCAGATTTGCGAAAAATTTGTTGTCTTCTCAACCATATCTTAGCTTCAAACTCTCATATCTCGCGAACGGATTGACCTAACCCAAAAATTCCTATTGCATTTGAAAGTAGAAACTCGCCCGATTACAACGGTACGTGTATTTTTTCCCTAGGTCATTCTGGTTAAGCGTTTGGAGCAGTAGAATTGTGAAAAATTTTTTGCCTTCTCTACCATTTCTTGGCTTCAAACTCCCATATCTCGCGAACGTATTGACTTAACCCAAAAATTCCTATTGCATCTGAAAGTAGAAACTCGCCCAATTACAACGGTATGTGTATTTTTTCCCTAGGCCATTCTGGTTAAGCGCTAGGAGCAGCAGAAGTGAGAAAAATTTGTTGCCTTCTCAACCATTTCTTGTGTTCAAACTCCCATATCTCGCGAACGGATTGACCCAACCCAAAAATTCCTATTGCATCTGAAAGTAGAAACTCGCCCGATTACAACGGTGTGTGTATTTTTTCAAAAGCCCATTCTGGTGAAGCGTTTGGAGCAGCAGAATTGCGAAAAATTTGTTGTCTTCTCTACCATTTCTTGGCTTCAAACACCCATATCTCGCGAACGGATTGACCTAACCCAAAAATTCTTATTGCATCTGAAAGTAGAAACTCGCCCGATTCCAACGGTATGTGTATTTTTTCCCTAGGCCATTCTGGTTAAGCGCTTGGAGCAGCACAAGTGAGAAAAATTTGTTGCCTTCTCAAACATTTCTTGTGTTCAAACTCCCATATCTCGCGAACGGATTGACCCAACCCAAAAATTCCTATTGCATCTGAAAGTAGAAACTCGCCCGATTACAACGGTGTGTGTATTTTTTCCCTAGCCCATTCTGGTGAAGCGTTTGGAGCAGCAGAATTGCGAAAAACTTGTCTTCTCAACCATTTCTTGGCTTCAAACTCCCATATCAAGCGAACGGATTGACATAACCCAAAAATTCCTGTTGCGTCTGAAAGTAGAAACTCGCCCGATTACAACGGCATGTGTATTTTTTCCCTAGCCCATTCTGGTGAAGCGTTTGGAGCAGCAGAATTGCGAAAAATTTGTTGTCTTCTCAACCATTTCTTGGATTCAAACTCCCATATCAAGCGAACGGATTGACCTAACCCAAAAAGTCCTGTTGCGTCTGAAAGTAGAAACTCGCCCGATTACAACGGCATGTGTATTTTTTCCCTAGCCCATTCTGGTTAAGCGTTTGGAGCAGCAGAATTGCGAAAAATTTTTTGCCTTCTCTACCATTTCTTGGTTTCAAACTCCCATATCTCGCGAACGGATTGACCTAACCCAAAAATTCCTGTTGCATCTGAAGGTAGAAACTTGCCCGATAACAACGGTATGCGTATTTTTTCCCTAGGCCATTCTGGTTAAGCGTTTGGAGCAGCAGAATTGCGAATAATTTGTTGTCTTCTCAACCATTTCTTAGCTTCAAACCCCCATATCTCGCGAACGGATTGACCTAACCCAAAAATTCTTATTGCATTTGAAAGTAGAAACTCGCCCGATTACAACGGTACGCGTATTTTTCCCCTAGGCCATTCTGGTTAAGCGTTTGGAGCAGCAGATTTGCGAAAAATTTGTTGTCTTCTCAACCATATCTTAGCTTCAAACTCTCATATCTCGCGAACGGATTGACCTAACCCAAAAATTCCTATTGCATTTGAAAGTAGAAACTCGCCCGATTACAACGGTACGTGTATTTTTTCCCTAGGTCATTCTGGTTAAGCGTTTGGAGCAGTAGAATTGTGAAAAGTTTTTTGCCTTCTCTACCATTTCTTGGCTTCAAACTCCCATATCTCGCGAACGGATTGACCTAACCCAAAAATTCCTATTGCATCTGAAAGTAGAAACTCGCCCAATTACAACGGTATGTGTATTTTTTCCCTAGGCCATTCTGGTTAAGCGCTTGGAGCAGCAGAAGTGAGAAAAATTTGTTGCCTTCTCAACCATTTCTTGTGTTCAAACTCCCATATCTCGCGAACGGATTGACCCAACCCAAAAATTCCTATTGCATCTGAAAGTAGAAACTCGCCCGATTACAACGGTGTGCGTATTTTTTCAAAAACCCATTCTGGTGAAGCGTTTGGAGCAGCAGAATTGCGAAAAATTTGTTGTCTTGTCAACCATTTCTTAGCTTCAAAGTCCCATATCTCGCGAACGGATGGACCTAACCCAAAAATTCCTATTGTAACTGAAAGTAGAAACTCGCCCGATTACAACGGTACGCGTATTTTTTCCCTAGGCCATTCTGGTTAAGCGTTTGGAGCAGCAGATTTGCGAAAAATTTGTTGTCTTCTCAACCATATCTTAGCTTCAAACTCTCATATCTCGCGAACGGATTGACCTAACCCAAAAATTCCTATTGCATTTGAAAGTAGAAACTCGCCCGATTACAACGGTACGTGCATTTTTTCCCTAGGTCATTCTGGTTAAGCGTTTGGAGCAGTAGAATTGTGAAAAATTTTTTGCCTTCTCTACCATTTCTTGGCTTCAAACTCCCATATCTCGCGAACGGATTGACCTAACCCAAAAATTCCTATTGCATCTGAAAGTAGAAACTCGCCCAATTACAACGGTATGCGTATTTTTTCCCTAGGCCATTCTGGTTAAGCGTTTGGAGCAGCAGAATTGCGAATAATTTGTTGTCTTCTCAACCATTTCTTAGCTTCAAACTCCCATATCTCGCGAACGGATTGACCTAACCCAAAAATTCTTATTGCATTTGAAAGTAGAAACTCGCCCGATTACAACGGTACGCGTATTTTTCCCCTAGGCCATTCTGGTTAAGCGTTTGGAGCAGCAGATTTGCGAAAAATTTGTTGTCTTCTCAACCATATCTTAGCTTCAAACTCTCATATCTCGCGAACGGATTGACCTAACCCAAAAATTCCTATTGCATTTGAAAGTAGAAACTCGCCCGATTACAACGGTACGTGTATTTTTTCCCTAGGTCATTCTGGTTAAGCGTTTGGAGCAGTAGAATTGTGAAAAATTTTTTGCCTTCTCTACCATTTCTTGGCTTCAAACTCCCATATCTCGCGAACGGATTGACCTAACCCAAAAATTCCTATTGCATCTGAAAGTAGAAACTCGCCCAATTACAACGGTATGTGTATTTTTTCCCTAGGCCATTCTGGTTAAGCGCTTGGAGCAGCAGAAGTGAGAAAAATTTGTTGCCTTCTCAATCATTTCTTGTGTTCAAACTCCCATATCTCGCGAACGGATTGACCCAACCCAAAAATTCCTATTGCATCTGAAAGTAGAAACTCGCCCGATTACAACGGTGTGTGTATTTTTTCAAAAACCCATTCTGGTGAAGCGTTTGGAGCAGCAGAATTGCGAAAAATTTGTTGTCTTGTCAACCATTTCTTAGCTTCAAAGTCCCATATCTCGCGAACGGATGGACCTAACCCAAAAATTCCTATTGTAACTGAAAGTAGAAACTCGCCCGATTACAACGGTACGCGTATTTTTTCCCTAGGCCATTCTGGTTAAGCGTTTGGAGCAGCAGATTTGCGAAAAATTTGTTGTCTTCTCAACCATATCTTAGCTTCAAACTCTCATATCTCGCGAACGGATTGACCTAACCCAAAAATTCCTATTGCATTTGAAAGTAGAAACTCGCCCGATTACAACGGTACGTGCATTTTTTCCCTAGGTCATTCTGGTTAAGCGTTTGGAGCAGTAGAATTGTGAAAAATTTTTTGCCTTCTCTACCATTTCTTGGCTTCAAACTCCCATATCTCGCGAACGGATTGACCTAACCCAAAAATTCCTATTGCATCTGAAAGTAGAAACTCGCCCAATTACAACGGTATGTGTATTTTTTCCCTAGGCCATTCTGGTTAAGCGTTTGGAGCAGCAGAATTGCGAAAAATTTTTAGCCTTCTCAACCATTTCTTGGCTTCAAACTCCCATATCTCGCGAACGGATTGACCTAACCCAAAAATTCTTATTGCATCTGAAAGTAGAAACTCGCCCGATTCCAACGGTATGTGTATTTTTTCCCTAGGCAATTCTGGTTAAGCGTTTGGAGCAGCAGAATTGCGAATAATTTGTTGTCTTCTCAACCATTTCTGGTCTTCAAACTCCCATATCTCGCGAACGGATTGACCTAACCCAAAAATTCTTGATGCATCTGAAAGTAGAAACTCGCCCGATTACAACGGTACGTGTATTTTACCCCGTAGGCCATTCTGGTTAAGCGATAGTAGCAGCAGAAGTGCGAAAAATTTGTTGTCTTCTCAACCATTTCTTGGATTCAAACTCCCATATCTCGCGAACGGATTGACCTAAGCCAAAAATTCCTATTGTAACTGAAAGTAGAAACTCGCCCGATTACAACGGTATGTGTATTTTTTCCCTAGGCCATTCTGGTTAAGCGTTTGGAGCAGCAGAAGTGCGAAAAATTTGTTGTCTTCTCATCCATTTCTTGGCTTCAAACCCCCATATCTCGCGAACGGATTGACCTAACCCAAATATTCCTGTTGCGTCTGAAAGTAGAAACTCGCCCGATTACAACGGTATGTGTGTTTTCTCCCTAGCCCATTCTGGTTAAGCGTTTGGAGCAGCAGAATTGCGAAAAATTTGTTGTCTTCTCATCCATTTCTTGGATTCAAACTCCCATATCTCGCGAACGGATTGACCTAACCCAAAAATTCCTGTTGCGTCTGAAAGTAGAAACTCGCCCGATTATAACCGTATGCGTATTTTTTCCCTAGGCCATTCTGGTTAAGCGTTTGGAGCAGCAGAATTGCGAAAAATTTGTTGTCTTCTCAACCATTTCTTGGATTCAAACTCCCATATCTCGCGAACGGATTGACCTAACCCAAAAATTCCTGTTGCGTCTGAAAGTAGAAACTCGCCCGATTATAACGGTATGTGTATTTTGTCCCTAGGCCATTCTGGTTAAGCGGTTTGAGCAGCAGAATTGCGAAAAATTTTTTGCCTTCTCAACCATTTCTTGTCTTCAAACTCCCATATCTCGCGAACGGATTGACCTAACCCAAAAATTCCTATTGCATCTGAAAGTAGAAACTCGCCCGATTACAACGGTATGTGTATTTTTTCCCTAGGCCATTCTGGTTAAGCGTTTGGTGCAGCACAATTGTGAAAAATTTTTTGCCTTTTCTACCATTTCTTGGTTTCAAACTCCCATTTCTCGCGAACGGATTTACCTAACCCAAAAATTCCTGTTGCATCTGAAAGTAGACACTCGCCCGATTACAACGGTATGTGTATTTTTTCCCTAGGCCATTCTGGTTAAGCGTTTGGAGCAGCAGAATTGTGAAAAATTTTTTGCCTTTTCTACCATTTCTTGGTTTCAAACTCCCATTTCTCGCGAACGGATTGACCTAACCCAAAAATTCCTGTTGCATCTGAAAGTAGAAACTCGCCCGATTACAAGGGTATGGGTATTTTTTCCCTAGGCCATTCTGGATAAGCGTTTGGAGCAGCAGAATTGCGAAAAATTTGTTGTCTTCTCAAACATTTCTTAGCTTGAAACTCCCATATGTCGCGAAACGATTGACCTAACCCAAAAATTCCTATTGCATTTGAAAGTAGAAACTCGCCCGATTACAACGGTAGGTGTATTTTTCCCCTAGGCCATTCTGGTTAAGCGATTGGAGCAGTAGAATTGCGAAAAATTTGTTGTCTTGTCAACCATTTCTTAGCTTCAAAGTCCCATATCTCGCGAACGGATGGACCTAACCCAAAAATTCCTATTGTAACTGAAAGTAGAAACTCGCCCGATTACAACGGTACGCGTATTTTTTCCCTAGGCCATTCTGGTTAAGCGTTTGGTGCAGCAGATTTGCGAAAAATTTGTTGTCTTCTCAACCATATCTTAGCTTCAAACTCTCATATCTCGCGAACGGATTGACCTAACCCAAAAATTCCTATTGCATTTGAAAGTAGAAACTCGCCCGATTACAACGGTACGTGTATTTTTTCCCTAGGTCATTCTGGTTAAGCGTTTGGAGCAGTAGAATTGTGAAAAATTTTTTGCCTTCTCTACCATTTCTTGGCTTCAAACTCCCATATCTCGCGAACGTATTGACCTAACCCAAAAATTCCTATTGCATCTGAAAGTAGAAACTCGCCCAATTACAACGGTATGTGTATTTTTTCCCTAGGCCATTCTGGTTAAGCGCTTGGAGCAGCAGAAGTGAGAAAAATTTGTTGCCTTCTCAACCATTTCTTGTGTTCAAACTCCCATATCTCGCGAACGGATTGACCCAACCCAAAAATTCCTATTGCATCTGAAAGTAGAAACTCGCCCGATTACAACGGTGTGTGTATTTTTTCAAAAACCCATTCTGGTGAAGCGTTTGGAGCAGCAGAATTGCGAAAAATTTGTTGTCTTCTCTACCATTTCTTGGCTTCAAACACCCATATCTCGCGAACGGATTGACCCAACCCAAAAATTCCTATTGCATCTGAAAGTAGAAACTCGCCCGATTACAACGGTGTGTGTATTTTTTCCCTAGCCCATTCTGGTGAAGCGTTTGGAGCAGCAGAATTGCGAAAAATTTTTTGCCTTCTCAACCATTTCTTGTCTTCAAACTCCCATATCTCGCGAACGGCTTGACCCAACCCAAAAATTCCTATTGCGTCTGAAAGTAGAAACTCGCCCGATCACAACGGTATGTGTATTTTTTCCCTAGGCCATTCTGGTTAAGCGTTTGGAGCAGCAGAATTGCGAAAAATTTTTTGCCTTCTCAACCATGTCTTGGCTTCAAACTCCCATATCTCGCGAACGGAATGACCTAACGCAAAAATTCCTGTTGCATCTGAAGGTAGAAACTTGCCCGATAACAACGGTAGACGTATTTTTTCCCTAGGCCATTCTGGTTAAGCGTTTGGAGCAGCAGAATTGCGAATAATTTGTTGTCTTCTCAACCATTTCTTAGCTTGAAACTCCCATATCTCGCGAACCGATTGACCTAACCCAAAAATTCCTATTGCATTTGAAAGTAGAAACTCGCCCGATTACAACGGTAGGTGTATTTTTCCCCTAGGCCATTCTGGTTAAGCGATTGGAGCAGTAGAAGTGCGAAAAATTTGTTGTCTTGTCAACCATTTCTTAGCTTCAAAGTCCCATATCTCGCGAACGGATGGACCTAACCCAAAAATTCCTATTGTAACTGAAAGTAGAAACTCGCCCGATTACAACGGTACGCGTATTTTTTCCCTAGGCCATTCTGGTTAAGCGTTTGGAGCAGCAGATTTGCGAAAAATTTGTTGTCTTCTCAACCATATCTTAGCTTCAAACTCTCATATCTCGCGAACGGATTGACCTAACCCAAAAATTCCTATTGCATTTGAAAGTAGAAACTCGCCCGATTACAACGGTACGTGTATTTTTTCCCCAGGTCATTCTGGTTAAGCGTTCGGAGCAGTAGAATTGTGAAAAATTTTTGCCTTCTCTACCATTTCTTGGCTTCAAACTCCCATATCTCGCGAACGGATTGACCTAACCCAAAAATTCCTATTGCATCTGAAAGTAGAAACTCGCCCAATTACAACGGTATGTGTATTTTTTCCCTAGGCCATTCTGGTTAAGCGTTTGGAGCAGCAGAATTGCGAAAAATTTTTTGCCTTCTCAACCATTTCTTGGCTTCAAACTCCCATATCTCGCGAACGGATTGACCTAACCCAAAAATTCTTATTGCATCTGAAAGTAGAAACTCGCCCGATTCCAACGGTATGTGTATTTTTTCCCTAGGCAATTCTGGTTAAGCGTTTGGAGCAGCAGAATTGCGAATAATTTGTTGTCTTCTCAACCATTTCTGGTCTTCAAACTCCCATATCTCGCGAACGGATTGACCTAACCCAAAAATTCTTGTTGCATCTGAAAGTAGAAACTCGCCCGATTACAACGGTATGTGTATTTTACCCCGTAGGCCATTCTGGTTAAGCGATAGGAGCAGCAGAAGTGCGAAAAATTTGTTGTCTTCTCAACCATTTCTTGGATTCAAACTCCCATATCTCGCGAACGGATTGACCTAAGCCAAAAATTCCTATTGTAACTGAAAGTAGAAACTCGCCCGATTACAACGGTATGTGTATTTTTTCCCTAGGCCATTCTGTTTAAGCGTTTGGAGCAGCAGAAGTGCGAAAAATTTGTTGTCTTCTCAACCATTTCTTGGCTTCAAACCCCCATATCTCGCGAACGGATTGACCTAACCCAAAAATTCCTGTTGCGTCTGAAAGTAGAAACTCGCCCGATTACAACGGTATGTGTGTTTTCTCCCTAGCCCATTCTGGTTAAGCGTTTGGAGCAGCAGAATTGCGAATAATTTGTTGTCTTCTCAACCATTTCTTAGCTTGAAACTCCCATATCTCGCGAACCGATTGACCTAACCCAAAAATTCCTATTGCATTTGAAAGTAGAAACTCGCCCGATTACAACGGTAGGTGTATTTTTCCTCTAGGCCATTCTGGTTAAGCGATTGGAGCAGTAGAAGTGCGAAAAATTTGTTGTCTTGTCAACCATTTCTTAGCTTCAAAGTCCCATATCTCGCGAACGGATGGACCTAACCCAAAAATTCCTATTGTAACTGAAAGTAGAAACTCGCCCGATTACAACGGTACGCGTATTTTTTCCCTAGGCCATTCTGGTTAAGCGTTTGGAGCAGCAGATTTGCGAAAAATTTTTTGTCTTCTCAACCATATCTTAGCTTCAAACTCTCATATCTCGCGAACGGATGGACCTAACCCAAAAATTCCTATTGTAACTGAAAGTAGAAACTCGCCCGATTACAACGGTACGCGTATTTTTTCCCTAGGCCATTCTGGTTAAGCGTTTGGAGCAGCAGAAGTGCGAAAAATTTGTTGTCTTCTCAACCATTTCTTGGCTTCAAACCCCCATATCTCGCGAACGGATTGACCTAACCCAAAAATTCCTGTTGCGTCTGAAAGTAGAAACTCGCCCGATTACAACGGTATGTGTGTTTTCTCCCTAGCCCATTCTGGTTAAGCGTTTGGAGCAGCAGAATTGCGAATAATTTGTTGTCTTCTCAACCATTTCTGGTCTTCAAACTCCCATATCTCGCGAACGGATTGACCTAACCCAAAAATTCTTGTTGCATCTGAAAGTAGAAACTCGCCCGATTACAACGGTATGTGTATTTTACCCCGTAGGCCATTCTGGTTAAGCGATAGGAGCAGCAGAAGTGCGAAAAATTTGTTGTCTTCTCAACCATTTCTTGGATTCAAACTCCCATATCTCGCGAACGGATTGACCTAAGCCAAAAATTCCTATTGTAACTGAAAGTAGAAACTCGCCCGATTACAACGGTATGTTTATTTTTTCCCTAGGCCATTCTGTTTAAGCGTTTGGAGCAGCAGAAGTGCGAAAAATTTGTTGTCTTCTCAACCATTTCTTGGCTTCAAACCCCCATATCTCGCGAACGGATTGACCTAACCCAAAAATTCCTGTTGCGTCTGAAAGTAGAAACTCGCCCGATTACAACGGTATGTGTGTTTTCTCCCTAGCCCATTCTGGTTAAGCGTTTGGAGCAGCAGAATTGCGAATAATTTGTTGTCTTCTCAACCATTTCTTAGCTTGAAACTCCCATATCTCGCGAACCGATTGACCTAACCCAAAAATTCCTATTGCATTTGAAAGTAGAAACTCGCCCGATTACAACGGTAGGTGTATTTTTCCTCTAGGCCATTCTGGTTAAGCGATTGGAGCAGTAGAAGTGCGAAAAATTTGTTGTCTTGTCAACCATTTCTTAGCTTCAAAGTCCCATATCTCGCGAACGGATGGACCTAACCCAAAAATTCCTATTGTAACTGAAAGTAGAAACTCGCCCGATTACAACGGTACGCGTATTTTTTCCCTAGGCCATTCTGGTTAAGCGTTTGGAGCAGCAGATTTGCGAAAAATTTTTTGTCTTCTCAACCATATCTTAGCTTCAAACTCTCATATCTCGCGAACGGATGGACCTAACCCAAAAATTCCTATTGTAACTGAAAGTAGAAACTCGCCCGATTACAACGGTACGCGTATTTTTTCCCTAGGCCATTCTGGTTAAGCGTTTGGAGCAGCAGAAGTGCGAAAAATTTGTTGTCTTCTCAACCATTTCTTGGCTTCAAACCCCCATATCTCGCGAACGGATTGACCTAACCCAAAAATTCCTGTTGCGTCTGAAAGTAGAAACTCGCCCGATTACAACGGTATGTGTGTTTTCTCCCTAGCCCATTCTGGTTAAGCGTTTGGAGCAGCAGAATTGCGAATAATTTGTTGCCTTCTCTACCATTTCTTGGCTTCAAACTCCCATATCTCGCGAACGGATTGACCTAACCCAAAAATTCCTATTGCATCTGAAAGTAGAAACTCGCCCAATTACAACGGTATGTGTATTTTTTCCCTAAGCCATTCTGGTTAAGCGTTTGGAGCAGCAGAATTGCGAAAAATTTTTTGCCTTCTCAACCATTTCTTGGCTTCAAACTCCCATATCTCGCGAACGGATTGACCTAACCCAAAAATTCTTATTGCATCTGAAAGTAGAAACTCGCCCGATTCCAACGGTATGTGTATTTTTTCCCTAGGCAATTCTGGTTAAGCGTTTGGAGCAGCAGAATTGCGAATAATTTGTTGTCTTCTCAACCATTTCTGGTCTTCAAACTCCCATATCTCGCGAACGGATTGACCTAACCCAAAAATTCTTGTTGCATCTGAAAGTAGAAACTCGCCCGATTACAACGGTATGTGTATTTTACCCCGTAGGCCATTCTGGTTAAGCGATAGGAGCAGCAGAAGTGCGAAAAATTTGTTGTCTTCTCAACCATTTCTTGGATTCAAACTCCCATATCTCGCGAACGGATTGACCTAAGCCAAAAATTCCTATTGTAACTGAAAGTAGAAACTCGCCCGATTGCAACGGTATGTGTATTTTTTCCCTAGGCCATTCTGTTTAAGCGTTTGGAGCAGCAGAAGTGCGAAAAATTTGTTGTCTTCTCAACCATTTCTTGGCTTCAAACCCCCATATCTCGCGAACGGATTGACCTAACCCAAAAATTCCTGTTGCGTCTGAAAGTAGAAACTCGCCCGATTACAACGGTGTGTGTGTTTTCTCCCTAGCCCATTCTGGTTAAGCGTTTGGAGCAGCAGAATTGCGAAAAATTTGTTGTCTTCTCATCCATTTCTTGGATTCAAACTCCCATATCTCGCGAACGGATTGACCTAACCCAAAAATTCCTGTTGCGTCTGAAAGTAGAAACTCGCCCGATTATAACCGTATGTGTATTTTTTCCCTAGGCCATTCTGGTTAAGCGTTTGGAGCAGCAGAATTGCGAAAAATTTGTTGTCTTCTCAACCATTTCTTGGATTCAAACTCCCATATATCGCGAACGGATTGACCTAACCCAAAAATTCCTGTTGCGTCTGAAAGTAGAAACTCGCCCGATTATAACTGTATGTGTATTTTTTCCCTAGGCCATTCTGGTTAAGCGGTTTGAGCAGCAGAATTGCGAAAAATTTTTTGCCTTCTCAACCATTTCTTGTCTTCAAACTCCCATATCTCGCGAACGGATTGACCTAACCCAAAAATTCCTATTGCATCTGAAAGTAGAAACTCGCCCGATTACAACGGTATGTGTATTTTTTCCCTAGGCCATTCTGGTTAAGCGTTTGGAGCAGCAGAATTGTGAAAAATTTTTTGCCTTTTCTACCATTTCTTGGTTTCAAACTCCCATTTCTCGCGAACGGATTGACCTAACCCAAAAATTCCTGTTGCATCTGAAAGTACAAACTCGCCCGATTACAACGGTATGTGTATTTTTTCCCTAGGCCATTCTGGTTAAGCGTTTGGAGCAGCAGAATTGTGAAAAATTTTTTGCCTTTTCTACCATTTCTTGGATTCAAACTCCCATTTCTCGCGAACGGATTGACCTAACCCAAAAATTCCTGTTGCGTCTGAAAGTAGAAACTCGCCCGATTACTACGGTATGTGTGTTTTCTCCCTAGCCCATTCTGGTTAAGCGTTTGGAGCAGCAGAATTGCGAAAAATTTGTTGTCTTCTCATCCATTTCTTGGATTCAAACTCCCATATCTCGCGAACGGATTGACCTAACCCAGAAATTCCTGTTGCGTCTGAAAGTAGAAACTCGCCCGATTATAACCGTATGTGTATTTTTTCCCTAGGCCATTCTGGTTAAGCGTTTGGAGCAGCAGAATTGCGAAAAATTTGTTGTCTTCTCAACCATTTCTTGGATTCAAACTCCCATATCTCGCGAACGGATTGACCTAACCCAAAAATTCCTGTTGAGTCTGAAAGTAGAAACTCGCCCGATTATAACGGTATGTGTATTTTTTCCCTAGGCCATTCTGGTTAAGCGGTTTGAGCAGCAGAATTGCGAAAAATTTTTTGCCTTCTCAACCATTTCTTGTCTTCAAACTCCCATATCTCGCGAACGGATTGACCTAACCCAAAAATTCCTATTGCATCTGAAAGTAGAAACTCGCCCGATTACAACGGTATGTGTATTTTTTCCCTAGGCCATTCTGGTTAAGCGTTTGGAGCAGCAGAATTGTGAAAAATTTTTTGCCTTTTCTACCATTTCTTGGTTTCAAACTCCCATTTCTCGCGAACGGATTGACCTAACCCAAAAATTCCTGTTGCATCTGAAAGTAGAAACTCGCCCGATTACAACGGTATGTGTATTTTTTCCCTAGGCCATTCTGGTTAAGCGTTTGGAGCAGCAGATTTGCGAAAAATTTGTTGTCTTCTCAACCATATCTTAGCTTCAAACTCTCATATCTCGCGAACGGATTGACCTAACCCAAAAATTCCTATTGCATTTGAAAGTAGAAACTCGCCCGATTACAACGGTACGTGCATTTTTTCCCTAGGTCATTCTGGTTAAGCGTTTGGAGCAGTAGAATTGTGAAAAATTTTTTGCCTTCTCTACCATTTCTTGGCTTCAAACTCCCATATCTCGCGAACGGATTGACCTAACCCAAAAATTCCTATTGCATCTGAAAGTAGAAACTCGCCCAATTACAACGGTATGTGTATTTTTTCCCTAGGCCATTCTGGTTAAGCGTTTGGAGCAGCAGAATTGCGAAAAATTTTTAGCCTTCTCAACCATTTCTTGGCTTCAAACTCCCATATCTCGCGAACGGATTGACCTAACCCAAAAATTCTTATTGCATCTGAAAGTAGAAACTCGCCCGATTCCAACGGTATGTGTATTTTTTCCCTAGGCAATTCTGGTTAAGCGTTTGGAGCAGCAGAATTGCGAATAATTTGTTGTCTTCTCAACCATTTCTGGTCTTCAAACTCCCATATCTCGCGAACGGATTGACCTAACCCAAAAATTCTTGATGCATCTGAAAGTAGAAACTCGCCCGATTACAACGGTACGTGTATTTTACCCCGTAGGCCATTCTGGTTAAGCGATAGTAGCAGCAGAAGTGCGAAAAATTTGTTGTCTTCTCAACCATTTCTTGGATTCAAACTCCCATATCTCGCGAACGGATTGACCTAAGCCAAAAATTCCTATTGTAACTGAAAGTAGAAACTCGCCCGATTACAACGGTATGTGTATTTTTTCCCTAGGCCATTCTGGTTAAGCGTTTGGAGCAGCAGAAGTGCGAAAAATTTGTTGTCTTCTCATCCATTTCTTGGCTTCAAACCCCCATATCTCGCGAACGGATTGACCTAACCCAAATATTCCTGTTGCGTCTGAAAGTAGAAACTCGCCCGATTACAACGGTATGTGTGTTTTCTCCCTAGCCCATTCTGGTTAAGCGTTTGGAGCAGCAGAATTGCGAAAAATTTGTTGTCTTCTCATCCATTTCTTGGATTCAAACTCCCATATCTCGCGAACGGATTGACCTAACCCAAAAATTCCTGTTGCGTCTGAAAGTAGAAACTCGCCCGATTATAACCGTATGCGTATTTTTTCCCTAGGCCATTCTGGTTAAGCGTTTGGAGCAGCAGAATTGCGAAAAATTTGTTGTCTTCTCAACCATTTCTTGGATTCAAACTCCCATATCTCGCGAACGGATTGACCTAACCCAAAAATTCCTGTTGCGTCTGAAAGTAGAAACTCGCCCGATTATAACGGTATGTGTATTTTGTCCCTAGGCCATTCTGGTTAAGCGGTTTGAGCAGCAGAATTGCGAAAAATTTTTTGCCTTCTCAACCATTTCTTGTCTTCAAACTCCCATATCTCGCGAACGGATTGACCTAACCCAAAAATTCCTATTGCATCTGAAAGTAGAAACTCGCCCGATTACAACGGTATGTGTATTTTTTCCCTAGGCCATTCTGGTTAAGCGTTTGGTGCAGCAGAATTGTGAAAAATTTTTTGCCTTTTCTACCATTTCTTGGTTTCAAACTCCCATTTCTCGCGAACGGATTTACCTAACCCAAAAATTCCTGTTGCATCTGAAAGTAGACACTCGCCCGATTACAACGGTATGTGTATTTTTTCCCTAGGCCATTCTGGTTAAGCGTTTGGAGCAGCAGAATTGTGAAAAATTTTTTGCCTTTTCTACCATTTCTTGGTTTCAAACTCCCATTTCTCGCGAACGGATTGACCTAACCCAAAAATTCCTGTTGCATCTGAAAGTAGAAACTCGCCCGATTACAAGGGTATGGGTATTTTTTCCCTAGGCCATTCTGGATAAGCGTTTGGAGCAGCAGAATTGCGAAAAATTGGTTGTCTTCTCAAACATTTCTTAGCTTGAAACTCCCATATGTCGCGAAACGATTGACCTAACCCAAAAATTCCTATTGCATTTGAAAGTAGAAACTCGCCCGATTACAACGGTAGGTGTATTTTTCCCCTAGGCCATTCTGGTTAAGCGATTGGAGCAGTAGAATTGCGAAAAATTTGTTGTCTTGTCAACCATTTCTTAGCTTGAAAGTCCCATATCTCGCGAACGGATGGACCTAACCCAAAAATTCCTATTGTAACTGAAAGTAGAAACTCGCCCGATTACAACGGTACGCGTATTTTTTCCCTAGGCCATTCTGGTTAAGCGTTTGGTGCAGCAGATTTGCGAAAAATTTGTTGTCTTCTCAACCATATCTTAGCTTCAAACTCTCATATCTCGCGAACGGATTGACCTAACCCAAAAATTCCTATTGCATTTGAAAGTAGAAACTCGCCCGATTACAACGGTACGTGTATTTTTTCCCTAGGTCATTCTGGTTAAGCGTTTGGAGCAGTAGAATTGTGAAAAATTTTTTGCCTTCTCTACCATTTCTTGGCTTCAAACTCCCATATCTCGCGAACGTATTGACTTAACCCAAAAATTCCTATTGCATCTGAAAGTAGAAACTCGCCCAATTACAACGGTATGTGTATTTTTTCCCTAGGCCATTCTGGTTAAGCGCTAGGAGCAGCAGAAGTGAGAAAAATTTGTTGCCTTCTCAACCATTTCTTGTGTTCAAACTCCCATATCTCGCGAACGGATTGACCCAACCCAAAAATTCCTATTGCATCTGAAAGTAGAAACTCGCCCGATTACAACGGTGTGTGTATTTTTTCAAAAGCCCATTCTGGTGAAGCGTTTGGAGCAGCAGAATTGCGAAAAATTTGTTGTCTTCTCTACCATTTCTTGGCTTCAAACACCCATATCTCGCGAACGGATTGACCTAACCCAAAAATTCTTATTGCATCTGAAAGTAGAAACTCGCCCGATTCCAACGGTATGTGTATTTTTTCCCTAGGCCATTCTGGTTAAGCGCTTGGAGCAGCACAAGTGAGAAAAATTTGTTGCCTTCTCAAACATTTCTTGTGTTCAAACTCCCATATCTCGCGAACGGATTGACCCAACCCAAAAATTCCTATTGCATCTGAAAGTAGAAACTCGCCCGATTACAACGGTGTGTGTATTTTTTCCCTAGCCCATTCTGGTGAAGCGTTTGGAGCAGCAGAATTGCGAAAAACTTGTCTTCTCAACCATTTCTTGGCTTCAAACTCCCATATCAAGCGAACGGATTGACATAACCCAAAAATTCCTGTTGCGTCTGAAAGTAGAAACTCGCCCGATTACAACGGCATGTGTATTTTTTCCCTAGCCCATTCTGGTGAAGCGTTTGGAGCAGCAGAATTGCGAAAAATTTGTTGTCTTCTCAACCATTTCTTGGATTCAAACTCCCATATCAAGCGAACGGATTGACCTAACCCAAAAAGTCCTGTTGCGTCTGAAAGTAGAAACTCGCCCGATTACAACGGCATGTGTATTTTTTCCCTAGCCCATTCTGGTTAAGCGTTTGGAGCAGCAGAATTGCGAAAAATTTTTTGCCTTCTCTACCATTTCTTGGTTTCAAACTCCCATATCTCGCGAACGGATTGACCTAACCCAAAAATTCCTGTTGCATCTGAAGGTAGAAACTTGCCCGATAACAACGGTATGCGTATTTTTTCCCTAGGCCATTCTGGTTAAGCGTTTGGAGCAGCAGAATTGCGAATAATTTGTTGTCTTCTCAACCATTTCTTAGCTTCAAACTCCCATATCTCGCGAACGGATTGACCTAACCCAAAAATTCTTATTGCATTTGAAAGTAGAAACTCGCCCGATTACAACGGTACGCGTATTTTTCCCCTAGGCCATTCTGGTTAAGCGTTTGGAGCAGCAGATTTGCGAAAAATTTGTTGTCTTCTCAACCATATCTTAGCTTCAAACTCTCATATCTCGCGAACGGATTGACCTAACCCAAAAATTCCTATTGCATTTGAAAGTAGAAACTCGCCCGATTACAACGGTGTGTGTATTTTTTCAAAAACCCATTCTGGTGAAGCGTTTGGAGCAGCAGAATTGCGAAAAATTTGTTGTCTTGTCAACCATTTCTTAGCTTCAAAGTCCCATATCTCGCGAACGGATGGACCTAACCCAAAAATTCCTATTGTAACTGAAAGTAGAAACTCGCCCGATTACAACGGTACGCGTATTTTTTCCCTAGGCCATTCTGGTTAAGCGTTTGGAGCAGCAGATTTGCGAAAAATTTGTTGTCTTCTCAACCATATCTTAGCTTCAAACTCTCATATCTCGCGAACGGATTGACCTAACCCAAAAATTCCTATTGCATTTGAAAGTAGAAACTCGCCCGATTACAACGGTACGTGCATTTTTTCCCTAGGTCATTCTGGTTAAGCGTTTGGAGCAGTAGAATTGTGAAAAATTTTTTGCCTTCTCTACCATTTCTTGGCTTCAAACTCCCATATCTCGCGAACGGATTGACCTAACCCAAAAATTCCTATTGCATCTGAAAGTAGAAACTCGCCCAATTACAACGGTATGTGTATTTTTTCCCTAGGCCATTCTGGTTAAGCGTTTGGAGCAGCAGAATTGCGAAAAATTTTTAGCCTTCTCAACCATTTCTTGGCTTCAAACTCCCATATCTCGCGAACGGATTGACCTAACCCAAAAATTCTTATTGCATCTGAAAGTAGAAACTCGCCCGATTCCAACGGTATGTGTATTTTTTCCCTAGGCAATTCTGGTTAAGCGTTTGGAGCAGCAGAATTGCGAATAATTTGTTGTCTTCTCAACCATTTCTGGTCTTCAAACTCCCATATCTCGCGAACGGATTGACCTAACCCAAAAATTCTTGATGCATCTGAAAGTAGAAACTCGCCCGATTACAACGGTACGTGTATTTTACCCCGTAGGCCATTCTGGTTAAGCGATAGTAGCAGCAGAAGTGCGAAAAATTTGTTGTCTTCTCAACCATTTCTTGGATTCAAACTCCCATATCTCGCGAACGGATTGACCTAAGCCAAAAATTCCTATTGTAACTGAAAGTAGAAACTCGCCCGATTACAACGGTATGTGTATTTTTTCCCTAGGCCATTCTGGTTAAGCGTTTGGAGCAGCAGAAGTGCGAAAAATTTGTTGTCTTCTCATCCATTTCTTGGCTTCAAACCCCCATATCTCGCGAACGGATTGACCTAACCCAAATATTCCTGTTGCGTCTGAAAGTAGAAACTCGCCCGATTACAACGGTATGTGTGTTTTCTCCCTAGCCCATTCTGGTTAAGCGTTTGGAGCAGCAGAATTGCGAAAAATTTGTTGTCTTCTCATCCATTTCTTGGATTCAAACTCCCATATCTCGCGAACGGATTGACCTAACCCAAAAATTCCTGTTGCGTCTGAAAGTAGAAACTCGCCCGATTATAACCGTATGCGTATTTTTTCCCTAGGCCATTCTGGTTAAGCGTTTGGAGCAGCAGAATTGCGAAAAATTTGTTGTCTTCTCAACCATTTCTTGGATTCAAACTCCCATATCTCGCGAACGGATTGACCTAACCCAAAAATTCCTGTTGCGTCTGAAAGTAGAAACTCGCCCGATTATAACGGTATGTGTATTTTGTCCCTAGGCCATTCTGGTTAAGCGGTTTGAGCAGCAGAATTGCGAAAAATTTTTTGCCTTCTCAACCATTTCTTGTCTTCAAACTCCCATATCTCGCGAACGGATTGACCTAACCCAAAAATTCCTATTGCATCTGAAAGTAGAAACTCGCCCGATTACAACGGTATGTGTATTTTTTCCCTAGGCCATTCTGGTTAAGCGTTTGGTGCAGCAGAATTGTGAAAAATTTTTTGCCTTTTCTACCATTTCTTGGTTTCAAACTCCCATTTCTCGCGAACGGATTTACCTAACCCAAAAATTCCTGTTGCATCTGAAAGTAGACACTCGCCCGATTACAACGGTATGTGTATTTTTTCCCTAGGCCATTCTGGTTAAGCGTTTGGAGCAGCAGAATTGTGAAAAATTTTTTGCCTTTTCTACCATTTCTTGGTTTCAAACTCCCATTTCTCGCGAACGGATTGACCTAACCCAAAAATTCCTGTTGCATCTGAAAGTAGAAACTCGCCCGATTACAAGGGTATGGGTATTTTTTCCCTAGGCCATTCTGGATAAGCGTTTGGAGCAGCAGAATTGCGAAAAATTGGTTGTCTTCTCAAACATTTCTTAGCTTGAAACTCCCATATGTCGCGAAACGATTGACCTAACCCAAAAATTCCTATTGCATTTGAAAGTAGAAACTCGCCCGATTACAACGGTAGGTGTATTTTTCCCCTAGGCCATTCTGGTTAAGCGATTGGAGCAGTAGAATTGCGAAAAATTTGTTGTCTTGTCAACCATTTCTTAGCTTGAAAGTCCCATATCTCGCGAACGGATGGACCTAACCCAAAAATTCCTATTGTAACTGAAAGTAGAAACTCGCCCGATTACAACGGTACGCGTATTTTTTCCCTAGGCCATTCTGGTTAAGCGTTTGGTGCAGCAGATTTGCGAAAAATTTGTTGTCTTCTCAACCATATCTTAGCTTCAAACTCTCATATCTCGCGAACGGATTGACCTAACCCAAAAATTCCTATTGCATTTGAAAGTAGAAACTCGCCCGATTACAACGGTACGTGTATTTTTTCCCTAGGTCATTCTGGTTAAGCGTTTGGAGCAGTAGAATTGTGAAAAATTTTTTGCCTTCTCTACCATTTCTTGGCTTCAAACTCCCATATCTCGCGAACGTATTGACTTAACCCAAAAATTCCTATTGCATCTGAAAGTAGAAACTCGCCCAATTACAACGGTATGTGTATTTTTTCCCTAGGCCATTCTGGTTAAGCGCTAGGAGCAGCAGAAGTGAGAAAAATTTGTTGCCTTCTCAACCATTTCTTGTGTTCAAACTCCCATATCTCGCGAACGGATTGACCCAACCCAAAAATTCCTATTGCATCTGAAAGTAGAAACTCGCCCGATTACAACGGTGTGTGTATTTTTTCAAAAGCCCATTCTGGTGAAGCGTTTGGAGCAGCAGAATTGCGAAAAATTTGTTGTCTTCTCTACCATTTCTTGGCTTCAAACACCCATATCTCGCGAACGGATTGACCTAACCCAAAAATTCTTATTGCATCTGAAAGTAGAAACTCGCCCGATTCCAACGGTATGTGTATTTTTTCCCTAGGCCATTCTGGTTAAGCGCTTGGAGCAGCACAAGTGAGAAAAATTTGTTGCCTTCTCAAACATTTCTTGTGTTCAAACTCCCATATCTCGCGAACGGATTGACCCAACCCAAAAATTCCTATTGCATCTGAAAGTAGAAACTCGCCCGATTACAACGGTGTGTGTATTTTTTCCCTAGCCCATTCTGGTGAAGCGTTTGGAGCAGCAGAATTGCGAAAAACTTGTCTTCTCAACCATTTCTTGGCTTCAAACTCCCATATCAAGCGAACGGATTGACATAACCCAAAAATTCCTGTTGCGTCTGAAAGTAGAAACTCGCCCGATTACAACGGCATGTGTATTTTTTCCCTAGCCCATTCTGGTGAAGCGTTTGGAGCAGCAGAATTGCGAAAAATTTGTTGTCTTCTCAACCATTTCTTGGATTCAAACTCCCATATCAAGCGAACGGATTGACCTAACCCAAAAAGTCCTGTTGCGTCTGAAAGTAGAAACTCGCCCGATTACAACGGCATGTGTATTTTTTCCCTAGCCCATTCTGGTTAAGCGTTTGGAGCAGCAGAATTGCGAAAAATTTTTTGCCTTCTCTACCATTTCTTGGTTTCAAACTCCCATATCTCGCGAACGGATTGACCTAACCCAAAAATTCCTGTTGCATCTGAAGGTAGAAACTTGCCCGATAACAACGGTATGCGTATTTTTTCCCTAGGCCATTCTGGTTAAGCGTTTGGAGCAGCAGAATTGCGAATAATTTGTTGTCTTCTCAACCATTTCTTAGCTTCAAACTCCCATATCTCGCGAACGGATTGACCTAACCCAAAAATTCTTATTGCATTTGAAAGTAGAAACTCGCCCGATTACAACGGTACGCGTATTTTTCCCCTAGGCCATTCTGGTTAAGCGTTTGGAGCAGCAGATTTGCGAAAAATTTGTTGTCTTCTCAACCATATCTTAGCTTCAAACTCTCATATCTCGCGAACGGATTGACCTAACCCAAAAATTCCTATTGCATTTGAAAGTAGAAACTCGCCCGATTACAACGGTGTGTGTATTTTTTCAAAAACCCATTCTGGTGAAGCGTTTGGAGCAGCAGAATTGCGAAAAATTTGTTGTCTTGTCAACCATTTCTTAGCTTCAAAGTCCCATATCTCGCGAACGGATGGACCTAACCCAAAAATTCCTATTGTAACTGAAAGTAGAAACTCGCCCGATTACAACGGTACGCGTATTTTTTCCCTAGGCCATTCTGGTTAAGCGTTTGGAGCAGCAGATTTGCGAAAAATTTGTTGTCTTCTCAACCATATCTTAGCTTCAAACTCTCATATCTCGCGAACG